>NW_021604568.1:6572108-6664816 GCF_004785775.1 Grammomys surdaster | reverse complement strand
CCCTCCCTCCCTCCCTCCTTCCCTCCCTCCTTCCCTCTCTCCCTCTCTCCCTCTCTCCCTCTTTCCCTCTTTCGTTACCCCCTTTTGGAGTTTTGAGGGAGGTTTTCTCTGTTAGCCCTGGCTGGCCTAGTACTCCATCTGTAGACCAGGCTGACTTCAATCTCACAGAGATCCACCTGTCTCTGCCTCCTCAGTGTTAGGACTAAAGATGTGTGCTACAACTGCCCAGCTGAAGTTTTCTTTTAAGATTTATTTTATTGGGCTGGAGAGATGACTCAGCAGTTAAGAGCACCGACTGCTCTTTCAGAGGTCCTGAGTTTAATTTCCAACAACCACATGGTGGCTCACATCTCTCTGTAGTAGTGGGATCTGATGTCCTCTTCTGGTGTGTCTGAAGATAGCTACAGTGTACTCATCACATACATACAATAAATAAATAAAATCTTTAAAAAAAGATTTTATTTTATTTTTTTGAGAGAGAGAGAGAGAGAGAGAGTGTGTGTGTGTGTGTGTGTATAGATGCTCTCAGAGGCCAGAGATATAAGATCCTCCTGGAGCTGAAGGTACAGGTGTTTATGGACTGCCTATCTACATAGGTTTGGGAATCAAAACTTGGGTCCTCAGCAAGAGAAATTTGTACTCTTAACCACTGAGCTCACTTTCCTGTGCCCTGAAATTATTGCTTAAATTGAGTTTAAATCTTCAAAGCTTTACCAGTCTTTATTTAAACCCATTGAATAATGATTTCTTAAGTTAAATAAATGAATTAAAGAAATAAAAATGAATTTGTTGGCATTCATAAAATAATTCTTTAGTACCCGTCTTAGCATGTTAGTACTAGTAGACTTAGAAATGTTCATAATGATTTCTTTTGACCTCAAGGGAAATACCAGGTTTGCAAAGAGAAACATCAGGGTAAACTGGTAAATCTTAATTTCTCTCTCAATCACTTAAAGATATCATTGAATGTTTTTTTTAAACAAATTGAGACAAACGGTTGATTGTATTTATTTGGTACTCTATGATGATTTGATACGGGTGTGTATAATGCATAATGACCAAATCTGGGTAGTTAGCATTCTTATCTCTTTAAACATTTATCTTCGTGTCGGGAGGTATAGGACTGATTTCTTCCATCTGTTTATAATACATCCTAAATTATTTCACACCATAGTCGCCCTACTATGCTACGGAACACCAGGTCTTAGTCCTAAGTAGATGTAGGTGGGTAACAGTTACCCAACCTCTCAATATCCCCCTACCCACCGACCTTACATGCTTCTGGCAATCTTGATTCTGTCTCTTCTGTGAGATTAACACAAAGAAGCTAAGTATCAAGGAAGACCCAAGGGAGGATGCTTGAATCTCACTGAGAAGGAAAAATAAAAGAGACATCAGTGATGGATAAAGAGAGGAAACTCATGGTAGAAGGGGTGGGAAGAGGAACAGGAAGGATCAAGTGTATGGAGGATAGAGGAGAGAGATCTTGGAGAGAGATGGAGAGTTGGTGTGTTGGGAGGCATCTGTGGGAGGAGCTAGAAAACTAGTACAATGGGAACTCCCAGGAAACTGTGAGTGTGGCCATAGCTAAGTAAGACTCCTAGTAGTAGGCTGTAAGGCACCTGAAATGGTCACCTCCTGTAACCAGGCAAGAATTTCAGTGGAAGCATGGGGATACCAACCCAGCTAGAAAACCTTTGACCCACCATTTGACCTGCACAAAAATGGGCAGGAAGCAGCTTGTTCCATCTGGGATTATAGTCAAGCAAAGGTGGGTCAGGAACATGTGTCCAATATATCTCCCCAGTCACCCTTGTCAAGGCACTCAGCAACCTCACAGGTCGGAATCATTCTTTGTCTCAGCAACAGTGTTTCTCACCAACCTTTTTAAAGTTCCATGGGCCTCTTCCACAATACTTTGTCTTTGAGGATTATATGAAATCCCCGTAATAAATTGTTGACAAAAAGTCTCGACTGCTCGACTACAATTGCAAGACCCATTATCTTTTTTTTTATTGGATATTTTATTTATTTACCTTTCAATGTTATCCTCTTTCCCATTCTCCCTTATCCCATCCCCCCTCCTCCTACTTCTATGAGGGTGTGCCCTCACCATCCACCCATTCCTGCCTCCCTGCTCTCAAATTCCCCAACACTAGGAAATCCAAACTTTCAGGGACCAAGGCCCTCCTCTTCTGCTGATGCCTGACAAGGCCATCATCAACTACCTATATAGGTGGAGCCATGAATCCCTCCCTTTGTGTTCCCAGGCTGGAGGTTTAGACCCTGGGAGCTCTGGTTGAGTATTTTGATACTCCTTCTAAGAAGGACCAAAGCACCCACACTTTGATCTTCCTTCTTCTTGAGCTGCATTGTATCTTTGGTATTGTGAGCTTTTGGGCTAATATCCAGTTATCAGTGAGTGCATACCATGTGTGTTCTTTTGTGATTGGGTTACCTCACTCAGGATGATATTTTCCAGTTCCATCCATTTGCCTAAGAATTTCTCGAATTCATTGTTTTTAATAGCTGAGTAGTACTCCATTGTGTAAATGTACTACATTTTCTGTATCCATTCCTCTGTTGAAGAACATCTGGGTTCTTTCCAGCTTCTGGCTATTATATAGAAGGCTGCTATGAGCATAGTGGAGCATGTGTCCCTGTTGTATGTTGGAGCATCTTTTGGGTATATGCCCAGGATTAATACCACAGAATCTTGATTACTGTAGTTCTGTAGTGAAATTTGAAATTGCAATGTTTTTAAACTGTATTCTCTTTCAAATTGTTTTGATTGTTGCAGTGCATATTTATATCTATATAGGATAAGCTTGTTAATTCTTATAAAAGGGTTGATATTTCATTGACTCTGCATAATCATTTTGAGGAGTGTTGCTACTTTTAACAATACTGAAGTATTTTGATTCATGGTTATGATATCTTTCCATTTTTTAGGTGATTAATCTCTTTTAATATTTTATAGTATGTAACATATTAGTCATGTTTTTTGTTAGATTTATTTGCAAGTATTTTATTATTTCTGCTGCTATAGTACATGAAAGTGCCTCTTTTTTTGTTTTGTTTTTAAAGATTTTTTTTTAAATCTTATGTATGCGAGTACACTGTAGCTATCTTCAGACATACCAGAAGAGGGCATTGGATCTCATTACAGATGGTTGTGAGCCACTATGTGGTTGCTGGGGATTGAACTCAGGACCTCTGGAGAAGCAGTCAGTGCTCTTAAGAGCTGAGCTATCTCTATAGCCTGAAAGTGCCTTTAAAAATGTTGTTTTTGGGTTTTTTCATTAATACTCTATGGAAAAGAACTGTTTTATTATCATTATTAATATTATCATTGTTATCTTAAATGTATATATGTTTTGTATTTGTATCTATATGCCACTTGTGTGCCTGGTGCCCAAAGAGGCCAGAAGAGGGCTTCAAATTCCCTGGAACTGGAGCTACAGACAATTGTGAGCTACCATGTGCATGCTGGGAATTGAATGTGCTGGAAGAACAACCAGTGGTTTTAGTCTCCAGTCCCTCTCTCCAGCCTAGAACTGGGCTTGAGTTTGGAACATTGCTTTCCTGAGCTGGTTTATTAGCTCTAGTAATGTGTTTAACATTCTCCAGATACCTGACATCTTCAGAAAGAGATTGATTTCTTAGTTTTTAATTGGAGAACTTTAATTTCTTTTTGCCAGGTTTGACTAGAGTATAGTCTGAAGTGAGGTGAGAATGGATCGCTTTTTAGCTCTTGAGTTTTGTATTTTTATTTTTTATAAGATGTGTTTTATATTTATATATAAGGGTTCTGTCTACAGTTATGTATCATGTATGTGTCTGGTGTCTATGGAGGTAAAAGGAGGGTGTTGGATCCATTGGAACTAGAATTATGGGCAGTTGTGAACCATTATGTGGGTGCTGAGAATTGAACCCAGGTCCTCTGGAGAACATCCAGTGCTGTAACCACAGAGCCACCACCTACCCCAGCTCTTTTTTTAATAGCTACCCTTTGTTTATGTGAGGACGCTCCTGTCTCTGTCTGTTATTGAACCCTTTTTATCATGAAGGGCTATTGAGTTTGTGTGTTTGTGTGTGTGTGTGTGTGTGTACAAATGTACCACAGTGTGCATGTGGGGGGCAGTTCGCTCCTTCCACATATATGTGCATCCAGAAACTGAACTCAGGTCTCAGGCGTTCATGGCAGGCAGTTTTAGTCACTGAGCCAACTCACTGGCTCTTGACTGTTTTGAGACAGGGTCACCTGTAGCCAAGGTTCATGGACTCTTATATCCTGTCTTTACTTCCTGGATGCTAGACTGTAGTAGCATACACCAACATGCCTGGACATGTAGTGCCGAGGTGTGAGTTCAGGACGTTGTGTGCCAAGCAAACACTCTGTCTTCCCAGCCAGAACATGTGCTGTTTGTTTTTAAATGAAAGAATTACTTTCCATCTCAGTGTTCCTGTCCTGTCTGTGTTGTCTTTACCTTATTTTACTTTTTTTTTTTTTTTTTTTTTGAGATAAGGTCTTTGTAGCCCTTGCTAGCCTGGAACTCACAGAGATCTGCCTGCTTTTTTTCTCTTGAGTGCTGGCACTAAAGGTATAGACAACCTAACCTACCTCTCCCTTACCCCCCCCCCCCCCCCCCCCCCCCCGTTTTTTAAAATTTTCAGATGAAGTTTCACTAAGTTGTCCAGACTGACCTTGAACTCAGTATGGACCAATCAGGCCTTGAACTTAGGAACTTTCACCTCAGCTTCCCCAGTAACTGACATTACAGCACTGTGTCACTAGATCTAGCTCGATTCACGTATTTCTTCCCCTGTTGCAAAAACCCTGTGCATTACATTTGTCAGGAGGGAAGAATGTTGCAGATAGTTCTCTTTCAAACTTTAGCTCATTCTGAGATTCATCATTAACTTTTAGAATGTTCTGAATATATCCTTTATATCAAAGATTTGTAAATATCCTTTCACATGAGCTGAATATCTTGGGCAAGTGGTATATATTTTTAACATAGGTGCTTTCTTAAAAACAGTAAATAAAATCATGGGGAAGAAAGTTTGGTGTGGAAATACTTTAATTTCCTCTAGAATATGGCCTGGCACATAAGTACTTCCTTCTTGTAGCTTACACTATTTTCTAAGAAGGGAAAGTAATTGAACTCTTCATTAAAACTAATTATTTATCTGCTCTTTTCCTGCCCTGAATAAATGGGAATGATTGTGACCGACTAAGGCTGCTCCATTCTGTGAAACTCACATTGTTTGTGTACTGTTGGAGGGCCTCTTTAGGGGGTAAATGTGCTTTTTCTATTTGCCAGTAGCGATTCCTGTCTCGTACAGAACCTTGCGTTTGGATTATCTTCATCCTTAACTCGCCAGTGTTAAACATTCCAGGCTGTTAGTAGCTTTTCCTGGTCTTTACTTCCCACCTCATAGTAGGGTTTCAAGTTTTAAAGCTGAAGATATTGGTCCCTGAGATACAGCCTGGTGTTTTCATGCCTGAGTTTGTTGGGCCTCTCAGGGCCTGTGTTCTCAGTGTTAACAAGTAAGCTGCAGTTCTCAGGAGATCAGTGGCGCTTTGTTTGTTGATCCTGCATTCTTATCCAGAGGAAGGAGTCTTTGAGAATGTCCAAGGAAGGGTAAGTGTGCTTATTCTTCCACTTCCTCTGGTTTCTGTCTGCATAAAGACATATTATCTCAGTAAACTGAAGATTAATAAGCAATGCTGTCACTCTGAGTTTGGAGGTTGAGGCAGATTGAGTGAAATTCAACAAAAGCTTGCAGTGTATTAACATATAATGTATTGTAAAGTCGGGTGCTAGTCTAAGGAGCACTAAGTGCCCGGCTTTTCCTATGGAACTCAGTTTTGGTTCTGTTTATAAAGATTAGAAGCAAATAGAGGTGGCCTACAAAGAATTAAGTGAAGTTAAGATTTTAAAGACATTTAAAAATAAATTGTACCTTTAGAAAATGGGGTGAAAGATTGAAAAGCAATCTCTGATTCTGTTTCTGGACAGTGGAGGGAAAAATAACTTCCAGTGTAATCTTTTATTCCTCTTCCATTTGTAATGTAAAATAGCTGTGTTAATTTTTATTTCTATTATTTTTTCATGTTTCAGAGTCTTGGAGCTATTGAGTCTCCTTTTTATTACTTTTGTAATGAGTTAATTAAGTGACAAGTTAACTACCAGGTACCGTTGGTCGTTTTGTTTCTAGTCTTTCCTGGCAGCTATTCCTTTGCTGGTTCTTTTGCTCTGCATGGAGTTTTGAAGTGGATCCAGAGTCTTGTACTCATGGTTTATTTAAATTGAATCATTTTTAATTATGGCCAAAGTAAAATTAATTGATCCTCTTCACTACTGCTCTCTTTTAAATTTTACTTCTGTTCATAAAACTTCGTTATGAAGAAAGAGAAGAGCAAGGTATATGTAATTCTGTATTATAGTTTGATGTTTTATGATATCACTTGAATTTGAGGGGTTTCTTTCAAATGTGAAAGTTGCAAAAGGACTATTTCTTTAGGTTTTTTTTTTTTTTTTTTTTTTTACTTCCAGCACTGTTACAGACTCTACTTGATAAAGCATTTTGATGGGGATTATCACAGATGCTGGCACATTTGTCAGGCCTGTACATGTGGTTATTTAGAAAACTTGTTTGTAGATTCAGGATGAACTATGTTTCTAGATAAAAATTGAGACAAGTAATTATTGATTATTTTCCCCCGTGGTAAACCAGATGTTAGAGAAAGAGTATAGATAAAAAAAGGACACCACAAAGGGTAAGATGGCCTTTAGGTCTGTCTCTCTTGGCTGATGGGACAAAATCAATTAGCTTTATTAGTTGTAGCTAGTTTTAGAAATGAGTGGATAAATTTTATGCTTTGGAACAATTATTTTAAAACAAGTTTTCATGTAGCCCAGGCTAGACTGTAACTCATTTTGTACCTTAGGTTAGCCTTGAACTCTACTTTCCAAGTGTTAGAATTGTGCGTACCAGTATGACTTGGTTTAGAATCCTTATAGTCACTGTTTTTTATCATTAATATTCATCAGTTTATTACTTTTTGACATCTTTGAAGTACTTCATCTGCCATGAAATGATACTGGATAGAAGCAGGCCATGTATTGGTTCTGACCACTTAAGATTGTCATGGAGGTGAAAATTTCTTGTTGCCTAGTGATGTAAGGTCAGTAGTCAGTGCACAATACATTATTTGTGTTTTGTGGTGATTCTGGAGTAAACAAATCAATTGTGCTGCCAGCCATATAAAGTCCATATATTATGTATAGTATGTAATGACTATTGGTTATCAATAGTCATGTTAGTACTTTATGGATTATTATTTTAGAGTACATTCTTTCTTCTTAGAAAAATCTTTAGAGCTGGAGACGTGGAGAGCCTGAGTTTGCTCTTCAAAACTGATGTGAAAATCCCGGAGTGATAGTCCTCTCTGTGACCCCAGCCCAGCGGAGTGGAAGTGCATCCTGTGACCCCAACCCTAGGCTCAGAGAGACAAGTACATCGTGGGGATCACTGGCCAGCCAGCCTACCTGACTCAGAGTTCCAGAGTAGAAAAGAGAAAGAAGAAAAGAGTAATTAGTAATTATACTCAAAGTTGCTCTCTGCCTTCCCACAGTTAAATGCACACACAAATGTACACATAAACACACAGGGAATAAGTGTGCTAGGAAAAGAAGTAAGGCTGTGTTAGTCTGTTAGTAACTTCATGTAGCTCATATGGGCTGCCCCTCTCGAGTACATTGAGTCCAAGTGGAAGGATTGTTTTTTACACAGAGTCTGTTATTTCAAGTTGGTTTCAAACTTGCTAGATAGGGGTATAACTTTGAACTTCTGATACTCCTACTTCTACCTCCCAAGTGTTGTGATGACACTCCTGTGACCATTGCACCCCATTTATGCAGTGCTGGGTTGCAAACCCAGAATTTCATTCATGCTAGGTAAGCCCTACTGACAGAGCTACATCTTCAGTCTTGAGATGTTACTTTTTAAACAAACTACACACACTTATTAAAACAGTGCAAAATGAACTATAGATCAACTACATGTATGTCACCTGAAATAAGGAAAAGCGTTTTCTTAGTTAAAACATATAAAAGACTAAATAGATAAATTTGACTTCCTCAGGACAAACAAAAACTTACTTTTTGAAAGATATCACTAAGAAAACAAAACAGAAAACCACAGACTATGAGAAAATATTCTTATATTTGTATCTGATAATGTAGTATGTTCACACAAACCTGTATCCAAAATATATGAAAAACTCTTACTTAATATAAGGCAACACATCTTAAAAATGGAGGGAAAACACTTGAGTAGGGGAAAAAAAAAGGCAAGAAATGTCAAATAAGCATGTGTAAAGATGCTTATTCATCAGGGACTCTGGGCAGGAGCCACAATGAAATGCCACTGCACACCATTAGAGTGGCTAAAGCTAAAAGTACTTATCTTAGTGTGTGCGTCCCAGGGCTGGAGCTGAGTGACAGGATGCTTGGCTAGCATGTGTGAGGCTCTGCTTTCCAGCCCTAACCCCACAGTCAGTAAACTGACAATGTACAACAGCTGGTATCATGCATTGCTAAGGAAAGAACAAGTTAAACATTTGGCAGTATCTTTTCAAGTTAAATATACCCTAGTAATTCCACTTTTACATATTTGCCTAAGAAAAACAAAAACACGTGTCCTTGGAGATTTGTATATGATGCTTCATCACAGCATTTAGAATAGTCCCAACCTGGAAACAACCCAGACTGGATGGATAAACAAATTGTGGAATAGCTATACAATGGATTCTTAAGAATGAAAAGTAATTATGATATACGCAATAGCATGAATCAGATGTTAGGAGTACTATTCTAAGTAAAAGGTAGATACATAGCCACATATGTGATTTTATTTATATGACTACTGTAATGATAAACAGAGAGCAGAGGCTAGGGAGATGACTCAGTCAGTAAAGTGTTCGTTGTGCATGCAGACCCGAGTTCGACTCCCTGCATCCATGTGAAAGCCAAGGGAATGGTGTTGTTTATCAGCAATCCCAACAGCTGGTGAAAGTGGGAGTGGAGACAGGAGGTGCTCTTGAGCTCACTGGCTAGCCAGCTTGTCAAGTTGGTGTGCTACAGACTCAGTGAGAGATGGTGTCTCAGAAAATTAGGTGGAGAGCAGTTGAAGACATCTAATGTCAATTTCCATGCATGTTCCCACAGATGCACACTCAAACTGTATATAGCGCACAACATAGTCACATAAAATCAACCCAAAACCCCAGAGGTGGATGGCCCCTGAGGGATAGTATCATGGCACTATCACCCCCAAACCTACTCATGCATCGGGAGAAAAAAAAAAAACCAGTGACCTTTGTGGTAATTTAGGGTCAGGAGTTGGGGAAAGAATCATGAAAGGACATGATTTTTTTGGATTGAAGGAAATAGTGGTAGTAGTTTTAAGATTATATACAGCTGTCAAAACTTAGCAACTGTATCAATAATACAGTCGCTCTTACTTGTTTCTTTCTTTCCTTTTCTGAAAGAATGGCCAAGGCCGTTCTTGTCTTCTGGCTGAGCAATCCTGCCCCAGCTTCTTTCCCAGCCTTTTTTTTGTTTTGTTTTGTTTTTTAATGGGTAAATTCTACCCTAAAGTTGTTAGAATGCTCCCCATCCCATGAAAGCTAAGATTCTCTGCATGCTGGGCAAGTGATCAGATACTGCAGCCCCCAACAGTTTTTCTACATTTAATGAATTTGGGGTGCATATGTGTACATGCACTTGTACCCTGGAGTGTATGTGGAGGTCAGGAGACCTGTGGGAGTTGATTCACTCTCCCCATGAGCATCCTGGGGATCACACTCAGGCCCTCAGGCTTGTTGGCAGCCCCTTCCCTGCTGAGCTATCTTACTGACTAGTGTACAACATTTAATGAATTTCCTTAAAGTGCACTTTGATGCCTTTGGTTGAAAGATGATAAACATAGCACATTATCTTCAGCTTTCATAGGCTTTCCCCCCACGGCTAACATACTTTTTTTCCTTTTGAAGTTGGGCAAAATACCACATAGAAATCAGGTTAAATTCTAGATTTGTTTTATTTTTGTTTTCAGTCACCTGGGAGCAATATTAACTATCCTGATAGTATGATGAGACTTGTTCACTTCTAAGGGGAGCTTTTTCCCTCTCCCTTAATGCAGTCTGAGGTTAAAATGCTCGGTGGACTTCTGTGTTGCAGGTGTGCTTCTCCCTTGCCTTGAGAGTCTAGGTTTTTGTAGAGTCTCCTAAAACTCTTAACTGTTCTTGGACACTTACCCCCTCTTCTAACTTGTGTGTGATATTGGTAAGTTTTATAATTGGTGATACTGTCAGTCTGAGTCATCTTAAATTTTGTTCTATATTTGTCTGAGTATTGAGTTTTCCCTGTGGTGGTTTTTTTTTTGGGGGGGGGGGAGAGATTGAGGCACAGTATCCTGTGCTAGGGGGCATATTCTTGAACTTTTAAATATTATCTATGTAAATAAAATCAACATAATTCACCTTAAAAATGAGGCAAGGCATTTGTTAGACTTGATTTGTAGACTGAACGCACTAGATGCTGTTGTCTTGGTATAATCTGGTAAACAAAATGTATCCCCTCTTAACTATAAAAATTAGTACTATATGATTTTTGCTTACAATCATTTCTGAGAATCCTAGTATATATATATATTTGAACTTCAAGTTTTTTTGTTTGTGTTTTTTGTTTTGTTTTTGGGGAGAAGGTCTTAACTGTATAGCCCTGGTTGACCTGGAACCAGGTATATAACCCAGACTGGCCTTGAACTCATAGAGATTCACTTGCCTCTGCCTCTCAAGTGCTGTAATTGAAGGCCTATGCCACCATGCCTGGTCTGAACTTGTAATTTTTAAGAGTCCATTTAGGTGATTAGAGTGAAGCTCAGTGGTGGGTTGTTTGTACAGCAAGCACAAAACCTTAGGTTTGTTCTCCAGTACCACAAAGGTCTTATCTGTAAGTTTTTAAGAGAATGTTGATAACTGGCATTGTTTTGGAATATAGTAAATACACCATTTTAATTTCTTTTTAGAGCATGAAATTCAGTAGCTTTAGTATATGCAGAATTGTACAACCAATACCACTGATTGAAGAACTACTGTCCTCCCTTCCTCTTCTCTTCCTTCCCCTCCCATCCTCTGAGCTCTTCCCTTTTGTCTCTCTTATGTCTCCTTTTTGCCATTCATTTTTCTAGGGATTGAACTCAGGGTCTGTGCTTGCTAGACTCAACCAAATGGTACCCTTAGTTCTTTAATTTTAGAAGATTATATTTTTCCCCACAAGAAATCCTGTACCCATTAACCAGAATATGTCTTTTCTACATGTTCTGTCAAACACTGGTACTAAGTTTCTAGTTTAAATTCTAGTTATAGTTAACTGTTGTGTCTGTTTGGTGTTGGGAAAGCTATAGATTTTGGTCTCAAATTTATAATCGAGGAAATGGTAAGAGAATTACTTGATATTTTATGTGTATGGTAGAATATACAGGTGCTAAGATAAAACATCTATGGAATTATTTGTTGGTGAAATCTCTTCCATGCAATAGAAAAACAATCTGAGCACCAGAAGTACTTTATGCTGCATAGCTCTTTGGCATAGCAAGACACTCTGTTCACACTTCCTCTATCTATCCAGACATCCAGAGGTAACCCACACCAGGATATTTTTTCTTTACAAAAAAGATTTACTTTATTTTTGTATATATGCACACGTGTGTGTCGATATGTCTATCACATGTATAGTATAGGTGCCCACAGAGGCCAGAGGAAGCCATGACAGGTTCCTTGGAGCTGTAGTTACAGTGGCTAGCAGGCATCTGATCTGGATACTGGGAACTGAACTCAGGTCTTCTGGTTCTGGAAGGGTAGACGTGCTCCTAACTGCTGAGCCGTGTGTCGGACCCCCAGATGGTTGTTTGGTAGAAAGTATTTGAGAAGCTTGACTATAACAGAAGTGGACAGTGTATAGTTAACAGCATCAACAAAGCCTCAGGCATGTCAAATAATAAGGTAAAACAGGAAAGGGTACATGGTATGGATAATACATACTGATCAGACTGGTTTTAGCAAAATAATAAAAGGCTTTCAACTCCTTGAAGATTTAAGAACTGTTAAAGTAGTTTTGAGCATTGACTAAAGATAATTTAGCAAGAGAGTAACTAACTTTTCACATTATTTTCTATTTATTTTCTTTTTTTCCCATTTATTTTCAATTAATAATATTTCTAAACTATAGTAAAAACAAATTACATAGAAGACATTTTGTTCCTTTTTTGAGATAGGGTCTCGCTTGTAGCTCAGGCTAGCCTCTGTTGTTCAAAAGTGCTGAGATTACAGGCACTTTTAATTATTATATTTAGCAAAGTATTTCTCTACCAAATTGCTATAAACGTTTCTTTTTTTTATATTTTTTCTTTTTTTTTTTTTAGATTATTTATTATATGTGAGTACACTGTAGCTGTCTCCAGACACCCATATGAGGGCATCAGATCTCATTGCAGATGGTTGTGAGCCACCATGTGGTTGCTGGGATTTGAACTCATGACCTCTAGAAGAGCAGTCAGTGCTCTTAAACGCTGAGCCATCTCACCAGCCCTGCTATAAACGTTTCTAAGTAATTGAAGTTTCTATGTCTTGTCCTGGATTAGTGAAATGTTCATGCATGAGCACTTTAGTCTGTGCACCGCATTTCCAGCAGCCCTGCCTCAGAGCCGTCAGCATCGGTATGAGGACAGCCCAGTAGGAATTATGACCTTGCTAAGTTGTTGGCAGCAGGAGTGGAGTGAAAGACATGGATTCTAAAGACATGTGGAGGTGTGAGGGGAGGCACACGAGACAATTGGATGTGGCTTTAAGCTTGAGTGGGGAAAAATGCAGAAGCAGAAACAGGAACAGATTTGGGAAAAAAGCAGCTAAGTTGTTTTCATCAAAAAGTCTGCATTTATGCCCCGGCAGTGGTGGCTCACACCTCTGCCTCCTCACTTGGGAGGCAGAGGCAGGGGATCTCTAAGTTCAAGGCCAGTCTGGTCCACAAAGTGAGTTCCTGGACAGCCAGGGCTACACAGAGAAACGATGTCTTGAAAAACAAACAATCTACATTATAGCATGTTTTGTTTCTGTTTTTGTCTCGTTCTGTAGCTCAGGCAGTTCTCTTGCCTCAGCCTAAGTGCTGACGTTTGCAGACATGACACTAATTTATTATGTTTCATAGTTTCAATTTGCCCTCTTAGATGCACTTGGAATATTTTCTGCCAGCAGTTTGAATGCATCACGGCAGCTGCTTACAGTGAAAATAGATGTCTGCGAGCCTTTTACAGTTGAGTCTGTCCTCACACTTGTTGTTGCAGTAACTGTTGTTGGGCACTTGGCCAGGAAACTGTGACTCCTAAGCAAAGGGAGGAGTTACAGATATGGTTCTCCATGCCAGAGAAATTCTATTCCAAATGGATTTGTGTGGAGCAACAGTGATATCCAATGACAAGTTAAATTAGACACAGAGGTGTTTTCTCCCACACTGTCTCAGAAGATACATGGTGTCGAGGGAGCCTGGTGCAGGCTAAACAGTCTTTTAAAAGTTAGGTTAACGTCACACACACTAAAAAATTGTTCTAGGGATTTCAAGAAGAATCTTGTTATGTGACTTCAGAAACTACCCAGATAGTTTCAGTTTGCAAAACGGAAACCAGTGACAGATGAGGTAATTCTGCTTTGAATTATAGTCAGATCCAAGCCAGTAGATTGCTGTTTACAGAATTTCAAATATAGTAAGTTGCATGTTTATGTTAAATCTGAGATTCTTAGATCCATATTCTTAAAATACATTATAGTAATGATTTTATTTCTTGCAGCTAATATCTGTATCTGAATAGAATTTCTTCAGGCTTTTTTTTTTGCCT
The DNA here is from genome assembly GCF_004785775.1 of Grammomys surdaster. Classification (NCBI taxonomy): domain Eukaryota; kingdom Metazoa; phylum Chordata; class Mammalia; order Rodentia; family Muridae; genus Grammomys; species Grammomys surdaster. Next base: position 6,650,851 of record NW_021604568.1, on the reverse strand, counting down.
TACTGCTGTGGGATATGATAGTAAATACTGTTAAAGGTGTTTTTCCTGGAGTCTGTGTTTAGTTTTACAGTGTTCCTGTGTATGTAGCTCCTAGAAATTGTTTCTCCTGTTAATCCTCAGATTGTCAGCTCACAGTTCTTATCTATGGGAATTCTGAATGATAGTTGGATTTATGATTCTGCTTTATAATAATGCCTAGTTTAGTCATGATGTTTTGAGTGATAATTACATGTTTTAAAGCATGCTTTAATTTTTACAGATATGTTCATGCTCTTGAACATACGTGAAATTAATTATTCTACTAGTTTAATAGTTTAGCAAGACCATAGTAAACTGCATAGGCAGATCGGCAGAAAGGTCTTGGTATTCGTAGAAAAATTTGATTTTCCCAAGTATGTAAATTTGTTTTGAAATATGTGGGTCAGTGAGCTTTTCTTTCTCTTAATACCTTGTAGTTGACATAATGTCTTACACTGTGTAAACTCAGTAGGAAACAGCTTTAGTCTCAGACTGAGAGATGAGTGTCTGTTGGAGTCTGCCCTGCCTGAGATGTGTGAGGTCAGGGTTAAGTTTTCTCCTGTGCCAAAGGTCTCTCTGTGAGCATTGGGTATTTAGTATGTCTGTGAAGCTTAGCATACACATCAGTAACTGTGCTTGGCTTCGTTCTCTATAACAGCTATTCCTTTGGTTATTACAGCCTTGCTTACACAGCAAATTAGATTTCATTTCTGTATACCTCTTTATGTTCATAGTTTAAGTTAGGGAAAGAAAAGGAAAGCTGGAGAATATGGGTGAGGTTTTCACATAAAGATCATGACAACATTGAGGAGGGCATAGGAGTGGTGCTCTCCTAAGTTTAGGAGGTGATTCTATGAATTAGTGTACTTGCTTTGAATGAAAAGAAAAAGGATATTTGATGCAAGTTTTTCATAAAACGTATTATTACCTAATTAAAATCCTTTATTAATATATTGTGTGTACATGTCTGTGTGTGAATGTGTGTATGTGGGAACTCATGCCACCGCAGGGACTTGGAGAGGTCAAAGGACAACTGAGCAAGTGAGTTCTTTGATGGTGTTCCTAAGTTGGCATGCTTGTCAGCAAGAGCTTGGACTTACTTGCCAGATCTTATTTTCTAATCCTAAGAACAGTTAAAGTTTTGTAGCTCTGACTATTCCCTAAGGCTATTCTGTATTTGTCACAAAATGAGACGTGTACTGTAGCACACATGCAGTAAATGTTGATCGAGTGGGTAATGTGATTAGTTAAGTCAAAGATGAGTGAGAAATGCAACTTGATGGATATTTAGCCGTGATTATTTTGGCAAAAATAGATTTTCATATTTCTGAAGTATGTTATTCCCAGCATTAGCAAGGGTTCCTTGTTCTTGCTGTCTTTTGAAAATGTGTTTGCTTTGAAAGATTTCCATGGCTATGCAGTGCAGTTTTTTTTTTTTTTTTTTTTTTTTTTTTTTCTGACCAAGAAAAGAACTTTGCTTTGAGACATTTCTTCTACATTAATGTCTCCCTTGCTATTTCAGCTGCATCTAAAGCCAGCTAACATCTTCTATCAAAATTGAAGCTGCTTTTAAAAAAAAATTATGTAGTCTTGTACCTCTTTCTTAAGATATATAACGTGGAAGAAAAATCTTCCTCATCTCATCCCTGCTTGCATTCCCTGAGAGTATTTTAGGCACATCAGCTGTTGAGGCTCTGAGCAACCTCATCCAGTCGGCCCCTTGCCTGTTGAAAAGCCTCAGCGGTACTTGGAGCTTTCGGTTTTTAAGAGTTAGAACCATTATTTTGTGTCTTTTTCCTCTGTTGTTTTCAAAAGGATTTATGTAAGTGGGGGTTGTCAGTCGTCAAGTAGATTTTGCTGTCAGCGAAAAAGCAGGATAAAACTTGAGAGGAGCCAAGTACTTTGTGTGTGTGTGTGTGTGTGTGTGTGTGTAAGTGTAAGGGTTGTTGCTTTGTGATAGAGTGCTTGATGTGCAAGCCCCGTGTTTGCTTTTCTAGCACTTCAAACCAATAGAAATGAACTAAAAGGTTTTTTTGTAGGTTCTTTTTTTTTTTTTTAGGTTTTTCGAGATAGGGTTTCTCTGTGTAGCCCTGGCTGTCCTGGAACTCACTCTGTAGACCAGGCTGGCCTCGAACTCAGAAATCCGCCTGCCTCTGCCTCCCAAGTGCTGGGATTAAAGGCGTGCGCCGCCGCCACCACCACCCGGCGGTCCTTTTTTCTTTCAGCTTTTTTCCCCCTTACTATACTTAAGTCAAGATGAAATAATGATTTTCCAAAAACTAGGTTTTTAAAAAAATTATTTACATTCCAGGCATTGTTCCCCTCCCATGGTTCCTTATTCTATGCCCCTTCCCCTGTCCTTTGAGAGGGTGCTCCCCTCCACAGGCCTCCCCTGTCCTCTGAGAGGGTGCTCCCCCTCAACAGGCCTCCCCTGTCCTCTGAGAGGGTGCTCCCCCTCCACAGGCCACCCCTTTCCCTGGGGCCTTGAGTCTCTGGAGAGTTAGGCACATCTTCTCCCACTGATGCCAGACCAGGCAGACTAATGCTGTCTATGTTCTGGGGGCCTCGGACCAGCCCATGTATGCTGCCTCGTTGGTGGGTCAGTGTCTGGGAGCTCCCTAGGGTCTGGCTAGTTAAGACTGCTGGTCTTTCTATGGGTTACCCTCCCCTTCAGCTTCTTCAACCATGGGGTCCCTGACTTCAGTCCAATGGTTGGGTGTGAGTATCTGCATCTCTCTCAGTCAGCTGCTGATAGTGTCCTCTCTGAGGACAGCCATGCTAGGCTCCTGTCTTCAGTTTCTTCTCCATTTTTCTTCTTCTGTAGTTCTTCTAGACAGGAACAGTTCTGGGCCAGAAACTTTGACTGGATTGGTAACCCTGAGACAGACTTTCTCTGTGTAAACTTGGCTAACCCAGAAGGACTATGTAGATCAGTGTGGCTTCAGGTTCACAGAGAGCTGCCTGCCTCTACTGAGTTAAAAGGTGTTTGCCACCACACCTGCCCCTTTCCCTCCCCCCACCAAAGAATTTTAAATTTTCTTAAGGGAAGTATAAATATTTTATGTAACATTTCTTTCAAAAACTAACAAACTTACTGAGCTAACCTGTGTGTAGTAGCAGTTACATCTATGAGATGACTACTGGGGACCAAGCAACTTGCAACATGCCGTGCAGTTATTATAAAATGGACAGTTTAAAGAAGAACACGTTTGCAAAGAATTACTTAAAATAATTCAGTTGAAGATGCAACACTATCATTTTTTTTCTCTGAAAACATAAAAACCATTTGTATCTCATTGGTTCCCAATAGTCACTGTGTATATGTAATATCAAGTCATCTGTTAAACACCATAAATATATACAATACCATAAAGTCAGTTGGGAAAATAAAATAAATGTCAGTATAGAAAAATAGTAAAATAACTTCATTAAACTTAAATGTTAATCAAGATACAATTTTCTTATTCTTTTATAGGGTGTTTGTGAACCGAAGTTTAGCCATGGAAAAAATAAAGTGCTTTGGTTTTGATATGGATTATACCCTTGCTGGTAAGTAATAACTTTTGAATTCTCAAGAACTGCTGATCTTGATACAACATAGTGGATCTACAAGGCAGAGTTCAATAGTCACTTGTTCATGCAATCATTTTATTTGGCTGCAAGAAGCTTTTGTTGGATTGTTTTTCCATTGAGATATGTGAACACTGAAGTTACCCAGTATTCTTGAGAGTTGGTTCCTGAGCTTGTAAAAATAATTACAAAAAGTCCTAACTTACTTTAAAACTCATGTAAAAAAACCTTTTTACTAAAATTATAGATTAATGAATACATTAATGTGTGTATTTGGGCATTTTGGGCTCTAATTCTTTTAAGCTGTTTTTCAAAAATAGAAAAAACCTTTTTCTGAGCAGGTGTCACACTATGCTGCTCTAAGCTGACCTAAAACTCATTCATGCAGGCTGTCCTGGAACTTACTCATGCAGGCTAGTCTGGAACTCATGTAGGCTGACCTGGAAATGAGTCATGTAGGCTGGCCTGGAACTCAGTCATGCAGGCTGGCCTGGAACTCAGTCATGCAGGCTGGCCTGGAACTCAGTCACACAGGCTGGCCTGGAACTCAGTCACGCAGGCTGGCCTGGAACTCATGGAGGCTGGTTGGAACTTGCATGGATCTTTTGCAGCTGCTTCCCAAGTGTTAGGATTATAGGCATGTGTCACAATACCCAACTTAAAGATGAATTTTTAGATTTTTCACTCTGCCATAGAGTTAATTATTAAAGTTGTAAATATTTTATTATTATGGGATTGGGAGGGTGTTAGTGCTTGGATTGCAGGCTTGAACCACCATACCTAGCAACATTTTTTTTTACTACCAAATATTTCCATGGTTGTTCTATTGTAGTGCTAGGAAACAAACCTAGGACTTTGGTCATGCTAGGAAAATCCTGCATAATGTTTTACTAAAAACATTCTTTTCTAAAAGAAGATTTGTTTTATTTTTAATTATGTGTGGATGTATGTGTGTGAGTATTATCTATATGTGTGTATGAATGCAGGTGACCACCACAGAGAGCATCAGATCCCCCAGAGCTGGAGTTAGTGATGGTTGTAGACCTCTTAACTTGAGTGCTGGGAAGAGAGTTCAGGTCTTCTGAAAGAGCAGTGCATACTCTTAACTGTTTAGTCATCTCCCTAGCCCATTCATACTTTACTCGTGGACTGATAGGACATGTGTTCATTTTCTATACAAAAGGCTTTTTTTGACTGGAGGTATTAGCTTTGCTCATTATTACAGTCTCCTTAAAAGCCCAGCATTGTGCTCTTTCTTCCCTTCTGTCTCTGAGATAGAGTTGAAATAGCCAGTGTGTCAATCTGTAGTACATCTCTTCAGAAGTTAAAACATTGGCAACATTGTCAGGATTTTATGTAAGTAGGCTTGAGTGATCAGGATGAGCACCTGTGAATGTGTTTAACACATACAGGTGCAGTTACAATACTCTGGAAAAAATATTCCATAAATTCTTTTAAAGAATTGTCTTTAGCTAGATGTGGCAGTGTGAACTTATAGCCTCAGCACTTAGGAAGCTAAGGCTGAAGGATTGTTTGTCCAGAAGTTTGAGATTATCTTGGGCAGGCATAGTGAAGCCCTCTTAAAAAAAAAAAAAAAAGAAAAAGTTAAATACACAAAACTTTAAAATGTAAGAGTTGCTTTCCTTAATGATTGTCATGAAAAGTAACTGAGTAACTTTTGACATTGTAAAACACACAAAAGCAAGACAAACAAAAACTCATGTCTTTGAGGTTAGGAGACTTTTCATTAGAAGATGTGCTTTGGGATACAGGGGTAAAATAAAGAGGAGTGTACTCATGTCTCTTTAAGACGTGAGTGTGTGGGAGAAAGGTAGGTAGGTAGGTAGGTAGGTAGGTATGTCCGTATTTATTATCTATTTATTTCTGAGACTGGGTGAGTCTTGCTGTCTGACTTGGCTGGTCTTGAGTTTATTCTCTTCCCTCAGCCTTCTCAGTGCTGGGATTACAGGTATGTGCTTGGCATACTTGGTATGAGTCTGTATTCTTTATGAGTTATTTCCTATACAGTTCTGACACTTGGCAAATCCCCTCAGAGCATTATAATTTTTGTTTACATGTATGGGTACTTTGCCTACATGTATGTCTCTGTACTACATGAGTGGCTGATGTCTAGGGAGGCTAGAAGAAGGTATCAGATACCCTGGAACTAGAGTTAACATACTCTTAAGAGCTGCCATGTTGGCTCCTAGAAATCAAACCTGGTGCTTCTGGAAGAGCAGCAAGTGCTCTTTACCTCTGTTGGCTCTGGGCCATTTGTTTGCTTTTAAGACAGGGTCTTACTGTATATCCTACAGCTTAGTGCACTGAGAACTCATTAGCTTGTAGCTTTGAGTGCAGTTCAAGCTGGACTTGGAATGCCCCTGCCTCTGCTTCTTGAGTGCTGGGATTACAGGTATGCTACCAAACAAATCCTAATTGTAGCTTTGGATAATCTGTTTATTTTGGTTTGTCAGTGTTTCAAGAGCAAGAGTTTTTCTTTTCTCATGTATATTCTATGTTTAGTGTATGTTTAGTGAAAGATGTATTATATGGTAGCTGCTAAATACATGCTGACTTTGGATGCACGTGTTCTAGTCTCTTAGAATCCTCTAGTCCGATGGTTCTCAACCTGTAGGCCACAGTCCCTTTGGGGGTTGCATGTCAGATATCCTGTATATCGTTAGATTTACATTTTGATTTGTAACAGCAGCAAAATTACAGTTATGAAGTAGCAACAAAATAATTCTATGGTCGGGTCACTACAACAGGGAGAGCTGTATTAAACTGCATTAGGAAGACTGAGAACTGCCGTTCTTTCTAGTCTATTTGAATCCTCAACTTCTGTTCTTTTTTCCAACTTTTCTAATGAGACGGCTCCTTTATGTTACTATATGAATTAGTGAAAATCAAACCATAGACAAGAAAACCCCACCAGTACAGAGAGTGCTGTGGAGATGGCTTAAGTCAGTACAGTGCTTTCAATTGAAGCCTGAGGACCTGAGCTTACATCTATCTCCACAACCCATATAAAAACATTGAACATAACTGTTGGCTTGTAGTCTAAGCACTGGAGAGGTGGAGAAAGGAGGGTCCACAGGGCTCACTGGTCAGCCGGCCTCCTGAATAGCTCCAGGCCGTTTGAGACCTTGTCATATAAAGCAAGGTGGAAGGTTCTTCTGCACCATGCTGCTCTTCTCAGAGGCCAGCCTGAAGATGTAGCCCCTCGAAGCTCCAGGTTGCTGGCAGGTAGACTTTGGAGCTTTGTTGTCATGGCAAATAAGTGTGGCACCCAGTGTGGATCCTGTGTGTAGGTGTCTAACATCTTTGATGAGCCTCAAGGCTGTGAAGATTCATGGCAAAACACTTCTTCCAGGTGGAATCCAGGATAAAAGTGAAAAGAACAGACCATCTTTGAAATCTCTGAAAACCAGTAACAGGCCAGAAGAATCCAAATAAAAAGTCAGTTTGAAAAAAAAAAAGAATTTTCCTTGACTTGCTCTTGTCACCATATCTGAAAAACATTGAAAAGACATAAAGGATCTTGGAGAGTGAATCTCTCACCAAAACTACCAGTTTTCTTATTTAAAATTAAAGAGAAGCAAAGAGTGCACAAACATTGGGTCAGTTTTCTCCCGTACCAAGTTTAGACTCTGCATAGACTGCAGAAGACTTACCCTAGCTGTCATGGCAGCTCCTGTAAGTCTTCAGTGTTACCACATGCCTTATCATAGGAGACTCTTCACACTGATGACATTAGATGCCACACTGAACAAAGAGTTGCACACACTCAGGTACTTATGAGAGATGAGGCAGGAGGAGCTGGTGTTGGAATAGAGAAGGCAAGAACAGGATGACTCAAAACCCTTTTTTAAAAGTTGAAGATGTGAGCTAGACTTAGACTATTTTACCTTCAGCTGACCAGTATGCATGTAATAAACTGTCTACCCAGAGACCAGTCCATCTGATGAGATAGACCATCGAGTATCCAAAGGCACGCAGGCTAAACTTAGAATTAATATGGATGACACTAAATACGGCAGAGCCCAGATCAACTCCAGTTGAGGGAAAAGAGAAAGGAGATGTTGTGAGTGTTACCTATAAAATATGAAGATCTTGAAACTAGGAAATAAAAATTTATACTTGAGATTGATATTTTTTAAGAATCTTAATGCTTTTATGCTTAAGTCTTACCATTCTAATTGTAGTTTACCACATAATTATGAATACTAAATTCTTTGATAGTGTCCCCCACCCCTGAGTTAGAACCTCCAGGATCCAGGTGTGGCTTCAGTAGCTCCAACTAGTAACTCTAGGTCTTTGGGGATTGGGGTGGAGGTGGGGGACAGGTCTTTTCTGAAGGTCATTGGCCAGCCATCCCCACCAGTAAGTGAGCTTCAGTGAGGTCATTACTCCTCCTATAAAGGCACTTGTTAGATAAACTTAGAGAGGTCTGAATTCAATTTCTGCAGCCTATATAAAGATGGAAGGAGAGACTTGACTTCACAAAGTTGTGCGCATACACACACACACACACACCAAATATAAATAAGATTTAAAAATAAATATAAACAAAGAAAGTAGATGGTTCTTGAGGAACAACACTCAAGGTTGACCTATGAACTCCACGCATATGTCCACACACATGTGCATTGCACACACCTGTACTTCCACCTGCTTATTCTCATGACCTATATACACATGAACAACACACAGAGACAAAAACAGGCAAACAGACTGACTACTGGGATTTTTATTGGGATTACCTTATTATAGATGTATTAAGTCTGTTTAATCTATGTACATGTTATATTTTTCCATTTATGTAATCTTTATTTATAAATGGTTTATGACTTTTTAAATTTTTTTTAAGATTCATTTGCTTTATGTATATGAGTACATTGTCCATCTCTTCATACACCCCAGAAGAGGGCATCAGATCCTATTACCGATGGTCATGAGCCACCATGTGGTTGCTGGAAATTGAACTCAGCCTCTGGAAGAGCAGTCAGTGCTCTTAACCGCTGAGCCATCTCTCCAGCCTGATTTATGACTTTTAAAACAGACTTATGTTATATCTTGTTGTATGTGTGCTTGGTTCATCGGAGCTCACAAAAGGACAGTCAGATCCTCCAGAGCTGGAGGTAAAGGTAGCTGTAAGCTCTCCCGTGGTGCAGGGAGCTGTGCAGGAGTGGCCAGTGCCCTTAACCTCGAAGTTATCTCTCCAGCCCGTGGTGTTTGTGACTTTTGACATAATAATATTTCTAATTTGTGAAATTTCTTAAGTACTGTAGATCATTTATATTCATATTATAGATAATTTTTTTTATTTTGCTCTAGATTTGTTTTGTTTTGAGACAGACTCTGCTGTATCAGCCCTTGCTGATCAGTCTAGAACTCTCTCTGTAGGCCAGGGTGGCCTTGAACTCACAGAAATCATCTGTCTTTGTCTTCTAAGTGCTGGGAATAAGGGCATGTTCTACCACACCAGCACAGATATTATTTTAAAATTTCATCTTCTGGATTTTGTTGGCATTTAGAATATACTTTTCTATATGACCTTGCCCAATCAATAAAACATTTGCTTTTCTATTAGGAAGTAAAGGAAAAAAAAACAAAGTTATTAATTTTATCTAAAAGGTTAAGTATACATAATGAGTTCTAGGACAGCCAGAGCCTACATAGTGAGAACCTGTCTCCAAAAGGAAAAAGCAACAAGACCTATGAAAATTGTTATTTCTAATTTGGTCCATTTTGAAAGCCATCTTGATTTTTTAAATTTTCTTCCCCCTCCCCCAATGTGGAAGTACGAAGGTTTTCTTGTTTTCTTTTTTTGGTTTCACTTTCTAATTCTTAGGCACTAGGAGGTTACACTCTCCCCAGGCCTGTGTCCCCAGCTTTACTGTGTTTAGGTTCTGAGCATTCACATGTGTGGTGAGCTTGTCTGCACCATTAGCACAGATGGATACTGTGGCTCGTGTCCAGCCCCCATCAGCTCTCTGGAGAAATTGTCAGGCAGACAAAAGTCAACACTTGTAAACCATGTACCTGTTCAAGGAAATATGCTTTTATGAATAGTCCACCTTTTAACCATACTAACCATACTAGCTCACTGGGCTCGGGGTCGCTACTGACGTTTACAAGGAAAGCCAGTCAGAAGATAAGACGACTTTTACATATAACAAAAGGAAGAGGAAATATTCTTACTCCCATTTGAAATTCATGGCCAAGGCCTCATATAACAGAAGACAGGTTAGCAAGGAAAAACATTTATTTTGTTTTATATGACATGGAACCTTCTAAAGAAATGAAGATACAGAGATATGAGAGAACTTGTATGTTTTTATTCTCGGATTTGTGACAAAGTAGACAGTCATTGGGAAATGTGATTGGCAAGGATGTGTTCAGAGCCTCCCTATTCTTTCAGAGAGAAGGGTATTCCTTCCCTCTCACCAGGGAGCTCACCTATAAAATCAGGGGCTTTAGGAAACTTCTTAGACACTTGGTACATAACCTTTACTGGCCTGGTACTTACTGTATTGCCCAGACTAACTGAATTCTTGAAAGTCCTCCTGCCTCAGCCACCTGATTGTGGCTCACCACCACACCTGGTTGGAAACTGAGTTTTAAAATTCACAGGTGGAATTTAAGCCCAGATCAGTTTCTTTTTTTTCTTTTCTTTTTTTTTTTTTTAGTATGGTCTGAGTTTTCAAGACAACAAAAATTGTCCAGTAATTTCTAGATATCAATAACAGACACAAAGCAAGCAAAACAAAACAAAACCCAACAACAACCAAACCATAAACCTTCTTGTTTTCTGAGTTTTGATTTTGGGGCCCCTAAGTGTTTTGCTTAAAACAAAAATACTCTTTCTTCACCATTTGAATTGTAGCCCTTTCTTTAGCATGTTGATAGTGTTATAGTTTGTCTTTTTCCTTTGACTTCAGGGTGTATGTGTATATTTGTAGTGTGGGGGAGTGAACCCAGGGATTTGTGCCTGTTACATAAACATTCTATCCCTTAGCTATGGCCCCAGTTCATCCTTTTTTTTTTGTTTTCTAATAATTTTAATTGAAATAGAATTACATAACTTTCCCCCTCCAGTTCCTCCCAGGTACCTCCCCTCAAACCTCTCCCGTGTGTCATCGTCATTTTCAAGGTGATTGCCTCCTTTTTCTTTATTACTGTTATAGGAAGTGTGTGCTTATGTATGTATATGTATGCACAAATACATAAACGTAACTTGCTAAATCTGGTTGTGTTGATGAGTATGTGATGAGTAAGTGGTTTCAGGACTGACTACTCTGCATTGGACAACTAAGGCTATTCTCCTCAATAGTCACTAGTTGCCCGTGGTTCTTTGTCTAGGATGGGACACCCAAAACTTCCCCTTGCATATTAAGATCCCCATTGACACTGCCACTGTTTAGGCTTGTTTATGCCACTATTCTAGAAGAAACTGACTGCAGACTTCCTGGTATTCTAGGACTTAAGGGTTTTTCTGGCCTCTCATTCTTAACAGTCCCTGAGCTATTGATGCAGTAGCTCTGATGTAGATGGATCCAGCTCACAGGCTCCTCGGGATCCATCGACCTCTACATTGTATTTGGTTGTAGTTTTTCTGTGACGGTCTTCATTTGTTATAAAGAGAGGCTTGTTTGATGATTGGTAGTAGGTACACTCATCTTTAGGAATAAGGGTAACATTTAGAATATAGTAAGGAATTATTCTAGTCTATCAAAGTAGTAGTAGTAGATTCTTTTCTAATGTCCATGACTTCACTAGCCCTGGAAAGCTGTCTAGGTTTTCCATACCAGATATGATTTTCTTCCTGTTAAATGGGCTTTAAGCCCAGTTAGACAGCAGTTGGTTACCACTGATACATGAATGGCCTTTACTGACTTAACAGATACCTAGCCATGCTGGTGTTTGTTTTTCTGGTACCAGGGGAAAAAGAGGTTTTCAGATCAGATCCAGCTTGAATCTTGAGTCTTGTGACCTAGGTGTTCAATGGCTTCAGCAATAGGGGCCCACCCTCAACCCTTGAGAGACAGCCAAGGCGTCAGTAGCCTCTGTTTCTTTGAGAATCACTTGGGACTACCCAGACCAACCATTCAAAAGGAGAGGTTTTCCTACCTGCTATTGAGGGTTTTGTTAGTCTATGGTTTTTGTGGAGAACATTGTCAGCCCCAATAGTTTAACTTCCTTTAAGACAGACAGACAGACACACACACACACACACACACAAATTCTTTGAGAATTTTGTATACTGAATTTTGATCATACCCACCCTATAACTTCTCCTCTTTGAGATTTATTTACAACATTTACCTCTCCACTTTTCTTTTTTTTAAACTCAATGAGTTTACTGTGGTTGACCTACTGAAGGCTACACTGTTAAAGAAAAACTGTCTCTATCCTAGAGGCCATTAACAGTCAATAGCGTCTCAGATTGGGGGCTAGTGAGTCTGACTCCTGTGTGCTAGAATGTTAGCTACTTAGTCCAAATTAATTTTTAGAAAACACTGTTAAAGGAATAAAGTCTTACTATATAACTTATTTCAAGTCTTTTTAAATACTAAGATTAAATTGTGTGTATTTTCTCAATTAGAAAAGTCTTAGTGAGGGGCTGGAGAGGTGGCTCTGTGGTTAAGAGCACTGGTTCTTCTAGAGATCCTGGGTTCAATTCCCAGTGCCCACATGGCAGCTCAAACTGTCTATAACTCCAGTTCCAAATGATTCAACATACTCACAGAGACATACACTCAGGCAAAACCTTGATGCACATGAAATAAAAATAAATAAAATTATTTTTAAAAAGGCTTAGGGATTGGCTAGTGTGTTACTGGGAAGAGACTCCATGACCTAGCCAAGTCTTATGAAAGCAAGTATTTTATTGAGTGCTTGCTTACAGTTTCAGTCCATTCTCATCATGACAGGAGCCTGCATGGCAACCTGCAGGCAGGCACTGGAGCAGTAGCTGAGAGCTACAGCCCGATCCACAGGTAGAGATAGTGAGCCTCGCCTGACAAGGGCTTTTGAAACTTAAGAGCCCACCCGCAGTGACATACTTCCTCCATCAAGGCCACACCTCTTAATTCTGTCTAGTAGTGCTGCTCCGTGGTGAGCCTGTGGGGATGTTCTCATTCAACTACAGCTAGAAACTACATCTGAGCTACTGGCCTTGTCTGTTTCTATGCCGTGTCATTAAGCTACTATAGGTGAAATTCAATTATCTCAAACCTAAGTACTTGAAAGTACTTCCCTAAGCATGAAGAGAAGCATCAGAATAAAGCTATTAAAGAGTACCAGGGCAGAAATTAAGAAAAACTATATCATGCTGCTAGCCGAAGCATCTCAGGACCTCTGGTCACTGGCTTTGGATAAATACTCAGTAGATGCACTCTGGTTTCATTTTATTTTTACTGGAATGGACTCAACTTTCTTGACATTTAAATGAACATTTTTTTTTTTGGTAGCTTGTTTACTTGAGTTTCTGTCAGCAGTTGTATATCCTCACCAAACTTACTACAGTAGAGGCATTTCAAGTGAAGAGAAAAACAGTCTAAAGGAGAATTATGCAATGTTGCCATACTGCCCAACAGATAGATATCTTGAGTCAGTACTTTTCTCCCCTTTCGGTGCTAATACATAAAACTTGGTACTTCTAACCTTTGTAGTTGTGGGGAGACAACAACAGGGTCTGTACCACAGGCTAGCCTCACACTCCTTATATGGCTAAGGACAGATGACCTTGAACTTCTGATTCCTCTGCCTCAGCTAGTGTTGAGACTGCAGATTCTTTTCTGTCACTCAGAGTGTTTTGTGTCGACAGACTTAGGAAAGAATCAGATTCAGGGGAAAAGATTGTCACAGCATTGCAGGGACCGCACCATGCCTCTTTATTTCTTTTTTAAAAGAATTATTTATTCCATGTATGTGAGACACTGTCGCTGTCTTCAGACACACCAGAAGAGGGCATCAGATCCCATTACAGATGGTTGTGAGCCACCATGTGGTTGCCGGGAATTGAACTCAGGGCCTCTGGAAGAGCCAGTCAGTGAGCCATCTCTCCAGCCCAAGGCTCTTTATTTCTTAAAGCTTCTGGGATATTTTGTGGTTTCTAAACTTACTTCCATCTGTATTTCCAACTTGTTATGTACCTGAATTTTAGTTACTTATGACTCTTTGAAGAAGATAAGAATATTTAAAAAAAAATAGGGTAACTTTATGAAGCCAGAGCTGCTTATATTTGTTCTTTACTTCCCCTTTGTCCTGAAAAATTTTCACATGTCTTGGGTACACAGGTCTATAAAATAGGAATACAAATAATTTACTGATAATAAATAATAAAAAGTTAGTTTAAAATACTTTGGTTTACATTTATTAAAGACTAAGGCACATTTGTATAGCTAGATACATATTCTGTATCTATGTATTCTGATATGTATTCTGAGATACATATTTGTTTGTAACTTTTACACAAAAGAACTAATTCTTGGTTGAATGTCTGTCTGTCTGTCTGTTGTCTGTCTGTTTATGGGGTCCCACACTGTGATCTTTGCTGGCCTGGAACCTGTTGTATAGACCAGGCTAGCCTTGAAACTCATAGAGATCTGCCTGTTTCTCAATTCTAGGTTCTGAGGTTAAAGGCACATACCATATCTGGCCTTGGCCAGATAGTTAATGCTGTAATATACAGTAATATTGGATATTTTGATTTTATAATCATCTGTGCTGAGAATATAGTATAAAGTGACAGAAGTATGTTTAGGACAGTTTCAGAAATTGGAAATTCTATCTTACTCCAATTCAAAATTTATTTAACATTTTATCTGTCTGTCTGTCTAGAATCTATACTTTTAAGATTTATTTGCTTTTATGTGCATCGATGGTTTTGCCTACATATGTATCTTTCTGTGTGTCTGTGTGAGGGTGCTAGATCCGATGGAATTGGAGTTATAGACAGTTGTGAGCTGCCTTGTGGGTGCTGGGAATCAAACTCCAGTCCTCTGGAAGAGCAGCCAGTGAGTGCTCTTAACTGCTGAGCCATCTCTCCAGCCCTGCATTTAACATTTTAAAGGTGAAAACCAAGTCAGCAATAGTAATTTTTAAAATAAAAATTCTAACTGCATCCATTGAGCATTTGATACGTACATACTGAGAAATTATAGTGTGAATATATTTTAAGTATTTGTGTAATCAAACTATTATATTTCTAAAAGAACAGAAAACTTTATGTACTGTAAAACACTAACTCATAGCATATAAAATAAAAGGTATAAAAGTCTCATGTTTGAGCCTCTCATGTGGTGTGACATGCACGTGGAAAATGTACATGCCGCTTCCTGTCCTGGCCGCCATCGGAGAGCAGCAGCTATGGCCCTGCGTTACCCTATGGCCGTGGGCCTCAATAAGGGCCACAAAGTGACGAAGAACGTCAGCAAGCCGAGACACAGCCGGCGCCGCGGGCGCCTCACCAAGCACACCAAGTTCGTGCGGGACATGATCCGAGAGGTCTGCGGCTTCGCGCCCTACGAGCGAGCGCCGCGCCATGGAGTTGCTCAAAGTGTCCAAGGACAAGCGCGCACTCAAGTTCATCAAGAAGAGGGTGGGCACGCACATCCGCGCCAAGTGAAAGTGGGAGGAGCTGAGCAACGTGTTGGCAGCCATGAGGAAGGTGGCGGCCAAGAAGGATTGATGAACCCTCCCCCAATAAAAGATCATGGCTCCTTAAAAAAAAAAAAAAAAAAAAAGAAAATGTACATGCCATATGTTTAGAGCAAGTGTGCAATGAGGTCCTGTTATGCAGTATGGATGACCACTGTCTAAAATACCTCAGATGCATTATCACAGTTGATTCTCAGTTGACTTATGGCCACTGTACATTCAGAACCTCAAGTATTGCCCAAATTTTCTAGTCCCATGTCCAGTTCAACTGCAGATGAGTCGAAAACCATGCTTAGTTGTGGTTTAATATATAGGTACACTGTATGATCCTTTTTCAGCTCGCAGACTACGAGCTGGCTCAAAGAATGTGAGTTTAATGCTTGCTTAATTGGGTTACTTTTTTTTTGTTTGTTTTGTTTTGTTTTTTGAGACAAGGTTTCTCTGTGTAGCCCTGGTTGTCCTGGAACTCACTCTGTAGACCAGGCTGGTCTCAAACTCAGAAATCCACCTGCCTCTGCCTCCCAAGTGCTGGGATTAGAGGCGTGCGCCACCACCGCCCGGTGGGTTACATTTAAAACTGAAAGATTAGAGATAAAAATCTAGGTTGGCAATAGTTGATCTTTATTCTGTCAAGCAAGTCAGCTGTAGTTGAATAGTGACTTTTCCATTCACAAGAGCCTCGTGTCCTTCCTTAACCACTCCACATGCTTGACTTCATGCATCCTGACCATGACAGTAGGTGTGTGGAGATGTTAGCAGAGTCAGAATCCCAGGGCTGTTGTCTGGGATGCATTAGCAAAACCAGTTACCTGCAGCAGCCTCGCTAAAGCACACATAGATTTAGACAGTTTCCTACACCTAGGTAGTTAGGATCTTTTCTGCCCTGTCTATACCTTTTAAAGTCATGCCATCTTCTGAAACTTAAAAATACCTAATTTTGTGTCCTTGTAGTATAGCACGAGCTGTGTGTGCGCCTTCAGGATAAAGGCTATTAGTTTTTGGGGGAGGAAAACGCATTGATTTTTAAATATCTCAGAAATGTTTCAGTTTTGATGTTGTTCAGTTGGGTTTTGTTTGTTTTTTCTTAAACAATACTGAAGACACAAAGTCCTGATAAGTGTGTAGATATTCTCAGAGGAAAATCTTCAATTGTTATTATTTTTCCTTTTATTTTATAATAAGCATTCTTTTATTTATTCATTCATTCATTTTATATCTTGATAGAAGCCCTCCTCTCTCCTCTCTTCTCAGCCCCATCCTCTCCCACCTCCCCCTCTCCTCAGAGATGGGAACACCCTCCCTTCCCCAGGTACCAGGCTGCCCTGGCACATCAAGCCTCACCGGGAATAATAGCATCTTTTCCCACTGAGGCAGACAAGGCAGCCCAGATAGGCAAAGGGATCCAAAGGCAGGCAACAGAGTCGACTCAGAGACAGTCCCTACTCCAGTTGTTAGGGGACTTACATGGAGACCAAGCTGCATATCTGCTGCTTATGTGTAGGGGGGCTAGGTCCAGTCCATGCTTGCTCTTTGGTTGGTGTTTCAGTCTGTATGACCCCATGGGCCCAGGTTATTTGGCTCTTTAGGTCTTGTGGTGTCCTTGACCCCTCTGGCTCCCTCAGTCTTCCCCCCACCAACTCTTCTATAAGACTCCCTGAGCTCTACCTGATGTTTGGCTATGAGTCTCTGCATCTGTTTCCATCAGCTGCTGAATGAAGCCTCTCAGATGGCACTTGTGCTAGGCTCCTGTCTGCAGGCATAGCAGAGTAGCATTAATAGTGTCAGGGGTTGGCGCTCTCCCATGGGGTAGGTCTCAAGTTGGCCCAGTCATTTGTTAGCCATTTCTTCAGTCTCTGTTCCATCTTTATTCCTGCACATCTTGTAGGCAGGGCAGATTTTGGGTCAAAGGTTTTATGGGTAGGTTGGTGCCCCACTTCCTCCACTGGAAGTCCTGCCTGGCTACAAGAGGTAGTCACTTAGGCTGTATATCCCCTGCTGCTAGGAGTCTAAGCTAGAGTCACCCCATATCCTCCCAGGAGCTCCCCCTTTCCAAGTCTCTTGCTTGTCCCAGAAATGTGCCCCTACCAATTTCCTTTCTCTTTCTCAACCCTCTCACCCCCACCCCTTGCTCTCCCCACACCTGATCCCTACCTTCATTCCCTTCCCCACCCCCTCTCCCACCCAGTTCCCTCTCTCCATTCACGTCTGATGTCTATTTTATTTGCCCTTTGGCGTGGGATTCAAACATCCCCCCCCTTGGGACCACCTTATTACCCAGTTTCTTTGGGATTGTAGCATAGGTATCCTGCACTTTATCACTAATATCTACTTAGAAGTGAGTATATACCATACGTGTCTTTCTGGGTCTGGGTTACCTCACTCAGAATATTTTCTAGTTCCATCCATTTGCCGGAAAATTTATGATGTCCTTGTTTTTAATAGCTGAGCGGTATTCCTTTGTGTAAATGTAACACTTCTTTAAAATCCGTTCTTCCGTTGGGAGCTATCTGGGTTGTTTCCAGTTTCTGGCTGTTACGAATAAAGCTGCTATGAACAGAGTCGAGCAGGTGTCCTTGTGTTATAGTGGAGCGTGGTATAGTTGGATCTTGAGGTAGAACTATTCCCAGTTTTCTGAGAAACCGCTAAATTGATTTCTAGAGTGGTTGTACAAGTCTGTACTCGCACCAGCAATGGAGGAATGCTTCTCTTGTTCCACATCCTTGCCAGCATGTGCTGTCACTTGAGGTTTTTATTTTAGCCATTCTGACAGGTAGGTATAAGATAGAATGTCATTTTGATTTGCATTTATTTCCCTGATGTTGAACATTTCTTTAAGTGCTTCTCAGCCATTGAGATTCCTCTGCTAAGAATTCTGTTTAGCTCTGTACCTCCTTTTAAAATAGAATTTTTTGGGTTGTTGGAGTTTAATTTCTTGAGTTCTTTATATATATTAATCATTCTTTTAAGCTCCCATTTGTATTTGTTTGCCTGAATGTGTGTTTATTAGAGTTTTATTATGTATCCCTACCTGGCCTATACAAGACTTGGCTCTGTAGACTTGACTGATTTTTTACTCAAGAAAATTCTGCTTCAGCTTTTTAAGTCTACAAAACATGCATGTGGCATCACATCTGGCTTAATACTTTTTAAAACAACATATATACATCATATACCTGAGTGACTGTAAGCTTCTTGTTTGTGGGTAACAGGAGAACAAGAGAGGTGTTGGAAGCCATGGAGCTAGAGTATCAGGTAATAGAGGTGCTGGGCCCTCAGCTTAGGGCTCTCTGGATGTGCAGGAAGTACTCTTAGAGACTGGGCCACCTCCCCTGCTCTCTCTGGTTTGGTACTTTTAAACAGACAAGTTTCTTAGTTACTATTTAATTTTTTTTTTAAGAATGGAAGGAAATATTGGCAGTATTTTAAGACTGGCTTACTTACTCACATATTTAGTAACTTGGAGGGTTTAAAAAATATTTCTAAATGTGTCCCATAATTTTGAAACTTTTAGATCATTTGTAATTCCTTGGGTTAGAGAAAAATTATTGCCTGTGCCTGTTGCTGGGTCACAGTTTTTGGGCTGTTCTGTCTAGTAGAAAAAGCCCTGATAACTGTTTCTGTGGAACTAGGAAGATTTTTATTAGTATATTCTCTTTCAAAAATGCTCATTAATGTATTTTCTAGTTATAATTACAGAGGGCTAATGCCACCTAACCTATTAAATATAAAGGACATTGATATTGATTTCATATACAGCCTAAAGGCTAATGACCTCTTGGGTGGGTGGACGTTGTTCTGCTTTTCCTATTGTCTGGTAGTGATGGTCTCTCCTAGTTGCAATGTCTTTAGTATTCTTAGGTACTACAGCCAGTCATTTCTGCTCTTCCCATGATTACTGTCTTCCTTTTACACAAAAAGAAACAAAAAGCCACAACCTAGGACTTAAAAGAGTCTCTCCTATAAAGTGAGACATAATGTGTATCTTAAAAGTATCCGTATGTTTATAGACTACACATGTTTATTCAACTCAATTATTTTGGGATATTTGTTTTAACTATGAAATCCAGTATTATAATTCTGCTTACTGAAAAAAAATATTCACCGACAAAATGAAAAGTTTTAAACTTTCCTTTCATTACAGATGTAGCCATTTCATTAGATTTTTAGCAGCATATGGTTGATGTAAGGATGTAAGGATGACAGTTAGGTGTCAGGAGGTAGAAAATTGGTATAGGGAGATTTCAGCATAAGTCATACTTGAAAGCAAGATGGGGCTGCTTTGTTTTTGTTTTCTTCTTAAATCAGTCTTCCGAGCTGTAGTCCACCGTAAGCACCATTTACTGGTCAGTTTCTGTGGTAGGCCCCAGAAGCTGCTGAAGCCAACAAACCAAGGCAAGCAAGCTGATTTCGTTTTCTTATTCTTTTGGCCTAAAATTTTATTATCAGACTTGGCTTGTATTCTTAACCCAGGGTGCCAGAAAAAAAGTACACAATACTTATGCTCATTTTCAATGCTCATATTTTATTGTAGCCAGTTAGAGCTACTTTTAGTGATGGCTGCGGCTGCTAGACCGCAGGGCAGTGGTGACTCCTGTAAATACCTATTTCCAAATGTTCTCCTCCCTTCCAGCTCATCGCAACAGTTTTAAAACCAGCCTTTGTTTTTGTTTTGTTTTGTTGCTTTGTTTTGTTTTTAACAGGAAAGCCAGTGTAACTCCTTCAAGACTGGGTGGCACACACTGCGTGCATCTGCCTCATGTGAGTTCTGGTTTTGGGCAGCAGTACTCTGCTGGGCTGGAACCTCTGTAGAGGTTTGCCCTTTATTTTTCTAAAGTCTATAAGCTCCTCACACAGTGTGTCTTGTGACAATGATAAAAGGTGCATATGCATTCCAGGCTTTTGGCAGAAACTCTCCTTAGTCCAAAGGAGCGTTCTCTGCTCATGTCAGTCAGCTCTGTTTTGGATGAGTGAACAGCTTCCACACAGAGCAGAGCCCACAGCTTCATCCCCACAGCATGCAGTTATTTTTGAAGAGCTGTTTTTCCTTGAAGATTATTGAGTAAAGAATATCTTTAAATGCACTCTGTAGCTTCAGCTTTCAGAGCTTTGGCTGTTCTCATTATAGTCTTGTTACGTAACTGAGAACACTGTGTGCTGTCCTAGTGGCTGAAGCAGGGTGGTGTTTTGTTTTGTTTTTCCTATTTCTTTTGGGCTTTGGCCCTTAAAACAATTTCTTTCTTTGTCTTTGGATTTTGGGTAAATTGGGCTAGTCGCAGAATCTCCTCTGAGAATAAGTAAGCAGTTCATGTGAGATTGCCGTACTCAGAAACCGTTGTCCAGTGCTGGAACCCTGGGAAGTTGGTTGTGAGAGCGATGCTTGAAGCTTCTGATTATTCGCTTTCCTGTTTTGTGAGAAAACTGAAGTTAGAGCTTTTGCAGCTGTGGGAAGGCACAGAGCTCTGCAGTCTGACGGATGTAGGCTGCTGGTCCCTGCAGCCAGTATCTGTGGCCAGTTTAAAGGGCTCACTTGTTGGGGAAAAAAAAAGATGAAGTTTTTGATTTCTTTTTTAACTGTTTTTGAGACAGGATCACATTAAGTAGCCCTGTGTGGCCTGAAGCTCATTGTATAGGGCTGTCCTTGAACTTGAGAACTCATGCCTGCCCCATGCCTCGAGTGCTTCTTTTACCTTTATCTTTGGAGGAGGGTAGCACTACGTAGGCTTCATGACATTGTCCAACCAGGTCAGAATAAATGCTGTTTTTGTTTTTGTTTTTCCCAAGGCAGCATTTAGAAGAAACATCTAAAGCCCTGGTTTGTGAACGACAGTTCTGCTCCTTTAGCTGTGGCTGTGTTTTGATGTAGGTCTACAGATGATTTAGTGACCTGGGAGTGTTCACTGCTGAAACGATTATCCGAAAGGCTTATGAGGAGATGTCAATAGCTTGTCCATCTTGCTGATTAATATAGAGCTTGGTGAAATAGATAGGGCTGTTAAAGAAGAACTTGGACTCTATGTGAGAAATCCATTCCCACCCAAGACTAGGGCAGTCTGTTCTGGCCCAGTTGGAAAAAATTAGCAGAGTCTAGTGTGCTTCAGCATTCAAGCTTAAGCTCTGATGGCCTGAGTAATCTAGAAGGTCATAGAAACAGTTACAGACCCAGGTACACTTGTATCAGCTCAGGTCAGGAAATGCAGAGGACTTACTGCATTTCTGGGAAGTACCATGAACTGACTTAGAGGAAGGAGACTTAGTGTTTCTAAGGTGAATTTATAGAAAGTCACCATAATTAAATATTTGAGAATTTTTGTCCTCTGAACACAGTGTAAATGTGGTATTTTGGTTTTACTGTTGTTTCTTTAGGATTTAGAATTATTTTTCTATATTTTTTCACTGGTGAAATTGTTTCCTAGGTATGCCAGGAAGCTACACCCACAATACCTCAGTAATATAGCTGCCTAAAGACCTGAATAATAACAATATCATTAGACATGCTAACGTAGAAGTGAGAAATCTCACAGATTCCACATTAATTAAAGAACTACAGGCAACTAACAAATGACTATTGATAGAGAATTTCCCTCTCCCAGGGATAGTCCCCCAATTGATTATTTAATACAAAGTAGTCAGCCTTGAAATCATATTCATACAAGCCACACTGAATGGACTTAGTAGGTGTATGTGTGTGTGTGTGTGTGTATGTGTGTGTATGTGTATATATATGTATATATATATATATATATATATGCATTTGTGTATATATATATGCAACAACAATAATAATAAGAGGCCATTAATTTTAGAGGGAGTAGGGAAAAAAACACTGGAGGGTTTGAGAGAGGACAGGAAAGGGAGAACTTAAGTAATTATATTTTAATTTAAAATTTTTAATAAGAAAAAAATAATGCTAAATTCATTTGACCTTCAGTTCAGATTGTCTCATGGACATAATTTTCAATGACCAATTCATCATAACTCATTAACCACAGAAAATTGTCAATTTAGGCATGAGTTTGAGAGTGATGGGAGAATAGGTCTAGTTTGTTTGTCTGTTTCGTTTTAAAGATTTGTTTATTTATTATGTATACATTGTTCTCCCTGAATGTATGCCTGCACACCAGAAGAGGGGGCCAGATCTTATTCTAACAGATGGTTGTGAGCTGCTATGTGGGTGCTGGGAATTGAACTCAGGACTTCTGGAAGAGCAGCCAGTGCTCTTAACCTCTGAACCATCTCTCCAGCCCCAGGCTTAGTTTTTAATCTTTATTTTGAAGGCATATTCAGCAAATTATCCTTCTTGAAATATTAGTAATTGACAACATTTCACATGAGCCAGATCCTAGAAGAAAAAAAAAGGTCAGCTGTACTGGATTTTTTTTTCCTTGAATACTTTTTAATTAAGTAGGATTTTGATTATATAAGGATAAGTTAATTTGGAGTTTTAGAAATTTTGTCAAAAGGGACTTTACAATTGACATGATGTCATGTCTGGGGAAGGTAGGTGAAGAATGGTAGTTTTTGTTTTTCAGTATAAATCAGTTTTGTACCAGGGGTCCCATGCCTTCCTGGTCACCAGCTCTTACTCTGTTGATGCATGTAAGTCTGCAGTACTGCCTTTGTCTTTGCCACAGGCACGTCAGACAGATTGGAATTCCACGTTGAAGGCTTCAGGGTTTATTTTTTGTTTTGAGGGAACATAGCATAGATAGAGAGGCTAAAGTAGAAGTTATGGGAGGAAAGAAGTCTAGCTGCTTTTGAAAACATCCAGAGTTGCTGGGCATGGTGACACACCTCCTTAATCCCAGCTCTCAGGAGGCAGGCGGCTCTCCTTGAGTTCAATGCCAGCCTTCAGAGTGAGTCCCAGGACAGCCAGCACGACACAGAGAAAACTTGTCTTGAAAAACCAAAAAAGAAAATCAAATATCTAGTGTTAGTTAGCGTTGGGGAAGAGCAGCAGCTGGAAGAAGGGGCTCCTGGGGAGTTCGGGTCAGGGGCAGGTATGCAGCCAGGAGGACTGGCACCAGACTTGACTTTGATATGTTAATGGGCAGCACAGTGGTTAGCAGTTTGTCCTGGGTTTGAGACCTGACGGTACCAGTTTGAATAGGCAAACAAATGGCAAAGTCCAGTTTGACTCTGGGCCAGAGCTGTTAGTGTTCGATGGAAGAGCTGTACTGACGTCACAGGAGTTGATGGAAGAGCTGTGCTGACGTCACAGGAGTTGAGACAAGGTCTGTAGACTGAGGAGATCTGGGTGCATATCTTTTGTCTTAGCTGGCGTTTAAGAATAACAGGTTTTTGAAATTTTATTGGTTTTTACAATATTATTTACTTGCTCCTGGAAACAAGGAAGGTTGCTAACCTAAATATACCAATTGGAAAAAGTATATTTGAAGGAGTGACGTTTTATTGTTGAGCTGCAGTGATAACACTCAAGCTCTCTCATTGTGTAAAATTTTAGACATAGTCAAGGGAAACCCCATAGCCTGAAACCTGTGCTATTTTTAGTAAACAGTATGTTTATGAAGCAGATTAAGTAAGTCGTTTTACACACAAATCTGCATGTATCTACCTGCCGTGACCATAGCAATGACCATGTCTGATGAGCCAAATTTTAATGTCTAATTCCTGGTTTGCAAGATAGATTTCTTCGTTGTCTTAATGTGTTTTCTTACAGTTTGTTTGCAGTAATACTCGTCAAGAATGGTTCTGCAGGTTGTAGCAATTTTAGGCCTAACAGCTATTTTGGCCAATAAGAAGATGCCTTTGCAGGCAGTACATTGACAGACAGACCAGAAAAACTGATTAGAGGACCACAGAGCAACTACCAGAAAAAGCTAAAATCAAAGTATAAAGACAAGAGGGAAAAGCTTGTTCTGAACATTGCTGCATCACACCCCTCTTACCTAGTTTGCTATTTCTTCAGTCTCATAGTTAATATCATAGCTATGTAGAATTAGATCCCCCCCCCAAGCTCTAAATTGTGGGAGTCAGATACAGGGAAAGTGTTTACAACAGGCTAAAACTGTTCAGATGGAACCTGTTTCTCTAGTGGCTGAATTTCCTTAGTTACTGGCTGTATACAGAATACAAAGTTTGAGGGAAAAGACAAAAGGAGGAATTAGGAAAAAGTAGAGACTCATTCATTTGCCTCTCTTCTCATGGGCTGTTCTTTCTGCTGACTAATGAGCCTCCTCTTTGTGCAGTGTACAAGTCTCCGGAATATGAATCCCTTGGCTTTGAGCTTACTGTGGAGAGATTAGTTTCCATTGGCTATCCTCAGGAACTGCTCAGCTTTGCATATGACTCTACATTCCCTACCAGGTAAAATTTCAAAATAGCTTTGGATTAAAACCACTTCCCCTGTCCCAAAATGATGAATCCCAAACTTATCCCTGTCCCTGCAATAATAAATGCTAGTGTTGATTTTAAAATTAGCAGAACTTTCCATACATTAACTCAGTCATCTGCCACTGTTTCTTTTGGGTTCCCCCTCTTTTCTCTGCTTGTCTTCTCCCTCTTCTTCCCACCCCTTTCCCTTTTTTTTTTTCTCTCTCCCATCCTCTCTCAACAGTATATGTATCCCAGGCTGGACTCCTCCTGCTTCAGACCCCCAAGTACGTAGTGCTCAGCTCCCTGTGCTCTTGAGTAGAGCTGAGTCAGGAAGACCCACTGGTGGGCGAGAACGGGGTTGTTAAGCCTGAAGGATGAGCACAGGTGTCCTGGCTGCCCCAGCTTGGCTTCTGGAGGGCAGCTGTGTGTTCTGCTAATACATGTAACTTGGTGGGAAGAACCTTTTGCACTTTGCATTTCTGGATTTGGTAGGGAAGAGTTAAGATTATGAAGGACATTTGTTTGATTTACTATCACATGTGCCCCACGTGTAACATTGGATGCTGGGAAATACAAGCAGTTCAATGTCGGAAGACATTTAAGGACTGTTGTAGAAAGATAGCAGCTTCCTTAAGAGTCAGGGTAATTTATGCTTGTCTGATAGAGCCGTAACTCCAGAACAGTACATACATGGAATAAGCGTTATTAGTTGCAGTCAGAGCCCTCCCTGTCCCACCTTCCATCTGCCTCCACAAATGCTGGCATAGATCCCAGGGAGTCAAACTATAGTATGCAAGTGCACTACAGCTGAGCTCGGTCTCCAGCCCCGCAGTTTTCTAAAATGCATGTGCTTACTTAGCATACACGGTACAGAGCTTGAGTCAGATCATGCATGGTGATCACACAGGGTCTCCATGACGTTAACTGTCACTGTCTCCCTGTCATGTAGAGGACTTGTCTTTGACACACTCTATGGAAATCTTCTGAAAGTCGATGCCTATGGGAACCTCTTGGTTTGTGCACACGGATTTAACTTCATAAGAGGGTGAGTACAGAAAACCCTTAACCTCTTGAGAGAGAGTGGGGGCTAGGGGGAGATGTATGTCCACTTGCACGTGCCCCAGAAACGGTCCATCTTATTTTATTTATTATTATTGTGTGTATGTATGTGGAATGTGCACTGTGCCACAGTATGTATGCCAGGAGGTCAGAGGACAGCTTTTAGAAGTCAGTTCTTTCTTTTCACTGTGGCTTCCTTCCAGGGATGGAATTTATTCGTCAGGTTTGCTCAGTGAGTTCCTACGGTGGCCCTTGCTGCCTTGTTTTTTGAGATGGAGTCACGAGAGATTCGGACAGGTTGGCTAGGCTAGGTCAGTGAGCATTGCAGGTGTGTGCCTCTGTACCCTTTGTTTTAGAGCGTGGGTTCTTAGACTTGCTTCGGGTCCTTAGCTTACATGGCAAGCACCTGACAGTTTCACAGTCTCCGTAGCCCCTCTGATATTTGAATAGGTAAATGACATGCCATTGTCTGCACAGGGGAGTTAGTCTTCCTTTAATCATTGAGTCATCCCTTTACATAAGCATAGTTAAGGTATTAATAATTATATTTTGTTTCTGTTTTCTAATTATATAGCACCCCAAAAGCTAATTTTGATGCTTGCTAAAAAATGACACTTTAGACTTAGTTTTAGACTTAATTTCTAAGATATTGTTTGTTTGTTTTGTTTATTTATTTTTCGTAAGACAGTCTCTCAGGGGATTTCTGGCTGTTCTGTAACTCACTTTGTATACCAGGCTGGCTTCAAATTCACAGAGGCATTTGTCTCCCTAAGTGCTGGGATTAAAGGTGTGTGCCACTACTGCCCTGTTTATTTTTCCTTTTTAATACAGAAGAAATACACACATAAATGTCATTTGAAAACTTTGAACTTATATAGCAATTTAAGTAACTGAGATTTTTACTAACTAGTACATTTTAATCTTTGAGTAAATATTTTCAGACATTTGTATAATGAAAACATCTTAAAACACAGGGTTAAAAGTATAAGGTACCCTAACTACAAGGACGTACAGGGCACAGTAATGCTTGCCTATAGTGCCAGACTACTCTGAAAGCTAAGGTAAGAGGGTCTTGAATTCAGGAGTTCTTTGCCAGTGCCTGGGGAATATAATGAGACCCATTTCAGAAATTCAGAAATCAGAAAAGATGGGGAAAGAGGCTCTGTGTGGTGGTGTATGCTTTTAATGTCAGCACTGTGAGACAGAGGCAGGCAGAGATCTCAGTATGTTCAAGGCCAGCGTACTCTTCATAGTGAATTCCAGGACAGCCAAGGCTACGTAGAGAGACCCTTCCTCAAATAAATAAATAAATAAATAAATAAATAAATAAATAAATAAATATTTAAAGACAGACAAGATGGGATGTAGAAGACTGTTGAGCAGTAGACAGTCACTCAGATGTAAGGGTCTCATCCACAGCACTGTAAAAGGAAGGAGGGAGGGAGGGAGAGAGGGGATAAGGAGAGGAAAGATATATAACTTACATTTTTATAATATCTTCACTATCTTTGCTAATTTGGAAGTTTCCTCTCTAGTAAGCAGTAAATATAAGTTATAAATATGTAAGTATCTACTTTTTGTGTGTGTGAAACAGTCTAAGAGTTTTTTGTTTTGTTTTGTTTTGTTTTGTTTTTAAAAAACACAGTTCCGTGATTAAGAGCACTGACTGCACTTGCATAGGACCTGGGTTCTGCTTCTGGCCCCCACATGGTGGCTCACAACCATCTATAACTCCAGTTCCAGGCAATCTGCTGCCCTCCTGGCCTTCACAGGCATCCAGCATGCACACAATGCATATACACACATACATGCAGACAGAACAGCACATACATAGTAATCTAAAAAACTAAAGAAAAATAAAAAAATAGAGGTTGACACTGTATTTGGGTCATAACTACAACTTAAAACATTTTATGCTTTCGTATAATTTTCCTGAATTATTTATTCTTTATGGGAAAGTGCTAAAGTCATCACAGTTACATTGGAATAATTGAAGAAGTGGTTTTGGCAACACTTTTTGTTGTAATAGGCATAAACTAACTGAAAATGTGTCAGAACATCCTTTAGGTCTGAGGTCACAGCAGTGTCCCACTTAGAACTGAAGCACGTTTCACAGTGCTGTTGAACAAGCCTTATTGCATAACACGCCTCAGCGATGTCTCAGACGGACACTGTACAAATGAAGTGAAGTGAGTATCACTTTGACCTCT
Organism: Grammomys surdaster; assembly: GCF_004785775.1. Lineage (NCBI taxonomy): Eukaryota > Metazoa > Chordata > Mammalia > Rodentia > Muridae > Grammomys > Grammomys surdaster. The sequence continues at coordinate 6,622,994 of NW_021604568.1, read as the reverse complement.
CTGAGCAGGCTAGGAAGCTCATCATGTCCAAGATACTGTCACTGTTACAAGGAGCCCAATGTAAATGAACCAGGGTTCTGTTTGTGTCTGAGAAGGGATTGCATTGTTCTGGCTATTAGTTGAAGAGAAGGCAGAGGAAAAAAAGTGAGGAGAAGCAGTTCAGTAAATTCATCTTACAACCAAACTTAGAATTCAACATGCATGGGCCTAAGCTGGGGGCAGTGGTCCACTTCTGTAGTCCTGGCAGGAATCCATAAGGAGTTCAACTTACCTTTGACTACATAGTCCAGTCAGGACTATATAAGACTTTATATCAAGCAAATAACAGAAAAGATCTATCAACCTGCTATACATAAAGTTTCTATACATAAAGTTTTATAAAGTAGCTTCTTTGGAAATACTTTTGAATAAGTCATTTGTGAGTAAATATAGATTCATTTAAGCTTAGTGCAAAAGGAAAAGATCTTAGGGAGGAAGTGAACATGGCGGGAAACAGTTTTTAAGATGCAGTGGTGATGAGATGAAAAGGAGGTCAGCGTCCATCTGGCTTTGTCACACCTTGTTAGCCTGGGGCTGTGGGTCACAAAAGTTACCAATGTTCCTTCCAACTCCAAAGATAGTTTCTTCTGTTCTGATGCATTGTCTTTCCCTGACCCAGGATGTAATCACTCCCGAATTTGTCAGAGGTGTGATGGCTAAAGCAGCTGCACCAGCGTTGTCTAAAGCCGGCTGTCACTCACTGCCTCTGCCTGGAGGGACGGCCTGTTAGTGTTGCTCTCTTCTGCCTGAAAGCCAGAGAGATGGCTTTCCACTTAGTCTCTATTTATTAGAAACTTTGTTTCATACGGATGATGAAAAGGGTTGCTAACCAAGAAACTATTATGATTTTATAGTCCTGACTCGAGTCCATACCATTTCAAGTTAACTAACTTAAATAGGAATTTTTCCAACTTAGACTTCCGTGTAAGCTTTCTATTTGTTTTCTTTGTCTTTGTGGGGATGTGTGTGTGCAGGTCAGTGGTGAGTGGCAAGTGTGTTCCTCAGTCACTCTCCACCTTATTTGTGAGATACTGTCCTTGGGACTCAGTGCTTTGGCTTGAGTTCTACTCCACTGTCTGCACCCTTCTCCCCCATTGCAAGGGTTACAGGCACACACTGCAGTGCTTGGCATTCACGTGGGTATTGGGATTCTAAACAGAAGTGCCTGGTGTTTGCATGGCAAGCACTTTGCTGATATGACCTGGGCCTTGCAAATTAAGTAGGTCAAGTCAGAAGTTGGTCTGCTTTCAATAAAGAGGAACAGAGAAAAATACAGCTCAGATGGGTAAGGAAGGCTTGTTCTTTGTTCCACACGCCATCCAGGAGCAGAAGTGTCCACTTAGGTGTTGCAGCAGAAGCCACCACACCAGCACTGCAGGAATCCTTTCTCCATTGTTCTTGCCTCTCTTCACAGTCGCTTCCTTCTGCTTTAGACTTATCTTAAAATTTTATTTACTTATTTGTTTTGAGGCAGGGTTTCACTGTGTCACCCTAGCTGGCCTGGCTGTCAGTGCTGGGACTACAGGGGTGAGCATCTGTTCATGGGCTGTTTCCTTAAACCGTTAAAGCTGAGTAGTTCCCCTTTAGTCTTAAAGTTCCCCACAGCCTTTGTGTAGAGGTCAGGTTGTGTGTTCCTCAGTTACCTCCCTAGCGCACTGAGAGCCCTGGTGTCATTTATAAGGAGGCTGTTGAAGGGTTCCCTCGAGCCTGCTCACAGCTGCTGGGATTTAATCTGTGAGCTCTGTCTTTCACAGAACCATCAATGCATTTAATAAAACAGCGAATAGTGACTGTTTTCTACAGTTGTTAACTTTTCGTATATCAATTAATTTTTTTACATTTTCTTACAGACCAGAAACTAGAGAGCAGTATCCAAATAAATTTATCCAACGAGATGACACTGAACGGTTTTACATTCTGAACACACTATTCAATCTTCCAGGTAGACCACCTCTGCTTACTATGCATGCTGTCCCTTCGTCCCAGGACCACTGTTCAAGGATGCTAATTAAATCAGCTTGGTGATTTTACTTACAGCTTATTAATATCTTTCTTCATTTTCAGAGACCTACCTGTTGGCCTGCCTAGTAGATTTTTTTACTAATTGTCCCAGATATACCAGGTATGTTTATACTACAATTTCCTTTATCCAGTTGATTTTTAAATTAATGTACAGGGTTTTAGAGAACTGGCCATTGTAGGTCTTTTCTGCTTTTCTAAAGTGAATTTAGTGCTAGTGAGAGATGCCACATTGCCAGCCTGAGAGATGGACAGCACCAGCAGCTCCATGCAGGCTCTCACCTCCCACACGGCCCCTCTCCTTGCCAGTGTGCTGCAGCCATGTTTGGAAGGGACCACTTGTGACTGGGATTGAAGACGGCAGCAGAGGTGCTAATTGTGACAACTGAGTGGGAGGTTTGTGTGATGCTTATCTGTCCAAGCAGAGTTACACTAAAACCCCCCGACTCATTTCACAGCAGCTACCCAGAAGCCATCCAGGGATGGTCATTTAGTTTCATTCTCAGGCCCAGCAAGATCTCACCAAGGAATAAATATTGCTTATTTTCCCTAAAGCAAAATTTTGCCTAAGTCTTGCACAGGTTAGCCTTTCCTTTTGGGGGAGCTGTGTAGCCATTGCTTGATGTGAAACAGCCTTCTGTATTAGAGTCTGCTAAGTTTGTGTCTAAGGCCTTGCCCACTTCAGGGCAGTTTGCTGGAAAATGGAATCCAGATAGAAATGAACAGTGTCTTTGTACCTAGGGACAATGACAGAAAGGTCAGGGAGAGAGAAACTACGTTCTAAATGTTTGCTCAGTGAGAGCCTGTTTCTAAAAATGATGAATTTGGTATTTTGGGACCTTGGCCTTTTAATTCCATCCTGTAAATTATCCTGTCTCGTTGTGTTTGCACACAGTTATTATATTCCAAATATCAATATTCTGGCCATTTTAATGCTCAGATGCATTTCGACTAGGGAGCGGTTCCTAGCTAACCACAACCTGTACCACGCTGTGATGGGGAGCCTTTGGGTTCCTTGGTCATTTCATTCACTGTGTATCATGTTCTTTTCATCTTTCTGTAGTTGTGACACAGGATTTAAAGATGGGGATCTCTTCATGTCCTACCGGAGTATGTTCCAGGACGTCAGAGACGCAGTAGACTGGGTCCATTACAAGGTACTTAGCTGCTGCTCTTCCTGCCTTCTCTCCAGCCAGCGCTCGTCTGTGCTCTGATGGTAATTTTGCAAGTAGAGCAGAATGCTGCTGCCTTTTAAAGGAAAGTGGAGCGGGGCTGGACAGACGGCTCAGAGGTCAAGAGCACTGGCTGCTCTTGCAGAGGACCCTAACTCAGTTCCTAGTGCACAGACAGCAGCTCACAACCATCTGTAACTCCAGTGCCAGGGACTCTGATGCTCTCTTCTGGTCTCTCTAGGCACCAGGCACTCATGTGGTACAGATATGCATGCAGGCAAAACATTTACTCATATACATTAACAGAAAAACAAATCCTCTTAAAATTTTTTTTTCTACTTTTAAAAAGAGATTAAGAGAAATTTGCTTCCTATGTTTATTCTTGTCTGGCCATACTGACAGTGTTCCTCAGTCTTGAGGCTCAGCGTTTAAATTCTGTTGTTTGCATTTCTTTTTGTTTTGGTTTGGTTTTTTGGTTTTTCGAGACAGGGTTTTTCTCTTTATAGCCCTGGCTGTCCTGGAACTCACTCTGTAGACCAGGCTGGCCTCGAACTCAGAAATCCACCTGCCTCTGCCTCCCAAGCGCTGGGATTTAAGGCATGCGCCATCACTGCCTGGCTGTTGTTTGCATTTCTGAAAAATATTTAGAAGAATTTTAGCATATGAGATTACATATTTTGTGGATGGTAGTCCATTTAAATTTTGTTCAAATAACTCCCACTAGTTAGTATTAGATTTATTTTTAGTATAAACTGTTTAATAAAATATGAAAAGTTTTAATTTTCTATTTAAAATGTGAATAATATTATATTTGAAGTCTTTTTTTTTTTCTAACATTTTTCATTTTGGTAAACAGAATATTTGTTTGATAGTAAGCACAAGTTTTCTAGTGAAAGTTAAAAATGGATTTATAGGTCAGGTGTGGTGGTGTACTCCATAGTCCCAGACACGGTCCAGGTTCAAGGCTAGCCTGTGTTACAAAGTAAAGCTTTGTCTCAGACAAACAATCTTGACTTGTGAGGGGGACATTATGTCCTAAACCTGAAGTCTTAGTACTTGAGGGCTGAAGCAGGAAGATGGGTCCAAGGCCAGCCGGGGCTCTAGAGCAAGAACTTGAAAATAAAAAGGAAGCTTCCCCCCTGTTTTTATTCTTAGTTCTTTTTCTTTCTTCTAGGGCTCTCTTAAGGAAAAGACAGTTGAAAATCTTGAGAAGTATGTAGTCAAAGATGTAAGTATTGAAGAAGAAACTAAGTTTGCATGGTGGGTTTTTTTTTTTTTTTTTGCCTTGTAAAGACATGAAGGTCGAGCCTGTTTATCATGATACAGACAAGGAAAGGCACTTGCAGCATAGTCACAAAACATGTCTGCCGGTGTGTAGTTTAACTAGTTTTCCCTGTTTTCTAAGAAACAGGAAGACTCAGTATTTTTTGTTTTAGCTCTAATTATTGCAGCTGGAGGGTACTGTGTGACGTCACCATGCAGTGATTGATGCCTTATCCTATGTCATCTTCATCAACTATGAGATGCTACTGTTACTTTTTATAGATACAGACACTTCGGGATAAAAAAAAAATGCTTAAATGTCATGTGGAAAGTCACACAGTTGGAAGGTCACACAGTTGGAAGGTCAGTTGTCGGCCAGGCTAAGACTTAAAGACCCAAATCTTAAGGGCTGCAGATGACCCACTAAAAATGTGCACGGGTCAGACTGATTTTAGGGTCTTTACTCTGTTAGCAAAGAATAGTGAGCACAGCTTTAAGACGCATTAGCGACCAGTGGGTATACATAAATACCTATATTTTTATAGTTATGATACAGTGTTAATGTTACTATCAAAGGAATGTATGTGGAACACATACTAAGCATATATGTGTACGTGTGTGTAATCACAAGTTTTCTGTGAGGCTAAGTTGTTTAAAACATGAAGTCATGGGCTGGTTGTGTAGCAGTGACAGAGCACTTGGAAGTGTGTGCAAGGTCTTGGGTATGAGCTCCAGGACTGAGTTTTTTTGTTAGATTTTACATGGGATAGAGACAGAGCTCAGTGGTTAAGAACATTCGTTGTTCTTTCAGAAGACCTGAGTTCAAATCCTAGCACCCATATCAGGTGGCTCACAACTGCCTGTAATTCCAGCTCCAGGCAGACCTGATGCCTTCCCCTGCACCTCCACGCATGTGTACACACACACATACACACACACACACACACACCCCAAATACATTGATAATTAAAAATAAATTAAGAAGAAAAGACATTTATCACATACAGAATCCTAGGATATAGTAACTTACCTTTCCATAAAGTAAAGACAATGCAGTAACAATGTCTCCGGGTTTGTCACTACCCCTTCCCTCCTGTCAAACAGCTACACCCCTTTTCCCTAATTGCTTCACGAAAGACCACTGAGCAGTTGGACCCACTGTGCAAAGGAGCGTTCTTATGAAAAGTGCATTTCGTTTCTAGGTGCACCAGCTGTTAGAATTCCCTTAATTTTTTTTTTCAGTTAAGTGTGGATATTCTAGGTAGCACCTGTACCTTTCGTTATATTTTGCAGTTTTTATGAAGCCACAGTGTATTCAGTAGCATCATATTTAGTAATCTTCATATAGAATTTTGGTACAGTTTGAAAATCAACTTCTGAACTTCAGTATACTTACATCCCATACTTTAGGAATAACCAAGTAATTTAAACTCTTTTCTGAGGCAGACTTGAAGATGGTAAAGATCTCTTATTAATGGCCGTATACTGATTTGTGGAAAGTATATACTATGTATGTTAATACTGTTAAAACTCAGTAATGTGGGTTTTTAAATGCAAATTTCTGAAATCAACCAACTAATCCTCAAAAAGCCTGTCACCTCTTCCTGTTTGGGCAGAGTTACAGTCTGTGACAGCCAGCACTGACATTTCTTGTCACCACTTCACCATTTCAGGGCAAGCTGCCGTTGCTTCTGAGCCGAATGAAGGAAGTAGGGAAAGTGTTTCTTGCCACTAACAGTGACTATAAATACACAGATGTGAGTACTTAATGTCTGTATCTGCTTATGCAGGGAAGGGGGTTGACCCAGAGGACTGTGACGACACTGAGGAGGGCATATAAGTGCATAGCACACAGGACATGCTGGAGTTACTGCAGTTTTCCCTAAACATCCGTTTTTTCACTATTTCAGAGGCTATTTAAAAGTTTAAATTTGGGAAGTTATTTAAAGGGTTTATGCTGCTATAATGGCTTCTCTACCCATTAAGAGCATTATTTATCTATATCTGAGAGAGCATCCCCTTTCTTTTACATCCCCTTACTGTTAGAAATACCATAATGAAAGGTGATATAACAGTCTTTTGAATCTTAGAAATCAAAATTTACTACTTCTTGTGTTTAAATTTTTAAAAATCATGATTAAAGGATACAGAAGGGGGTACAAACCACACAAAGTCCAAATTTAAACACCTTACTTTGCTTATGCAATTATAGGTTAACAGTCCTAGCAGGAGGTTCTGCCCTGCCCCAGTGCACTGCTATAAAGTTGCCGTGCACCAGCTCCTGTGAGTCACTGCTTTTCTCTGAACCCTTCAGTCTTTCTTATCTCCAAGTGACTTCAGGAGAGCTGCGTGGGGGCAGGTGGGTGAATGTGTGCAGAAGCACATACAAGTCTGTATCCTTCCTGAGAAGCCAGCTGCCCTTTGCCTGACAAAGCAGTAGTTTTTAACTTCCTCTGCCATGATTTCATAAGCTATGGAGAAATTACAAATGTGATTAATCTCGATTTTAGAAAGCTTGTGTATGTCTTCAGCAGAAGTCATATGTGCACCTTTCTTTTTCCCCAGAAAATCATGACTTACCTGTTTGATTTCCCACATGGCCCCAAGGTATTATAGTAATTTAATATATGTCATTTTTAAATTAATTTTTATGCCTTATGTTAACTAGTAATGAATACATGTAATCATTTTAGAACACCAAAGGGAAACAATGGCCAAGATCCTCCTAGCTTTAGAAGGCCTAGTGTTTAATCAGCGTTAAAAGAAGTAGTCCAGGGCTAACCGAATTTAAAATCTCTGGTAATCTAAATATTTATTAGATAGAAATAAAATGAATATTTATGTGGTCTGTAGAGAATAGGATCAAAATAAGTTTTTAAGCAGAATCACTTGTGTTGTGAGGGGTCATACATTGAGGGTGATATTAGTTTAACAGAAACATAATGTTAATGTGAATATTCTTGACAGTTTCTAGATCAGTTACTGCTGAGTGTTATGCCAAGAAAGCAGTTGACTTTGGTATTTAAGTCTTTCTGTAGTGTAACTTGCTCAGATTTAAAGAACAGATTGCAGCTTAGTCACACACTTAAGAATCTGAATCCTAGACTTCCACGAGTAAGCTTCAGCAAATACCAAAACTACATTGTGTAGTACCTTCAGGTTGGCTTGCAAAGGTTAGCACCATAGTTCCATCTCAGAAGGCAGAGTGTTAGTCGCCATAATGCCATCTGTGGAATGAGCTGAGGCCGGTGTCAGCCTAGAGCCATCGTTCTAAGGACAAATAGAATCTCCCCAGTTTGTCCCTTGCATTGTAGCTTGCAACTGCCTAGCTTTTCTCATACTTTATGTTTCAAATACTGTGGAATAAGTTACTATTCTTCAGAGAATAAACTGTGGAAATTACCAAAGCTATTTACTACTCACACCTGTCAGCTTCCAGAAAACTTATTTTAGAATTCCTTGTCTTTGATGAGATTAAGTATGAGGGGCAGTGATGTGGCTTTTGCTGATTCTGTTCCTCCAGCCTGGGAGCTCCCATCGGCCATGGCAGTCCTACTTTGATCTGATTTTGGTGGATGCCCGGAAACCACTCTTTTTTGGAGAAGGCACAGTACTGCGTCAGGTGGACACTGTAAGTCAAGAAGGCAGTGCGTTCTGGGACATGATCCTGGATGTTCACCTTCCCACTGCCCTCTTTTAACTTAATGGCCATAATTTCTCTTTTGAAGTTGGGAGTTTTGATTTTACCTGACCTAGCCCAACAGCGCTTCTTAAGAAGAATGCGTGCTTGGCTCAGGTAGCAGCATGGGTAGAGATTGTGATCAGATGCCACAAGATTTCAGTCTTTATTCTCTCTACCCAGAAAACTGGAAAACTGAAAATCGGCACCTACACAGGCCCCCTGCAGCACGGCATTGTCTACTCGGGAGGTGAGCGGACTGCCCCCTCCTGCTCGGGCACATTTGCACACTGAGCCTTGGCTTTACTGAGGCGCTCAGTAAAACTTCGCTGTGAAAAGTCTGAGCGAAGTCTTACTGAGCACAGTACCATGTAACAGTTCTTCAGGACCAGAAATGTCACCTCCAAGTCATCTGCCAGTGAAAGCCAAGAGGATTAAGTTTTATTGTCACTGAAAAGATCCTTCTGTCCTCTGTTGAGGCTTTGTCTCAATGTTTTGAAACCATTTTGGGGTATTTTTTCTTAAAAGACTTTCAAGAAGCCCATGTAGCTGTATTTAATGTCAAAAGTCAGAAGCAGTTGAACAGAGCCTACTTAATGAAAACTGGTCATGGCACCTCTGGTGGCTCTGAAAACTGTCCATAGGCATCACACCACTGGGCTCTGTCTCCAGCCCAGCTCTGGGGTGCTGACACTGTCTTCCTGGAATTCTCACACAGTAGAGCTTCACCTTTGTCTTTAAGAAAGGCTCCTCTTTCCCATAATTATAAATTTCTTTAGCATGGCTGTGGTGTTTTGAATGCCTTCGTTACTATAGAAACGTTCCTCATTTACTCCTTTCAGGTTCATCTGATACAATCTGTGACCTGTTAGGAGCTAAGGGCAAAGACATTTTGTATATTGGAGATCACATTTTTGGAGACATTCTGAAGTCAAAGAAACGGCAAGGGTGGAGAACTTTCTTGGTGATTCCTGAGCTTGCACAGGAGCTCCACGTCTGGACTGACAAGAGTTGTAAGGATTGTCCCTCTTAGTTCAAACCTTCGCCACAACGTCTGTCCCTTATGTGACAGCTCGGACTTGATTCTCTTAGAGAAACCATTACTCAGTCATTTCACACAACTCTGGAGTATATGCGCAAGTGTGTGTGTGTGTGTGTATGTGTGTGTGTGTGTGTGTGTGTGTGTATGGCTCAGATTTTCAAAGCCCTTTGAGGTAGTATAGAAAGTTTCTGTCCTGGGATGAGTTATAGTAACAGTTTGTAAACTAGGACCTCCACTTCCGTCTGTAGCCCAGGCTTCTCCAACCATAGCCCGCGCTCTCCATCTTCCTAACACTCTGTGATTCTGGGGCAGCAATGGCTCTGAATGCTAACAACCTGGTATTTGTGAAGACAGAGGCCAACTTATACTCTTAAGTTGAGCCACCCAGTGTGTATTATGTGGTACCCGCCCTTAAGTTGGGCTACAGGTGGCTGCATAAAGGCATCTGATAGGCGGGTTCTCCATCTAGTCCTAGTGCACCTCTCACTGTGGTAAGAGTTACCAGCTCTCCCAGCATGGCCTATGTTGATGAGAACTCTGGCTCCTCTACTCAGAATCTGCATGCACCTTGGGCCTTACTCTCCCATATATGAAAATGGAAGGGAGTATCTGCTTCCAAGTTGGCCTCAACTGAGATAGTGTAATATAAAGAAAAGAGAGACGATGGTCTGTGACAGAGCACAATAGGAAAGCTCTTCTTGACTGTAAAGATGGTAGAAGTTCAATAGATAGATTAAGGTGTGATTCCCTTGGGAGCATGTGGTTGATGCTGCCCATACATTTTACACTTCCTGCCCGTGAAGTGCAAAAGTCCAGTTGAGCAATGACTCTAGACAAGACACCTGATTCTCAGTCCTTTGCTCCAGAGTGTCGGGGTTTAGTGGGTAAAGGTGCTCACTGCTGAGCTCGACCGGGGCTCAGTCTCCAGAATCCACATGGTGAGAACCAACCGACCGACCGACATCCACACACTGCCCCCCGACTTCACACATGCCGTGGCATGTGCAAGCCCATACACATCCTCACACAACTTTTTTTTTTAAAGTCAAACTATCACTTTGGTGTCTGCATCCAAGGGGTTAAAAGTTGATCATTTGGAAGCCCAGAATGAACACACAGATGGGGTTGTAGGCTGTGGCTGTAAGTAAGAAAAGGCAGTTGAAAAGGAGACTGTGGTGTTCGTTGGCAGAGCCCACGCGGGGTGAAGGAGGCACAGGGGATTTATATATGACATCTATATATCATTGTCCAGGCTATACTTTTTGTCATATCTGAAATTTCAGTAGTTTGAACATCATTTAAAAGCCATCATTTACAAGGTACTTTTGCTTGATTTGTGTAAAACATTTTCTTTTCCTTTCCAAAATTTAACTAGCACTTTTTGAAGAACTTCAAAGCTTGGATATTTTCTTGGCCGAACTCTACAAGTAAGTTTCCCAGATCCACAACTTAATGCTCCAAAATCTACCTACTTCTCCAAGAGTTGACACAGGAGTAAGGTGTGTTCTCTTAGAGGTCTTCACCATGGTTTCCTCTTGTCCCCAGGCACCTGGACAGCAGCAGCAATGAGCGCCCAGACATCAGTTCCATCCAGAGACGGATTAAGGTATGCAGATGAGATTTGGGAAAAAACATGGGAAGTCAATTGTCTGAGACATTTTCATGTTTGATTATTCAGGGACTTGTAGCCATCAAATAGTTGCATAAGCTGAGGACTTTTTTTTTTAGAAAGTAACTCATGACATGGACATGTGCTATGGGATGATGGGAAGCCTGTTTCGTAGTGGTTCCCGGCAGACACTCTTTGCCAGCCAGGTGATGCGCTATGCTGATCTGTATGCGGCCTCGTTCATCAACCTGCTGTACTACCCATTCAGCTACCTCTTCAGAGCTGCCCATGTCCTGGTGAGTGACGTTATTTTTGACAGTTAAGATGTACCATAGAGGGGCTGGAGAGATGGCCCAGTGGTGAAGAGCATTGGCTGTTCTTCCAGAGGTCCTGAGTTCAGTTCCCAGCAACTACAATGGTGGCTGACAACTGTCTATAATGGTATTTGATGCCCTCTTCTGTCATACATGCAAATATACATCTGTATAGAGCACTCATACGTATGAAGATGTGCCATAGAGTTCCATCTGCAGCTAGCTTTGTGGAATAGCACGGGAGACAGTGTGTGTGGAAGTCATGAATGGCTTATGTGATTAGTAAGGAAATGATACACCACGGCAGGCACTTACTGACTTAACACTACCTTCTGAAGTTCAACTGAACAGTGAAGACTTCCTCTTTTGAGTAGGGTGTGGAAGACTCCTTTGTTAGTGCTAATTGAAGTATTGAAATAAATGTTTTTATATGTATGTCCTGATACTGCTGTTGCAGGACTGGTGAGGGAAGGATGAAAGTAGAGTGTAAGGTTTTCTATTGCTGATGTTCATGCTGTGGGAGTGAGCTGCCGCTTAGGTGTTTGTGCTTGGGAACCGAAAGTGGTTTCCTTTGCTCCTCCTGCAGCCTGAGTGTTTGCTCCGTTCTAGATGCCGCATGAGTCAACGGTGGAGCATACACACGTGGACATCAACGAGATGGAGTCTCCTCTCGCCACCCGCAACCGCACGTCAGTGGATTTCAAAGACACTGACTATAAGCGACACCAGCTTACAAGATCCATTAGTGAGATCAAGCCCCCCAACCTCTTTCCACTGGCTCCTCAGGAGATTACACACTGCCATGATGAAGATGATGATGAAGAGGAGGAAGAGGAAGAATAAGAAGGCAGACTAAAAACCCCGAGTACCCATCAAGTCTGACGGACTCATGGGTCAAGGGGTGGCCTTGTTTGGATTCTGTTAGGGACGGTGGGAGGACTCCATCAGAAGTCCTGGAAAGTTTGGAAAGTTTCTGAAGGCTTTAAATAATTCTAATCATAGCTACTTCAGTTTTGTGTATCTGTTCTCTGCAGATGGTTTGAAACTGTATAGGAAGAACAGGTAACGTCAGGTGGAGCGCACGCAGACAGCACCATGTGGCTTGTGATGGTTTTCTGTGTCTGTCGTCGTCAGCGTGTCATCTCGCTGCAGGAAGGTAGTAAAGGGATTCAGAGGAGAGCCACAGACGTTGTGTACAGACTGTACCATTGCTCAAAGCCACACTTGTCAGTGCATTACAGTGCCGTTCATCAGTGGAGGAACACACGCTTTCATTATCGAGTGTAGTCAGCCCTCTGTTGAGGTCAAGTTTCCTTCCGTTAGCTTTTGGGTTTCCTCGGTGGCTGTGGCAAGGCTGCTGCTGTGCTGGCCGGTGCCTTTGTGGGTTTCCTTGCTATAGGGTGATTCTAGAGTGTGGGGATTTGAATTTGACACAAAAGTCCTTCTCCTTGCTACATTTTTTAAAGTTGGTAGCACAAATGCTTTTTTGTTATATAGAAATAGTCCTTTTGGGGAATGTAGCTGAAGAGTACAGAGGAGCAAGTTCCTAGAACAGCAGCCACTGTTGCAGCTAGAGCTGCCTTTAGCACCATGGCCTGCAGGAGCATCCTTCTCCCAGCCAGAGGCGGGCAGGCTCTACAGCAGAAGGTGCAGACAGAGTCAGTTAGTTCACCCGACTGTGGGGATGACTTCTTGCTCTGAGTAAAGCCAGAGCCTGTAAGCACAAAGGCTGTGGCTGCTCTGCAGCGCAGGGCTGTCCAGTGCAGGGCTGTCCAGTGCAGGGCTGTCCAGTGCAGGGCTGTCCGGCACTTGGACTAGTTCACAGCTTCTTGCTTTAACTTTCAGTTATTTTCTTCCATTCTTGGTCCTGGTCACTAGGGTACTGGCTGCTCTAGGACTCGGTAAAGTGTATGTCTTAATGCTGACCTTGGCGCTCGTGTAGTAGAACTGTCAGCCGGCATAGCCATTGCTCTTCAAATGGCTTTAGGGTTGGTGTTCTTTTAAGGGAAATGCATTTTCAAAATTGCTAACTATATCTGTATCACTTTTAGTTTAAAAAAAATGCTTATATGTACAGTGTTTCATAGGTATAAAGATTTTTTTCACTGAGTTTTTAGGCATTTTTTAAAAAAAGACAAAGTTTCTTTATGTAGCCCTGGCTGTCCTGGGACATGTTCAGTATGTAGATCAGGCTGGCCTTGAACTCACAGAGATGTGCCTACCTCTGCCCCCCAAGTGCTGGGATTAAAGGCATGCGCCACCATGGCTGGCTTGTTTTACAGTAATCATTTGAAAGGTATGGAGCATAGCTCAACAGCTCGGCCAAGGCCTGCAGCTGCACAGCTTCCCCCACTTTAGAGTAAGGCGTCCCGCGTACCATGTGTTCTGACTGGGATCTCTGGAACATAGGCGAGGACAATTAGTTGTCATCTCTGTTTTTTAAAATTTAGAGACTATCCTAGCCACCCTAGTTACTAATCATACCCATTTAAATTGACATTGAGAGCGTTTCCTACTTTGACAGTGTTAAGCTTTCTGAAGCTCACATTGCCTCTGCGTGGCATGTGACAACTGCAGTGTCACCTTGCATTAGTGCAGTCCGTAGAGCAGAGGTGGACATCACTCCACTTGCTTTCTGTGTTTTATTGTACTGTGTGGATACAACAGTTTGACTGGTGAGATGGCACTGTCGGCCGGCTGGGACAGAGAGTGAGCACTTCAAGTGGCTGTGAAGAGCACATAGCAGGAAGAACTCCTGTTGAGTCAGTTTTCTTCCGTCACCAGAAGGACCTGCTAACGAGCTAGGGCTCTGTGAGAGACCAGCTGGTGACCTCGCGCACGCCCCCGTGTGCTGGGTGGTCTGTCCAGGGCAGGTGACCGAGCAGCTGTGACTGGACATTTCAGACTGCAAAACATGAATTGTCTGTCGTCAGGAAACTTCTCCACTGTGTTCTTAAGTCTGAATGATTTAGAGGACAGAAATGGCAGCCCTTCTGTCACTCTTGGGAATCTTTCTTAGGGATTCTGAAAACACTCCTCAGTTTCCAGCCTTTGTAGAACATCAGAATTCAAGAAACCTTTCTTCAATGCTAGACTGAGCTCCCAAGACTGGAGTGTGTGGCATTAGGGACCCCGGTGTTCCCAGCCCCACTGGGTCTAACAGCCACGGAGGCACTCTAGGAGAACATTGAGTGTCTCAGAAACATCTGAGGCAGAGAAAATTCAGTGTTTATTTTATACCCAAGATTTTCTTTTACCAGTAAGCACAGATCTGTAGAGCTCTGTGGAGTAAGCTAGCCCCCTTCAAGTTGTTCTTTAAATTTTGTTTAAAATAGAATCTGAGCTACAAATCTTTTAAGTCACACTGTCTATGTGCAGTTACATTTCACATTTAAAAGTAGCTTGTCCCTGTTTAGATATTTATAAATCAGACTTGTTTGTTTAACAACTTTAAAATCCTGCAGTTTTTCCAAGGCTTCTTGGGCACTTTTAAATCCTCTGCTTATTCACCACAAATAGCCTGAGATACACAACTGCATATTACGTCTGTATTAGGACAGGAACTTCACTCACATTCCATGCTACGGAAACTATTTAACCTCTTTCTGACGGTGGGAAAACGGGAACTATGATCAGCCTCCTTCCCCATGTGGTTTGAGAGTTAGGCCCTCCATACTTAGTTTCTCATGGCATTCTTTCTTGGTGACTAGAATTAGCTTCTCTTACAGTTTTTCCTCAGAGGGAATGATTTCTAGTCATACGCTTGGGATGACTGAGTCTGGAATCCTTACCAAAGATGAAACAGTAGCACGCACTGTAGTAAGACACATAGAGGAGTCATCTACACACGTGCGGCAGCCAAAAAACAGAGCCAATGATTGCAGACCCGCATTGCCTGCCACACACCTCTGCTAACAGGGACACAGCACTTAACCGTCCCACTGCTGTCCAGAAATAGCAGAAAGCAGATCTAGAAGAATATTCATGTACAAGACACACAGCTTTTCTCCTTGTCGCTTTCCCCTGCTTCTCGACCTATGGTGACAACAGTGTGATGAAGATGTCTGACAAAACAGTAATTGCAAGAAATGAAATGTTGCCATGTGCCATACCAGCATGTCAGTCAACAAGAGACCATGCATACTATGGTGGCCCCATAAGGTTATGTTGTCTGCTGATGCACCTGTGAGTACGCATGTCATGCTGCTCCCGTGAGGTCGCCTCATGACACATTTTTCAGCACACATTCTGTGAAATCATGTGATGCATGAGTGTACACAGTCCCCTAAGCTCCTCTTAGAGCCAAATCATGAAACTACACCCGACTCAACTCCAAACACTCATCTCAGACTTGGATACCACATGTCTAAGTGATCGGTATTTTCCAACTAAATAAAGTTTCCAGTTTTGAGCCTGGCCACTTGAGGTTTCTTCCCATGTGGTCAGTACCCAGACTCCATCTTGTCGCTAGAGTAAGAGCAGGGAGCTGTCTGACACTCAGCTCTTCCCAGGGACTTTAGGTGAGGCCCGGTACTGTACACATTGTCTCCATGGAGATAGCAACTATCCTTCAAGCCTCAAGTTCAGAGAGTTCACAACCAAACCTTCGCAGTGTTGACAGGTTTGCTAAATGGCCATTCCTTATTGAAAGGAGTTGTTGGCTTTTCCAGGGAGAGGGGGCTTCAAGACAGGGTTTCTCTGTGTAGCCCTGGCTGTCCTGGAACTCACTCTGTAGACCAGGCTGGCCTTGAACTCAGAAATCCACCTGCCTCTGCCTCCCAAGTGCTGGGATTAAAGGCGTGCGCCACCACCGCCCCGCATAAGACAGGGTTTTTCTATGTAACAAGCCCTGGCTGTTCTGGATTCACTTTGTAAATCAGGCTGACCTTGAACTTACAGATCCATCTGTCTGAGATGTTCTGAGAGTTAACCTTGGGTTTGAGTGTATGTAATTTAAGCATGTGATTGCCAAAGTCTGACATAGAAATGGGCTCAGTCCTGCTTGTGTCCTGTGCTTTCAGGACCTCAGAGCCACTAACACCAGCAGGAAGTACTTCACCACAGCCCAGCATTTATTCCCCTTCAGGTCATCTGCCAGGACAAAAAATGGCATGTCTAACTTAAGACAAGAGCCATACAACTGATTCCTTTATCCTAGGACTTATAGGAACGTTCATACCTGGAAGTTAGGAGCACAGATACAAGGCCCTCAGCAGGAAAAATCACATAGCAAAAGAGTAATTAGCAATGTAATTCAACTTTTTGGACTTTAATGAGGGATATGTCATTAGATTGCACTGCCTTCAAGAAATGTACACTAGGAAGGCGTGTAGCTCAGTGGTAGAATGCTTGCCTGGCATGTGCAGGGTTTGATCTCCAGCACTGCAAAGGGGAAAAATACAAGTTGCCCGAAGTAATGCCAGGTTAGGAAAGTTCATTCTGCCACTTTCTCTACTTGTCTTCTTTCTGCTTAGTATCTGTTTCCTTGAAGCACTGAGCTTAATAAAACTCAGAAATGAACAGGCACAGGAGTGTAACAATGGTACAGGGGTCCTCACAGCAAACTATGCCATACTCCTTGGTGTATTTTCTAGTGCTCAGCCATCTCAAGGACTGTCTAGATGAAGATCCAGCCACAGCAGTTAGCACAGAGGGCATGCACTGTGGCCATCTTCCTGCCCTGATGCTCTGTGCCCTGTATCTAGGGGAAGTGAGCTGGACTCTTGACCAGGACATAGGTGCGTTCATTCTCCTGCCAGGAAACAATCAGACAGATGGATTTTAGTCAGTCTTGTCAATATGCCACTGAAATGGTCCCACACAGGACAAGTGTTAGGTAAAACAGATGTCATGGTCAGATGCAGTAGGGACTCTTGAGCCACCAGAAGCTTGATTCTCAGAGTGGGCTTGTTTGGAACGTAAAGGATTTCGGAAAGGGGCAGTCAATTAGTTGATTCTCCAAGCACCTTGAGACTCAGCCAGAAGATGTTGTGGGTCTTGTCACCCAAGTGGCAACAGAAGATGAGGGTCATGCTCAATTACTGAAGAACATCTAATATGCCTCCCATACCTGTGGCCTTGTGTCACTTGAGGGTGACTCACCCATGAACTGACTTTCCTCACTGGTTTGGAGGACCTAAATAGCCAGTTTTCATCTTCAAGAGCCAACTGAGAAGAAGCTTCTACAAAGAAGCCTTTGTTACTGCCAAGGAAAATCTAGTTTTTCCATCTGCCTAGCTGCTGTGTGTCACTAGGCAAGTCCAATGGATACTTCTACTTTTTTCTAGGGAAGAGCTGGTGGGGGCAAACCTCATTCTTTGGAAGAACATCCCCAGAATCAGCTGTACTAGGCTGTGATCTGGAGGTACTCAACTTGCATTTCTGTGGACATGAGACTTTGCAGTGTCTGTCCAGAGGAGGTGCCCTGATGTGATCAAGCTTTCCCACCAGTGAAGCCATGTCATCCGGCAGGGGGCAGGGCCGAAGGAAACAAAATGGTTGGTGTTACACAGAGGAAAGAGGGAACACACAGCTGCTAAAAGTGTGAACAGAAAATCATTTATCTAAATAGAAATAAACAAAACCTTTTAAAAACAATCACAAGATTTACAAATAAATTGGTACAAATAAATAGGTATTGTAAATCTACAACATTTGAATTATAAACGCATTTGTTATGACAGCTTGTGAAGTCTGTGCATGTGACCTGTGTTTAGCTTTCTGTTGATGCCACTGCTCAAATGCATGAAGTGTACGCCATGATCCAGTGGGTACAGCTGCAGAGGGAAGAAGTCAGACAAAGCAGGGCTTGCTTTAGGCCCAAGGAAATGTTGGTAACTGGGCCATAACACCAAGAAGAGGCATATTCAGAACCTAGATGGGCAGCTTCCATTGCAGATAGATTCTGCAAGGCAAGCAGTAGAGGCCATCATTTGGGGACCAGGAAGGTGATCTGGCTCGGGTGTAGATGAGGAAGGAGGCTCTGGTCTCAGCCATATGCTACTACTGCATAGGGAAGAGACCAACCACCAAAAACCCACTTCTGCAGCAACTCATGGAGACATGAGAAGAGGCTCTACCTCCACCACCTCCCAAACTGCCCATCAGGAATGGGTGGGATAAGGCAATGAAGAAGCTGGTGTCAGAGCAGCAATATGGTTTGTTTTTTCCTTTTAAACAAAAAATACCACCACCCTCTCACCCAATAAGGGACAACAGAACCCTGGGCTCAATGGATGAGGGGCTTCAAAACAGTGTCTTAGTCACATGATATACTAACGGTAGAGACATATGTACATAATAAATAATATAAAATAAAGCATATACATTTGTGGATTTAAAGGACCGCAAAACAAGAAAAGTCAATAGGTTGAGACTTCACAGTAGACCTGACATGGGTAGTAGTGAATCAGAAGCTAGGCGGGGGCTCTCTAGGGAATGAGTCTTCATTTCCCTTGGTTCTAGAGGTCTGAGACCCTAGCTGTTTGTAAGAAACCCAAGTCTCTGAGCAGGTGCTCAAATCTGTCAGGCCCTTTTGTTAATTCTCTTTAGGGCAACTCTGGGAGAATCCAGCCCCAGAAGAAAATCTGCGTGGATCAGATGTGAACAACATCAGAACATGCCCTTCTAAGTGCAGCTAGACAGTACCATGATACGTCGTCATCTGAGAATGTTGACCCACACCTTTCCTACCATCTAGCTGTATACATACAAACTCCTAGAACCGACTTTCGCCATTTTGATATTGCTTCAAGTACTGCCTGGCATTCCCCATCAAAAAGCACTTCAAACAACTGCAGTTGAGATGTCTCAATGGCTCTGGTATAAAAAGGTTGCATGAGCTATGTCAGCCACAGGGAACTAAGAAACAAAGGTCTCCAGATGCTCACTTTAGCTGCTGTGTATGGATTGCTCCCTCTGCCTGACTGTGGTGGCCATGGGGATGCAGGACAAGTGGGGACTCTCCAGAAGGAAAACCAGTAAGTTAGCATTGATTCCAGGAGGAGGGTGCACAGGTGCCAGAGGAAGGCTTGCTCATCCCAGGCCCAAGACAATAACAGCAGCTCAGCCTCGGAGACTGCTCGTCCTTCAACCAGAAGCAAATGAACCTCAACACGATCATCTTTCCCACCAGTCACTCAGACACGGAAGTAAATGGCCCTGAGGTATTCCAGTCCACTGAGTAGGTTCCTCACTGATGAATTTGTATGGGAAAAACTTCCAAATATCCCCACAATCACTTCCATATTCACCTCAAAATTCCTAATTCTGGGCTAGCCTACAACTTACCCAGTTGTCCTTGTTGGACAGAAGCACCACAAGCCTATGGCCCAGAATGGAAACAAACATAGCCCAGGAAAGAGCCTGGTCCCTCAGAAAAAGGGCACACTGGTACCTAAGTAGCTAAACAGCCATGAAGCCCTTCACAAGAAAAGCAGAGAGGAGTCCTGCCAAGCCACAGGGGGTTAGACTACATGGTGTCCGAAGAAGCCAACCCTCTCAGCTTGCTCCAGGAGACAAGATGTGTACATTGCACCAGTCCAGAGAGTTAACCTGCTTGGGTTCATCCCTGGGAGACCTCATCCCCTGGGTCCAGGCATAGTGACTGGCAGCCTTCGGGGTAGGACAGAGGTGCTTGTGTGTTTTCACTAGCCAGGACAGTCACCCAGCACCCACTTGGTTTTGCTCCTTAACCCCAAATAACCTGCAGGCTGAAGTTCATGGTCCCTGCGTAACTCAAAATCCTGTTGCTCCATTTTCTAATGTGTTTGGAGCTGCCATGTTTTCCTAGATTTGGAAAAGCTGTTCCTTTAGCTGTACAGAACTGGGGATGACAAGGTGACTTTTCACAGTTAGTGTTCCGTATCAGTGTGAAGTTCTGCACTGAACACTTGCACACGTTTCTTGCAATAACATGAGAAAGTGGTTTGTGGCTCAGCTCCCTTCACGTGAGGTCAACTATGCCCACAGAGAGTATGAAACAGGTGGCACCTTCAAATCAGGAACCAAAGTTTAAGCTAGTTGACTAGCACCCCAATACTCACGTATGAATGTCAGGATTCTGTTTTCCTAAGACTATTAGAGTTTGGACTTGCCTTATGGACAAAGGGTAGTGAATGAAGGGCCCTCATTAACAGTGACAGTGTCCCAGCAATGTCTGCACACACGGCATCCAGTTCTAGGTGCTGTCCTGCCCTCTGGCTGGCAGCAGAGAAATGGGCAGGCCCATAGCAACCAGAACTCACGAGGCCTGAGTCTGTCTTGCCTGACCTCTCCCCTCCATGTTTGCACATACAGCAGCCCAGGAGGGTTTTACGGGCCAGAGCTTCAAGGAAGGAGCCACTGTACATGGCCACTCTACTACTCGACAGTCTCTCTTGGCTGGGAAGCCCATGGGGTGAGGCCAGAGATGGTATGTGCCATCCCTAGCCAAGATCCACTCAGAGGGGCAAAAGAGCCAGTGTTTCCTTCAGTTGTCTCAGGAGTCGGCTTGGGAGGGGGAGACTTGGAAACAGTGTTCACTCAGATGCAAGCCCTGTTTGAAGACTGAGACTTCTCCCCAGGGCAGGCCACCTTTGAGGAAAAAGGAACAATTCTGAATTCCTGGTTATTATAGAAGTAACTAGTCAAAGGTAATTAATTAGTTCATTAATGGGAAATGAACAAGAAGCTGGCAGGCAGGCCACAGCCTCCATCTTTGAGAGCCCCTTCCTTGGCGTCTTTGTTAGAGAGCTCTACAGTTAGCTGCCACAGCGGGCGGCGACCGATGCTGTCCCAGCTCCCTAGAGTCCTGCACCTCTGGGATCCATGAACAGTAAGGAGAGAGGATGAACGGGCTTCTCTTCCAGCAGCAAGGCTGTCTGAGGCAGCTGTGCACCATGCCTGAGAGGCTGACGGAGAACACTTACCACCAGAAAGCCTCAGCTGGGCTCCTGGCTCCTCAGGCCTCAGGGAGGGGCAGCTAGAAGCTTGGAGGTGGAGAGGCCCTGCCCTGGCCACACTCAGGGAGCTCACATCTGCACGCATTATGCTCATTATTAAGCTGATTTTTTTTCACCTGGATGTGTCTGAAAAGGGGATACTCACAGTGTGGGTTCCCCAGGGTACGAACTTCATCCCAAGGTGTCAGTAGCAGGTTACTCAGCTCCTTTAAAGGCCACTCTCAATGACCCTCCACTAAGTGTGCCAGCCTCTCTCAACACACACACACACACACACACACACACACAGAGAGGGGTTTTCAGTCATCAGCTATTCATCAAGAGATCAACCCAACATGTTACCCTCCTGGAGTCCAACCTGGGGTTAGCAGACCTCCTACCTGAAGGAGGAGGCTGACGCTGAGCCTGAGGATTCCCTGTGCAGGAAGCCCAGGCACACAAAGGCTCTCTTTTCCAGCAGTGACCTGGGTAATGAGAAGCCCACTGAACACTGGCCAGGAGTTCATTTAGTGTATGAGCATGGCCAGCAAATGCAAGTAAGGAACCACTTACGCCACCCAAGCAGTGCCTGCCAGCGTGAACTTCACAACACATGGTAAATTTGGTATTAAAGTAAGACGGAGACACACACAAAATGGTCACAACACACATTTGGTTTCTGAATCCATTCGGGGTCAAACTGGCTCTGGCTGTATGGGTAGCTTTCTGGCGTTGGCCACATCTGAAGCAGGAGACACCTTTGAGCAGGGCCACTGCCACTTCTGAGCCCCACAGCCCAGGGACAACATGGGAGGGGCGCTTGGCTCTACGGAAGGAAGGGTATTCCATTAAAAACATGGGTCTAGAGATGCCTACGTACACTGCCCACCTCCCGCCCCACCCCGCCCCATTCAGACATTACACAAATCCCAGCAGGGTCCCGTAGCCACTGCCACACCACACGCTCATTAAGAAGCCCCATGGAAGCTTGCCATTTGGCACCTGTAGCAGCAGCTTGGGTTAGCAAGAGTGAGGGGTGGGAAAGCGGGAGTGGGGGGCTAGTTATGTCCCAGACCACCCAAGGTTACAGGAATGGGGGATGAAGTCATTGCCTCCTACCAATGATAAACCATAGGTTTAAAATTCATTAACATTCATTTTGGTGATAGAAATTCCTTAGGCTGGGAGCAGGATCACATTCCCAAGCAAATGTTAACCCTTCCTGAGGGAAAGGGGCGTGGTTAGACATCATATTTTCAAAAGGACACTACGTGCAGAGAGGGCACCTGCAGCTTCTGCCGACACCCACAGGGACGACAGATTGGCACGTTCTGCAGTGACATGATTTTTCTTCATTCATCCGTCAAGTTCGACAGCGACACCCACTGGGCACAGAGGAAAGGTCCCTCCTGGGGACAGTGGAGGAAGGCCGCTAAAGGGGCAAGTCCATCCTGTTAGGGTCACATTGTGGGGCTACAGCAGAGTTAGCTCAGGAAGACCAACCTCAAACTCTGCAAAAGACACTTAAAAACAAAAAACATGATCTCTTGGAAAAAAAATAAATGTAACAATTTTTAAATTCATGCAAATTGAGGGATGAAAGAAACGATAAAAGGTTCTGAAAAAATAAACATGATTCTATTTGGGCAGAAAAAGTTTGTCTCCGAATTCTTGAAAGCCATGCCCCAGCTGTGGATGTCACGTGTCCAGTTTCCATCCCTCCCCAAGCCGTCCTCTGAGGCTTCCAGGGAAAGGGGCAAAGTCTTTGGTCTCAAGGCTGTAGGACGCAGCATGGCAGACAAGCTCACACTAGTGGAAGTCACGGTCAGACCGAGTTCAGGACGGCCGAACAAGGGGGCCCGAGGGGCCCTAGATGGCGCCTTCACTGTGCAGGCTGTGGTTGGCCTTGTTGTGTGACACACAGTTCTGTTCATTGAGCAAGTTGGCTGTCTCGTCTGGCAAGCCGTCATGTAGCTCCGTAAGAGTCAATTCAATTTTAGTGTTTTCACTGTCTGAAGACTGAGGCGTTTTGTCCATCCGGGACGCCATCAAGGCATTTTGGTATTGCTGTCTGGAGATCTGGGGCCAGAAGAGGACACAGAAAACAAACCGAGAGAACTTATTTTTAGGTTCTCTTGTCTCTTAACACTGCATCACACACCGAACACCCCAAAAGGCCCAGAGAAAACAATCCCTGGGCGGAGACTGAGCCACTCTGAAGTTCACGGTGATTCCAGAGATCCAGTCAGCTCTCACCACTTGACCCATCGATACATCTTGCCTCTTACATTCAGAGACAAGAAAAACAGAGATCAGCTTCCATCAGCTAAAGCCGCTCGGGTCTCCGAAAGATGTCTAATTCAGGCTAAGGAAAGACCCTGTGTCCAGGGCAGAGACAACCTCAATGCTTTCCAGGCCAAGCAAGGGAGTCACCACCCACGGGCTCCAGAGAACCGAGAAGGGCTCTGTCAGAGCCTCCTCCTGTTCCCTGCCATGGCCACGTTTGCTTTGGGTGCTCATGGGATGGAACCGAGGTCAGTGTGTTTCTCAACATGTGCTGGGCCAGGGAGAGGGAGGTGGGACGTTTTGACAGCGAAGAGGCAGCTGTCAGGGAAGTGGCTATACCTGTCAGGTTCAGCCACGCGGCCCTCCCCACTCACCTTGACGAACTGTAGGTCGGAGAGGGCTCGGACTGAGTAATCAGGGATGTAGACTTGAAGGAATGAAGAACTGAGCTGGTTGTTGCTGCTCCCCAGGGTTGGTGTCATAGCGTCAATCCGGTCGCTCCGACTGAGAGAGTCTGAGTGATTCAGACCACAGGGGCGAGGAGGTGACTTATTTTCACCTACAAAAGGGAGAAAGACCAGCCTTTAAAACACTGTAGGTATGGCCACTGGAGAACACTTGCTCGAAATAAAAAGCAACCACGCAAGCACCCACGTGTCTCTCCTGCAGGAACGTGCAGCTCAGCTGTGACAGACCAGGGTATAAAGGCCAAAGCTCTGTAGAAAAGCCCAGTACACGGACGCTACCCTATACTAACAAGGACCATAAAAGGCTCTGCAATAGTCTTTACAGGAGCCAAAAGAAATTATCAAGCTCCCTCTGTCTCCTCTGCCTCTTAGGCCATCAGCCAGCTCAATATGCCATCATGCTAGGTGACAGGAAACCCTTGAGAGGCCTGCCTCAGTGTCTTGGTGATACGGGTTTCTGCAGTGAGCTCCTTGGAGCAAATGTTCAGAAAAACTGAAGGGAGAAGTACAGAAGAATCCACGTGCTCTTTCTGTCAAAGAACATTCCTCATAGCTTTTAAAAACATGTGTGACTCTTTCGCCTGCAGTGTATGGATTACATCGAGTGCCCATGGAGTACAGAAGAATGCTGGAACCCCTGGAACTGGAGTTTTTAGCTGCTCTATGGCTCTAAGAATTGAACCTGAATCTCTCTGGAAAAGCAACAAAGTTCTCTGAACCCCCGAGCCATCTCTCCAGCCCCCTATTCCTTGTAGCTTTAACGATGAATTGTGTTAAAGATAAAATACCAGTTGGGTGTGGTGGCACTCTCCTATTGATCCCAGCACTCAAGAGGCAGAGGTGTGTGGATTTCTAAGTTTGAGGCCAGCCTGGTCTACAGAGTGAGTTCCAGGACAGCCAGGGCTACACAGAGAAACCCTGTCTCAAAAAACCAAACCAACCAACCAACCAAATACTAATTAAAGCCTATGTTCTCACTGGGGAAGCCTCTTCACCCCACCGTTTCAGCCATCTGCACACATTAGATGGGTTCTGAACTGCAGAATGCCACAGGAGCAGATGCCCTCAGAAAAGAGCCTGCCCGTGGCAGGTCTTGCTGTCCGACATCAAAGTCTCACTGTGGCCATAGTCTACCTCCTACTTCAAGTGACAGGCTTATGCAGAGCCACTGAGCAACTTGAAAGCAGCCTGAAGAACCCGCAGTACTGCATCCCTGAAGCTTTCCCGTCACAGTGGTACTGAGACTCTCGGCCCCACCCACACCACCGTGTCTACCTGGGAACTCCTCTTAGGACTCCCAGGCCACATCTTCCTCTTCTAGCAGCTCTGTCAGCTCACAGAGCTGGCTTCCCACGAGTCAGCATCTGACTCAACAGTGCCCCCTACTGTCCCTGCCACCTGTTGCTTTGAACAGATGACCTAACTATGCTCAGCTTCTGAGTCCTTTCATTGTGGATGGGCCTGGTGCAGTTTGTGTTTTGATGCTAATTCCGCTCTCTAGAGAGGGGCTGTGGACAAAGAGTGTGTCATGTACTCAGGTGACTTCTTGTGAACCAATCCCCTAATGAATAAAGGAGCCAATCACTGGGTGAGAAGGAGGGACTTCCAGGTTGGATAGGGGAAGAGAGGAAGAGGAGAGAGAGAGAGGGTCTTTTTGGACTGGGGATAGTGTGAGGACAAGGTGTAGTTACTAGTGTCTGCCAGCCACTGGAAGATTTAGATTTAATTAGGCTTACAAGATTAGGATTTTAGTTGTTGTGCCCTATAATTGAGTTACCGTCTTCGTTGTTTCTGAACTAAGTTTGTGTTATGTTTTCCTTCACAAGGTGGCTCCTCTGGGTTCAAGAGAGAAAGGTATGGGGGCAAAGTGGGTTTGCCTGATGTGCACCACAAAGGCCGTGGGGGGTTTGAAGCATGGGACTGGTGTGGTAGTGACCCACAAGTGGGAACTTAATGAACTGGCTGGCAAGACTGCAGAGGCAGAGAGTAGCACCGGGAAAATGCCATTCTTTTTAATATTTGCTGCAGCATACTTTCTGTAAACTGCACAGTGGTACCCAGCTCACGGAAGATACAGCGTTGGACACAGCATCACACCCAGTGAGTGCTGGATAGATGTGCCCCGATGACACATTCTGCTTTCTCCTGTTAGCCTCTCTCAGACCGCACCACCGTGCTCCTGGATCAGGCCTTTCCACCATGGCGTGACCTATGATGACAGACCTCTCTTTTTATTTGTGGCTGTGTACCTCTACATGTCAACCACAAGTTACATGTTTCCACAGTATTTTTGTTTAATATATTTAATATTTTTCTGAAAGGACTTCATGCTTTTATAGATCTACAAACAAAACTTCCAATGTAAAGAACAAGATATCCTTACTAAAATATAGTATAAAAGTCAAACCAACGTATTATTTTAAACATATATTATGAAAGTAAAATGAAAAATTGAGGGGTTTGTTTAGTTATATGAAGACATTTTGAAAATGTTATTAAGAAAGAGTAGTCAATATAAAGCTATCTTTTCTATGAAATATGTATGTATGTTTTTGTGGTTGTTGAGATAAGTCTCTCACTATGTAGCCCTGACTGTCCTAGAACTTACTACGTAGACCAGGCTGGCCTGAAATTCACTATGTAGACCAGGCTAACCCAGAACTCATAGAGATCCATCTACCTATTTCTCTCTCTTGGATGCTGTCCACATAGATTTTTAAAACAGTGTTTACTTCTATGGTTTCAAGGTATTAAAGGCAAGGTACCAGGCAGGCTCACTGCTTCTTGGCTAGACACCCAGGTGGAGGTCAGACCCTGGAATCTTCTGGACTCCCAGTTAGTGAACACTGCTTTCTGGTTGTTTGGCTGGACCCATGTGTTTGTGTGTGGGCATGTGCATGGGTGTGTGTGTGTGTGCATGTGCTGGACCCCTTGTTTTGCCTGTCCTCACAGTCAGTCACAGTCTGGAGAAGCCATTCATTGCCCATACTCCTTCTACAGAGCTGTAGGCCTGACATGATTGGCTGAGAGCACATCTTGTGGCCTTAATACACTGCTCAGCATCTCAAGGGCAATATTAAAACCTTAACTCCAAGTGAAAGAGTGGGCTCACGGCACATGGCCAGTGCTAGTGCTTTTCCTCAACAGGAAAGCAGCAAACCTTGAGACAACTGCACCACCTATTTCCAACAGATTCACACTCAACTTTTGCTCACAAAAAGTAGGCAGAAAAGTTTAATTCTTTTTAAAGTTAATATAAAGTGATTGTAAAAAGGGAGGAGACTGAGAGCCTCGTGACAACGCAGGACAGTCTGTCGGCCAGAGATGTCTCCACTGTTCTGTGGTTGTTTGCTACTCTCCAATGAAAGCTGTGTGTTTCCTCAAGAAGCCACTGGAAGTTTCTCTCCAGGTGGTACTCCTCCGATGTAACCAGGGACCTGAGTTCTTCTCACTATTCTAAGACCTGCACAGAATGGCAGTCTGAAGAACACACAGTGTTCAATCTCAAGTGTGACCAAAACCAGCAGGCAGGAGCTTGCTCACTCAGCACGGCGTGCTTGTTTTCGGGTTGTACCTTATTCTGGTCCTAGCCTCTTGCTGAAAGCACTGGGCCCTGCTGTGACTTGACAGGGTCAGCACTGGGTTTGACTTAATCCACAGCTGCTTTTCATTCTAGGAATTTCTCGAAGCCTCTATAGTGTTATCCAGGCTGGGCCCCCAGGAACAGAGTTTCCTAATACAATTTCCAAAACACAGCAGCTGAGTCCTGACAGTTGATACTTGTGTACTTTGAGTGTTCCAGTGAGTGGGGCCATCAGTCACATCCTTTATTCAAAATCCTTGAGATAAAGAACTAAATTTCTAACTATAAATTGGTCCAAATGCACCACAAACCACAAACTCTGTTCAGCAGCCCTGAAGACTCACCTGCAGTGAGGCCCAGACCCCCGGAGTAGAGGCAGGAGCAAGCTGCTCCCCCTAAGTCTGTGTTCATGTTTTGCTATCAAATTTATATGTCAATGTTTTATGACGGTAATAAATGAGACGTCAATTTTAGCTGGGCTCGGTGGCATTCAACCATAATCCAAGCACGTGGGAGGCAGAGACTAGAAGACACTGAGGTCAAGGTTATCTTCAGATATATACCAATTTCAAGTTTGAGGCCAGCCTGGGCTACAAGAGACCTCATCTCAAAAACAAGAAAACAAAATCAAAACCTTTTGAGCTGGTGTATGCCTTTAATCCCAGCACTCGGGAGGCAGAGGCAGGTGGAGCCCTGTGAGGTGAGCTGCTAGTCTACACAGTGAGTTCCAGGACAGCCAGGGCTGAGACCTTACCTCAAAAACCAAACAGACAAACAAACCCTCTCAGTATTGGTTTACTTTGGTTTTCTGGCTTTTTGTTTCAGTTTGTTTTATCTATCCTACCTAGGAATCCTTTCTTCTGACTGCAAACTAGCAGGCAAAGTAATGAACCGGCCCCCTTTGCAACCATGGGCACCTTCTGGAAGGGGCCGATATCGTTACGCAATGCCAGCCGGCCTGGGGGCTGTCCCTGTTGGGATGGTGCAGGCATAGTGAAGAGCTCGAGAGGGTAAAATGCAGATGACAGACTGGGCTGTGAGCCACCAACTTCAGTGTCCCTGCAACTTTGCAAACAAACGGCAGACAGGAGCAAACAACGAAAGAAAGCTGCAAGTGCCCGGATGCACGTGGACGCACATGGATGCAAGTGTGTATCCTGTTCATTGCTCTGAGTCAAATAGCTGTATGAATATCTTATGCTCAGACATGCCGAACTTGAAGAGCAAGTGCATGCATGCGTGTGTGTGTGTGCGCGCGCACTCACACACGCACGCACATATGTATTCATGTATGGCGTGTGTATGTGTGTAGGCCAGAGGTCAACCTTGGGTGTCCCTCAAGAGCTATCCACTTTGTTTAGACAGTGTCGCTCCCTGGGACCTGGAACCCACTGATTTGGCTCTGGCTGCCCTGTGAGCCCAGGCTTCCTGCTGTTTCCACCTCCCAGGCTTGGCTTCTGGAGCTAGAGACCAGGTCTTCTTCCTCTAGCAGCCAAGCATTTCAGCAAGGGAACCATCTCTGAAGCCCTATGTTAGTTAGGGTTTGAAGTCAGGGTTTTACACTGTAGCCAGTCTGGCTTCAGATTCACTATGCAGCCCAAGCTGGTTTTGAACATGTAGCAATCTGCATAGTTAAGCCTTCTACACACAGAGAAGAGAGGTGTGGGCCACCATGCCTGGCTGACAGCAGTTATGGAGACATGAATTAATTTCCGTTCAATATAAGCATTGGCTCCTCTGAGTCCCAGCGCTTTGGAGCTGGAATGGAGTTGGAGTGTATGTAAATTCCACCAGTCAGATTCAAACCTACAAGCTGTATGGGGGAAAGGCAAGGCAGGAGCGCTGCATTACCCAACACAGCCGTCCGACAATCTACCTTGCTTTGAGACAGGATCTCCCTATATTATTTTGTATTAGCTCTCAACTCTCCTGCCTCAGATCCTGTGCTGAGATACAGGTGTGCACTACAACAAGCTCGATTAAGGCTAAGCAATTTAATTAAAGAAAGATTAAAAATTTTCTTTGTAGTGGCTGGGTGGGTTAGGCCGTGCTCCCCTGCAGGGAGGTAAGTAGCTGCTGTAAGAATGCGCATAGCACTGATTCCAAAACAAAGGTAAGACCCAGAGCAGCAGGGCCATCTGCCCGAGGAGGGCAGAGATGCACAGCCAGCTCACAGGGGGAAAGAGCCCCAAATCAGGGTGAGTGTGGGCTTTTTCTCATTTGCCAAGAAAAGTTTCGTGCTCTCTGGAGATTTTGTCCAAATGGCTTCTTTGGGAAACTGAAGCAGTCCAGATTTGGCTTCCGAATCCCTTGGGTCTCTGCAAACTCCACATCCCATAATATGCTGAAGATGGAGTAAGACTCTGGGCAGACCTGGGAAGTCCAGACCTGTGAGGTGGGATGAGCAGTAGGCACAGGCCAGTCACCACAGAGACTTTCCCTATTCTTGGTCACCATGGGTCCTGGCCCAGAGCTCCTTTGCAGCCCTCTGTGGCTAGATTTCCTGGACAGCGCCATCTTAGGCAGCAGTCAGAGTTTTAGGGCTGTGGAAACACAGTGTGCAGCCCTGGTGGCCAGGCTTCCCCAGGGTCAAGGCAATGGATCAATGGCTCGGGTTATGAGAAAGGAAGCATGCAGAGTTACCTGGAGAGCCCGCAGCTAACACCTCTGTCCTGCTGACAACAAAGGTGCGAGACAGGGACAAAGGAACTGGAAAATGGAGAAAAACAGGGTGAGACCTCATCGAAAGGCAGAAACAGACCTTCACATCCAAGGGACGGGAGTGGACACTGTCTCACAGGGACGGGAGTGGACACTGTCTCACTAACATGAGCCTTCCACCCAGAAGTGCCAAAGCCCATGTGCTGTTACAGAAAAGGAAGGGACACAGATGACCTTCCCAGAACAGTGTGCCACTGGGAAGAACCGCATCCTTATGTTCTTCTCTGGAAAGTTCCTAAACCCCCAACACCCGATTGAAGTCCACAGCTCCAAAACAGGCTGTTCTCAATGTGTTCTCAATGTCTGAGTCACAATTAGCCACGTAAGACTGGAGGCTCAGCTGGTAGGGGCTCTAAGAATAGGCCCACACTGCACTGCAGCGCTCACTCCCCATGCAGCCTAGCAAGCCCCTGATTACCCAACTCACTGGTATTATTGGTTTCATAATTTTGGCTTGATATTTTGAGTTGCTTGGGATGATTGCATATTTCAAAACAGGCACATGTGTAGCATGCCATGTGCAGACTGCCTGAGAATGGCAGACAAAGGTTAGGCTCAGCTCTGCTTACTCTGATGGGAGACTAGTCCCACCACGGGGAAAACCCCAAGGGTAGGCCGTGAGGGACAGGGCATGCCTTCCCACATGTCCCATGGACTGTGGGCTTTATTTTACTACTTTGTTTCAAGACAAGGTCTCAACATATAGCCTGGCTGGCTTGGAACTTGCTATGTAGGTCACGCTGGCCTTAACCTTACAGCAGCCCTCTGCCTGTCTCCCTAGTAGAAAGCTGACTTTCCATTTACTTGTGTACATGTACTTGTGTGCATGTGCCGTAGCACACATGTGGGGGACAGAGGGCAAAGTGTGGGAGTCTGTTCTCTCTCCAATGTGTGCATCTTATGGATTACACTCAAGTTGCCAGGCTTGGTGACAAGAACCTTTCCCTGCTGATGCCATTTCCTCCTGAACAGACACAGGCAGGTTTCAATGTACTGTACTGATGGTTTGTCCCAATGAACACACAGATCCCCAGACCCGAGTCAGCTTTTGAATGATGGGAGCTTCCTGATGAAGAGTTGGCTTTGCTGTCTTTTGTTTTTGTTTTTTGGTTGGTTTGAAAGGTCTCTTGTGGTCTAGGGTTAACCTCAAACTCACTACATAGCTCAGGCTATCCTTAAACCCCTGGTCCTCCCACCTCCTTCTTGAGGGCTGGAACTAGTGGTGTGGACGTCACTCCCAGCCTTTTGCTGTCTTTTTCTGAGTGAGATTTTCCTCACACTATGGTTCAATATGAGCTAGGCTAGTGTTTAGATCTAAATAACCAGTGATCAGCCAAAACGTGCCATTCTCATTTGTTTTCAGAGCTGCCTTAACGATGGGGGTCTGTAAACCGGGGCTAATCTGAGGCACATAGTCCCAGGACCATCACAATGATAATACCTTCCTGTGACATATTTCTTCTTGTGGTTCTGTTCTTTTTATCTGTTTTTTGACTCTTGAGACAAGGTCTGGCGTAGACTGGCTGGCTTAGAGTTCAGAGTAGACTACGCCGATCCTGAACTTGTAGCAATTCACCTGCCTCTACCTTATATTTTAAGGGTCACAATGCACTGTGTACACAAGTACCCCATTCTGTCCCCCTGGTTTCTGTGGGACACCATAGGCCTTTTCTCAGTGTCACACAGCCTGCATCCTGGGCTATGACCCAGGTCTTTCTGTGCCTACGAAGGTACCCCTTCCAGTGTCACCAAGCAGTAATGAATATCACTTTCAAGTTCACAACAAAGACCTTCTAGGAGGGATCAAGCAGGCCCATGTGCACACTCAGGGACAATGTCCCTCAGGACAGCAAAACCTGCACCAGAGAGTGAGGCATTTGACAGCTTCCTAAAACTTACATCCTTATGCCCGTCATACTACTGGGTGGGACAGTAGAGGAAGGCAAATGTGACAAAGATAAACTTGCCTGAAGGTCCCCATCACTGTTAAAGTGTTCAGTTTAACAACCTTTTAAGATGGACTATGGTTAGCTTTGGGCTTCGTGACGGTTTCCTTGTACAGAGTGGCCTTTTGTATTTTGGCCACCAGGTGGCACCACAGCACCTCCGTTTACCTGCCTGACCTACTCCCGGCCCGTGAAGGCAAGCAAGGGAGCCTGGGGATCTAGAGGGACTGGGAGCAAAGTTGGGTGCCGACACCCCTGCAGGGACCTCAGAATCTCAGCGAACTTGCTCAATCCCGTGACATAACCGCCACCACAAGCAGCCAGCTCTCTAGACAAACAGTCGCAGCAAACTCCCTCATCCTCAGGAAGATGCAATGGAAAATCCCCAGAAGAGCTACTTTGCACGCCTCAGACTTTTGGAGTGGAGACCAGGTGACACTGCCAAGACAGGCAGGAGTGTAACAGACACAAGGCTTCTGGAAGCACTAAACTTCTAGAAAGTTCTAAAGCAAACTAGAAACTCAGCAGACCCCAGTGCACACACTCACCAGAAGACATGCAGCTTTCACAGGTGCCCCTAACAGGAAACAGCCTGTGGATCTAAGGGTCAGCTTCCTTTGGGTTTACAATCACCATGGAAACACATTTCTGCTATGCCTCTGAGAGTACTTCCAGGGAGGTGAATGGAAAAGACACACTTTTGAGTGTGGGGACCCCATCCACAGGCTGGGGTCTTGAACTGATTTAGAAAGAGTGCACTGAGCAGCAGCAGTCACCCCTCCTGTGACACCAGCATCACCAGCCGGCTCACTCCCCCATCACCGTAGCCTAAGGTGGGTTTAGTGCATTGCTCAGTGATCAGATGGGGGACAGCAAGCACACAGCAGGCATGGGAAGGAAGCATAGCCACACGGACACAGACGACCATGGCAGCACAAGCCTGGGTGGAGGGAGACAAAGTCTTTAACCCACCACCACATCCTGTGTCCATACAAAGTTCAAGAAGGGAGGGGAGACCTCTGGGGTACAGGGATCCAGAGGAGGAGGAGGAGGATGTCCTCTCTGTGTCTGTCTGTCTCTCTCTCTTTCTCTCTCTCTTGTAATATTCTTGTCTCTCCTGGTGTGCACAGTTGTGTTTGCTGTGTGTGGAGACCTAGGAAGGTGTATACCCAAGATGAGTACAGCTTCCATCTCTAAGATATGTGTCAATGAGAACTGAACCATGCTGGGTACCAAGGGAACTGAGGGAGAAGGGCTGTGTCTTCCTGAGACAGAGTCCTGTGCTAAGAGGCGGGAACACTCACCTGGAGAGGCTGTGAGGGCCATCACACCATAGTATGAGAAAGCGCTTGCTTCAAACTTCATGCCTTCCTTCCCAGCCTCCACCTCCACCTTCCCCTGTGGGAGAAAAAGGAGTGCCATCAGCTCTGACTGCACAGAAGGCTAGTCCTTCCCTCTCCTCTAAACCCTGTGTCCCAACACCTTGCCTAGCTCCCTGGGGGCAGTTGTAAGGGAAGGCATCCCCAGAGTGGCTCCTTCCATCAGAACAAACACCTCTGAGTGGCTGCCCTTCTCCTGGCTCTAGCCTGCCTGAGACTGTTCTTCCTCTGTCACCTCTTCCATCCCGGCAGCCATGAGCATCCATCAGCTTCAGGGTAGGTTCTCAGCAGCCTGGTCTGGGCTACTGAAATATTTCCCAGCAAAGGGTCAGTCCCCCAGACTGTCTGCCCTAGAACATCCTGTGCAGGGGGCAACCAGCAAGCTACTACTAGCTAAAACCATTAAACCAGGCATGGTGGCACACTGCTGTAATCTCAGGACTTGGGAAGCAGAGGTAGGAAGATAAGACCTATGACCAGCCAGACTCTATGAGGCTATTAAAAGAGAGGACAGGAGAGGGGGTGAGGAGAGAAGGCAGGTATGCAGGCATGCAGGCTAACACCACACCACACTTTAAATTCACTAATGTTCACAGCGTTAGGAGGCAGACACAGCTGATCCCTCTTACAAGTAGGGAAAGAGGAGCTGGGAAAGGCCTGTGACCCAAGAGCAGCTCTCCACACCTGCTACCCAATTACCTCACCAACTACCCGATTACCTCCCTAGAGTGCACTAAACTCTGGCTTAGTGAAGACCCTCCTTTTGCACAGCACACCAGCAGAAAACCACCCTGCCTTTCTTTAGGCACGGGAAATACTAGCCAGACAAAGAACTTGCAGTACATATCCATTTTGTACGTTCGGTGCTTGCAGCTCTAACCCTGCCCCAATGCCCTCCAGGCAAATGCTCTACCACTCCAGCACCCCAGGACCTGACCCCAGAATAGTCAACAACCTGCAAAGGGGCAGGAGCTAAACCTTCATAGCCACTCGGCCAGGCCCTACCCTGAGGAGCCCAAGCCCCGAGGAGCTAGATTCCAGTGTGTGAGAGGAAACTGGTGGCACAGGGCTTCACATGGACATGCCATGAAGAAGAGATAAGAACTTAGGGGTATGGCCGGGCATTGAAGCACATGCCTACAGGCCTAGTACTCACAAGGCGGAGGTAGGAGGATTGCTACCAGCTCAATGCCAGTCTGATCTAAGTAACACAGTTCCAGGCCAACCTGGGCTACAGAGTGAGACCCTATCTAAAAAAAAAAAACTCTCAAAACTGGAGGCCGAGAAGGCGGCTCAGTTGACAAATTCCTGCCAACCAAGCACAAGGACTCACGTTTAGATGTCCAGCAGCAAGTGAGAGACATGTGCCTATCACATCTGAAACCCTCGTGCTTGGTGGGGAAGGATCCAGCTGGATCTTTAGAGCTCACTGGCCAGTTACTTTAGACTATCAATGACTCAGAAGATATGATGGAAGGCAATAATAAAACACTCCTCTGGCCTCCACAGACACCAGCATGCACGTGCCCGTGCATGTGCACATGGACAAGTACAAGAAAATAAAAAGATTGTAAGAAGTTTCCGAGAGACCCATTTGCTTCCTGTTCTGGCATGAGGACACTCTTTCTGGAGAAGATGATGACTGGACAGGATCCGGCTGACCCACTGGTATTAAGGAAGGTCTAACCCAGGTTGATGGCAGATGGCTTCCAGGCCTGCACAGACAGGCAAGCGCACAGAGCTCCTGGGACAAGGGCAGCAGACCAGGCTAGTATGGCTGTGCTGAGAAAAGCCACAGGGGAGGAAGGACATAATTTGGTGAAGCTGTCAGGGAGGGAAACGAGAGGGAGACGGAGGAATCCATTACGATAGAAGTGTGGACTTGAGTGACAGAACGATGGGAAACCGGAAGGCTGAGAAATGAGGACAATTTCCAGTCAGGACCAGATCTTCCAGAGGGCCTAGTGGCTGAGAAGGAAGAAAGTTCACAATGATCTGAGCTGGGGCTAGAGATGCAGAGGTGATGGGAAGGGTGGAAAGAAACGAGAGACAAAGACCAACCTGCCGCCTATGACTGATGGGATGAGGAAAGCCAGGAACCAAAAGGAGGCTGATGGAAAAGTCTCACCAAGGAAACTAGGTGAGGGAGGGTGTCCTGGCACAGGTGCAGCTGGCAATGACAGCCACCACAGGGATGTGATGGGAGCACAGAGATTCTGACAGGGAGCTGCTGGGCCAGCAGGAGCACCTCTACTCAGAAGTCAGACAGGAGGAGGACCTGCATCTGGAGGAGCAGCCAAGGGAAGGCCTCCCAGAACCTTTCAAAGTTGGTGTGGAAACAAAGAATAGAGAATAGGGTGCTAGCACCCAGGGCTTGCCAGGGAGGGTTCTTTGAGGAGTGGGCCCTCAAAGAGGGAAAGAGAGGCAAGTGTCGTCAGGAGCAGAGATAGCATTTACAAAAGGAAAAGGTGGAAGTGCTCGGTGGCAGAGGTGCCATGACACTCTTGTCCTGAAGAGCCTTGGTGTGCACAGCACCAACACACACCACTTTTAGAGATGGCTGCCGCATGCCTCTCTACTGAACTGTGCAGAGCCAATCCACAGGTCACAGTGATCAGTCCAAGCTCAGACAGCTGCATCCAGTGCACTGCTTTCACAGACCATACAGTCTGTGTGTTCCAGGTCTCTGCAAGTGGGTGTGAGTTCCTACTTTGTGATCAGCCATTGCAACCAAAAGGGTAGAAGTCTCCCAGCCGGAGCCAGCCTCTAAGGAAGGAGGCAGTTGGATAACCTGACAGGACTCTGTGCTGTGCAGGGAGCCTCACCCAGTAACCTCAAAAACACAGTGTCCCAAAGACTGGTCCCACCTCCCATGCCCAGGCACTCTGAGTTTATCAGTACGAGGCAGGAGGATAAGAAGCTCCGTAGGTAATTCAGGAAGATGTGAGGTTTGCAGTCTCGTTTTGGGCTGTTTGTGAACAATGGCTGCAGATCTGGAAACTGAATTTTGGTCTCAGACTTCCACAGAAGCACAGGGCCTGGACTGCTGACTAATGAAGATGGCTAGAGAGAGATTCCAAACCCACACCTGAGACCACAGCCATTCCTTAAGTCCTCCAGGGCAGGCACCAGGCAGGGGAGGAACGGGGATCTATGCCCTTCTTGGATGCCAAGGAGTCTCAACTGTCAGTGCACTAGACACACTGGGCTACCGCTCCCACGTGTTTGGGTTTCCTGAACTGGCAGTAGATAAGAGCCACCAGGTTTTTATTTCACTATCTACTGTTTCTGTCATTGAAGAAAAGACCACATATTTTAACGGGTCCTCTAATGTAGATAATATAGTCTCAAAATAAGAAACATGCCCTGGAACTGAACGTGAAAAGCTCCATGGAAACATCCTGCCACCATTCCTCTCTCCTCCCTTTCCTCCAGCCGACAATCACAACAGAGCTCAGGAACCACTTCCAAACGGGAGGGAGGCAGGCAGGACTCTGGAGGAGGCTGAGGGGGAGTGAGCATGATTAAAACACAGCACACACACTGAAATTCCTCACAGACAAGTACACACACACATACATACATACACACACACACACACACACACACACACACACACGTTATGAAGTAACACATGAGAATAAAATCCCAGAAGAGAGCTGGACAGTTAGTTGGGCAGTCTGGGGCACCTGTTGCTCTCGCCGAGGACCCAGCTTTAGTTCCCAGCACCTACAAGGCAGCTCCCTAACTCCAGTTCCAGGGCATCTGATTCCCTCTTCTGACCTCCAAGGACACCAGACACACACACAGTGCACAGAAATACATGCAGGCAAAACACTCATACACACAAAATAAAAAAACAAATCTAAAAAAAAGCTCTCCAATCTTAACAGATTAAAGGACCCCACAACCCCAGCACTGGCTAATTCTCCATTTGCTAGAGTTTAAAGCTGCCTGGACCTCCCTCCACAGAGAGAAGCTTTTCTGACAGCCAGGTTCTGGGGACACCAGGAACATCTGTTCATTTGAGTGTCAGTAGTTTCAAATAAGCTCACGGGGGTGGGGGTGGGGTTTGGGGGGGAGATTAGGGCCATCCATACAGGGAATGGCTTAGAATCAAGTAGCTGCCCCCCATACAACTTTTCCATATAGGAAAGGGTCTACATTATTGATTTCATTTTTGCAATATACATATACTCTATAAATTTCTTTTATTGGATATTTTCTTTATTTATATTTCAAATGTTATCCCCTTTTCAGGTCTCCCTTCCGGAAACCCCCATCCCATCTCCCATCCCTTGCCTCTATGAGGGTGCTCCCCCCCCACTCCTGCCTTCCCACCCTGGCATTCCCCTACACTGACTGGGGCATCGAACCCCCACAGGATCATAAAAACCAGAACAGGATATGATGGACTGCAGGCTTTCTCAGAGGAGCTAGGGCGGTTTGTAAACAGACAGGTTGGGAAGGAGACCTACCTGGATATGCTGCCATGGCACTATAATCAGGAGGCAGAGACAGGATAATCATAAGTTCAAGGCCAGCTAGGCTACATAGCAAGGCCCTGTCTAAAACGAATTCTTAACAACAGTTTTTAAGAGGCTCTGGAAGGAGGTGTAATGCTGGAGCAAGTGTGGCTTCCTAAGTAAGAACTCAGTCACAGAATCTCCGCTTCCTCTAGATGAAGTAATAGCTGCCTTCTTTTTTCTAACTGCCTAATGTGCTAGTCAGCTCCCAGCTCTGCGTCATAGTCAGATGTGATGCTGTCCGAGTCAGTATGGCCCAGTAACCCATGTAGTAGGTAATCTTGTGGTTACTGTGGCTGCTTTTACTCTTGGGCTTGGTGTTTCCTGTGCTCACTGCAGTCACAAAACCACCGCTGGGGCTTGCTATCAGAGAGGAGACGGCAGGCTGGGGCCGTAGCTCAGTTGGTAAGGTGCTAGCATATTCAAAGGCCGGAGTGGAGTCTGCATAAAGCCAGGCATGTGCCTGTAAACCAGCACTTAGGAGGCAAAGGGAGTTACAATGATACTCAACCGTATCGAATGCTCAAGGCCAGCCTGGCTGTGTGAGACCTCCTGAAAGATAAAAGGGGGAGGAAAGAGAAAATGGAAAGGAAGCCGGGGCAAGTGGGTGCCATGAGCACAAATGTGGGGTGTCTCCTGGCCACGCCACTCAGAGCCGCCTGTCTGTTCCTCGTGTGACTGCGGCACTTGCATGCTTTCTAGCCATGGCTTTCTAGCTGGTGGCTACACATGGGAGCCTGGGATTCTGCAAGTTCACTGCATAAATGGATACTTTAAAAATGGTGGCCAAATATTAATGTATACATATGTTCAAACATCTGGTTGCCTATAACTATACTGGCGTACCAAGTGGTATGACTCAAATTGTAGTGGCTAAGCTTGATTCTGTACCAACTGAGAGCATCTGACAATATCCAGGGCGATTCAGGTGCACGTCAGGGTTGGAGAAACCCTGAGCAGGAGAGAACAGAAGAGAGAGAGAGAGAGAGAGAGAGAGAGAGAGAGAGAGAGAGAGAGAGAGAGAGAGAGAGAGAGAGAGAGCGAGACACAGACACAGAGACAGCTCAGGCACATCCCCTGCAGGTCAAATAATGGCAGCATGCACCAAAAGCACATTCAGAGTTGTTCAAATGCAGCCAAAGACTGGAGAGGTTAGAATTAAATACTAATCTGAGAAGGGAATAAAACTCATTTTAGAGCAAACATGCCTTTTAAATCTATATCAGAACTTCAAAAAGTATGATGGACAGTTGAAGAAGAGGAAGAAAAGGACACTAATTTCCATAGGAAATGAGCAAAAGTAATTCCAGGGAAAGTTCCTGTCCACTAACCACCTGGCAAAGGTGTGGCCCAGGCTTTCTGTTTACCATGGTAAGACTGCTCACAGTCGGCCCTGTGCTGGGCCTGTAGCTTATTTGGATATTTAGATATGTTACTTCTTGGAGGACCAGTAAGACTCTCCTATTCACACACATCCACTGTATAGACGACAGTGATCTAGTCCAGCTTGCCTTTCGGTAAGACAAAAACATGTCTAGCACTTACAGTTACTGTGCATACAAGTGAGAGAAGACACACCGAACCCTCGAGAGACTTGGAGGCCTTAGGGAGTGGGGAGGCCTGGTGGAGTAGGGGGTGGGGACATCCTCTTGAAGACAGCGTTGGGGGACAAAGGGGAGAGGAGGAATAGGATAAGCAACTGTCAGAGAGCAGACCAGGAGGGGAATAACAAATAAAATTTAATAATAATAATAATGATAAAGGCAGGCTCTCACATCACATCACTCAGGCTGGCCTCAAACTCGATATGCAGATGAGGGGGACCTGGAACTTCTGATGCTGCCTTGACTTCCTCAGTGTAGGGACTATCAGTGTATACCACCCACACTTACTTAAGCAGTTTAAGGACCAAATCCAGGGCTTTAGTCACGAAGGCCAGTGCTCTCCGCAGTTACTACCATGTAGTATCTTATTCCTAATTTCATCATGGTCTACCTAGTTTTGTGAAACCTATCTTTTTATATTCACCATACAGTACATTATGACACAGTGGAGTCACCGTTTTTTATGACTCATGTATAAACTGTGGTAGCTCACGTCTATAGTCCCAGTACTTAAGCGGTAACGGCAGGAGGATCAGGAGTTCGAGGCCATCCTTACCTACATAGCAAGTCAGGTCAGCCTGATAATACATGCTACCCTGCCTCAGAAAAGCAAAACTAACCCACCCTAAAGAGTGTTCTCTGGCTTCTGTGTTAGACTATCTCTAACTCTGAATTTTATCTTACTGGTTATGTAATTTTAAATTATTGTCCAATTGTTCTTGGTATGTTGGTGGAAAACATTACCATCACGTTATGTGTCATGAGGCCACAGCGGGTAAAGCACCTGCCACAACACCACAGGACTATGGTTGGATTCTGGAACCAACGAGGCAGAAGAGAACAGACTCCCAGGGTTGACCTCTGACCTCTACATGTTTACCATGGCACACAAAGTTGTGCACATAGCCGTGTGCTAGAAGACAACCTTAGGTGGTGGCATTCTTTACGCTATGTCAATCCTTATTTTTAGATGAGGTCTTTCATTGGCCTAGGGCTCACAGATTAGGCTAAGTTGGTTGGCCAAGGAGCCCAGAAGCTCACCAGTGTGCACCACCCCAGTGCTGGGATTACACACGACCACTGCACGCTCAGCTCTTCCTGTAGTTTCTGGGCAAGGATGAAGATGAGGCAAGCACTTTACCAACCGAGCTATTCCCCTGCCGCACTTCTACTTTCAGATACATGTTTCTTGAAAATACACAGAGTCAATACAGATTTCATTGTGATTTACTGGGCTTTTATTACCTCATTTATTAAAATACATTAACACATTTTAAAAATCTACTTTAAAAAACTTGAAGATTTATTTTTATTTATATTAGTTTATATTTTGTTATATAAATGACAAAATAGTCTTTTAATCAGGTTCACTTAGATCATTACTTTGAGACGTTGAACTTCATCTAATATAGGATTTACACTAAAAACATTAAATGATGGACAAAGAGACAGGTCAGCTGGCAGAGTGCTTGCCAAGCATGCAAAAAACCTGGGGTTTGCTCCCAGCACCATGTAACCTGCATGGAGTGGTCCATGCTTATAACCCAAGACTGGGCTGAGAGACGCTTCAGAGGCTGAGCACTGGCACCCAACCTTGAAGACAGAGTTTAGATGCCCAGATCAATGCCAGCTGGGTGTGGTGGTCCACCTGTAATTCTAGCCTCAGGGGGGAGGGACAAAGCCACATGCCTGCTCAAGCTTGTAACACCTACAGAGCAGGAAGCACTCTCTCTATCCACTGAGATAACTGAGTCTTGCTCAACTTCCATGAATTCTAGGGTCTGCTGAGTATTGAATATGCTCTTCTGATGCCTCCAGCCTACATCCAGGAAGCAACCATGAAATAGGAGGAGGCTCACACAGTCAGCATCCTTGTACTAAAAGGAGCCTAGACTACCTGAGAACGTGACTTGCTACAGAAGAGGTATAAAAGTTCCCCAAACTAGGCTTTTACTCAGGGTAGCCAAGTGCAGTGCCTGCTATAAGCAACTGTGATATCACAAGTGCTCCAAGAGGGCCAGGAACAATGGCCTCCCTAGCACATTTGGGTTGTGTTACATTAGTGACAGGGCATTGGTCACTATTAGTTACCAATACTTTAGATGACTATTGTTACTACAGCAGCTCTTAGCCAAACAGTCTGGCTAGTGACCAGCAACATAGGCATTAAATGGATTCTGTTCACAGTGGTACTAAGACAGACACTTAAGGTATCAGAAGAGAGCCCAAGATATGTCTTGGTCACCGTAAAAGACCAAGTCCTAATGAGGAATGGACAAAAGAAAAAATGATATCAAGAGAACCCAAGGAACCCAAAATAATACATTTCAAATGTCCACCAAAATCTGGACAGGAACACGCACATTGCCAAATGCTTAAAAGTCACTAATGACACTGGTCACTTGGCTTGGCACAGCAGCAAAGCGTGGGTGCCTTTGGTATTAGACTTGAAATGAGTACACTACCTCCTAATAGAACCATCACCCAGCTATGCAAGTAGAGATCTAGTGCCCTCTTATAAACACACACACACACACACACACACACCACACGCACACACACACACACCACACACGCACTGCATGCACGCAAAGTTAAGAAGGCAAGCCCGCTCGCCCATGCCAGTCAGCCGCAGAGCAAAGACGGATGCTGGAGGGTGAGCAGCACAAGTGAGTCCTGACCTGCAGAATGAGGACGAAGTAGTCTACAGGCTTGTTCCGCTGGTAGAGGTAGCACTCGGGGGCTTTCTTGTTCTTCTCGTCGTACTTCAGTTCCTGGATGACATTGGGGTGCTTTAGCAGCCTTAGGAGGATCTTCTCTGACATCTGGGATGGGCTAAATGCTTCTACTTCTATAGACACAAACACAACTTGACATTACACTTCAAAGAAGGGCAAAGGCCATGCTAGCAATCAAGGTGCTCAGATCAGAAGAATGCTTGACGGCAGAAAGATACAACACAGGTGAACCAGACTTCCATTTGGTGAGCCACTGGGGTCAGATTACCTGGGAGAAATTACAACAGCGGAATAGTCACGTCTGGTCCTTCTCAACCTTTCCTTTCAGACTGTCCTTGGTTTCTACCCCACACAGGCGCCCTATATTTCTGATTGATGGAAATGACGATTGACAGACCCCTTCTTGAGGGTCAAGATACCCTTAACTCAAACCACAACTGTCTGACTGCCACCACCAGCCATAGGAGGAAGACACAGTCTAGAAGCACAGATGGTGGGTTAGGACAGGTGCATAGACCTGGGCATCTTGCTCTCCCACACCGCTCTCCTGAGGAACTCCAGGGATCGCCAAGGGAGAGATTCAGAATAAAAGCAAGGCCGTGCACACATCAACATGCACTCTGACTTGCCAATGAAAGAGTGGGTGGTCAGCACTGACAAAGACAGTTACTGCATTTAAAACAACAGAAAACTCAAAGCTGCTGACTCCAGGGTGCTGCCGTAAATGTGGACTTCATGTAACACCGAGTTTAAGTGTGGTTCTTCCACAATGAGCAGCAACAGTACCAGAATAGGAAGATAGTAAGAGCAAAATATTCAAAACTTATTTTTAAATTAGATGCCATATACATAAGCTACAAATTCTGGGTTCACACATGTGACTTTTTCATAGTAATACAGTACATTGCAGGGAATTTGGAAGATACAGAAAAATAAAGAAAGCAAGAATCGTCTGTAAGCTGACTTCTTAGATAGCCATTCAGAGGAATTTGGTGAGTATTTCTTTCCAGTGCTTTGCCGAGGTTTATGTGCCCATGTACCCTGTGCATGTACACACAAATCCACAAGTGTGGTCTTGGCATACACATACTCTGATATACAGGGGTCTGGAGGGGGTCCTACTAAACAGGAAGTCATGGACACATTCCCATGTCATAAGTGTGAACAATGAGCATGTCCATGTCTCTGACGGTAGGTGACATCCTGACACACATTGCCAATGACCTTTTAGGGCACGTGTATACACATACTGCACTTAGGTAAAGCTCACTGGCTGGTCCTGGAAACAGATGTCTTCTACAAGCCTCTGGGAGTTTCCAGACTTTACTCACGCTTTCCCTGGCTAACAGAGCTCCTTACTGGGCTGAGAAGGTTAACCAGTCTCTTATGTCTTTCAACCTTGACCACTTGAAAGCAGTCAGTGCTGGCTGGGCTGGTGGCTTTAACCGTGTGAACGCTTGCCTCTGGATGGGGCCCAAGTTAACAATCTGACTTGAAGAAGCCACCAAGAAGTTCAGGCCCAACTGGGTAAATCTTTCCTTTCATTGAAACCATAAAAAATAAGGATTCAATCCTGTGTGCCTGGTTTTCTTAGTTGTGAGTCTTAGCACCTGCGTTACCACTGGTGTCCAACTGTTCTTCCAAGGCAAGCTGAAGAGAGAATTACTCAACTGTCCAATCAAATGAGGTGATGCCTGGCTTGCACTGTCAGCCTACTCCGCCAGCTGGCTCGCCGTGGGGCTTAGCTGGCCTACCGTACACATGCAGTGTGGCACTAACATTCGTCCTTACCTTTCAGACCAATTTTAAGTTACTGGTCCACCCCTGGCAAATGTCTCAGAGGGTTCATGCCGACACTGAACACAGGAGAGGAGAGAATTTAAAGAGAACAAAACAGAACAGAAAAAAAAAAAGAAACAAAACACAAAGTGGCATTACTTGTCACCCCATTTCCCAGCCACCACCCCAGCCCCCCAGTCAGTGTGCTGAGGAAGGCTCCAGGGCCTGCAGATCTCATACTGTGATAAGCGCACTTGCCTGTTGCTAGGAAACGGTGCATGGCCAGGAGAAGCTGCGGTGATATTTTAACCTTCATCTCGCTGTCCGTCTGCTTAAAGGCAGAGAAATCTTGCTTTCTTTCGCGGTGGGCCACTTTCTTTTTAGTTCTGTTATCGGCTGAGGTGGGAATGGGGAAAGAGAAGGCAAAATCAGGGCTCTTTATCGATGAAGAGACAAACACACTGTTCTGAAAGGTGCTAGAATCCCTCCAGGGAGCAGGGACCTCATGGAGGTCTCACAGAATGGACAGAGAGCATGGCCTCCCCTGGGTCTGCAGCTGCTTTAGAGAGCTCCTCGGAGATATGACTGG
Source organism: Grammomys surdaster (assembly GCF_004785775.1). Classification (NCBI taxonomy): domain Eukaryota; kingdom Metazoa; phylum Chordata; class Mammalia; order Rodentia; family Muridae; genus Grammomys; species Grammomys surdaster. The sequence goes on along the minus strand of NW_021604568.1, from coordinate 6,578,319 downwards.
GCGGACAGGACAAACCCCACAAGGAGCATACAGAATCACAGAGCAGCAGGCTGGCCCCAAGTGCTACCAAAAGCACTCCGAGGAAGACCCACCACAGGCAGGGAAGTTATCTCTGTCAGATAGAGGGCCTCTCGGCCTCAGGTGAAAGAAAATAAACACGCAAACAAGATTCCCCAAGAAGAAGGTGGCTCATCACCTCTGCTACACTCCTGCCGCAGACCGGTCGGTGTTCAAGGTCAGGCAGACATAGAGGTGATCCCGGAGGAATGAGCCAGCCTCTTCTGGAAAAGGCCAGAGAGGAAGTACTCAGACTCCGGCTTTTGTTGCCGACTCCAAGCTACTTCTCAGCAAAAGCAGCTGTGTGTAAATGAACAAGCACAACGACACTGGATGGAAATGTCACCTTTTGTTTAATTTCTACATATCACGAAGCAAGTGTTCTTCTGTTGATTTTTTTTCTCAGTCTCTAAAAATCATGAGAAGCTGTTCTTGCCTTGTAAGCCATATGAAATCAGGCAGCAGATACTCGTGGACCACGATTTGGCAACCCTGGATCTACAGGGAATTCCTTACAAAGCCACTTTTCAGGATAAAATGCCAAAAAAGAAAAACCCAATATGACGAGATCCCAGATGTGAAATGGTGGACACCTGTAGTTCCAGCACTCAGAAGGAAGGAGAACTGTATGGCCAAACGCAGCCATGGCTGCAGCATCAAAGTGTCTCAACACCCTGCCTCCATAAAAAATAAAAACAGGAAAACAAACAGCAAAGATCAAGGACCCAGCCGCTTGCTCTGCTGTGAGGCCCACATCACCAGCTCCTGTCCAGGGTAAGACATCAGTGACTAGGGGCTTTTACCCTTCTATCTCAAATTATTTTGAAATCAGAAAGCATAAGTCAATACAACACTTAGAAATGGTTCTTTAATGGCAACTGGCTGTTATCATGGCTGGCCTTTCGCCTAGATTGATAATAACCCTGAAGCCACAAATTCAGCGTTTCATACCAAGAGGTCATGTCACCTAACACTTCTCCATGAAATGAGTCCCTTCAATGAGAGCTTAGTAAACATTTAGTAATAGTTCCATTTTAAAAAATTATCTAAGATTTCATAAGCATTTATATTGTCTTCCCAGAGACAAAGACTACCTCAGGGAAAACAGACATATACGTTTAATCTGAATGAAAAGGGGCCAGTGACACGGCCCAGAGGGTGAAGCACTTGCCCCCAAAGTTTAGCAACCTGAGGTGGATCCTTAGGACCCACATAAAGGCTGCACATGCATCGTACAGAATCATAAAAGGATGGGAAGAACATAAACGAACAACGACATTCTCTACTAGGATGTCTCTGACAGCCTAAACGTCAAAAGCATAAACCAGACAAGAATCTATACGGATATACAGGACACATTTTTCAAAGATAACTCTTAACAATTTAAATGGTTTTCTTCGTTAGATACTAAAAAATCTTGGAGACGTTCAAATGTGTCATGTTCCTTAGTAAAGTGATTATAAAATCGCTCTCTTTGAGCAAGGCATTCCTGGAATGCAGACTGACAGCTCATGTCCTATGAGCTCTGCTCCAAAGCTGAGATGATGAACAGAGACCAGGTGATCCTTCCCGGCCCGGGGAGCCCTGGGCCCTCCTTGGCAGGATCAACTTTTCAAAGAGCCTCTTATGGGGCTGGAGAGATGCCTCAGTGGTTAAGAGCACTAGTTGCTCTTCCAGAGGACCCAGGTTCAATTCCTAGCTCCTACATGGCATTCACAACCACCTTAACTTCAATCCCAGACGATCTAATGCTCTCTTCTGGATGACCTTTTTGGATTCTGCATGTATGTGGTGCATAGATATACATGCAGGCAAAACACCCATACACAAAATAAACAAATGAATAAAAGAAAGCCGCGTGTGATACGAACACGCCGAGGGTGAAGGCTGTGGCTCCCTGGTGCAGTGAGCCAGCTGTGCACTCAATGAGACAGGCTGCAGGGCCAACACTCAGGGGTCAAGTTCACACCGGGGCCCTCCCCCTCCTGATCTAAATACTCACCATCCCCCATCTGCCCTTCAAAAGCAGGCAGTTAGACAGACAAGAAAACAATATTCTCTGTGTGTTGGGGGGAGGGTATATGTACCTGTGCATGTATTTGTGGAGTTCAGAGGTCAACATTTGAATGTGCTTGGATTCATGGCCAGGAGAGGCTGCCTACGGAAGAGACATTGCCACTCAATGTCACTGAATCTGCCCTTTCTTCTAGTTTGGTAAAGGCACTAGGCAATGCTGTGTGATTATACTTGAGAGGCCCAACACTGGGGGGAAGTGTCTATGAAGCAGGACGGTGGCAGCAAAGGCACACAGACACACTGGTACTCACTGTACAGGTCTGTCTCATCCAAGATTTCAGATTTGATGATTTCTTCGATCACATCTTCCAAGGTGACAATTCCTAGAACTTCATAAAATGGGTCCCCTTCACCCTCATTGTTGACTCGCTGCACAATGGCCAGGTGAGATTTACCTTTAAAGACAGAAGACAACGTTGAAAAGGTCATTTTCTGGACTCCTTAGCCGCTACATAGACACAGCTGCACACTTTTCTTCTCTCTATGTGAGGCGCAAACACGAGCCTATGTGTCTGTCACTGGGATACATCACCAGCCCAGCACCAACACATGCACACATGTGTGTGTATGTGTGCGTGCACGTATGTGTGTGAGCATGTGTGCAGGCCCAGGTCAAACACTGGTTGTCTTCCTCAGTCTCCACATTATTTCTGAGATGGGATCTCTGGCTGAACCAGAGCCCAGTGAACCACCAGGTTGGTTGGCCAGCGAGGCTCCTGTAACCTCCCTCCTGTCCCCACCTTCCTGAGTACACACATTGCTGTACCTGGCATTCTATCTTTCATTTGCATGTGTACATATGTATGTTATATGTATCCATTTGCGTATGTGTGCATGCATGTGTGTGGAGACCTGAAGATGATATAAGGTGGCCTCGAAACCACTCTTCCCTTTACCGAGGCAAGGTCTCCCCCTTAACCCAGTGCTCAGAGAGTCTCGCTAGTCTAGACTGCTAGCTTATCCCACAGTTCCTGCCTCTGCCTCCAGTGGCTACCATGCCTGCCCAACATTTATACAGACTTTGAGAATCTGAACACCAGTCTTGAGGAGTGGAGGCAAGCACTTTATCTGCTGAGACATTTTCCTAATCCTTGTACCTTCATTTTTCACACGGATGCTGGAGATTCGAAGTCAGTTCCTAATGTCTGTGTAGACAGAGCTGCTTCTACAGCTTGCTGGGAGCAAGCTATTAAAGTCTATGCTCCAGCATGTTTAACGGCATTGCCGATTCCACGACCAAATGGACAAGGCCTTCTAGGTCATTAACGCAGGGAGTTGAGGAATGTCACTGTCCACAGGCTGCCCTGGACCTAGCTAGCTCTCCTTCCTGTGGATGTGACACTGAGCACCATCAGCTCCTCTTCTGTGACACATTAGCAGTTCCCTCAGTGGAGGGAGGACTCTATGGATCTCCAGGGAGAGCCAAGACCCTTATAAGGCCAATATCACCATTTCTCCCTAAGTATTAAAATGTTACTGACCTTCTCCACTGTGCTGATTCTAGATCACAGTGCAGACATTGCTCACTGTCCCAGAATGCCACAAGCAGTAGTCATTGCTACGCACCATCACACACCCACAGTGGGAGGGGAAAGCTGGTGTCTCTAAGGGTGTCCTCATTAGAACAGTACAAGTTACTCTGCGTGGGCATCACCGGACATCCTACTTGACAACCCGAGATACACCATAACACAATCTAAAGTAACAACTGCTGCCCTGAGAGAACTTGGCTTGGTTGTGAGTTGCCTTCAACACACTTTACCTTTTGTGGTGCTACAGAAGGAACCCAGGACCTCATACATGCTAGGCAAAGGCTTTTCCACCGAGCATGCATCCTCCCAGGCCAAGTTAATTTCATTAAACAACACTTTTAGTTGATAGATTGACTACATGACAAACTGTAGTTGAGACATAGGTATCTGGTAGATATGATCAAGGAAGTGCAAAAACTGGACTTATTTTGTCAAGAAAAAACATGGGCAGAATTTGATGTTAATGATTTAAAAACTGTGATTTCAGTAGAAAATTATCATTCTAAAAAACTCACATCCATCATCATGATTTCGATACCTTCTTAGTAAAGGTCTTTGTGTACACGTATGTGTATGCATGTGTGCACATGCCCATGAGGGTACCTAAGAAGACCAAGTGTATCTTCTTCCCTGATGGTCTCCACCTTACTGTAAGGCTTCTCACTGAGCCTGAACCTCACCAACTGGTTAGACTATGGCCTGTCTGCTGTTACAGCCCCCTGGCTGCCATGCCCAGCTTTTTGCATGGGTGCTGGAGATCCAAACTCAGGGCTGTCGAATTTCACAACAGGCATTTAACTACCAAGCCACATCCTCAGTCCCTCAGGAAATACTTCTTTGATGAGCTAGGTAGTGATAGTAAGAAATATAACCTTTAAAATACTGAATAATCTGGTGTAGCAACTTTTAAAAGATCTACAAAATTGGGTGGGCCGATTATTCTAGGATTTTTTTTATGTGATGGATGTTTTGCCTGCATGTATGTCTGTGTTCCACATGTATGCATCCTGTGCCCATGAAGGTTAGAAGAAGATGATGGATCCCCTGGGACTGGGATCATAGGTCACCAATGTGGGTGCTGGGACTTGAACCCCAGCTGGTCCTGTGGAAGAGCAAGCAGTCAGTGTCCTTAACCGCTAAGCCACTTCTCCAGCCCTGCTAACATTTCAAGTGACTGACAATAATGTGAGGTGACGCATGAATAAATATTTCCAAGTACTAGATGGGACAAGGAACCTTTTGAAAATATTTTTAAAAATTTAAATTATGTATATGTGAGTGTGTTTGTATGTGTCTTTGCATGAGAGTGCAGGTGCCTGTGGAAGCCAAAAGAGGGTGCCAGAACCACGAGAGCTAGAGTCACAGGGTGGTCATACAGCCCAACAAGGGAGCTGGGAACCAAACTAGAGTCCCCTGAAGAGCACTCTGAGCTCTTATCTATGGAACCACCATCTTTTCAACCCCATGATGGACTTTTCCAAAGAGACATTAGCAGATGAGTAAGGCCCAAGGCAGGTAGAAAGAATGCCATGACTTCCAGGTCAGCCTGAGCTACAGAGACTGTTGCAAAAAAGAAAACAAACAAACAAACAAACAAACAACCCCAAGGGCCAGCAAGATGGCTCAGCAGCTACAGATGTTTGCAACACAAACCAGACAACCTAAGTTTGATCTCCAGATCCCATGGTAGAGAGTACGGACTCCAGAAAGTTGTTCTATGACCTCCACACATCTACCTTTGCATCCATACACCTGTACACACACACACACACACACACACACACACACACACACACACACACGTACATAACAACATGTAAAAAAAATAAAAAAGGAAACAATTTTAGACTTACAAAAAGGTCACAAATCCCCTACGGAGAGTTCCTCCCAACTCTTCTCTGCCCCGCTGTTATTCCTTGCATCATCATGACACAGCTGTCACACTAAGACACAGCCACTGACATAGCACGTCTAAATTCCAGACACTAGGTTTGCATTGCACTGGTTTTTCCACATCCTGTTTTCTGCTTCATTGTCTAGTCCACGCACACCCGGACCGCTGTCACAGCTCCCCAGTCTTCTCCAGCCTACAGCAGCTGCTCAGTCTGTGATTCATGACTTCCATCATCTTGATGTGTGCTGCTCAGGACCCCCCTCCAGTCACCAACCCTACCCACCTCCCAAGGAAGGTGAGCCACAAGTCGCCTCTGCATGGAGTGCTTGCAGAGGGGATATTCCTCATAGGTTATATCCCTCAAAATTCTTTTGCGAAGATTTCAGGCAAAAGGGTATCTGTGGTTCAAAGTACCCGAAGTGCACAGTGCACTGGCAGGATCTCAGGTTCCACAGAGTAGACAATCTGTAAGAAATGTCTACTGGATAGGGTGTGGTGCTGCACACCTTTAATCCCAGCACTAGGGAGGCTGAGGCAGATCTCTGTGAATTTGAAGCAAGTTCTAGAACAGCTAAGGCAATATAGAGAGATTCTGTCTTAAAAGAAAAGGAAAGGAAAGGAAAGGAAAGGAAAGGAAAGGAAAGGAAAGGAA
>NW_021604568.1:6567326-6572098 GCF_004785775.1 Grammomys surdaster | reverse complement strand
AGGAAAGGAAAGGAAAGGAAAGGAAAGGAAAGGAAAGGAAAGGAAAGAAAAAGAACCTCTAGTGGGCTGGGGAAGTGGCTCAGTCAGTAAACGCCTGCCACACAAGCATGAGGGCCAGAATGTGGACCCCCAGAACCCATGTTAGAAGCCAAGCACAGTGGCGCATGTCTGCATTGCCAGTTTTGGAGTAGCAGAGACAGGCAGAGCCCTGAAGCTTATTAGTCAACCTGTCTGGCTGTACTAATGAGATTTAGATTAAATGAGACTCTCCCCAAAAAATAAAAATGTAAAGAGATTGAAGAAAGAGACCTAAAGCCTACCTCTGGCCTCCACAGGAACAAATGCACGCACTAAGGAGCACATACAACACACGCACACCCCACACAACAAAAGGAAGTTTTGGCGTGATATCAAATGTCGTGACGACATGTACCTCTCCCAAATCCCTGTCTGTGTGAGGCCAGCCTTTTTCCATTTGCTCCAGCAGAGGCAGCGGCAGAGTGGAGCAGAGGAGGAAGGGTCCAGTTGCCTCACGCTCAGCTGATGACACAGACCCAACACACATAAACATTACTCCTAGTTTTCTGTTTTAGAAAACAGCTATATTTAATAAAAATGTTATTTATGTCAACACACAATGGATTCATTATTGGCCTTTAAATTGCTTGATGGGTAAGTGTTTTAAAGTTCATGGCTTTAAATTCATATACAGTAAATATCAAACACTATAAACATAACAGAAGCTTAAGGCTCTTTAAACATTGTTCCTGTGGTGTGTGTTCTGTGTGAGTGAAAAGATGACCTTTGTGGAATCTGGAGTCAGGGCTCTTCTGCCTTCAGGTGGGTTCCGGGATCTGACCGCAGGTCAGCGGGCTTTCCCGGCAAGTGCCTTTATCTGCTGAGTCATCTCTCTGGCCCCGTCAATAATTTATATGAGTCTAAAGGATCTGTTAAATTCAACAAATTAAAAAGACCACGTGACAATGCTTTGTGTTGCTGTTGTAGGGACTGGGTGAGGACCAAGAAAGAACTTGGGCTCCCAAGTTCAACAGTCTTAGAGTTGAACTCCAGCAAGTGGCCAGTCCCACGAGCCCAGCATCAGGAGATGATAACCAAAGAGCCATAGCCACGTTTCTGAGTGCCAGTCTCCTTATCTTGAAAACCAGGCTGTGGTAACGGCTCCTTCACAGGGTTGGTAGGAAGGCTGACACCAAACAGAGGCAGTGCCCACCATCCATCCACTGGGTGATCAGTAACCGTAACGAATTGTAGTGGTAATACATTGGCCCAAGTCGAAGGCATCATCAACTTATTACTGGAAGGAAAAGGGAATCTATGTTAAACACTGATTAGGAGATGTGTTTCCATTTCAGAATAGTCTTTAAAAACATAAAAGACATCTCTCTAAGTTAATGTTGGTTTTCTCAAAACATCTAAAATATAACTAACTATGAAGGAAATGAACACAAACTTCTACATCAGTTAATATTTATATAGCTTTAAATATGACAGGCCATACAAGTGGGAGCTCTTTAAATATAAGACTAGGTAACCGTCTGAACTGGGTAAGTCACCTAAACTCAACCAGCCAGCCAAACTACACATAGTCACACATACTCTCCGGAAGCCAGCTGGCTCAGGCTCTGGCTCTGCAGGACAGTTGGCCCCACTGCACCCACAAATCTATGCTGCTACCCTGCTGGCTGCCACCAAAGGAACAGCTTACAAGTTTAGAAATTTGGATTGTTCGATGATTAGGCTTTCTAACAGTTCCCCCTCCCCAAGCTCACATTCAAAGAACGAAAACATTTTGAGCGCTGAGCACTGGAGAGACAGATAGGAAGCCTGCAGTAAACCAAGCAGCTCTGGTCTAGTCAACGGGCCAGTAGGTTTCTCACATCTGCCTTCTCAGGGACCCAACATAAGCAGTTAAAAATTCTTGGTGAATGCTGTCTGTCGAAAGTTAAATTCTTTTGCTATTCCCAGCTTGTGATCATTTAAAAGGAATTTTCCAAAGCAAGGTCTAATATTAGACTCAAAATGAAGTTTCCATTCCACTGAGGCGCTACTCTCACCAAAGTAACTACTGCATAATCAGATTGTCTTGGAGCGACTCGTTTACATGCATATGGACATACTTGAAATACCAGCTCCAAAGCACCACAGATCTGTGAAGGGCCTTACTCCAGCAGAGGCCATTTTTGTGAATTAGCTCCTTGGACTGAAAATGCAGTTTTTCTCCAAGCCCCTTGCAGCCACCCTCAACCTCACCCTGAAGCTCTGCACTGACCCAGGACCTCATTCTCTCAGCTCTGGAATTCCTGGGGAAAAAGTTCTGAACCCGCTTCCTGGTGTGCAGCTCAGAGTGGAAGGGGTGCCCTTGTGGACCATCATTTCAGGCACCTGTCCCACTAACCAGTCACTGCAGGAAGCGAGGTCTCCAGGCCTCACCTGGAGATAAAAGAAAACTGCAAACAACTTTCTAAGAAAGAAAATTGCAAAAGTGAACTTCCTTTTTTTTTTTTAAATTTGAGAGAGGGTCTCCTGTAGTTCAGACTGGCTTCAACCTCACAGCAATCCTCCTGCCTCAGCCACAACAGGACCTTTCTCAGTGCTAGAGGAATCAAGGTGGGATGGAAAGTGGAAAAGCAACCTGATACACATTTACCTTATACCTAAAGGGTCAATAAGCTGGCTATGCAGTGGGAACCTGTGATCCCAGCATTTGTGAGGTGGGGGCAGGAGGATCAGGAGTTGAGGTCATCCTTAGCTATATATCAACTTCTTGACCAGTCTGAACCACATGAGACCATGTCTCAAAAAAATTAATAACTCAAACATGAGAAAAAGATTAGAAATGGATGGGTTCTAACTTCTGAAAGATAAAAGTCCAGAGCTGGGGAGTAGGCTCAGTGGGGAAAGCACTTGCTACCAAGCCTGACATAGTCACCTGTCCGTTTCACAATATGCAGCATCATCATCATAAATACAGAAATCAACAAAATGTATGATTTTAGGTATCAAATAATGCTAAGACTTTAAATATATATCATAGGTCAAATAATCTAAATGATTTATAAAACAAAGCACAGCCCAGGGACCTGCTCAGCAAGTAGAATGCTTGATACAGGAGGCACTGGCTTCAGTCTCCAGCATAACACAGAACAGATGTGTGGTATTCACCTGTAGCCCCAACACTAAGGAGAAGAAGACAGGAGTATTACAAGTTCAATACCACCCTCTGCTACATAGAGAGCTCCCACTAACCTGGGCTATATGAAACCCTGCCTCAAAAAAAGAGCATAAATTGCTGGCATGAGCTTTCAGAGAAGGCCTTCTTAGGCCCAGCTCTAAGGTATTACTATATTTCAACTACTTTTAACTGTTCTATATATAAACCTCTAACCTCTGGGTTTCCTAGCTGGGTCCTTAAATGGGACAACAAAGCAGGGTAAAAGGAAAACCTAGTGAGTCTTTCTCAATGTGCAGGGCTTTACCACTGCATCTCTGCTCCACTCAGAATTACAAGACATGCTAATGAAGTCATCAGCTGTAGGCTCCCAACTGCATGGACCCAAGGCAGAGCCCTGTACAGGTGGGACTTAAGAAGCTAGTCTTCACTGTGAGCTAGACCCGGTAATGTCAAGAATGTAGAATGAAGGCCAAATTTCTGCTCCATTGCCCTGTGTATCAAAGCTTCCTATTGTGTCTTCTCTGTGGACTGGTAAGCCAGCCCAGGGTGATAAGGAGTTGCCACATCTGTGTGCTGCTAGGCCCAAACATTCAGCATCAGATACCATCTGTGTTTTGATCATTCACCGATGTCAACACTCGGCAGGATTAGGCTGACAAGTGTATGTGTCACCCGCTGCCTGATGAACAGACAGCCGCCTTTGCTCTTCTTCGTTGCTGGCAGTGACGTGAAATTCAGCAGTAGACAAACTGAAACAGCTGGGGGGAAGAGCCAAGGGGGTGGCTAAAGTAGAACCAAACTGGGAACAAGCACACACAGCTGTACTAATACAAAAATGACATCCAGTAGTCAGAGAGACCTAATGATCTGAGCACAAGGCAAGGGGAGCCTGTGGAGTCTTCAGTCATGACTCAGGTCAGGAAGTAAATAAACAGGCAATCCTGTAAAGGGAAACAAGCTGGCATTTCAGATTCGCCATTATCACTTCGCTGCTCCGCTCCAGGCGCCCCGTCAGCATGGGACGTCACTACTCCCTTGCTCACCAAGGACAGAGCAAATGAAATGCTTGGCAGGCCTCCTAACAAAGCTACAGTAGGAACTCAATAAACAGAAATCAATAAAGTTCCCAAGAGTCAGCTCTATGGGACTAATGATAAAATAAATGAGTGTTCTCTAAAGCCTGAGCTTGGTCCCCGAGTACTAATAAACAACCTGAGATGGGAAATAGAATTTAACGGCTGGAGTTAAGATCTCCCAAGGAAGGCCTGGAAAGACAGCTCGGCGGTTAAGAGAGCTGCTCTTCCAGAGGACCTGGGTTCAATTCCCAGCACCCACAGAGCAGCTCACAACTGTCTGTAACTCTAGTTCCAGAGGATCTGGTACCCTTGAACACATCAGGCAAAACATCAGCATACTTAAAAATAAATCTTCAAAAAAAAAAAAAAGATCTCCCAAGCAAATTAGATGGTGTTAGTCAAGAAGTCAACACACTTTAAATATCATGAGAATTGGGTTTAATCTGTTCTACAACAAGTGAGCAGACAGGTCAGGAGAGATCTGCCTAGGATCTGCCCAGGTC
>NW_021604568.1:6527336-6567316 GCF_004785775.1 Grammomys surdaster | reverse complement strand
CTGCCCAGGTCATAAATACTCTGTAAGTAAGAAGAACTCAACAGTCATATGGGTTCATTCACTAATTCAACATACTGGCCACCCTACAGGAAACAGAAGAAAGCTTGGCTCTCAAGGAACATTCTAGTAGGAAGGCAGACACTAAGAGAAATAGACAAAAAGGCACAAGGGATTGTGCTTGGTGTGTGGGGAGGAAAGAAAAGGTGGTGAGTTGCATCTAACACAGCATGGATGGAGGAAGGCCTTCCTGCCAGGCAAAAAAGTGAGGGACACAGGTGACTAAGCAGGTGAACGGGCTGGGAGTCTGTGGGTAGAGGACAGCTTCAGGGGCTAAAGGAAGAGGACAAGGACAGTGTGGCTTGAACAGAACCAGCAGAGGGAAGGAGTTAGGAGGCAGGGTGGGGTGTCACAGAGGATCAAAGTCAATGGCTACCTTCACTGTCAACTTGGCTGATTTAGAGTCACCTCAGGGCTTGACTATGACAGTCTCTAGGGAGGTTTCACGAAGGGAGGAAAGACCATTCCACAAGCTAGGGTTCCTTCCTGTATAAGTGTGTGTGCACGCATGTGCGTATGTGTGTGTGAGTGTGTATGAGCGTGTGTGTGTGTGTGTATGCATGTATATGTGTGTGTCTCATGCCTTGCATTCACTGAGCTCCAGCACTCATCAGTCTCTGCTTCTCAAATGTAAACACATGTGACAGTCACCTCATGGTCCATTGCCATGCCTTCCCTGACAGGAAGTTCCTGCAAACCCATGAACCCTAACAGCCCCGCTTCCTTTCAGTGGTGTTCTGTCACAGGAACTCACGAGTTCCAGGAATGTAAGGTGGAGGATACAAGAGGAGACAGTCCTGTCCAGGTCTCACCCAAAGACAGGTCAGGTGGAGACTCAGAGAATGCAAATGAAAGGGCTGGTGGCTTCACAATGACACAGCCTAACTAGAATGGGCCAGGTGGATCTGGTAGAGACCCACCCAAGGCTTTGCAAGATAACACTGGCTTGTATCAGGCTCAGAAAAACCAATACCAGAAAAGAGGAAGAACCAGAGAGGTTGTCTTGGAAGCTCTGTTCTCCCATGGCAGGAGGTAGGTGACATCTAGAGCACCAAGATCTGTCACAAGAGTGACAGATCCCACAGAAGACTATGAGGAGATGGACACTTTTACAAAGTGCAAAGGCCACAGGCTTTTAGCAGTGGTGTTCATACTGCTGACACAAACTATGATGTCCAAAAGGCAGAGGCAGGCTGTTTATGGGGGGAACAAACCTGTGCCAGTCATACAAACTTGACCTCAAAGCCAGACAACCTGGTATATTTCCAGCTCCAGGGAATCGAGAGCGATAGGGGGGACAGGTAGACAGCCACACAAAGACATTATAGGTTCTATGTTTAGATCATGGATAAAGGGGAAGATGACCCCACAGTCAGCCAAAGAGAGCAAGATACAAGGTCACTAAGGTCTTGCGAGTGTGGGTCAGAAGTTACAAGTTATACCAGTTACAAGTCATCACTCTGAATTCAGAACACAAGAGGGACAGATGGGACAGATGTGGCCCTGACTGAGGGAGGTGGAACGACTTCATGGTGACCACAGTAGGACCACAGAGGCACACAGCGGAAGCGTCACCAGGCTCCATCCAGCCCTGGGGAGTGGGCAGCTGTCTTAGAGGAGATCCACCTGGGTGGTAAAGAGGGCATAGAGGTTTGCATACAGACAGAGAGAGGCCTTCTACAAATGTGGGTGGGGGTTAGTCCCATCACCAAGGATGCCTTAGGTGGGCAGACTCTTGATGGTTGGTGAGCCTTCCTGGGCTTTTAATCCTTTAACATTACCTTTAATTCATAACTCTACCTAAGTGGGTTGGGGAGCTTTTCCATTTCCCCTGCGTAGAAACACTCTTGCAATTCTGGACTCTGAGCACATTGTCTAGTTCTCCCAGAATACCTGTCTCCATCTACCTTCCACTGACGTTCATCCTTGCCTGTGAGGACCTCACTTCCCACCCCTCTCCCACAGCACCCGGCCCAATGCTCATTCTCTGCACAGAACAGGAAAGAAGGCTAAGTGGCCAACAATCACAGGACCTCAACTCCTCCCTCACTGCCTTAACACACACTCCCACAGCCACAGCTGGCTCTCAAGTGGTGCCGCTCTGGATGGTGTAGAAACGGGCCCGTTCCTGGCCCATGTCCCCTCCATTCAACAGATGCAGAAACTCAGAGAAAAACCCTCAACTGCAAGATGTACAACTCACACAAAGAGCAACTTTCTTATAGATTTTTCTACCGAATACATAGAGGCATGCTTACACGTGTGCCCGTAGAGCCACTGTCTGCTATGGTAATTGATCTGCTATTACAAGAAGAGCTACAGGGGCTTAACTTGCCAAAAGAGAAGTAGAGAGGATAAATATCATTTATGGAGTTAACTACTTCTCTGTACTCCTTAAGGCAAAAGTAAAAATAAAACAGCAAACTCCATGGGTTTTTTTAGAAAATGCTTATTTTACCTTACCAGCCCCACTAGAGCTAAGTACATTTTTTCCAATTGAATTTTCCCACCATAAAGTACCCAGAAAACTGTGACACGGATCTTAAAATACTGCTCCATAAACAATGCGTGCGTGTATATATAGAAGCCCTGGCTGTATATAGAAATTACTCGGTCTAAACGATGATAGCTGTTGCTATTCTGGGACACAAAAGCACCCCCCCTTACCAAAAGCACTACTATTTCTGAAAATCCCAAAGGCTGATGAGTGTCTGTCCAAACCTCCTCGAAGGGCAACGCCTCCACACACAGCCAGTGACATATTCCCAGTGAGGCCTGGGCTGCCAGGGCAGCTTCAATGAGGATACAGGCTTGTGTGACACAGATATTACCTCTCAATAAGCCCGTGCAGCTATCAGACATCTGAGTTACCTGCTAGTGCAGGGGTAGGGTACCATTTTCAGTGGCTGGGCTTGCTCCTATCCTTCAACTGTAGGAGCCGCCCTTGAGATCGGGACATGGCTACTGACCAGGTGATCACATTTAGAAGAAGCAGGGGTGGAGCCTCAGTGGCAATGCGTGCTCTGAGTTGGATCCCTAGCACCCTGGAGAAAAGCCCCCTCAAAATAGACAAAAAAAAAAAAAAATCGAAGAGAAACAGAGTAGAGAAGAGAAACAGAAGAGAAGTCCTTTCCACCATTAGCTGGGCAGTTGTAGGCACAGCACACCATGGACAACTTCAAGTTGAAGCTTCTTAACCTCAGTAATGGGACCCGACCCCACCACACCGCTGCCTCCAGCAGCCTCTCAGATAGTATCAAAATTCCATCACACCTCATAAATACCTGCTTCCTAACCTTGGAGCAGAGCACGGAGCCCTCCTCCCTGTTATTCAACTCAGAATCTTATGCCCTGAAAATTACTGGAGAAATGGGAAACGACATTCAAGTTGAAGCATCTTTTTGTGAATGTGTGGTGCTGGATGCTGAACCAGGTCTCACTCATGCCAAGTAAGCACTCTGCCATGAAGCTACACACCCAGGCATGAACATTTCTTTTAAAACAGTGTTTAAAAGAATTGTTTATAGATTTTTAAAAACCGTTTCAAAATGAGCAGTTTAATTTTACTTCTCCATGAAAAGTTCTACATAGTAAGACCAGAAGTTCTGTATATTGAGAAAAAAAATAACCCACATGGTCACCAAGGTTTCTGATTCTATCAGCAGAGACTTGGGGGAGGTGTTGCTCCTGCAAAGATGTCAGACTTTTCCTAGGACAGTTCCTGAGACACACCAACATTTTATTTCACATACTACCTAGTACACATACATGCATGCAAATACTTAGCATGCCAGTGACTCTACAAATTACCAATTCATTTAACTCTCTTGAACGCTGGGGCATTTTGAGTCAGAATCAGAAGTAGCCCTACCTAGCCTCCGACTTACTATGCTGCCAAGGGGGGCCTTGAATTCCTGACTCTGTTTGTATTTACCAAGCCCTTGGATTACCGGTGTGTGCCACCATGTTACTGGGATCTGGAAAATGTGTTTCTAGGTTCTTGTGTCTTATTCAAAGAATTGAAACAAGCACACATAGATGTGCAAAGTTGCAAGGAAACTTTATTCAAAATTGATGTGACAGTATAATTCAGAAAGAAGTATGCTGTCAAAGACTGCAGGGAATCAAGGGCTCTGCTTATTGTTTGGAGTTTCATTTTATAATTACAATGTATTATAAAATTATATACAAGGTATATATTCCCTGTGTTCCTTCAATTTTCACTTATATTTTTTCCAATTGGATTACAGAACTAGCTGTAGGCAGATATCTTAAAAGAACAAAGGTTGGTTTTGTTTTGTTTTTGATTTTTTGAGACAAGGTCCCACTGTCTAGGCTAGCCCTGAATTTACTATATAAACAAAGATGACCTATAAACTTTAAGATTTATTTTATGTACATGAGTACACTGTAGCAGTCTTCAGACACACTAGAAGAGGGCATCAGACCCTATTACAGATGGTTGTGAGCCCCCATGTAGCTGCTGGGAGTTGAACTCAGGACCTCTGAAAGAGCAGTCAGTGCTCTTAACCACTGAGCCATCTTTCCAGCCCAAATCTTAAACTCTTGATCTTCCTGCCTCAATCTCTTCAGTGCTAGGATATCTTGCTATCATACCCAGCAAAGAAGCATGAATGGTTTTAAAAGACATACTAGAAAATGAATGTTCACATTATAAAAGTTTTTTTGTTCTGTTTCTTTTTTATGCAAAGACTTACTTACCCCAGGCTGGCCTTGACTTCTCCACGTAGCTAAGGATGACCCTGAACTCCTGACTCCCACCTCAAGTCCAGGGATTGCAGGCATGTGCCAACCTGGTTTTTTCATGCTAGCAGTCAAACCCAGAGCTTCATGTATGCTAGGCAAGCAGTCTATCAACTATACAACAATAGTGTTGTATCTCCAGACTCTGCATCACTCAACCACATTTTTCATTTTGACATAGCTATATACTCACAAACAGTTACAAGAAACAAACCCCACACATTCATGGTCCCATGCGCATTACCACTTTCTCTTCAACCGTAACACTTGCAATACTGGACAGACATAACGAGCAGATGCTAGCATCCTCTGCAGAACAACCTCACCACAGGGATTCTTCCCAGTGCATTTTTGCTTTTGGTTTTTCTGTTTTGAAACACTCTCATATTGTGTTTCAGGCTGGCCTCAGACTCGTGGCAATCCTACTCTGGCCTCCCCAGCACCATGATTACGGTGTGTACTGCCATATCTGCTCTGAAAGAGCTACACTATTTTCTTTGATAAAACAAGAACTTGGCTTCTACTGGCCGTGGCTTTTAACCTTTAGTTTGTAAGCCTTAAAAAGGAAAAGGAGGGAAAAAAAAGAAAAGAAAAAGAAAAAAAAGAAGAGAAAAAAGAAATTACTAGGCATAGTAATGCACACATTAAATCCCAGCACTCGAGCAGCAGAGGCAGGTGGATCTCTGTGAGTTTGAGGATAGCCTGGTCTACATAATGAGTTCCAGGATAGCGAGAACTACGTAATGAGACTCTGTCTCAAGAAAAAAAAAGTAAAAAGATGAGAAAAGCTTATTTTCCAGTCAAACATTTTCCAGTTAAAAGAATTTGTATAATATAAACCTGATTTTTGAGCTAGAGTCTCATTCTGTTGCTCAAGCTGGTCCCCTCCGGAGCAGCTAGAATTACAGATGTACCTAGCTGCATGCAACCTGTGATCACCCAAGAGCAGGGCCTAATCCTGACAAAATTAGCCAATCTTGCTTCCCTAGCTGAAGCACACAGGAGTGTTATAAAACCCGAGATGCTTTTCGAGAGCAGCGGAGTCCTGAGTCTTGATTCCCCCGCCCCACCCCCAGTGTCTACAGAGGTGTCTCTGTGGCAGTATTCATTTGCCTGACAGCTTCTCCATGGCTTCTCTCAGGGTGCCAAATCAAAAAGCCCCCAGCAAATAAAACACCAGCCTAGGAGCTGGGGGCTGTGGCCCATTGGTACAGCACCTGCCGGGAATCTGATGTGAGTGGGCGGAGGGCTTTGTACTCAAGTTCTTATGTTTGCTTTGCAAGTGCTTTACTGACTGAGCCTCAGCCCTAGGGGAAGCAATTTCATGGATATAAATGAAAAGACCCTCTGTGCTGATTTTAAGAGATTATTTTGTGTAAGTCTGGTTGAAACAGTTAGAAGTCCTTAAAAGCCAGAAGGTCTTCTTCTGAAGGGGAGAAGACATTCTACCTGTTGAAGACCGCTTCCAACGGTGTCTGTTGGCTCAAGCCTACAAGATGACCTTCTCTTCCCCTTTTCATCTTGGACGTTTAGACAGCCATGAAACATAACCCAGCTCCTAAGTGCATATGCATGTGTATCTCTTGCTGGCTCTGTTTCTCTGGCTGACCCTGACTGACAGATTCGGGCTTGTACCACAGAGAGATGTATCAAGCAGTTGCCAAAAGTCAAACTCAGCCTAAGGACTCATGTCCCACAGCCAAGGACGGGCAACAGATTGCCTATACAGACAGCGAACATGTGAAACCACATGATCAGACGCACTCACTGAACCTCCCAGTGGAGAGAGCAAACAGAGCGAGTAAAGGTCCCACTCCAAACATAAGGCTAACCTGGACTACAAGAAGCCAAGTCACTCACTACTATCCCAGTATTTTCAACCTTGAGCCTGTCCTCCAGTAGAGCTCCAGCCATTGGCCACAGAGGGGCTCACATTCCTATACCACCAGCAGCTCAGTCTCTGTCTTGCTTGTTCTTCAGTCTTGTGGCCAGAGACTTTAGCCGGAAACCCAAAGTGAGGTAGTTAATAGAAAATTCCAGTTGTTCTGTGACTTGCTTAAGAGCCCATCCAAATGATTTGTGAGAAGTCCCAGGACCACTAGGACAGAGACTGGAGAGTTTTTCCATTATTTCCCTCTTTCTCAGAGTATTTAAAGACTTGGACTTTCCCATCTTTTGGGGAAATATGCTCTTATAAACAGTGAGGAGGCATGTCGAGCATCTCCACTTCATCTTTTTTGGTGGTCTGTAGCACGCACTGGAATGTTTTCCTAGTAAATGATCAGCAATGGAAAATATGGCTAAGACAAAAGATGGCTCAAGCTGGGATGATGGGAACCTTCTCATCTTTCCCAAGAGACAGGTGGTCCTTCTGTAGAACTGGGGGGCTCATTTTAGAGCCAAGGAATCTATTTTTGTCTTTCCTTCAGACTCTGGTTAAGACAATGGATGAGGCTGGGTATACTGAGTAGGTAAGTGTCCGTCCGACAGACGAGTGATAGCCCACCACAGCTGATAACCGACTGTCCGGAAGAATGGACTTCTGTAGCCTTCAGCCTTATGATCCTCAGTACTTCCTTGAGCGTTCGCTTCCAGGCTGATAATCATTTAGGGCTTTATGAGCTGCACATTTTTTATATCAGCTAACCTCACCTTCTACTGTAAAAGTAAGACATGTAATTATAGCTTTGTGCATAGAAATGGGTTCTGCTGTGATATTTCACAGTAGATCAAAGTTATCTAGGCACAGACACTATGCTCACTAATACGGTGCCCCAGGGCTGGGTCTGTGGCTCAATGGTAGTGTGCTTGCCTAGTATATATGAGGTCCTAGGTTCAATCCCCAGGACCATAAACAAAAACCAAAAGGATACTTTAACACCAAATCATACCATATATGTGCCTAACAGTGGAAATTTTAGGAAAGGAAGGCATTAATTCTTTTGAAATTGGCTTAAAACAGAGTCACCACAGCTTTGTGGTAGGGCACTTGCCTACATGTGGAAGGCACTGAGTTTGATGCCTGGCACAGAAAATAAAAATCTTCTCAAGAGAAACCAAGTGTGAGTTTTATTATAAAAAGACCTTTCTCAGGGCTGGGGAAGTGGCTCAGTGGGGAAGAGCACTCGTCCCCCAAGCATGATGGCCTGACTCTATCCCTGCCACCCATAAAAAAAGCCAGGAGTATCTGCCTGTAACCCCAGTGTTTTTCTTACTGGGGTCTTCCCTTTTGAAGAAGTCCTTCCAGGTGAATGAAGTTTGCAACAAGGTTGAAAGTGCCACTGCGTCACTCTGTAGTTAATCTGCTGCCATTGTTTCCAATTCCATAATACAAAGGAAAGGAGCCATCTGCCTTCTTTTAAGATGTCACAGAATACTGGATTTGGAAAAAAAACTCTTCATATTCAAAATCTTATCTAACGTGGTCATCATTTCTGCAAATCTTGTGCACATGATAAACTTGAAAAGCAGGGTGGGCGAACACTTCAAGGTTTTCCTCATTGTCATGATTAAAATAAACTCTGGCCTGTTACTCTTCGGCTTCCTGTCCCCAGAAACCTCAAACACTTCATTGTTACAGAAGAAAAAAAGTGTAATTCAGTGAGTTTTAAAACCCAACATTTTGTACTATAAACCTCTTTACCATTCCGCCCTACCCTTCTACTGCCTGTTTTCCCTCCAGCGCATCTTAAAAGTCACCAAAAGTCATGCTGGGGATCTTAAATGCCCCCCCCCAAAATGCTGAATGTTGAGGGCATGGTCCCTGATGCAGCAAAGTGCAGAGATGGGCTTTGGGGAAGTGACTGGATCCTGAATATGCTGATCTATCTCACTGATGGACAAACCCACTATTGAAGCCATAACTTGATGAGTTATTGGGAATTGGTGGAAACGACACGGATCTTAAAGAGTGCATAAGTGTGTGTGTGTGCACATACTCAAAAGATGGGTTCTCAAATGTAGCCCTGGCTGGCCCTGAACCTCCAGAGATCTTCCTACCCTCTGGCTCCCAAGCGTTGAGACTAAAAAACACCCACATACCAGGCTTTAGCATTTTTATTTAATCCTCTGTGCATCTGTGTGTCTCACATGTGTGGACATGTATTCAAGTTCCCTTCAAGCCAGAAGAGAGGTCAGGTCTCTTGGAGCTGGGGTTATAGGTGGTCTTGAGCCACCCAACGCGAATGTTGGAAACAAATTCAGGTTCTCTGGATGAACAGACAGCACTCTTAACCACTGGCCTGTGTCTCCAGCCCCAATAGTGTGCACTCTAAAGGAACATCTTGTCCTTGGCCCCTTCCTCCTGCTCTCTTTGTGCTTCCTGATGACAATGAGGTGAGCCCCAGCTGTAGTTGTCACTAGAAGCCCAGAGTCAATGGAGCCAAGTATCCCTAGGCTGAGACCCCCCAAAACTCAAGCCATAGCAAGTCTTTTCTCCTCCAAACAATGCCAGTTGTGCCATAGCAGGAGTCAGCTCCCTCTGTCCTGAGGATCAGATTCAGGCTGTCAGAGCTGAACGTAAACGCTTTTACCAGCTCAGCCATCCCCTCCCACTCAGTTTGTGAACACTTTTCTTTATTTCCACAGTATGTGCATGTGTGCATATTCATGTGCTTGAAAGCAGGTGAGCACGTGCTGCAGCATATGTGTGTAGGTCAGGAGACAACCTAGAGTGTCGTCCTTACCCCTCATCAAGGAAACATCTCCTTGCAACAGAGACCATTACAGAACCATAACTGATCCCAACTGATTCATCCACAGCACAGCCCTGCACCAAAGGCTCAGAGGTCACTCTGGAAGAGGGCATGGATAGAAGGTCAGTGTCAAAGGACAGGCTTGCTGTGAGGTTGTGTCTCCTAGAAATGTCAGAGAAGCTACACCCATGATGTCTCACCAACAGGATCTGAACTTGAACGACACCACAGACATGTTAATGTGGAAGAGGTCAAGGGCACAAGCCCTCAAACCTAGACAACTACAGACAATGAAGGAATGCCGAGAGTGGGAGAACCAGCTTTCCAAGGGAAGAGCTTACTATTGGTTAGCCAGTGCCAAACGGCCAGCCCTGAAACATGAACGCAAGCAATACTGCAATACTACACAGACTGAATGGGTTGTATTTAATACATGCATATACATACATGCATGTGAGTGTGCACACACATACACGTGTATACACACACATGGATACATACATATGTAACAACAATCAAAGAAAAAGAGGTTATGAATTTGAAAGAGTTGGGAGAGGTGCAGGAGGTTTAGAGGGAAGAAAGGTAAAGGGAATTAATTATATGCCCTGTGTGTGTGAGTGTGTGTGTGTGTGTGTTTTAAATCCCCTGTGTTCACCAATAAAAGCCTGGTCTAAAAAGTACTAGTACATCTATGTATGGGAGAACTTTAACTCTTAAAGAACAAAACAGTAAACGATAAGTGGTTATGGAAATTACCCTACTTGTAATAAGAAAAATCTACATTATTCAGAGTATGTTCCCATCTGTGTTATTTGTACATCCTTAGAAAAACTGGGTGCAGTGGTCTCTGGATGGCCTTTTGCTCTATTCTTTGTCCCTGCATTTCCTTTAGACTGGAGCAATTCTGGGTTAATATTTTGGATGGGTAGATGGCCCCATCCCTCAACTGGGGCCTGTGCCTAACCACTGGATATGGTCTCTACAGGTTGTCTCTCCCCTTTGTTGGGTATTTCAGCTAATGTCATCCCAGTTGGGACCTGGGAACCTCTTGCTTCCCTGGCATCTGGAACTTTCAAGTGGCTGCCCTCAGTTCCCCAGCCCCCACCGTTCAATTTCCTGACCCTCTGTACTTCTTCCCCATCTCCTCCCACACCTAATCCTGCCCCCTTTTTCCCTCCCCTTCCTCTCTCTCTCTCCCAGATCCCTCCCTTCCTCTACAATCCTGTGATTATTTTGTTCCCCTTTCTATGTAGGACTGAAGCATCTACACTTTGGCCTTCCTTCTTCTTGAGCTTCATATGGTCTGTGAGTTGTATCATGGCTATTCTAAGCTTTTGGGCTAAAATCCAGCTGCATATGTAGCAGAGGATTGCCTTATCTGGCATCAATGGGAGGGGTGGCCCTTGGTCCTGTGGAGGCTCTATGCCTCAGTATAGGGAGATGCCAGGGTGATGAGGCAGGACTGAGTGGGTGGGTGGGGGGAGCACCCTCATAGAGGCAGAAGGGAGGGAGGAAAGAGTAGGGGGTTTTCGGAGGGGAAACCGGGAAGGGGGACAACGTTTGAAATGTAAATAAATAAAATAACCAATAACGCTGGGCGGTGGTGGCACACGCCTTTAATCCCAGCACTTGGGAGGCAGAGGCAGGTGGATTTCTGAGTTCGAGGCCAGCCTGGTCTACAGAGTGAGTTCCAGGACAGCCAGGACTACACAGGGAAACCCTGTCTCGAAGAAACCAAAAATAAAATAAAATAAAATAAAATAAAATAAAATAAAATAAAATAAAATAAAATAAAATAAAATAAAATAAAATAACCAATAACAAAAAAAAGAGAAAGACTATAGGAAAAAAACCAATGGTGTTTTGATTTAAATTGACAAGCTGTGTCCTTGAGAGTGAGTCCACAAGAAGAACATGGAGGCGTGCACTTCCACAGTGCACAATCACAGTGTGCAATCATAAATGATAACATGCTTATTTTGATTAGGAATCAGTGTGCACTGAACCCCACCAGTCACGTAGACACTTGTCTCTAGAGACTGGTAGTCCAGAGTGGTCTCTGGCTTGCTGTGGAGTCTTGAACCCCTGATCCACATGCCTCCGCTTTCCAAGTTCGGGGACTACAAACACGTGCCACTGTGCCTGGCCAGTGATGTAAAGCCCCCTAAGGAATCCTCTTCAGAACTCTCAGCCTAGGCCTCTCTCCTTGGCCACGGTGCGGTGCACACTGCGTTTGCATGTGGACTTGCCCTGCACTCATCAAACCCCACAAGTAGACATCAACTCAGTTGTGACAGACAGCTCAAAGTGCCACCCACTTCCTGCCTTGGAGTGTCTCTTGAAACTGCAGTTATGCATCTGAGCCCAGAAATAGGGCAGGACTAATGTTTTCAGGAGGAACACTTCCCGCCCCATGCTCACGCAGTCAGTTCTGAAAGCATGTCACCAGCCACCAGGCTGCATACCTGATGCCTGCAGCCAAGGCACTTGTGTCTTTGAACTGTGCTTCTGCCTGTTACTTCACTTTCCAGCTCTCGGGGATTGAGTTTCACAGGAAGAGTTCTGCATATGCTTTTCTGTCTGGCTGGTGTGCTAGCTGATCCTAAGCTGAGCTGAAGTTTTTCTTCGCCCAGGTTTTGGCTTAGCACACAATACACTCTTCTGCTTGAATACACAACCCACATTCCAGTAAAAGATGCGTCCTGATCCTTTATGTCATATACTACATAGGGTGGCTCGGTGGCAGGACACTTCTGGATGTCATTCCTACTCTGGCATGACTAGACTAGCAATGCCTAAACATTGGAGTGGCCACAGACACATGGACAGACCCCATTCTGCCCATACTAAGGGCATCCCAGATTAATTTTCCTTATAGCTGGATCCTCGAATGCCTGGGATCCCTGCATCAGCGCCACACAGAAAAGGAGAAAAAAGGAAAATTTGGGGTGGGACAAATAACTATGACTAACTGTTAAATATCTGGCTTTCAGGTTTTGTAAAGACACACAATCACATGAGCATATCTCCCAGAGCACTTCCCCAGGCCCTGGAGCGGCTCAAGCCACCGTGTGTCACGTGAGCTCCATCTATTTCCTAGTAAGTATGTGTCTGATTCTGTACTAATCAAACAGCTGCAGTCAAGGTAGAACACAGGCAGAGCCCAGGCTGGCGACTCCTCAGACCTCTCCGTCATCATCTGCAGTGCAACCTTACAAACTTTAGACATGAAAATACTCCATGTACAAACCTGGGGTACTGAAACATGCTTAGACCCTCGCACTCAGGAGATGAGGGCAGGAGAATCAGAAGCTAAGGTTATACTCGGCTATATATTAAGCTCAAGGCTAGCCTGGGATACATGAATCCCACCCCAAATCCATCTGGCCAGGCATGGTGCTTATGTATATAATCCCACCACTTGGGTGGGTTACTTAGTAAAACCTATGAAAAGAGTAGACAGATTAAGACAAATCCTTACACTCATTCAGTCATCTTTAATTGTCCCACAAGGATCCCAAATCTAACATGTTCAAAACTAAACCGGTCATCTTTACTAATCCATTCCTGCACTTATAATCCATCATTCTGAACCACGTGGAAGTTGGCATGCTCGATTGAATCCCACCCTCCCTCTGTCCTTCTGGTTTTATCCTGCTGTGACCTACTGCCCCTCTCCACTATGTTCTGAAGGTAACCACTTCCTGGGGTACGCCTGGCTTCATGACCCCCTCTGTGAGAACCAGCATGCTCTGGCTCTAAGCCTCCCGCCCTCTTCCCCTAAGCTGCCATAGCCCTTTGGAGTCAACTTTCAAATTTCAGGCTATCCCCTCAAAGCATCTCTCTGCTGCCATAGCAGTCTCTCTGAAAGGGAGAATGAATGTTCCTCCTCTGCTGTTCTACCATGGCTTCCCATCCCGTTTAGGCTTCCCATGCATTCCGAGACCTACATTGCCTGGCAGGAAAGAGGCTTCTCTAGCCTCTGTCTTAGAATCTTCTTGTTCCACCCAAGGTGCACTTCCTGTAACCCCTGAACCTAGATACACTCTTCTTTGTGGCAAATACGGGCCTCCCCTTGGTTTCTTTACAGCTAGTCTTCTTCAAAGACCCAGTTCATATAGTTAGTCTCCCTGGAGGCTCCCTAACCTCACCTATGCCACCAGGTGGGTGCAGTAGCCTTGCACAACATCTCTTAGACCACAGAGTCACCTCTCTCATCTAGGGAAATCTCTTTCAAGTCTCTGAAACTCTTACAGACAGGGTTCACTTTAATGGCTCCAGCGCGGGACACTAGCAGAGTGCCTGGTATACTGTCTCAGCACGTGGTGAATAACTAGCTCAAATCAATATCAAGAAATGGAAAGGTAGCGTTCACTTTGGGAGACCTTGTCTTAAGAAGAAACTTTTTTTTTTCCTGGAACACAATACTATAAATAAGGCCAGTGAGTGACTGTCAATTGACTGTAAATTTAGCAACTTTTTCCCAGAAGACTGACCAATTGTTGCCTAATCTAAGGTCTTATACATAAACAGGCATTCAATTCCTAATTTAATTGTACAGGTTTTACCATTTTAACTCCGATTGGCACCAAATTCTACACAAGTTACAATAGTATTTGTCCCCAGATGGAGGCTGTTTGGAAACAAGTAGAAAATTAAACTCTAGGCTCCTTCCTGTTGAGGTTGAGAATATCTTCAAAGAATTTTCATTGTCTTCTTAAATACACAACATGAATTTGGCCTGGACTTCAAGACTCTAATATTTAAATAGGACAGGCTGACAAGCAGAAAAAGATGTGTATTTACTTTACCAAACAAATGAGCACATGAATGGTCAGAAGAACTCAGCGTTCGTCCGCTTTCATAAAGATCCTTGCAGAAAGATCTGCCTCCCTCAAAACAACCACCTGTCACAAGCCTTAGAGGAGCAGGCAGCAGGACATCACCCTGGTTCCTGGCCTGCCACGCAGAAGATAGCATGTCCTTGGTCACTGATCCCACACCAAAAAAGTCGCATTTTTTAGAGTTCAAATATGTGTGACAGGCCCCCAGAGAACACCATCCATGATGACAAGCTGAAACTCTAAAATTAGACAGGGCTGGGTGTGGATCCAAACTGAGCAACGGAGGGCAAGTCATTTACCCTCCCACGCCGCTCACTTCAGTCACCAGTAGAACTGAGACAAATTCCATGTTGACTCTGGTTTGACATAGAGCCTGGCACACAGGAATAGCTTCACAAATGATAATGACTAGATTCCTGATGAACCTTTTCCAGGATCTGAAAGCTAAATGTCACATCAAATGGAAATACTTTCCCAGTATCTACAGAAACAAGACATTGGGTTGGGTTATTCAGTCACAGTTAGCGTCTTTAGAAGTCTAAATGGCAAGCTTTGATCCAGGGCCACATTAGACCACCTGAGCATGCTCAGTCTGAGGAAAGCGGTTTTGATGCTGTCTCAACTAACAACTCCATGAATGGTTCACTGTTTCTCAGAGCCACAGCACTGCAGTTAGGAGGATCCCACGGGTTATGGAGGACACCCTCCTCTCTCCCCTCTAGAAGTAGTTCCTCCCGCTTTGGTGGACGAGGCTGTGGGGAGGGCAGCCATGAAGGAAGCATGTATGGCCACTGCCGTTCTCATGTTTCCTCTGAAGAAACAGAAGCCTTCGGTTCCCATTGGCTAAGCTCTAGAGCGAAGAGGGATAGAAGCCCTTTGCATCCCCTAGGACTCTGACCTGCGTGTGGAGCACCAGGTCAACAAACTTTCGGCACGTTTGCAAAAACTGGGTGATGGTTACACAGTTGACTTGAAATACACAGGACAGTCAGGGAAGTTGGTACAATGTGGAGTAAAACTCAAAGAGCAAGGAAAGAGAAGAAGGAAAATCTGTGACAGGGTCAATTACACAGACTGACTCTCCCAACCCTACACCTTCGTAGATGTTCCCTTGAGGATGCTTGGACTCAGGCACCTGCTGCCGATTCCCTCTACAGCTATGTCTGCTGAGCACTCAGTGTTGCCCAAGCACTGTGCTAAGCACTAAGGAGTAAGACACAGATATAAGTTAGACTCATCCCCACTGCTAAGGAACAGCAAATGTCTAGTGGAGAGACAGACAGGAAGAACAACGGAGTCACCTGTGTAACAATGAGCTTATTAATGACACACTCCACCCTCCCTAACAACAGCCCAGCAGGGGACCACAATGCACCCACAGAACACCTAGCTGCTTCTGCTGGCAGAATGCTACCCAGCACTCCTCTGGGGGAAGCTGAATACAGCCACAGAAATGGTGATTCTTGTTATTCCCCTTCTAAGTCGTTTGTCCTGATGCTGCTCCATGTCATGCTCCTACGCAATGCTACAGAGGAAAAGGTTGTTTCTATTTACAGGTCCATTCCCTACAAGGATTTGGTAAAATCTGTGAACAAACACAAATATGAAACATACTGAATGAGGAATAAAAGAACTATGAAAACTGAAATAGGTGGCATTACTTTCCATTTGAAAAGAAATTAAAAAAAAAACCCTCAGGTAATGCACACTTGTAGTCCTAGAACATGGGAGATGGAGGCAGGAGGACCAGTTCAAAGCCATCCTAGGATATATGAAACAGACACCCCAAACAGGGCTGAAGAGATGGCTTGCTGATTAAGAGCACACTGCTCTTCTGGAGGCCCTGTGTTCCAGTCTCAGCACCTGCATGAAGCTAACTGTCCATAACTGCAGTCCTGTGCGATCCGACACCATCTTCTGGTGTGGAAGCAACACACCCAAATACATAAAGTAAAGTAAATAAGTCTTTTAAAAACTAAAAACAACAAACGCCACACACTAAATGTGATCAACTTTAGGGAACAGCTAAGAGATAAGTTTTCTAGTATTTTCTAATATATTTTTAATATTTTCATAATCAAAGTCTTTTAAATTTGTTAAATAAGTGGAAATCTGCTTTATCCCACTGTACTATTCGACTTATCTATGTACAATTTTTCTTGTTTTCATACTTTGGTAAATGTGACTATTTACTAAGAGTCAGGGAGAAGCCCTCACAGTGGTTTACTAGGCAATGCTCAACCACCAGGCTCTCAGAGAAGAGAAAAAAACGTAACACATGACAACTGCCATGGTGTTAATGTTCCCACCATGGCTAAGTTCTAGCTATGATGTCCCTAGCAGGCAGGAAGGACTGGCCAGCAGGAGCCAGTTCATGAGAGAGGACCACTTCCAGTGGCATAGGAAGATGACCTTAAGGACATCCAGTTTGGCCTCGGCCAAGTCTTCACTTAACATTGGCAACAAATTTCAGGTTGAAAACCCCCACAAACATACATGCGCATAAAACAGTTTCTTAAAGGAAACTATTTCTCACATATTTGCTAGAGAATGTTAAGTGGATCCCATTTTGAACCCATGAATTACAGCAGCACTCTTCTGTGTAAGAAGAGTCCCACTAGAAGAGGGACGTCCCCAGCAACAGTGCTTAGATGAGTAGCAACGGTGAGTCAGCTCCCTGCAGCACCCTGCCCAGCGCTGGAGCCCGGTGAAGCAGCAGAGATCAGCCATGCTGCGTGGAGGAGACTCTCCCCTGCAGGTCTCACCCATCATCCAATCCAGTGGAGCCCAGACTCTGTGAGACCACTCCTGTCCTTCTCGTTTCACATCCACAGTCTCTGTCCCGTCTGCCTTGGAACCAGCACTAAGCCCACTTCTTCACCATTAAGAAGCCCAGCATTGTGAGTTCCTGGCTTTCCCAGCAGCCTACAGCTTCTATATACACATGTCTGATGAAGACTGAAACTCGAGGGGCTCTGGGGCTCGCTCTCTTCCATGTTCTATGAATGCCAGCAGTGCTGGCCTCCCTGAATCTTCAACTCTGCCCCTTCATGACATCTCGGCTCCTCTCCTTGCACAGAACCTGAGCTGTGAGCTGCAGTGCACATCCTTCTCTCCCACACTGCCTGCTGTCTCCTGTCTGTAAATCCCAGCTTTAATCTTTTGGAGTTTTCTAGTCATTTTAGGAAAGAAAAAAATCTGGGCCACGAACCACAACTCTACCTTAGAAAGAGTACATGTTTTCTATTTTTATCTTACTGTTTCATGTCTCTTGAGAATAAATGCTCTTTGGGGGCAGGTTATCTCATCGGCTGTGCTGGCTCTTTCTCTATATCTAGAACAGTTTCCAGTACGTGGAAGAATCTTGTTAGATCAGTGTAGGAAGGGTTAATAAACCCTATTGCTCAAAGAAAGAATTCAAGTGAAGACATTCACATGGGAAGGGATTGAGTGTGTCCAGAACGGATCCCTCTTGTGCAGAAGAGATTGTTTTAAGAGACAAACTGCACTCTTTGTCTTTATTTGGCTACCTACATACTTACTTGCTTACTTATTGAGACAGAGCCTCATGCAGCCTAGGCTAGCCCAGAACTTGCTATATAAACAAAGACGAGCTCCTGATCCTCTTGTCCCTATTCCTCAGGTGCTGGGATGACAGGAAAGCATCACTGATGCCCGGCTAACAAAAATGCTAACAAAAATACTTTTTCGTAAGTCTTGAAAATGTTTCCATATTAGCCAACATGGAATTTTATATGGATTTGTTTTGTTTTGAGATGGGGGACTTGTCATGTTGTCCAAACTGGCTTCAGCTTCCTGGGTCCAAATTGATCTTCCTGCTTCAGCCTTTCTAGTAACTGAGACTTTACACATGGCTATGCCCGCTCCCTTGTAAAGGCTTTTAGTAGTTACGTAGCCGTCCAAAGGAGCATCCCAGAGGACCACAGGGCAGCTGCCCCTACCACCTCTGGGCTGATTTTCTCCTATGAGATTCCAGGACTTACACTAACAGGTTGAGCTACTGGCATCTTTGCAAACAGGAAGCTTCCCCAGAACCCACTCTAGAGCTGCCAGCATTTCAGTACTCTTTGCAGCCCAAAGCTCCAAAGAGCTCTCCTCCGATACTCCCTTCTCCACAGCCTGTCCAGTGAAAGCACTCATGAGACCTCCAGCAGCCTCTCATTGTGCCACAGCCACCAATTCCTCCCTCACCTTGCCCGATTCTGTTCTACTAAAGTAACTGATCCCATCAGATGCTGACTCTCCTTGCTGGCCACACTGCCTTGGTCCCCTTTGCTGGGTCTCCTTGTGCTCCTGACTTCTAGAAATCAGAGTTTTCCTCACCCCTTCCTGCCTGGTTCTCTCCTCACCCCTTCCTACCTGATTCTCTCCTCACTCCTTCCTGCCTGGTTCTCTCCTCACCCCTTCCTACCTGATTCTCTCCTCACCCCTTCCTGCCTGGTTCTCTCCTCTACCATATTCTACTCTCCTTGGTGTCTTCTGTCTGCTCAGGACCCATCTCTGCTATGTCTCCATCCAGAATATTCTTCCCAAGTTCATATTTAAATAACCATCTGCCACCTAACAACATCTTTACCAGGCTTCTTACTATGCATAGAAAATCTTACTTTTTTTGTGAAATCCGCCTCTCCTCTTAGAGATGGGGCAGATGCGCCTACATTCACGAACCTACATCTCAAACTTTTCTCTTTTTCAACTCGAAAAAAACATATTTTTCTCCCCACTCCAACATGGCTTCCATGATCCACGTCAACACTCTTTCCTGAGTCACAATAACTGAGCTTACAAAATGACTCCTGCCTTACTTTTGCTCTCCACAATAAACTCTCTAGAGGACAGTGGAGGCAACCCTTTCTAACCAGGTTTTCCACTTTGTTTCTCAAAACCCCTCAATGATTATAAGGACCTCCTTAAACTATCTGACTATAAGCAACACTGCGGGGCTGGGGTGGAAATGGTTTGGTGTCAAAGATTGACCTCTAGCACACTGGAGGTCACTGGATAGATCCCAAGTATTGCAAAACCAAAACAACACATGTACACACACCAACACTACAACCCCACTACCCAGAAGGGCTCGCAGACGCCTACTCACGCTTACACCATCTCCTACAGCTCGGGCCTCACTTGTTTATCTACAGGTACTTAAACAGGTCAAGCAGACACCTGCCCTTTCTGCCCCCACTTCTGTGGATTGTTCATCTCTACTCCCACACTGCACTCAGGTTTCTGCTCAAGCACCTGACCGTTCTATCTGAAAGAGCTCCTCTGACCCCCAATCATCTGTGCCTTTTTGCTAGGCCACATACACTGCACACATGAGCGTACCCTGCATGAGAGTACCTGACTTTTTTTTTTTTTAAAAGACAAGGTCTCACTGTGTAACTCTGACTGAACTAGAACTTATTATGTAGACCAGGCTGGCTTTGAACTCAAGAGATCTTTCTGCCTTGGCCTCTGCCTCTGCCTCCTGAGTGCTGGGAATAATGATGTATACCACCATATCCAGTGTGACATTATCTTACATTTACTTAGTCTGGTCTATGTTTAGATACGGAATCCACAAAGAGACATGACCTTACTCACCAAGCATTGACTAGCATGCAGCAGGAGCTTCATCCTTACGAATGTGTGTGTGTGTGTGTGTGTCTGTGTGGATTGTTCACATGCGTGTGCGTGAGTGCGCGTGTGTGCGCGTGTGCACACATTAGAACAATACACACACACACAATGTACTTACATGGCAGAAACTTGGGAAATCACTCTGCTGTGAGCAGCCCAGTAAGACAAACCCTGGCAGAGTGGCCCGGTGCTAAATGTTAGCATTGCTTATATCTTGTGGCTGAACAAAGCTGTAACCCTAAATGAACAGAAAGCAGCGGTATTTTCTAAATACCCAAAGGAATGGGGTTCGTTGTGTTATTTTCATACATAGGAGAAAATATAAGACCTAAGATTTGGGTTACCTTGCCCCAAAAGAATTAGCAGAGAGTGACATAAAAAGGATACCAGATATATTCATCCAGCCTTGGTGCATGTACAAGCATACACACATACGCATACATTCAGACAGACAAGCACACATGCGGGCACATGGCACACACACACACACACACACACACACACACACCTTACAATTTTTACTGTTATAGCTGCTTGCTCCCTGTCAACTTGGGTCTATGCTGAAGCAGAGCATCATGTGGAAGTGGTGTAGTGAACCCTTCCTGGTGAGAAATGGATAGATAGAAGGGGCCAGGGACAAGAAAGTGTCACCAGTGAGGGACCTAGAATTTTGGAGGACAGTATATATTTATAGCACAATCTCACCTATAACATGAAATAATAGTGTGTACACCCTCAGGTCCTGATGAGGACTCGGTTGGTATATAGAAATCACCAACGTAGGTACAGAGCAAAGTCTAAACGCTCAATGGATGGTACCCGTGATTAGCTTTAGCTCCATCATTGATCAATCCCATCAAACACTTGGAGGACAAGTAGAGTGTCTTCTCTGTATTCCCGACATTTTGTATACTGTCTGGTATCCAGAAGGTATTGCCTGAATTTAACAGCCAACTCTAACTTCAACAGGCTTCAAGTTACAATACAGAAAGAAATGGACAAGATAATCAGTAGAGGCAGAGGTGAAAGGGCCAACGAGATAAAAGAGGAGAAAACAGAGCCCATGATTTTATGGTCTTAAGACCTGCTGCTTGGAATGGCTTTATAAGGAGACTGTCAATATACAAGTTGCATTAGGGGAATTCGCTGGCTTTCTGTGGTAACAGTGGATCTAATTGCGACCCTTGATCTAGAATCACATGGATTTAATATGAAATTTGAGATGTACCCCCAATAAATTTCATCCAGCAGTTTACACCAGAATTAATTAGCTTAACTTTTTCCAACCACTAAAACAAGTACTAGACCGTCTTAACTCGTTCACTGCAGGCGCCTTCTCCAGTTTCCATTGCCTCTGCAATTTCCCAGCAGTGTGTCCCATCTGAGGTAATTACTCCTCCGGATGGAAACTTTCCCTGGTAGGTTGTTCCATTCTTGGCCATTTAGAAAGCACTGCTTGCGTCAGGCTCTGCCCTCTGGTTGGATAAAGGGGCTGTTACTTCAAACCCCATTTTCTTGGCACCCCATTGTCACACCTCACCGAGTGCACAGAGTACATGCCTTCTAATGACCTTTCAAAGCAAAGTGCTTGCTGTAGCCCA
The DNA here is from genome assembly GCF_004785775.1 of Grammomys surdaster. NCBI lineage: Eukaryota > Metazoa > Chordata > Mammalia > Rodentia > Muridae > Grammomys > Grammomys surdaster. The sequence goes on along the minus strand of NW_021604568.1, from coordinate 6,545,713 downwards.
CCAACCAGATCAGCGTATTTGCCTTCCCTCTGAGTCTAAATGAAGTCCCTGCAGGCTCCACTTCCTTCAGACCTCTAATGACTGCAGTAACAATAATAAAATGCACAATTATTGGGCATGTCCTGTACTCATATAGTTATTCCTAGACCCTCATGATGAAAAACACTGTCATTAATCCTATTTTATTAGTCATAATACTGAGATTTTAAAAGGTGACTAACATTCCTAGGTTTCTCTTCTCTTCCTTCCAAGAACTCTGACAAATTAACCAAAATAGTTTCTTCATATAAAATAAAGTACTGTAACTACTGTCTTTATTTTATTAAATCAGGGGTACAGTAAGCCCATCCTGCTTTATGACCTAAGTCTATCTTCAGCACCCCTGTCCACCTCTCTGTCTGTCTGTCTGTGTGCACGCCTTTCTGTTGTGTGTCTGTCTGTCTGCCTCAGTCTCTCTCATGCACACACGCATGTGCACACGTGCGCATACACACACACACACAGTCAAGGAGTATATGGCTAAGAAGCATACAGAATTCAAATTCTGGCCTGAAGTCTGATCTATACCATCATCTGACTATTCTGGTTGAACATTTAATGAGGCTTTTCATCTAACTCGCCCTCCCACCCTCAGCTAAAGAAGAATCTGCTTGAGAGGCTCTACCCTATGCTGTACTTCTGGGTTTGTGTTTGAAGATCACTGAGGGAAAGTAAGAGACAACGGAAAAGCCACAGCAAATTGTCTCTCCAGAAGGCCTTTCATCTCTCTTCTCAACAGACTGTACCCAGCTGGCCAGAGTCACAATGAAATATGAAGTACTGAGTCTTCTCTGGAAGATTCTCCAGTGTTTTCAGATCTTTGAAAATGTACTGAGCTTGCCAGTAATTCCAGCGTTTTTTTTTTTTCTTTTCCAATTCAAGGTTATTTTTACAGCACACATGTCACGTCACTGTTCTTAGAGCCAGTTCTCACAGGTCACTCTGCTACATGTACCACACCATGCTCTGCCCCACTCGGACTGTGTTTTTTGAGGAGAAGTCTATTGCTGAGGCTGGCCCTGAACACCTGAGCTCAAGCAACCCTCCTGCCTCAGCTTCCTGGGAGGCTGGGACTATAGCGTGCTTCACCAGGCCAGGCACTCAGCTTAGCTTCAATCAATGGAACTTCACTCACCTTTACAGATGTTCATTCTGTAAAATCCCATTAGCAAGAATTATTTTCAAATTCAAACCTAGTGTCCAATGCTCAGTTTCACCCACTTTAAAGAGATTCACTTATACCAGATCATTTTAATTTTTCTCTTATTTTTATTTTCTGTGTATGAGCATTTACCTGCATATATGTCTGTGTGCCATATGTATACAGTACCCTTGGAGGCTAAAAGAGGCTGTCAATTGCCTGGGATTAGAGTCAAGAGACTCAAAAGCCAGCCACCACGTGGGTGTCGTGAGTCAAACCAGGTCCTCTGGAAGGATACCAGTGCTCTAACTGCTGGGTCATCTTCCTGTTCCTCACACTGCATCTTAGTGATAGCATCTCTATCTGCCTTTTAATTTTTCTTAAAAGCCTTGATTTAATACATACTTCAAGGAACTTTCATATATTCAGAGGTCAAAAATCTCAAGCTCATTAAAGCATATCAACTAAAAATTGTATTAAATATTCTCGAAACTGGGACAATACGTTTTAATCTTACATTAAAGAGTGTATAACCATCTAATTCACAGCTTTGAAATGTTATGAAATGAAGCCCCTCTGATGCCCTAATGGTAGAACCTCGTACTCACCGATCCAGGAAACAACCGAGAGAATTTAGTTTAGTAAAGCATTTCTTGAGAATTGTGCAAATGACCCTAGCACAAATCTGTTGAACACTGAAAACAGTTGCCACCCTATAGTTGAACAAGCCTTGTACCTGCTTTGCAGAGTGAATCAGCACAAACCCAGGTCTACTTTCCTGTGACTTCAACATCCAATATGATTCTGCCCATCCTCACATGTAAGGGGCTGCATAAAACACAGAATACTGTTTTACTGGCATGCCTCCAGTTTTTAGGGAGATTTAACAGTCTCACCTTAATTGGCTACTGGTATTTCCTCTTTGGTTTATATCTTGTATCTTTACTGATGTGCTTTTAAAGATATTTAATTTACAAGTTCTTTGTAAATCAAAGACTCTGTGCTATCATTTATTTTGCAAATATTTATCATGCTCTGAGGTTGCCTCTTAACATAGTTTTTGGGTTACAGCCAACCCTGTCGCTCTTCCTTTGATGAATTATGGATTTTTGCATTCTTCTCATTGAAATTACAGTAATATCGCCTCCTACAAATGATCCATCTGGGTTCCATTCCAGTGTAAGTGGCCACCTGTTCTTTTAATGTCCCATGACGTAGCCCTATGTTCTAAAACTCTTAAGATGATCAGTTCAACAGGAGCTTGTGGGTGGCACTCATGATTTTATAAACTTAACGGTTTTGCCATCATAAGTTTTCATTTGTCCTTCCAAAAAGAAACCTACATTCAGCCCAAGTCATCTTTCAAACTTTTTAAATTATATCTTTCTAATTTAACCATTTTTTAAATATTACATATTCATGGCAAGTACCAGTTTTTCAAATATAACAATTGTCTTGGTCAGCATTCTATCTACCATGACCAAGGTAACTCTTATGAGAGAAAGCATCAACCAATTAATGGTTTAGTCTATTATCCTCATGGGGACATAGAGGCAGACATGGTAGTTGAGCTCTACATCCAGATCCATAGGCAACAGGAAGAGGGAGGTACCAGTCCTGGCTGGACTTTTGAAACCACAACGCCCATCGCAGTGACACACCACCTACTCCAACAAGGCCACACCTCCTAATCTTTTCAAATACCCATTCTGTAAGGATTCGCACGTATGAGCCTATGAGGGCCTTTCTTATTCCAACCACTACACTAATGTGACGATGCTAAAGCACACTGTCGGCTGCCCCTCCTTCCTCACGGTGCCCAGGACTTTAGTCACCAAACTGCAATAAACCTTAACTCTTCTCTTTTGATACAAGCATATTCTTTATCCTTCTCCACAAGTGGTGCCCTTTGGTTTTGTAGACACCGTGGTTAGATGATTACCGATCATATCTCAGAAATTATAACTTCTATATATTGTTGGTAAGAATGTTAATTACCATATCATTATTGAAAGCCAACTTGACCCAGTTTACCAAATTGCTGATACAAGTTTAGATCTGGAATGTTCCACAAAGGCCCATGTGTTAGAGAGCTGGTCCTGAACTTGGCATTTTCAGGAAGTGGAGCATTAGGTGTGGCCAGGGAACATCACTCAGTGGGAGAGCACTTCTCATGCATGCACAGAGCCCCAGGTTCAACCTCCAGTACCATACTGTTTTTAAAGCCAGACAGGTTTTGTGATTGTTCCTTTTTAGTGTGCATGTGTGTGTATGACTGTGTGTGTGGGCACAGACATGCCATGGCATGCACACGGAGGTCAGGAGACAGGGGTGTCCTGCCTTGTTTAAGGGAAGGTCTTTGTTGTTCACCACTCTGTATACCCAAGAGCTCACAGGGGAATCTATCACCACTGGCTCTCTCCCACAGATGCCCCGGGCTGACAGGTGAGCAATTCTGCATCCAGCTTCTGGGGTTCTCGGGACCCAAGGTCAAGCCTTCACCCATGCTCAGCAAGTACTTGACCCACTAAGCCTTCTCCCAGTCCCCACGGGGAGGTTTTAGAGAAGCTGAGGGCTGCCCTTCCCTCACTTTTCAGCCAGGAGACAAGCACCCCAACTGTGAGGTGAGTGCACAATGCTCCTACCATGCTGCTGCCCCCCAGGGGCCTAAAGCTCCAGAGCCAACTTCATGAACACAAGTTCCAAACAGTCAGAGCCAGCTCTTCTTCTCTATCAGCTGATTGTCTCAGGGATTTCTCTACAGTTATACAAAGCTAACTGCAAACATAGGTATGCCTTGATTAAAAACTATTCTATTCTAGATTGATTACACAAGTATAAAAAGAATTTTGAACAAGGAAATTATTTCCTACATTATTAACAGTATAAGTAGTTGGGAAACTTTAAATATTCCAAGACTAGTTAAGTTGATGTCGATACATCCACACTATAAACACTAAGCAGCCACAATAAAGACGGGAATGAAGTTGGTCTTGTATATTCCAATAAGGAACTGTCTCCATGGCTCAGTGGTTAAGAGCACTGGCTGTTCTTCCAGAGGATCCAGGCTCAGCTCCCAGAACTCACATAGTAAATCACAGCTGTCTGTAGCTCCAGCTCCAGGAGATCCAACAGTCTCACACAGACATACATGCAGGCAAAACAACAATGCACGTAGAATAAAAATAAATAAATAAACAAACAAATCAAATCATAGAAAAGACACTATCTCTAAAACGCCTTGTGCATAGGTGGTAATGTGCAGCGGTGTATTCCATAGTACGATATACGCATGGAGAACAGTAGAGAGGTACACACAAGAGCAACGTGTAACGACTTAATCTCAAAAACGATGACGCCGGAGAGATGGCTTGGCCAGCAAAAGTTCATGTTGTACGAGTCCGGTGACCTGAGTTTTACCCCCAGAATCACAAAAACACCAGATGCAAAGGGGCACATCTGTAAGCCCAGCACTTTTGGCATGTGGTGGAGCAGGAGAGCTTCCCAGATGCTCACAGGATAGCTAGCCTGGAACACTCAAAGCAGCAGAAACAAGAGACAAGATGACAGCCGAGAGCGACTCTAGGAAATTGTCTGCTGACTTCCACATAGGCAGCAAAGCACATGCACACTCATTTTTACATGTATGCCATATACTTACAAATACAAATATGAGATTTTAAAATGGCATATATAATAAAAGGAAGTAAACAGTAGTTACATATATAATGCTTTATTGCTCTCCCAAGGATGTACAAGATTTAGTAATATGTTTGCCTCCAAAAGTGATAGAGAATCTTTACAATAAATCTTTCTGTACTCTCAAAAAAAAAAATGTGCAAAGTCAGGCGTAGTGGTATATAACTATTATCCCAGCACTGGAGAAGCAGAAGTAGAAAGATTCCAAGTTCAAGACTAGCCTAGTCAACATAGGCAGCTCAAGTTACAAGTAAGACCCTGTCTCAAAAAGAGAAATAACCTTATACTGTGAAAATACTGCATATACAAAAGAAAAACAGTTTAGAAGTATTTATCCGTTGTTTCTGATTTTTCTGACTAATTTCTACACAGCCTCACTAAGATCAAGACAGTCAGCACAAGCCTTATGAAGCTGCAGCTGGGATAGCATGGCATACTGCTCACAGTAGAATCCCTGCAGGTAGGAAGAAACTGTAATGATAAAAAGTAATACATGAACCAATAAGTCCTGTCTTAGTTGGGGTTTCTATTGTTGTGAAGAGATACCATGACCAAAGCAGCTCTTATAAAAGAAACATTTCATTGGGGTTGGCTCACAGTTCAGAGACTTGGTCTATTATCATCATGGCAGGAAGCATGGCAGCATGAAGGCAGACTCAGTTCTGGAGAAGAAGCTGAGAGTTCTACATCTTGATCTGCAGGCAGCAGGAAGTGAACTTGAGCTTCTGAGACCTCAAAGCCCACCCACTAGTGACACTCATCCTCCAACAAAACCACACGTGATCTAACAGGTCAAACCCCCTAACAGTGCTATAGGGCCACCTATTCAAACCACTGCAGTCCCTTACTGTCAGATGATTATAATCAGCTGCATGAGCTATATTTTAAATGGGTGCAATGACGTTTGCTCGAATTGTTCATCTGCATATGATTTGTGAGGCTACTGTTGTGCGTGCAGTCTCCTCTTAACCAAAATGCCATGCGGTACATGACTACTTTCTCTCATCATGAACAATACAGGCTCATCTAAAATAAAATAAAACCAAACTTAATGAAAAGAAAACAGTATTTTCTTACTTATTTGTTAGATGTGTGTGGCTGTTCTTTTAGGGCTGACGGTAGGCTGCCTGTGTTATGGTGGATGGCCTCACCCCCATGTATATGCTGGCAGTACTAACTAGATTCAGAGCACTATTTAAAAAAAAAAAAGGGACTTCTGGTCTGGGCCTGAGCATAGAGCAGATCACAGGCAGCAGCTCCGTACCCAACCCCAGAAAACTGAGAGAAAGAGGGACTCCCAGGAGCTTTAACTCAGGCAGCATCCCAGGTAAAAATGAATCACCCGTGATGTCTGCTGTTAGAAGTTCTAATCCAGATGCTGGCCTCCAAACTTATACTACTCAGACCTTTGAAGGGCCACTGACAAGAACATCAAACAGCTAGAGATTGACATCACTAATCTGAAGAAATCCCTCGTTTCGCTGTCTGAAGAGACCTCCTAAAATCGCAAAGATCCTTATTGGACTTGATTTACTCTAGTACAATAGAAAAGGCTGTATACAGCTCTTGACTGTGTACAACCCTCAAAGAAGAAGGTTGCCTTTACATAGACAAGACAAGGAGGGTTAAAGAGAGCATGAAATAGGTAGTGAAGGCCCTAAGAAAAATCAGAGAGAGAAAGAGACAGATGAATGCTGGTACAAGAATTGGTTTGCAGCCTCTCCAAGGTTGTCAACCCTATTTCCTTCTATCTTGGGACCATTATTTGGGTTCTTTTTGCTTTTTTCTGCTGGTCCCTGGCCCTCAAATAGGCGGACTAACTCTGTGATACAACAGATAAATAATTTGGTAGCAAAACCTACTCAGATACATTATCATAAGTTAGCTATGGAGGACCACGAGACTCAAGATGAGGTTGTTACTTTATACAGGGTGTTCCCAAAACTCATCTCCACCCAACCTAAAAGAGGGTTCTTCCACCCCTAGACCAGGCAGAGAGGGGCCACCCAGAACCCCCTCTGACAGGCAATCTGAATTCTTGCTTAGGCTGCGAGGCTAAGCACTGCAAGGGAATATAAATAAAAGATAAAAATATCTATTTGGGTTCCCTGAGGGACAAGCCTGACTGCATAGGGGTTGATGTCAAAAGTATCCCCTCTCCAGGAAAAAGACATCGGGATGGGTATGGCCCTCATGCCTCACTGGACAACGACAGGGGGACAGGAGCCATTACAAGGTCCCCTTCAAATACTGGAGGTCAGGCCTCTATCCCCGCCTTCGCAAGTTTAGAATTGCCACAGCCCTTCTATACTTAGAGAAGGGAGGAGATGTCAGGGGCAGCCCTGCTTACACACTGAAGGCCTAACATCAGCCATAGGCCTAAAATCAGCAATAGGCCTGTCATACATGTATACTAACACCAGTCTTGGGTCTCGGTGGAAAAACATTGAAACAGATGGCTATAAGCTAATGTCAACAGGCAGCTTTTGTGGAAATTTATAAGCCTGAGTAGTCATAGACCTTGTAAATAGGTAGCTTTGGCAGACAATACCAACTTAGATAAGGACAAGCGAGTCATAGGCAGAGTCATAGTGACTTGTCCCCTGAACCTTCACCCAGCCAATACCCGGTTCTGAAGATATCTGTATTCCCCCTGAACACCCACACTCCAGTGTCATTCCCTTCCCCACATCCTGCCTTTCTGTGTTTATAACCCCTGTGTAAATTAATTATGATTTGAAGAAAAAAATTTATAAAATTAGATACTTTCTGTAAACTATAGATTAGACATTGTATAGCTGTCAGCCCAAGAACGCTTTCTTTTGTATTTCTCAATGCTGTCTCTTTGTAAGTCTTTGCATTTTCTTTTAATTGTTCACATTTTCCAAAAAGCCAATATATTATTCCAATTGAATAGAAATCAAATATTGTTAAAGATCCAAAAAAAAAATAAAGGCCAAAAAAAAAATGGATTTCAAGTGTGAGAGGGACTTGGTGTGGGAATCAGGGAGCAAGAACAGGAGATTCAAGGTCAATAAAGATGCACAGTATGCATGTAGGAAACTGTGAAAGAATAAATACTCTCAAAAAAAAAATCTTTATTCCAGGGTCAGATGGTTCACTGCAAACATGTAGAAATATATATGACTTCTGCATATTCCTCATGGAGCCAGTTCCCGATAACCCTTTGTTCCTTTTAATAACTTTGTACTCTGGTCTTCAGCAGTTTCCATATATGAGACTGTGTTATCTCTAAATAGGGATAGGTTTTACGGCTTCCTTTCCAGGACAGGTGCCTTCTTCCTTAAGAGCTATACATTATTCATGCTACTATAATTACACAGACAACTTCAAAAACCCACACTGCTCAGAGGCAAGCCAATGTGTCTCAAGTTTCTTAGATTTACTTTGACAGTATTCATACATGAAGGATCTGTAACAAAACAGAGGCCAGATGCTTAAATGTAAATGCTTTACATTTAAGTACAACCTCACATGCGCATGACAGCTGAGAAAGTGGAAAGTACTTATCTTTCAAGTATTGAGTAGCCTGTCAATTATACATATTGATGCAGTTCGCCAAGCTATTCTTTTGCCATCTATCCAACAGAGATCGGAGGGGCTTCCTGGCCTTAGGTGCAGGAGCCTTGAGGGTAAACGTTAAGGAATGAGCACTCCCTGAGCACCGCCATGCTACTTCAAGTCCTAATTCATGAGAATAACCATAAACAAGGCTTGGGGGAAACTGCAGGACTAATCCTCTTTTACCACAGGGATCCAGTGCTGGTGAACACTTTCTAAGAGCTGCCTGCCTAGTGGGGGAAATGGAATGTGGCATCAGAATAGAGTTTATAGACTGACTTAGAAACAAACGAATCTGTCTGAATGTGGATAAAAGGCATGCCTGTGGTGTAAGTCCAGGTCAGTAAAAGCCATGTTACATACGTCACAGATGGTAATTTCTACTGTGGGAGTTGATCTCTCCTTCTGCCATGAGGGCTCCAAGGACCCAACGCAGGTTTCAGGCTTGGCAGCAGACACTTTTAACCTTCTAAGCCGTTCACTAGTCCCAACCTCCTTTCCATAAAAAAAAATATATAAACACTTCAGATTTCAATAGTTTATAGTTTATGGCATGCGACCTCTACAGTTAGACAAATGCTCCAAATATTAAAACTAAGAAGGCAGGCGGCACATTTGTTTATGTGTATTTACACAACAGGACTGATGCACACCAGAACTCACAGAGACTGACGAGCAAGCACAGCCCTGCACAGGTCTAAGCCAGCAGGGGTCCCAGTGCTGAGAGGGCAAGTGAATACAATCCCCCCCCCCAACCCAGAAGCTCTACCCAACTGATAATCACTCTCAAAGGAAAAAGCCATTCTCTCTAACGAGTCCCACTGGGTATACAAACCATGCTTAAAGGTAGGTCTCACCGGGCAGTTGATGGCCAACACATAATATACTCAGAACACAATGATATTTTTTTTTTTGCCTCACAATACTTTGTCTAGACTTTTTTTTAACTTTACAGATCTTTTGCTAATTGTGGTGGTTTAAATAAGAATGGTGGTTCCCATAGGCTCATATATTTGAGTACTTAGGATTCAAAGATTAGGAGGTATGACCTTGTGGGAGGAACTGGGAGTGGGCTTTGAGGTTTCAAATGCTCAAGCCAGGCCCAGTGTTGCTTTCCTCTCTCGGTCTGTGGGTCAGATATAGCTCTCAGCTACTGCATTGTGAGCTGCCCAATGTGGGTGGGGCTTCTGGAAGAGCAGGAAACACTATTAGTGCCTGAACCTTCTCTCCTGCCCTAAACATCATACACACACAAACACACACACACACACACACACACACACACCACACACACACACACACACACACACACACACACAAAGGCAGGTTTATTGGGAAGCTGCTCTCAGGTGAGTTCACTGGCCTAAAGATAGAGGCCAGGGTAATTGCCATAGTGGGGGTGGGGAGGTAGGAGGTAGATAGGGGGGAGAAAGGGAATGCACACACAAGCAGAGGGAGAAGAGGAGCCATTTCAATATTTTAACAAGAGAATAAAGTGGAAAAAATGGGCACTTTCATGATACAACTTTTCTTCTTGGTTCCTTTAGTTGTGACTATGGCTGTGTAACACAAATTTAAAACTAAAGACTACTAAGTGAATCCATCATGGCAAAGTTCATGCTAGACGCTAGCAACTCAAATACATGATAATTTTCAGAGTTCCCATGTTATATGTTTTACATTCAAACCTAAAAGAATATTTATCTTCTACTTAGGGAAGTATCCAGCACTACATGATACCATCATAAACAGCATTCTGTACTCTGAGGACATACATATGCCTCCCTAGTTGGAAAGGATGACATTTACCTAATAACCTACATTTTCAGAAGCCTAGTGTTAGCTGCCTAAGTTAAATGTTCCACTCAAATTATATTTTTTCTACTTCTGAAATAAAACGTCAGGCTCCTGTGCTGGCAAGATGGCTCAGCAGGTAAAGAACTTGCTCTGCAGGCCAGGCAGTCAGATTTTACTAAGAGAAACCCATGGTGGAAAGAAAAGACTGACTCCCACAGGTATCCTCAGACCTCTGTGTGCACGCGCATGCGTGTGTGTGTGTGTGTGTGTGTGTGTGTGTGTGTGTCAAATCTGAAACAAAAGCAAGAACACCAGGCTTGTTAGAAAGGTAAATGTGCATCTTAACATAATCCAGAATTCAGCCAACCACTATTTTCCTCACCTCTGGCATTAAGTAAAATGGATTCACGTTGCTGATAGGCTACTGACTACTGACAGGTTATTGAGGAGTTATGGGACAACTGGTACATTCCCTAACCAAGCAGGTGGCCTGTCAACACATCCTTCCTCCCTCTCACCTGAGGCCCTGAACAGTTGTGACCTGCCACTGCTGCTATCCTGGTCACTTCCCCAAAGCCCTTCTTACAAAACACTCAGCCTCAGCCTCGGGGTTGTCAGACTCTGTCCTCATCCTAGCCCTCAAATCTATCCATGGCTTGTCCAGAATGGCCCATCTTTTGCCTAGAGAGATGGTTCAGTGGTTCAGAGCACTGGCTGCTCTTGTAGAGAACCTGGCTTCAGTTCCTAGCACCCACAGGGCAGCTCACAACCATCTATAACATTCCAGTTCCAGGGCATCCAATCCCTTGTTTTGGCCTACACAGGTATGTATATGGAATACAGACATGCAAACACTCATATACATAAAACAAAAATAAGATTTTAAGTGGTCCGTCTGGTCATACTATGTTTATACCCTTTCCCTTCTTCCATGAGTGGCCCCAGTAGAAGAAACCCTGCACAGGAACTGGGACTTGCTGCATGGTTTCACAAACTCTAAGTATTCCAATGCTGAGGGAAAGAAATGAGAGTGGTTATTTGGTGCGGGGTGGTATTTGAGAGAAGTCCTCATATAGCTAAGGCTAGCTCAGACTCCATGCAGGAGAGGATGAGCTCAGACCCTTGATCTCCCATCCCTCATCTCCCATGTACTGAGTGATCACAAGTGTACACTCACTGCAGCTGACAAAAGTGTCACCATGTGGGGTCCAACCAGTGCTGTGCTTTCTTCCCCACCATGGAGAAGAGTGGAGCTCCCTTCCCTGTGGTCTGAGTCCACTCTGCTAGCTTTGCTAGCAGCCAACACAATGGAAGAGACAATGTGATTTCTGAAAGCCATGGCTCTCAGTTCAGTGATCTCTGTGTGTGCAAGCTCCAAAGGCTTTGTATAGCATCTGCCCTCAGAAACCAGCCAAACTGGTCTGTACTGGTCAGTAACCAAACTACTGGCTGTAGGTGCTGGATTTATATTTGGGACCTGAAGGTCCTCTGATGAGTCACTGGTTGAATCCAGCCTTCAAGACCCCTAGCCCGGGATTTCTCCAGGATGACTCCATCCCTAGTTGCTTGGGTTCCACAGCCCTTCAAGGTTTTTCAGCCTCCAGAGTATGGGACAATCTATAGAGTATCCTGTTTCAAGTACACAGAATCTCCCAGCAAAAAGGATGCTTATAAATCACTAACTGGAGGTAGACTATTAAACTGGAATCAATAACTATGACAGAATTCCGATAGCCAGTTTTGAGTTCCAGAACAATTCTACACACACAAATTCAAGTCAGTCAGTTGTTTGGGAGGTCTTTTGCTTTTTTAATTTTGGTGGGTCTTGTTCTATAGCCCAGGCTGGTCTCAAACCTGCAATGATTCTCAGCCTTCTCCACTGTACTGGGATTACAGGCATGAACCACCATGCCTAGGCGGTTTGTGTTTTAGTTTTGAAGAAGTGGTATATCAAAATGCACCTGAGGTGGATGAAATTTATAACATGAAATACATTGGGCTTGTTGAGGCAATGTTTCTCATGGAACCCTGGCTGTCCTGGAACTTGATGTGTAGACCAGGCTGGCCTCAAACTCAGAGATCTGCCTGCCTCTGCTTCCCAAGTGCTGGGATTGAAGGCATTCCCATCAATGCCCAGTTGTGATGGTTTATATATGCTAGGCCCAGGGAATGGCACTATTAGAAGGTGTGGCCCTGTAGAAGTAGGTGTGTCACTGTGGGTGTGAGCTATAAGACTCCCATCACCTTAGCTGCCTGGAAGTCAGCATTCTGCTAGCAGCCTTCAGATGAAGATGTAGAACTCTCAGCTCCTCCTGCACCATGCCTGCCTGGATGCTGCCATGTTCCCCCTGCCTTGATGATGATGGATGGAACCTCTGAACCTGTAAGTCAGCCCCAAGTAAATGTTGTCCTTATAAGGGTTGTCTTGGTCATGATATCTGTTCACATCAGTAGACCCTAACTAAGACACTGGTGAAACATAAACATACATGAATAATAATTTAACTGTAGTTAAAAGTCATTTCAGGGGAGGGGAAAACTCCAGATGGTTACACTGGTAAATTTTACCAACTGTTTTTGTTTTTTAGCAATGTGACAGAGTCTCTCTTCATAACCTAGGTTGTCCTAAAACTCAAAGATCCCCTTGCTTCCCTCTTGAGTGCTGGGATTAAAGGCATGCATCAACACACCCACTTACCAAATGTTTTTAAAGACCTGACATCAATTAAATAATCTCTGTAGAAAATAGAAGGTATGCTTCCCAGCTTGTGGGATCAGCATTAACCTGATATCTAGCCAGACAAAACACAAGAAAACTACAGAATAAAATGAGAAAACAAAAAAACCACAGTCTAGTCTTGCCTATAAATAGGTGTAGAAAATACCTCAAACACAGGTATTAGCAAATTAAATTCAGTGGTACATGCAGACAACATACCACAGACCAGTGGAATTGACCCGAAGAACAGAGGGCCTGTTCAAGATTCCCATGATGTCAATAATCTAAAGAAACCCCACAAAATTGTATCAATAGATACAGAAATATTTGACATATTAATAAAAAGAAAGCTGTCAGCAAACTGAGAACTTGCTCACACTCACCAGAGTATTGACAAACCATTTCCTACTTCATGTGACTGAATGCATCCCTTCAAGACTGACAAGACTTGGTGGTCTCAATTCAGCAAGAAAAAGAAAACAGCATGCAGATTAGGAGGACAAAACAAATTGTCCCTCTGCACAAGAGCAACACTGTCTACAGAGAGTCCATTAAAACAAGCAGAACACACTCCACTGGGGAGACTGGCTGCCAGAGGCCGTGCCAAACATCTGCACCCTGCTCTGGGACCCATTAGTCACATCTCTCCCTGTTAAAATTCATAGTGTAGGGGCCCCAACATGATGATGCACAGATCTCTCTTAAGTTTGGGCTATCCAGGACTACTTAGGAAAACACTGTCTCAAAGCAAACAACAAAAAACCCAGGCTAGTGGCTCACACCTTTGATCCCAGCACTACGGAGACAGAGTCAGATGGATCTGTGAATTTGAGGCCAGCCTGGTCTATATGGTGAGTTCCAGGACAGCCAGACCTACATAGTGAGATCTCTAAAAACAAAACAAAACAGAACAAAACAAAACAAAAATTCATAGTATAGCAAATAAAGTCAGTTTTACTGCATGTTAAATAAATTACATTCCTTAAATATTCCATTCTTCAAGCATGTTGTCCAAAAGAGGTCTGTACAAAGAACTCTATTCTAAAAGCCTGAAGCCAATATGATGGCTGTCATTCTTCTACAATCCCTACCCCTACCAGGCAACACATTTCTAACAAACTAATGAAAATGCTACAGTTAGTTAGGAAGTGGCACACCAGGGACATCTAAATCTGACAGGGTAGGTCTACATGCCCAGAAAATGTAAATTCCATATGAAAGCCAGCCAGAGGTTACAGTGCATTCTTTTTTTGTTTGTTTGGTTTTGGTTTTGGTTTTTCGAGACAGGGTTTCTCTGTGTAGCCCTGGCTGCCCTGGAACTCACTCTGTAGACCAGGCTGGCCTTGAACTCAGAAATCCACCTGTCTCTGCCTCCCAAGTGCTGGGATTAAAGACGTGCACCACCACCGCCCAGCGACAGTGCATTCTAGTAATCACAGCTCACGAGAAGGAGAGACAGGAGGCTCAGAAATTGAACCTCATCCTTGGCTATATATGTATCCAATGATGACTAGGATGGACTACAAGAGTCCTTGTCTCAAAAAAAAAAAAAAAGGAAATGAAAGTAAATTAAAATAGTTTTAATGTTATTCTAATGGATAAGTTATATCAGCAAAAGGAGAATATTTCAGGTGCCAAAGAAGCAGAGAGAAGACCAGATGCAGGCATGTTGAGCCCTTCCAGAGCTGGAGAGAGGTCCTTGCCCATCACAGGGAGTTAATGACAAAGAATAAGGAAGAAACTTAGGTATGGAGGAGCAGGTATCGTCCACTGTACTTACTCATGCAGTGTCTATTCTGTCATCCTTCAGAGGCTGGGAAGCCTGAAGCTGTATTTTGGGCTGGAGAGATAACTTAGTCTGTAAAGTGCTTGCCTTAAACACATGAAGTCAAGCTCCAGGGCCTATGCGGTCAAAGGAAGTGGATGTGATGGCACATCTGTAACCCTGTACCACAGAGGCAGAGACAGTATCTAAGGACTCACTCTCCACCAAGGAATGTGGAGTGTGACCTCAGCCTGGGTCAGAACAGATGGGCATGACTGAAGCTGAGCGTCAGGGAAAGCATATGGATTCCAGAGATGAAGCTCCTCTAGAAACAGAGTGTCTGAGGACAAAGCTACTTAGGAACCCAGGTCACAGGCAGGAGGAGGGAGGAGTCACTATAAGCAAATGCAATAGACAAAACAGAAAGAAACCAAACTCTAGAGTCATCAGATAGCAGGGTTCTTTTGGAAGAAAGTTGAAGAAAAACTACAGCAGTCTAAAGCCATCTGAACAATTGAAGGTTGAAATGGAATCAACTAGCCCTGCTAATGGATAACTAAAAACAGAGGTCTTACGCTTTTCCCAGAAAAAGTCACATTCAGAAAATCAGATAGCAATCTGAAGGAAGTCTGGAAACACTCACCACCCAAACTGGATCAATAATCCACTGTCAGCATTGGAGATGTACCAGACAGCAGGCTCTGAGAAAACCTAAAGCCACCATCTCAAAGAAGAGATGTACCAGCTGCCTGTTCGGTGAACATTTCCTGAGTATACAACAGGGACAAGTGACAGGGACAGGGACAGAGTGGGTAAACAGCTGTGTAGGATATTCTCTTGGTCAAAGGGCTCTGCTTAGAAATGCCTATGAGAGGAAAACAAGCCCACACCATAAGGCAAGAACCCATTTACCTCCTGGCACATGCTCGCCCTGGTGAGGCTGTAATTTTGGCCCCCATTTTCTAGAGGAATGTAAAGCCCAGAGAGATTAACTCAGTTTACTCATAGCTACAGAATGACAAAACCAAGGTTCAGTTTGCAAGGCTTTTATGGGCTGAGGTACACACCCAGCATGCTGAAGAAGTGCTGATGGGCAGAGAATCACACGCCCATTCACGGGTAGGCAGGCAAAGCTCAGCCAACAGAACAGGAACTAGCTCCCAGGAAAAGGCTGACACCCCACCATCACCAAGGAGGGCACCTGAGCAATCGTCTGCAAATGTTTTACTTTTCAAGAAAGGAAAGAATGCCCAAGACGGAAACTTCCACCCTCTGAAAGCTTTGTCTACTTTAGACACAAGGATTATTTGCTCAAATTGCCCACACTCATCTGCTCAGAAATTATACTATAGCTACACATACAAGTATGTGTACCGCAGATATAACAGTGGTATCTATGTACACATGGGGAGAGGGGAAAGCTAAGTTAAATTTACATTTAAACTATGGAGAAAACGGCTTGCAAATAATAGAGGTCAACCAGCACTTTAAAATTACAAGTTACGGATGCCATCTGCGGTGGTGGGTGTTTACATCTCACCATCACAGCCAAGGGAAGAGGGTCCTGTTTGAGGCAGCTGACACAGAGACATCCTCTCTAGGAAAGGGGGAGAGCATATCACCAGTTACTTAAGAGCTTTTCTAAGTAGCCCCGAGTACTTGAAACCATTGATCTACAGATCAAAATGGCGCAATACATTAACCTCTCCCATCCCTTCCACTGACCAAGTGTCCCGTCTACTTGAAAGTTTAATGGAAATAGAAGGTGCTGTCATGGTTGTAAGTGAAAAATGACACTGGCCCAATGGTCACTCGTCACCATGAAGCACCAGAAACTTTATAGTGAAATGGATGAAGGGGACATTAAATAAAAGCCAATGCGTGCTGGGGAGTTGGCCCAGGGATTATAAGCATTTACTGTGGTGGCTGAGGACCCACGTTTAATGTCCATCAACCACATGGCAGCTCACAACAGCCTGTAACTCCCAGTTTCAAGGGATCTGATGCCCTTCTTTAATCCATGCAGGCTTCTGCATGGTATACACACACACATGCACACGCGTGCGCACACACACACACATCCATAATTTTTTTAGTCCTAATACTTAAGTGAGCTATTCTTTTATATACAATTAGTCACATTCACTCCAAAAACCCATATAAATCAAGTATCTTCTCTAATATAAAAAGACCAAATCAACCTTTACTTGCTGAAGCAATCCTCACCTTCCACCTCACCAATTCCCCCAAAATGATAAAAAGAAAGACAACTATATCTAAGTGTTTAGAAAAGACCACAGTTACTCACCAAAGAGAAATTTAGCCTTTACTGGTTAGAGCTAAAAGACAATGTTATCTGAACTATTTAAAACTACCAGGATGGCCTAGAAGGTAATGGAAGGTTCCTATGCTCCTCCTGACCTACTTGCCAGGCATGGAGTAGAAGCCTGCTTGCTCGATGGGCAGAAGCTGCTTGTGAAAGTAGACTTGCTCTTACCCACTGCTGGGACATGGTATTCAGAATCGAAACTGGACCTGTCTTGTACACTCAGGAAGCTAAGAAAACAAGAAAAAAACTCAACTGTGTCTTCCTACAAATGCCAATGTGATCTGGCATTCAGAGTTGCCATTGAGCGCTTACTCTGCATTTTATGCCGAATGCCCTGGTCTACTTAATTTATCTTAGAATTCAAAACCTTCCCCTTTGAAAGTATTCGTTCACAGGTGACTTCTGGAGAAGGTGAGGGGGATGCTATCAAGTCTTGCTACCTAGAAAACAAGCTGACTGACACACTATAATGGCATCCAAACTGGATTTAATATTCTTACCCTTGATTATGGATGGAATAGTTTAATGTTAGTTGTGAGTGAGTACAGTTAACTACAAAGAGAAAGCACATTTTATGAAGAAAAGCTATTGGTTAAAATGTACTTGAGTTTTGTAACATTAGCAAATCATGAGAATTTGCGCTAAGTCCACTAGATGCTTTGTCTGTCCTGAAGACCTGGAGGCTCTCTAAAATTGTACCCAAAGTGGCAGTGTATTCACGAAAGACTGCTTCCCCCACCCAAGGAAAAGTACATGTCTTAAATGCCTACAGGTTGATAGAGGATTTCCTTATGGCCAAATGAAGCCACTTTGGCAACATGTGTGTTAATTTCCATTAAATCAGGTTTATATACAAATGTATCAATGACTAATGACAATCATTTCCGCATCAAATAAAGTAATAATACATTAACTTCCAGAACTGCCCATGGCCATGCTTCTGGCCTACATCCCAAGGCCTCAAAGAAGACAATGGCTATCGATCTGACTCCTGTTTTGCTCTTTAGACCTTCCATTCCCTCTGTGTTTGAGAACAGTATTTGTCTCACACTTCATGCAAGTATTGGCAGTAACAATGTTAAATCAAAGAAGCTAATGTGTGCAAGGTACTAAGGACCATCTTAGTCCCATTCTCAGCACAGTGACAAATAGCATCAATGCCCCCCCCCCCAAAAAAACCTAACCAACCAAACACACCCAGGGCTGGGGAGAAGGCTCTGTAGGCAAAAGTACTTGCTTACACACTTGAGGACTTGAGTTCAGATCCCAGTACTATGTAAAAGGGATGGGCATGGCCACACACTGT
>NW_021604568.1:6497710-6527326 GCF_004785775.1 Grammomys surdaster | reverse complement strand
CCCAGTACTATGTAAAAGGGATGGGCATGGCCACACACTGTACCTCCGGCACTACGGGAAGTGGAAACAGAAAGACAGCTGTAGCTTGCTGGTCATTACCTTATCTCAACTGACCAAGGCAGAGAGTGATAGAACAGGACACCCGATGTCACCCTCTGGCCTCCACATATACTTGTACATACAGAGAGGGGGTGGGGGAGAGAGAACACAAAGCTCGGCCTTTAATCCCAGGATCTCTGTGATTTCAAGGTCAGCCTGGTCTACATAGTGAGTTCTAGGACAGCCAGAGCTACATAGAGAGACCGTGTTTCAGAAAACCAAAACCAAAACAAACCAGGAAAACACACAAAAGGGCAGATACCAATTCCCTGTGTCAAAGAGAGAGTAGAATTGTTATTATACACTGCGATTCTGTATTGTTTCTCTGTATACAGCACAGGTCTTTTAAACTTACAAATCACCACGTATGAGTCAGCATTACATTTTAGAAGCTCAACTCTGGAGCTCTAACAATGGCTAGCCTTCCACTGAGATCCTCATTACTGTAGAATTACTTTGCACCAAGGAACCAGAAACTCACTCAGTGCAGTTTCTGTCACAGTCCACGCTGGAGCCATGACCAAATCCCACAGCTTGCTCTTTTCAATACTCGCCCTCCTTATGGGATACACCTGTGTTACTCTTTGCCTCGCTGTCTCTGAGGGCAGACTTGCCCTTGTTCACAGGCCCTCACGCAGAGCATCTGTAATGTGAGTGCTGAGGCCTGTCTCCTCCTCCTATCTTCCAGCACTCGCTACTTCCTGAATGATCTCCTTTCTGAAGCAAAGGTCTTTCTAGTGCAAGGCTGGCACTCAAGGTCTGTCAGTGAACAGATGCTGTCTACAAGGTCTACTCCCCTCTGAAACAGTGAGTTAAAGGTATCGCTCTTTGCCGGGCAGTGGTGGCGCACGCCTCTAATCCCAGCACTTGGGAGGCAGAGGCAGGCGGATTTCTGAGTTTGAGGCCAGCCTGGTCTACAGAGTGAGTTCCAGGACAAGACAGGCTTCACAGAGAAACCCTGTCTTGAAAAACCAAAAGAAAAAAAAAGTATCGCTCTTTTACAAGTTCTGGTATTAGGTTCTTGTTATTTCTAAACCTTCTCTGGCTAACCTCAGCTACACTCAGCTGCGACTATGGCATCTCTGCCTTCCTTCTACTCATACCTGAGTCTCTGTCACAAGCAAGGACCTGCTCTTGACTCTGGAAATACAGCAATGGCTACAGAGGTAAACCCCCTGCCTTCAGAGGGCTTACATACTAATAGGTGGGACACTCATACTCAGTTCAATCTTTACTCTGAATCTATACTGATTCTTGTTTTGATTCTATACTGATTCAAATGACTGTCTGGGTGCCTGTAACAGACCATCTGAGAAGATTAACTACCAACCATTCCTCCCCCCACACCCTGAGGGCATTCAATGGTTCATGGAAAAACAGTCTATTTGTTCTCCCTCCACCCTGAGCTGACCTGGCAGCTTGCTTTTATCTCCAGAATCAGCAAGTCTGGGCATGGTAGCACATGCCTTTCATCCCAGCAATCAGGAGGCAAAGGCAGGCAGATCTCTGAGTTCAAGACCTGGTTTACACAGGGAGTTCCAGACCAGCCAGGGCTACACAATAAGATCCTATCTCAAGGGGAAAAAAGGAATCAGCAGAAGTGACTGTTGTGCCAGCTGCAGGCCAGACATTGCAAGGCATCGGAGAGTCCACCCTCTGAAAAGCAGATCCCATGTAAAGACATCTTTCCTGTTTAGAGAGGAAGACATAAGGAAAACCACCTGGAGGAGCTGGTCCATGTGGCAGGGGAGGACCATGTGGAGGTGAACACGTCAGGCCAGGAGCCCACTCAGCAAGAGCTGAGCCCACCACCAGGAGCAGGGACAAGCAAGTCATTTTGATAATGCTCTGAACTATGGGATCAGGACCAGTGAGACATCTGCTCTGCTAAACTGCACCTGGGTCGTTAGGCAGGGATAACCAGATTCTCCTCTTAACCAAAGCCAGGAGCCCTTGTATCGCTACTTAAAAACATCTTTCATTGATCCATAGGCAAAAGTAAATATCCAATCAATACTTGAATATTTCTATTCAAGTAGATCTGAAACTTCTAAGTATTGAAGAGCAATCTTTCAAGCCATTTTTGTCTATGTACACAGTGAAAGTACTGGACACACACCAATCTTTTTATGAAGTACATACAGATACTGAACACAGGTATCATAATGAAATATACACAAAAACCAACTTTTGTATTATATATCTATGCGGGTATTCGTGAGCCCTGCTGCCCCTCAGTGGTAAGCTGCATGTGTTTCCTTGGAGACTGCTGGCCATTCTCTATGCTGCTCTGACTCCCTTCCTGGCCTCTAGTTCTCTAAACTCCTTTGGTTTTCTCCTCCCAGTCTCCAGCACTCCTCCTGCCTGCTTCTGTCTTTTAAACATGACTCTCATATTTGACATTAACCTCTTAGGAGTCCTCAACACTAGAACTGTGAGCTCCTGACATGGTGCTCCGGATCAAACCCAGGTCCTCTGCAAGAGCAGACGTGCTCTTAACTGCTGAGCATCTCTTCAGCCCTCTATAACAAGTTCTTAATAATTAAAATCCACACCTGAACTGAATATATGAGCTACAAAATATGGATTACTTTCAACTATTTTATATTTTTAAAATTTTGTTTTATATATATGAGTGTGTTGCATGCATGTATGTCTGTGCACCACTTGTGTGCCAGGTGCCTGGTGTCAGAAGGTAGCATCAGAGACCCTGAATTGAGTCACATACGGATAGTTGTGAACCACCTAATCAGCTGGTACTCTTAACCTCTGAGCTATCTCTTCAGTTCCTCTTCTTAAATCCTGAGTTGGAACGATTAACTAGAACTAAACACCACTGACTGTGTGAAGTCATGTAAATCTGAGTAGGTGTGAGACAGCTTGGTGGGTGAAGGTGCCTGCTGCCAAGCCTGATGACCTGAGTCATATGAACCCATATGGTAGGAGGAGAGAACCAGCTCCTGCCATTTGTTCTTAGACCTCTGTAGGTATGCTTTGACACATGCACACACACAGAAAAAAAAAGTAAGTGTAAAAGTAAAATAAAGCTAAGTAGTCTTTGGGTGTGGTGGCACACACTTTTAATCCCACCACTCAGAGGCAGAAGCAGAATTATTTCTATGAGTTCAAGGCCAGCCTGGTGTACATAGTGAGTTCCAGGCCAGCCAGAACTACAAAGTGAGATCTTGTCTCAAAAAATATATCAATAAACAGACTTAACCAGAGCTGAGGGTGTAGAGACTTGGCCTAGGGTAACTGAGGCTCCAGAATTCCATCTCCAGAATGAGGATGGGGAGTTCAGGTAAACATATGGTTGAGGAATTTTTAACAGTTAGCTCCTCCCTTCACTTGCAGATTTTCTGCACTTCAGGTTAACTTAATTTTGTTGTTGTTGTTTTGTTTTTTGTTTTTTCTAGACCAGGTCTTACTATGTAGTTCTGGCTGTCCTAGAACTCCCTTTGTAGACCAGACTGGCCTCCAACTTACCTGTCTCTGCCTCCTGAGTGATGGGATTAAAGACATGTGCCACCCACCTTGCTTAGAGTAACCTGATTACCATTAATTTTCCATATATTCCAAGGTTTACTCTGTAATATTGATTTACTGAGTGCAAATTCAAGTCATAAAATTACACTACACTGCAGGAGCGAGCTTAAACTGTATTCCCTAAACATTGTAAACACCGAAAGTGCTGCCATCTAGTTCCCAACACAAATGCTCATAGACTCGAGAATTACTGCTCAGACATCTTAGAGTCAAAATCTAGACACTGGTGAAAACAGCTGGCTAAAAAGCCCTAAAGCTAGACAGCTAGCTCCTAACCGAAGCTTTAGTACTCGAGACACATGCAGCAAAACACAGCTAGCCACCACCACACGCCCTGCCACCTCCTGAGCTCCAGGGCAACTGCTTCCCCATCCTGAAGACTGGCAGTGGTCTCCAATTCTCCTCCCTCCACCACATCTCTATGGGAACTTGCTGCCCATTTAAAGCCCAATAGGAAGGAGCCCTGAAAATCCTTCACCTTCCTGAGACAGACCCACTACAGTCATCCTGTGACAAGCATTTTTTATGTCAATACTACAGCAGGCTTCAGGCTAACCTGTAAGACAGACATGGTCCTTGTTTTCTGTGGAACTCACAGTCTAGTGTGATGGACCAGGAACAAGGGACAGAGATCAGTGTGTTAGGAAAGAACAGCCGAAGGCTGCTAACAGATGAGCCTGGGCAGGGCCTACCACAGCAAAGGTCCAGGCATCTAAAGGAAATCTGAAGGGCATGCAACTCCAAAGGTTTTTTTCTTTTTCCTGTGCATTTGCACAAATAATTTATTTTTTGGTCAAATAGATTGACAATAGTTCCAAAATGGGATGTTTCTTAGTATGTGGTTGCCATGTTAAAAAAAAAAATACACATTTCCATTTGCCCTCTACCCTCACAATGAGGTTGCCCTGACACAAAGCAAAGCTGGGTCACCTCAGTCATCCCCTCCTAGATCAACCAACAGGCAGCCAGCCACCCTCCGGCCAGGAGCAGCAGAGCAATGTCTCAGACATGAAACTAATAAATACATGTAATTCACAACCAAGGCTTTTCCAATGCCTGAGGGCAGCATTCAACAGGTGACTGACCAGCACACAAGTGCTTTAAAGAATACAACTTCTGCTCCATTTCTCTGGAAGTACTGGAGGCTACGTCCTCCAAGAACAACAGAGAACCAACAAATGACACAAGGTTCCAGACAAAAGGATTCCACAGAGAACAATACCATGAGAATTCTTTAGCCACCTTCTGGAGGTAAGAGCCCCAAAAGAGCAGTGCAGAGGCCAGAGGAGGGTACAGTTCTAGAAGCCACGCCTCTCAAACAGCTGGAGAATACACACAACCCAATGTTGATCATAGGATTCTGGCAAAGTGTGGGAAGCTAATGTAATGTTGGGAATACAACATGAACTCTAGGGCCAGCAAGATGGCTCCAGAGGGTAGGTACCTGTCACTCTGTGATATGCAGTCATGTACATTATAGCTTTATTAATGTCAAGATTATTGCCATTAAATTATAAACACAATTTAATTTTTCTTCACAAGGAAACGCAAAGGTCTTTAGAATAAGTCACCAAACCACAGCAGAGCTACAGTCTGAGGACAAACTAAGCCCAGGCGCAAAGTTAATATCCACAAGAGAACAACTAACAAGAGTTGGGCATCTTCAGCCATTGATGCTCTAGTGAGGAGGGAGCAGCTCCTCAGGGAACTGCAAAGGAGTTCATAGACTTTGATCCTTTAACCATCTTCATATGGAGAATAGCACAAGAGACTCCTCCTACTCCAAATCCAAAGACAGCCAATTGCAAGCATGCAGGGCTGAGACTAGCTCAGTCAGTAGAAAGCTTGCCAAGCATGCACAAAGCCCCTGATTCAATCTCCAGCATGGCTTAAACCAGGTGTGATGTGTGCTTATAATTCCAGCACTCTGGAGCTGGAGGTAGGAGAATCGGAAGTTCATAATCACCCTCCACTACATACTAAGTTCAAGGCTAATCTGGAACACAAGAGTATATATGAGGTTGTCTTTTTAAAAAAAAAGTGAATGATGAGGTCACTAACATCTCAAAATTGAAGGCCAGGGGATCCTACTTAACATTTTCTTTTAACAAACCCTTAGTATACGTCTGTCCAATGCTGAGAATCAAAGAGATAAATACTGTCCCTGCCTCCTTGGAGCTTAGAATAGAGAGCCTGAAAACTACCACAGCTAAGCTCTAAAACACACACTATAGCAGGTACCAGGATGGGAACCTACTGCACACTTGGGAGTTTGTGAGAATCTGCCTGTCTTCAGTTCTTCATGAATCCACAAAGTTCTTTCACTGATCATAACTTGTTTTTACTTTGCCCCTTGCCCCTTTAATCCACTGCCCTTCTGATGATTTTGCCTGGAGAACTGCTACAGCAGCATGCTTTAGTCTGTTTGAGGATCAGGCTGCTTCACCATCCCTCTGAGCACTGACACCTTCAGTCCGCTGGTGACTTTCTGTATGCCACTGATGCTCTAGTTGATCTCTCTTCTGATTTTCCTCCTCTCAAGTGTCAATAATTCAGAGTGGCTATTTTGAAACAGGTGAAACTTAAGGCTGAATATGGCCCCCAGCGCCACTGGAGAGGTGCCAGCAGAGTCTCTCTCCACAGTGAAGACATTGCAAACTGGTGATCCTAATTATGATCCTCAGAGAGGTGGCTAAACTCCAGAGGGACCAATTACAACCCACCTAGATGTTCTCATCGTTTTAACTGGCCACACTTTGCTTCTCTTACTCCCTAACCCTAAACTACTGCTTGCCATTTTTTACAAGATGACATACCAAAGACTTTTGCCACTCATTCATCACTCAAAGAGTCATTGCGAATTATGTCATTCGGTGCCGTGGTTTGCAGACCATGATCCAGAGATGTGCCAAAACAAGACATTCAGATGCTGTGTGCTAAAGAACTGATTTCATGGAGACGTTAGCAGGGGCCCCTCCTACCTCCTTGGTGCTTGTGTATTTGCATTTCTGAATCACTTCGCTGCTGTTACTCTGTGAAGGGCTTTTGTCTTTTTAACTCTAGCCCACAGAGCCCACTGGGGCAAGCCTGCTCCAGTAGGTACCTTCAAGTTCATTGCCACTGCTTTCCCTAGTTCACTGCCAAGTTCAGCTGAAGCGCATCTCCCTGCTCATGCTCAAATAGGGTTACACTCAGCTACACAATGACAAACGTAACAGCATGTCCCTGACAATATACCATGTTAAAGCCTTTGGGGGTCGGTGGGGGGTGTGGGTTGGAGACAGGGTTTCTCTGTATAGCCCTGGCTGTCCTATAACTCACTCTGGAGACCAGGCTGGCCTTGAACTCAGAGATCTGCCTGCCTTTGTCTCCTGAGTGCTGGGATTAAAGATGTGTGCCACCACCACCTGGCAAGTTTCTTGCTTTTCTATTTGAGGAAAATAGTCAGTTATTAGTCCCCTACCCATGACTACCAACTGTGTGTTCAACTAGAGCCTGCACATCTCCAGTGACAGGAAATTTAGCATCTTCCATGCCTTCATAAGATCTCCATGGTCAGCTGTGTCTTAATTGAATCACCTACACACACACACACACACACACATCACATCACATGGTGGCTTCCATCCACAGGGTACAAACCTTTCCTTACAACTCTTGGATGACTTGATTATATCCTCACTCAAGCCCTGGGATCGCCACAGCAAATGTGCCTTCAGTCGTTTTTTCCCTAAGAGGCCTTTTGTCCTAACACTACCTCTAAACACGGATCAAAATCCCTGTCCTAGAACTGGCTTCAATTCTATAGCTGTCTCCACCTCAGTGGAGAAGAGCACAGAACTACTGCCCCTCCAGTTTAGATGCAGCAAAATGTAACATTTTTTGTTGACACATCACTACTGACTCACATTTGGATGGGGACCAACACCCACAAATGCCACCTCTAAGCCCCACGCCCAGCACGTCTAGTGCTTACTTATGTAACAGGTTCTATGACCAAAACAGAACTTATGTCCATACCACCAAAGCTCACTTTATCATAACTACTCCATAATTTTGGTTTGACCAAAAGATAACTGAGTTCCAGTTTGGACAGGAGCTGCCCTCTATGTCTCAGATTCATTTTCCTCGCTGGATCCAGGGTAAAAGCCTGGTCAGGTCATCTTGTAGGGCCAAACACTACCACACATTCCAACTTCTCTGTCCATGTCACAGAAGACTATCTAACACACGTTCCTGGAATTCAGTTCTTCTTCAAAGCAACACTACAGGTGCCTCACAAGCCCTTGTCACCCCAGTCCCAGGAGACCTGATGCCCCCTTCTGACCTCCATGGGCTGCAAGTATGCACACGCTCACAAACATACATGCAGACAAAACACTCAGACACACACACACACACAAATAACCAATAAATCTTTTCGAATTATTTTTAAGTTACCTCACTGTGACTTAATAAAAAAACACCATTTGGAAAATCAATCTGGCATTGGCATATAAAGAAAAGACAGACAAAAACCAAGCACACTCAGAACCATATAAAACAGAAGTGCACCCAGGACCATAAAAGCCCTTCCCCAGCCCACCCCAGCTTTGTGCTAAGGTACTTTAGTTACAAAGGTGAGGAGCTAATTGTCCACCTTTTTCTGAAGCCAAGCTGAGAAGATGCACAACTACAACTAAGGCACTTAGAATGTTGCCAAATAAACCAGGGGAGGCTAGCATCCCAGTTCCACAGACGTGAGAAGTAGGACTCTGACAATCAACAAGCAGCCTCGAGTTTAACACGATGACTCCAAACCAGATACTTGGTTGTTTTCTGGGCACAAGACACAGGAGTTTCCTGAACAACTCCACCACGTCTCTCCAACTCTGTCCACCTGCAGAGGCACACAGCGGACACAGGCAGCCCATCACCACACCCTTCATGATCTCAAAGGAAAAAGTCATTGCTCCAACTGGAAAGCAGCAATGGAATCTGCTGGGCTTGTGTACCTTCACTTTTTAACCAGAGGGTTTTACTTTGTTTGGTTTGAGACAGCGTCTTACTATGTAAGAACTCACAGATACCCGCCTGCCTCTGCCTCAGAGTACTGGGACTTAGCCAGAGTTTTAATCAGAGTTAACAGGAAGTTGCTATTTTTCTCTTCAAAACAAAACTGATCCATCAAAAGTACAAGCCTAGCTTGGAAACTAACGTCTAAACTGAAAGCAATTCTTAAATGAGAGAGTGCTGCAATTCCAGGACTGAGGGTGCTGGGACAGAGTGTGGCAAGTTTGAGGCTAGCCTGGACTACATATGGTATTGAAACAAAAGCATAACACTGAGTTGTCCTGGTGGCCCCATGAAAAAGGGTCACTGAATTAGGAGACATGTGCACTCAAAGCATGGAGACCCTTTCTAAGCAGTTCAGTGGTGCACACGAGGGACCAGTGTCTGCAGGCGTACGCAAGACAGTGACTCAACTCAGGAAGCTAAGCAACCACACAAAAAGCCTCCCAGTACAAGGCCCAATACGCATCTACTCTCACAGAAGAAGCACCAGTTATGACAGTGTCTTTCCTTCGTCCAGTGGGCAAAACCAGTAAAGATGAAGAACAATGAAACACACGAGCATCACTGAAGAATCTAATAAGACATCACCAACACTGTAAGCACGAACGAGGGGAATCTGTATATGTGCACATACTCCATAGAACGAGGCAAGCTTTAAGATTTACAATACACACATTTCCGTTTTTGAAAAAAAACAAGCACACACTGTATCTAGGTAAGCATGTATTTGCACAGAAAAAGGTCTGGAATCAGACTAATTCCCAACAATGACAACTACAGCCAGAATCTATCAGAGTGGGTGACAGACTCAACTGAACTGGAGTGTCTGTTTCCATTTTTATGGGAGTACTCTATTCTCAATAACTTTTCTGTGTTGTTTTGTTTTGTTTGAGACAGGGTTTCTCTGTGTAGTCCTGGCGGTCCTGGAACTTGCCCTGTAGACCAGAGCCCTCCAACACTGCTAGCTTGTAAAATGGCACATCCACATTGGAGAACGGTTCATTTCCTAAAATGTTAAATACACACATACATACTGCAAGACCTACAATTTTACTCCTAGACATCTTCCCAGGAAAGATGAAAATGTATCTACCCCAGTGTTTACGCAAATGTCCACAGAAGCATTCTTCAAGACAGCTCCCAACCTGGAGACAACACAAACCCCACCAACTAGGAACCTGAGAGATGGGAAGTGTCTGAGTTACTCAGGAAAAGGAGAAACTACTGACACATCCTAAACACACCTGAGCCCCCAAACCACTGCACGTGGTGCAAAGAGCCATACAGAAAAGAATACATTTACAGGAAGCTTCTAGATAAAGTAGATCTATAAAGAGAGCTGACCAGCCTGGAGATGCAAGCAGATTGGCTGTAAACCCAAGAGGGGACTTCCAGGAATAGAGCAAATGCTCCCAAGTAGGGATTGTGGGATGGTTTCACAATTCTATAATTTACTGTAAATTGTATAGTAAAAAAGGGTAGATAGATTTGTGGTATGTAAATATCACTTCAGTTTCAAGAGAGGAGGGGACTCTGAGAGCCGGGTAGGCCCAATAGTCTGGTGTTCACAGTTCCCTGTGTTCTGCAGGGACTTCCTTGATTCTGGGACCTTGTTTCATCACTCTGAGGAGACAGCTTCCTTGGCCAATCACCTCCTAGAACTCCAGGCACAGCTGGTGCTACTTCCTGTCTTCTTAAGGTAACCATGCCTACCTTTGAAACTTATGGGACTACATGCATGTGTATCCTGATCTCCTTTATTCCTAACCTGAATAATCTCCTGATGAATTCCTTGGAGGGAGGAAGAATTAGGATACTGTCAGACTCATCTTTTACTACATCCCCTAAGCTTCCTGTAAATGCATTCTTTTCTGTATGGCTCTTTGCACCACGTGCAGTGGTTTGGGGGCTCAGGTGTGTTTAGGATGTGTCAGTAGTTTCTCCTTTTCCTGAGTAACTCAGACACTTCCCATCTCTCAGGTTCCTAGTTGATGGGGTTTGTGTTGTCTCCAGGTTGGAAGCTGTCTTGAAGAATGCTTCTGTGGACATTTGCGTAAGTCTGTCCTTGTTAGGGTTTCTAATGATGTGATGAAACACCATGACCAAAAGCAACTTGGGGAGGAAAGGGTTTATTTGGCTTACACTTCCACATCACTGTTCATCACTGAAGGAAGTCAGGACAAAAACTCAAACAGGGCAGGAACCGGGAGGCAGGAGAGGTGCTGCTTACTGGCTTGCTCCTCATGGTTTGCCCAGCCTGCTTATAGAACTCAGGTTTGGCACCACACATAATGGGCTGGGTCCTCCTTCATCAATCACTGATTAGGAAAATGCTCTACAGGCTTGCCTACAGCCCAGTCTCATGGAGGCATTTTCTCAATCAAGGTTTCCTTGAGTTATAAAAACTATACAGAAAGGCACCATTAAACAAGACTCCTTGGTCCCGTGAAGGCTGGATGCCCCAGTGTTGGGGAATTCGAGGGCGGGGAGGTGGGAGTAGGTGGGTGGGTGGGTAGGGGCACACCCTCATAGAAGCAGGAGGAGGGGGGATGGAATAAGGGGTTTCTGGGTGGGGGAGAAATGGGGAAAGGGGATAACATCTGAAATATAAATAAAATATCCAATAAAAATTAAAAAAATAAACAAGACTCAATTACACATTATCAGGAACAATGGCAGAATGTTATACTTTTAAAATTCCTAAGGCCAACATGATGGCAAGATAGAGCTTGAAGGCCTAAGTTCAATCCCTGGGTCCCACAAGAAAGAACTTACTCCCAAAAGCTGCTCCTTGACCCCCACATACATACATGCATATACAAAATAAAATGTAATTTTTTAAACTACATTTTTTAATTTAAAAATTAAAAAAAGTCCTACCACCCCCTCATCTCAACATTAGAATAATTATCTAATTCAATTACAACTTTTCAGGAAACATTTTAGTTTATTAATTCCAGGGATTTTCCCCCAATTTAAGCAGACACATCCAGATAGATGTTGCATGACATATTTCAATTATTTTTAAACACAAATGTTTGACAAGTGAACAAGAAATCTACCAGCTGCCTAGATCTTAATGAGATATAAGAATATATCGCTCCATATAGCACAACCAAGTCCTAAATTTATTCAACACAAAAGCCTCAACTAGAAATATATCCAACATGACTGCTGGTGGGACTCAGCCTAGAATAAAGGATTCTGCTGTGACCATGGTACCTGCTGATCTTCTGGAACAGAGACAGCAGACTACATGGCTTAGAAAATCCTCAAGAAATTTCAGCAACCTCAAAGTGTGGACACTAGTTTTCTGCTTCTTAAATAACATATGGAGATTACTGCTCTCATTTTCAAAGAAGATTTCAATTTATCTTCAACCCAAATGTCTCTCAGACACAGAATGCATCGCGGCCACGCACTGCTCACCATTAAACTGCCAACCTGTCACCGTAGAAGACCAAGCCTCAGGACAGCAGGACCATGCTGCAGGAAAGCCAATGCCACCCAGAGCCATCTCTAAGGAGGCAGTCACCAGATTAATATTCAGCTGAGGGGAACCGCAGGTATTAACACAACAACTTGGGAGGCATACAACTATGGCGGGGCATTCTTCTGATTTAGACTTCAAAAAAATAGACAATATGAAATGTCTATAATTTTGCTAAACAGGAACCATCCAACTTGACAGAGTCAGGAGAAGGAAAGGGCTATGGTAGGGTGGGGATTGAGAGCACAGGTTTCATTTTTAATGGCTGTTGTAGGGTGGGCTGAGGAGGAGAGCTGGAGGACAGCAGGAGAACACATCCTTAGCTGAGAACTAACATCACATGGTCCTGTGCTATTGTAACACAACTGTTGGCAATTTGGGAAGAACAAAAACTTACTCCCATGGTTCTAGAAGTCATGGATGGCACCCAAGCTGAAGGTAGCAGCAAATATTGGATCCAGTGAAGGCCACTTTCCCGTTTCGAGCTAGCACTTTGTCAATGCATCCTAGAATGAGGGCAGCTGGGCCTCACATGGCAGAAGGAAGACGCCACAGCTGCTGGAGACCCCTCATAAGCACCTGCATCCCAGTCACAAGCAAACCTTGTGGACCAAGAACCATTAAAGGCGCCACTTCTTAATATTCTCAGACCAATCTTTAAGTTTCATATCTGAATTTGGAGGTGGCATATTTAAACCTCCACAACACACAACTCATTTAATTCTAGCGAGATTCCTACTAGGCATTTAAAAGGTGAGACTAGGGAACAGAAAAGAAAATGAGTTTAACTTGGATCAAAACTGTTAAGTAACAAACTTGGTTTCCTCTACCACTTCCCATCTCCTGGTTGAGTTTATTGAATTAACTAGCCCCAGCAATTGGTCAGTTACAGGACACCTGGCAAAAGACTACAGTCATTTCTCAATTAATAGCTAATTAGGTCTAATTAACTGAGTATGTGAAGTAATTTTAATGTTACATTATGTTGTTTACAAAATTACCCTTCATTAAAGTTAGCAAACTGTAAAGCCTTTGAGGGCAAACCCAATAAACACTTGCAGAATATTGTTTAAAAGATGGGGGGACTTTGACAGTCACTACTTGCAGGAACTATTAATAAATATTTGCCTTTTCTGTCATGCAAAGCAAAGCATGAGTCTATTTGTCTAATTTTTAAGAAACAACTCCAAGGCCAGAAATAGCTGGTCCTCTGAGTTCCCACGCCTGTGCCTGTCTCTGGGCATCTATCACCTTGGATTTGTATCTAAGCCATTTCGTGTGTGCTCTATCTCCTTTCCCTGACACGAAGGAACGTCTTAGCATACAGTACAGACTCCACAGAATGTTTAATTGATAAAAATGGCCTCTTTTGCCCCTATGTTTCTGTCATACATTTGCTCAAACTCAATTTGGCTAATTCAGAAATAAAAGAAATAAACACAAACGTCTGCAATAAGAATGAGATTCTCCAGCAACAATCAGCCTTGAATCAAAGTTGACTTCTGTCATCAGGTTCTAATTAAGACCGGCAGATAAAGCAGATGGACCGCTTTAATCCTCACGCTAAGTTGATACTGCTCCGGTGGAAACAGAAAAATTGTTTGGACAAGCCAACTGAACAAACACGATATTGGATGTCTAGAGGAAAGCCGTTCTTAAAGAGTCTACTTTCCAGTAGATGGATATCTGGACCTGGACTGATAGCTGGTTGAAGGGGAAGGGATCACAATGTTGCTGACATTCCAGCCAGGCTGGGGTGGGGGTGGGGTGCCAGGGTCCGGGAGGGTGCGTTCTTTTTTTCCCCCCTCCTTTAAAAAATATTTTCTTATTTTATGTGTCTGAGTGTTTTGGCTGCACTTGTGTATGTGCACCACATGCATGCCTAGTGCCCACGGAGGTCACAGAGACTGCTGGATTCCCTGGAGCTGGAGTTACAGACAGGTGTGAGCTGTTCTGTGAGTGTTAAGAATTGAACCCAGGTCCTCTGCAAGAGCAGCCAGGGTTCTTAACCTCCAGTGCTGTTTTTCGGGGCTTCCTGTTTTGGAGCTGCTTAGTCTTCATTCCATTTTACTTACCCTTGCCATTTATCCCACCACAGAAAGGTATTTTCACAGAATTGGTGAAACTGCCAAAGTTTAGAGCTCACCAAGCTCATTCAACTTTAGATGCAAGTTCTCAGGACATTAATTATTTTGCTCATCTAAACGTGGCACTTTACCTATATAAAATCTTTCTAGACATGAACAGCTACTGAATGAAGGTAAGCATTCTTAAATGCTACCAGGCCACTTCTCTGTCAAGTATAGTGAGTGTCTTGTAATCCATACAGCACACTCTGGCCAGCTGAAGGGATGGCATAGGGCTACTTGTATACAGGTTTGGTCACCTCTGAGTATTTCATTATAGAAAAATTGAAAACACATTTTATTTCTCTACTTGTTAAAAAATAATTTAAAAAATTAAATTAAATTAAAATTTTAATTTAATAAAAATTTAAATATTAAAATCATTATTGCAAAATTAGCATACACACACATACAATGTGCATCTTATTAAGAAATTCCCATTATATGGTGATGTTTTCAAAGTCTTACTCTAGGGGTTGGAGAGTTGGTTCAGTAGTTAAGAGTACTGGCTGCTCTTCCAGAGGTCCTGAGTTCAATTCCCAGCAACCACATGGTGGCTCACAACCATCTGTAATGAGATCTGATGCCCTCTTCTGGTGTGTCTGAACACAGATCACTCATATACATAAAAATAAAAGTATTTTAAAAGTCCCTCTCTAGCTGGGTGGTGGTGGTGCAACTCTTTAGTCCCAGCATTCAGGAGGCAGAGGCAGGTGGGTCTCAGTGACTTCGAGGCCAGCCTAGCCAGCTCCACGAACGCCAAGGCTACACAGAAAAACCTTGTCTCAAAAGCCAAAAAAGTCTCACTCCAATAGCCATATAATGATTCCCATTTTCAGTTCCTAGCATTCACACACTGATTCACAACCATCTATAACTCTAGTTCCAGGGATCCAACACTCTTACCTGCTCTCCATGGGCACTAGACACATGTGGCATACACACATGCATACAGGCAAAACCATCCTACATGTGAAAAACCAAGAGGTCATCTAATTTATCCCAATTTTTACAGACTGAACGATAGGCTAGCCATGCTGTGTTAAATTCAGTACACAAAGTCATATAAATTCCCTATGATCAGTGACTAAGCTGAGACTGTAACCTAATCAAATGTTTCACATGCAGATTCCAGGTACAGTCTACAACTTCCAGTAATTTTTCCCTTTGTAAAAAAGGTAAATATTTTTCATAAGACACGCCTGAAGGGAGTGTCTAAAGAAACTGCCTCACCTCTGCCAAAAACTACAGTAAGTCATTAACCACAAGGAAGTCTTTCTCTCTTCCTATTCCAGGCTGTTTCTTATATGTAAGATTTAGACCTTGTGTCATCGTGAAGGCCTAAGTGTCAGTTACAAGACTTAGATTACTCGGTGGTACAGCTCCAGCATGGTGGTGTCTATGGTACAGCTCCAGCATGGTGGTGTCTATGGTACAGCTCCAGCATGGTGGTGTCCATGGTACACCTCCAGCATGGTGGTGTCTATGGTACAGCTCCAGCATGGTGGTGTCCATGGTACACCTCCAGCATGGTGGTGCCTGCATTAGCTCACATTATTTTCTAGAGAAAAGGCATTAAAGAAGTAAGAAGGGGCTGATACCTCTGACAAGATGTTTCTGTGAGCTACTCAGAAATAGTGTTGATATTCACATGGGAAACAGGGCAAAACTGTAGTCTTGGCTATATTCAAAATAGAGACAGAGGGAGGAATGAAGCTCAGTAGTAGGACATTTGCCTCTCATGTGCAAAGCTGTGGATTTGATCCTCAGCAGGAGAAGTAATTAACAAGTAAGCGGGAGGAAGACAGATGTGTCAAGGTTCAGTTTCCCTCTATGATTAAGAGGCGGCTGAAGAGCATGGCATTGCTTCAGTGGTTAAATATCAGTTGCTTTACAGAACTGCATTCATGGAACCACAAAAGATTTCACAACACTTTAGTTAGTACCCCTCCACTAACCTTTCAGTCATAATCTGCTAAGTATGTACCAGTGATGGGCACAGTAAAGTAGAAAGTGGCAGGAAATTTAACATTTAAAGTATCCGCCAAGTTAAACAGGGTTGGCAAATGGAGGCATGTGACCTACCAGTCTGAGGCTAGCTTGGACTACATAATGAGTTCCAGGTTAGCCTGGGCTATACAGAATAAGATCCTATGTTAAATACACACATACATGTGCACACACACACACACGCATAAAACTTTAAATGAATTATAAATAGATCAAAGTCTTCAAAGACTTTCAGTGAGTACTTTATGACTAACTACACTGAGCACACATGAATAGTCAGTTTACCCACTCACAATTCTAGAAGGTATTACTGCCATCTCGTTTTAGAGATGAGGAAGCTAAGCCTTACAAATAAACCAGAGGCACTTTCTGCCGCCATGCAGCCATGAAGCAGAAGGGCTGAGACTTAGAGCCTGAGGTCTGTGGCCTGTGGCCAAGGCCACACTTTTCCTGAGCACGAGACAGTTTCCTTTATGACTCTTTATTAGTAGCCAGATCCCACAGACTGTAGCTTCCTGAACTACAAACATACCATTCACACTTCTGCCATAGGTCTGTGAATCTGTCTTGAGCAGACTTAGGGAGCTGGTTCACAGGGCCCTGGTGGTCGATGGTTAAATGGAACACAGGATAATAAGATGACCCATTCTGCCTTAAAGTCTGAAGGCACACATTAAATTCTAGATATTATCTAAAAAGGAGTTAGTTTGTTGTTTGTTTTTGATATGGGATCTCACCATGTAACTGGCTAGCATGAAACTCACTGGCACAGAACTCATAGAGATACCTGCCTTTGCCTCCCCAGTGCTGGGATTAAAAATAGGCACCACACACCGACCCTTGATAAAAAGGGGGGAGGAAGGTTTAAGACATTAATCTGAGACAGCTAACAACCACAGCAAAGGCCCTGCTGACTGGACTGACTACCAGTTGTTTAAGCTCAGACTCAACTCTGCCACAGCAAGGCTTTCCCAGGAAGGCAGGCAAACTCCATCCAGGTTCAAATGAGATTTACTCTCATTCTATGCTTTCCATACAACATTGCTTTTTGAAACTGAATATACAGAGAAGCCCAAGTTATTCAACATGGAAAAACAAAAAGCAGACTTCCTGAGACATCACATAACTCAGAAATCCTAGCTTCTGATTCCAGAGGGACTGCAGAGCCAATATGGTGCTGGACAGTTTCATACTTGGAAGCCAGAGAGACTCCACAGGGAGAAGTGCTTCCAGCCAAGCTCAAAGATCTAAGTTCATCCCTGGGTCCCCTGTGATGGGAGGGGAGAGCTGACTTCTGTAAACTGTCCTCTGACCCCCACATGTGCTGTGGTGCTTATGCATCACACACACTAAATATATAAATAAATAAAGTAATAAGTAAATAAAGTCATAAAAATACTTGAAGTTTCAGTGTTTGGATTTTTGGATTTTAGTAGTGCTCAGCCAGTAAAGTCAATGCAAATATTTCAAAATCTGGGAAGCTCCAAAACCTGAACCCATTCTGGTTCTGAGCATTTTGGATATGGGATACTCAACCTCTAAGGCTAAGGTTAGCAGTCTTTCAGTTTAACATAGCTCACACTGACAGATGGTCTCCATGCAGCACCTTACACTGTACCAATATTCAACTCAGAAAATACTGTCTTAAAAAGATGGTTTTCAGCCAGGCAGTGGTGGCACATGCCTTTAATCCCAGCACTTGGGAGGCAGAGGCAGGTAGATTTCTAAGTTCGAGGCCAGCCTGGTCTACAGAGTGAGTTCCAGGACAGCCAGGGCTACACAGAGAAACCCTGTCTCAAAACAAACAAACAAACAAAAAACAAAACAACAACAACAACAAAAAGATGGTTTTCTTTGGTTAGTGCTTAATTTCTTAGATTGTAAGAAGTCCCAAAGCACAGGAAGGTTATCAAGAGCTGGTCCTGGTAAGAAGACAAGCCATACAACTCTCAAAACAGTAGTTTGCTGACGAGCTATAAAAATGGAACTGAGCAAAACGCATGCTTGGCAAATGTTAATGGAAAAATATTACCTGGTGCATAAAGGTCAAAGTTCAAACTCCAGGCCCTAGCACTCAAGAACCTCCCCCTTTAAAGATCTGTCTGGCTTTCTGGTCTCCAAATTCTCTCGACATTTTGGCTTTGCTAACTCATTTCAGAAGACATAGCCTTTCCTACCCCTTTATCTCCCCCAGAGGATTTGCCCATCCTTCAAGGCCTCCTCAGAAGCTTATTTTTCTTGAGTCCAACACCATCATGTTCTCTGTCTCGAAATACCAGCTTGGCTAGTAAATATTCACAGGCTCATGCTCCCTACAAATGAAGACAATGCTGCAAATTCCTGGACCACACTGGGGATCAGGGCTTCCTCATCCTGCATCATCCACATATGTCTCACAGATCAACACACTGCACACAGCAGTTGAGTGGATGTCTCAGAACTGTGCAGCAGCATGGCCTGAAGATAAAGCCACATCAGGTCTCTTGCTGTCTTACAGATATTTGTTAATGGATTCATAAACTTACAAAAACACATGCATTAAAGATGACCCAAAATACAGTTTTAAACTGGGGTGGTATGCTGCATGCCTGCAATTCCAGGACTTAAAAAGCAGGGGCAAGCAGATCTGTGAGTTCAAGGCCAGCTTGGTCTACATAGAAAGTGCCAGGCTTCCTAGAGCTACATAATAAGACCTCTCTCAACATCAACAAACAACAACAATACAATTTTATCTATACAACTGCAGAAGGGCTAAGTGTCTTTGATCACTTTAAACAACAGTTCTAACTCTGCCACTCACTGAGTGACTGCCACCTGAGTTGTGACCTGACAGTAAGCCAAAACTAGCAGTGACTACTTCATAGGACTTCTGTCAAGTAAAGGAAAGCAGGCCCCAGCGTGCAGTAACAATTCAGTACAGGGGTTTCTTGTAACTAAAAACTCTCACCTTTAACCAGACTAAAAGTTGTGAGTAATAATCTAAGGAATGCCTCAAACCAGGACTGTCTTTACTTTTATTTCCTCTAATTCTTCACTGAGAAACCGCATGCCTTAGCCCATAACCAGCAGGTGGAATAGTGACATTCTAAAGTTCAGCAAATTTCCTCAAGATAGTCAGGGAACTCAACTCACACTAGTGCTGCATTTTTTTTCCTTTCCATGGCACCAGGAGGCAATGACTCCAGCTGTCGTTTCCTGTTGTTTCCATGTAATGAAGCCACCAACTTGGCCACAGTGTCACGAGCATATTATCAGTCCCTACTGGCAACCTTATAGACTTCCAGCAGAGCTCTTGTTCAAATTCAGAATGATATTTTAGTCACAGTTGTACTGACTAGAGATCTAGATAACACCTCCCCAGGGCTTCTGAGTGCATACTATGTCACCCTAGACATGAGTTCCTTGGGCAATCAGCACTCATGTTCCCCATGATAGACCAGTGAATTCCAGCAGGCTTATTGGAAAGGATATTCATCAAACATTTAAAAATACTAAAATTTATTTATAAGAAGTTTGGATAGGGGCTGGAGAGATGACTCAGTGGTTAACAGTACCTGCTACACTTTCAGAGGACCTGGGTTCAAGGTCCCAGCATCCACATGGCAGCTCATAATTGTCTGTAAGTCTAGTTCCAGGAGATGTGACACCCTCACACTAATCCATATAAATTAAAAATTAGATAAATTTTTTTAAAATTTCAAAATGTATGTTGCTTTTTTAAAAGTAGTTTAGATAAATAACCAGAAAACATAACAAAGTAGCAAAATTGAGTTTTGCAAGCATGCTCAAAGGTCACAGAGTGACTTAAACTAAGAAGAAAGACCCTCCACTGCCCCAGGAGAAACTAACATGAATTCTGAAGAAGAGGAAAACCATATGGCACCTCACTGAAAGATAAAGGTTTGTTCTAAAGAGTTCTGTGAGAACAAAGGACTGACAAGTGACTTGTCTGATGGACATTTGCTTTACAGTTAGTGTGCACGGAAAACCAATGACAAATATCTCCTTTGCATTAGAGATGAGTTTTCCAAATCACTTTCAAAAGACCACACCAGCTTTCTGACAAATATCAATAGCATGCCAAAATTACATGCTACTAATTGTCAAAGAGAAATGCCCAGCTGAGAGTCCCAAGGCTGGTTCCCATGGTTTCCAGGAGGTAGTACAGGAAGTATCTACTGGAAGCTTAGGTGCTTATGAATTTTACATTTTTACCTTAGTATTTTCCTTCTATCAAATTAATGAACAACTGAGTACATCCCAGACACCTTTACCTAGCAACATCTCTGGTCCCTTTATTCATAAAATATCACCAATTATGGCTGAAATGGCCACTTTCTACTTAGAGTTAATGCCTAAAGCTCTTCCTCCGC
The DNA here is from genome assembly GCF_004785775.1 of Grammomys surdaster. NCBI lineage: Eukaryota > Metazoa > Chordata > Mammalia > Rodentia > Muridae > Grammomys > Grammomys surdaster. The sequence continues at coordinate 6,506,627 of NW_021604568.1, read as the reverse complement.
ATCCTGCAGGTACTTCCCCACGAAATCACTTCCCTAAGTGTCTTAAGACCATATGATCTAGGAGACTGGTTACAGCTAAGACACTAACTGGACAGTATATCAACATCACCATTACGAGCAGACTGATGGTCATATAACTTCACTCTCAGGCCTATCCTCAGCCAAATTGGATGGAGACATCAGTGACTAAAATGACATCTAGAGAGCCTGACAAGGCAGTGTTCATTGTCAGATATGACGTGGCTACATTCATCAGTTTGAATGCAAAAGAGATGGCCATTGTAGTTGGTGGGTAGCAAGCAGTCAAAGCTGACTGAGCTCTCCAGTCTGATGCCCTGGCTCCTAGAAGGACAATGTGCCATACATATGTACACTAGTGCCATACTTCTGCACGCTTGCAGCATACATCTGTACACTAGTGCCAAACATCTGCACAGTACTGCCATATGTCTGCACACTGGAGCCATGTCTGCACACTGGAGTCATGTCTGCACACTGGAGCCATGTCTGCACACTGGAGCCATGTCTGCACACTGGAGCCATGTGTGCACTAGCACTCTGAACACTGACCCTTCCAGTTGAGTTTTAAGGACACTGCCAGTGCTTTCCCTTTCAGTGTCAGTGCAGAGGGGTCTTTGTCAGAATCTTCAGATCACCCCACTCCTCTCCACTGATCCAGAACAGCTCTCAACTGACTTTGGCAAAACCTTGTCTCTTTCACCCCTTCTCCTCTCCAGCAGATTTTCCACACAGAGGAAAATAAACCTTTCCAAAGGCAATTTAGTCATGCCATGTCTACATACTCCCCTCCCCACAAACCGCAAAAGTCCTCTTTGTAGTTGCTCTTAGAAGAAATCCTAGGACCCTTAGCACGGCCTGAGGGTTATCTATGCCAACCCTGGCCACTTCTCCAGACACACTGTGAAGCATCCACACCTGGATTCCCAATACTGTACACACAGACACATGCTCACACACACACTCACACTCTAACTCCATGTGTTCCAGCCATCACACTCCTGTTCCTTGCACAGACAATCACAATTCTCGCTTTATCATGTCTCCCTGTAATTGGTTCCCACAGCTGAGTTCCCCTACTTAACCGTCAAGTCCTAACTCACCCAAATACCCCTTCCTCTCTCCCTCCCTCCCTCCCTCCCTCCCTCCCTCCCTCCCTTCCTCCCTTCTTTCCTTCCCCTCCCATCTCACCTAGCAAGGTTTGCAAGGTATACCACATGCAGGTGCTGGTTACCTGTGTGTTATTTTCTTAGTGTCTATCTTGCCATCCCATGCCACCCCAAAACCATATGTGGCCTGAAAACAATTATGTTCAACAAAAAGAAACACCTGTTTGTTTTTTTTTAAAGAAATTATTTTAAAGCTTAGTAATCGAAAATTATGAAAGACCAATGGTTTTACCTGAGTGCATATATATATATATATATATATATATATATATGTATATGTTTCATTACTTTTTAAGTTTTTTACATTCATTTTTTAATCCTGCTTGAAATGTAAAAGCATTACGACAAAAGAACACTAGAAGACCAATACATTTCCCTAAAGCATAGAAACAAAGGCAATATAAATCAACAGCTTTGCCTGAACCTATTCACAACCTTAGAACAACGTGAACTGTGGCTCTTAAATAGAGAACTGAGCCCTTTGTAGAGCTATTTTAAAACCCAGGGAACTATAAAAGGATTGTAGCACCTATGAAGCAGTAAGAAAAAGATTAAAATGTATGCCAGAGAAGGGATTACACAACATATGACTGAAGAATCCATGGCAGGCAAGTTAGTAGCTGGAGCAGAGCGAGCCAGTAGTCGGGGAAAATCAGCTCCTCAGTGGCTTGGAGACACTTCCCACCTCACCAACACTCACTTTGAGCAAGAAGTCCTGGCATTTAGTGACTTACAGTAATTACTATGTATATAGTAATATATAGAATATATATATTCACTAGTTTTTAAAGAAAAAGAGATTTTACATATTATATGTGACACATGTCCAGTTCTTTCTCAGAAGACAATACTGTTTTCTTCAAGTTGGTGCCTGTGTTAACATGTTATAGGGTTTTTCTCCTTGTGTGAAAAGTACATAGATGAAAATGAGAACCATGTCAAAGTCCCTGGCCCTTTCCCAGTGGTGCTTAAAGGCCTTGCCCAGTTATAAATCAAAGTAGGTAAGTAACTCCTGCAGGCTACAGAAAACACAGCAGTTCAAAATTGAAGCCATAATGCCTCATGGGTGTTCAATTATTAATGTACTTCCCCTAAGGCTTAACCCATCTAGTGCACCTGGCAAGAATTTGGAGCTGCACAAGCTGGGAAGAACAGATATTTAAATAAAAAAAAATAGTTAGGGCAACAATGAATGTAGAGCTTTTAACAGTCCTCTGTGGGGAGTAGCCTGGCCCTACAAGAGAGTTCTCTGTCAGTGCAGGTAGCCAATTATATCACTACATGCTCTTAGGTATCCAAACAAGCAAAAAAGCTCTGGACAATAATCAATATATACACAGAATGGCCAACATGTCCATTACATAGAGAACAAGGATTCTAGGAGCTCAAAGTGCTTCCTAACACAAGGTCCCTGACACTGCCTTCCCAGGGTTGCTCCTCCCACTGAGATGCCCTGACCCTCACCACAGCCTTTGCCCTCCTTCATGACTGTCCTGAGAACACCTCCATTCTCCATTGCTAGAGGCCTGCAGAATACTCCCTCTAGCACCGACGAACTCAGCCTGCTTTCCATAACTACTGCTAGGATTTCTCCCTCCGTTCCTTGAGGTCTTTTGCAACAGGTAGAAGAGGTTTCCATTTTCTACACTGCTATATGTACTTTGGGCCAGATATTTATGAAAGCTGTCAGACCTGGAAAGACTTAAAGGCCTGCGACTCAGCCCTGTCAGTCTGGTAAAGCGATCGATGACCACAGAGCTGGCATGGTTCAGCTGATACAGCAAGCGTTTATCAAGAACCTCCAAGTAGCAAGCCCAAAGGTGAACTAAACAAGATTCCTGCCCTTGAGTTCACGATCCAGCATAAGAGGATACCATTGAGAACAATGGTCACCCACAGGAAAAGTGACAGACTGCATTACGACATCTAAGGCATGAGCTGCCACACTAAGTGGGGACACTCAGTCTGAAGGCCATTCTCTGCAGACTCCTGAGTCATGTGAATACTCAGGAAAAAGAAAAGGAAAGAAAGCGAGTGTGAGCAGTGAGATAGCATAGAAGGCAGAGAATAAGAGCCTGGAGCCCTACCCACTGTGGCTAGAGTTTGAAGGACAGGTGAGAGGCAAGGGAGGGGGCCACTTTGACTCTCCTGAACAGAAGAAAAGTTACCCTCTAGTTGACATAATAAGTACTTGGTTTACATTCTTGGTCAATAAAAAGCAGCTGGAGTGGTGAGAACGCTCAATCGTGGAGCGCTTGTCTGCCACATGTAAGGCCCAAGGCTCTACCCCCAACACTGCCCCACACACACCGAATCAGGAAGAAGCTCCTAGTACTCACCCTGTCACTAACTACACAGTTCCTCTAGGGCACAAATACCTGCCTGGAAAACAAGATGCATGGACTGCTTTCCCTTTCACACTCGCGTGGAGAAGCCTCAAGCTAGTTTAGACATGGACAGAAAAGGGAAACATCAGAGTAACACTTTCTCCAGAGTAAAAGATGCCCAAGTCATAGGATAAAAGTATGTGGGTTTTACAGAGCATGTGTTCAATCTCAAACTATCATCTCCCAAATTACTGACTCATTAACAGGGGGCCAGTGAGATGGCTCAGGAAGTAAAGGCACTTGCCACCAAGCCTGGTGACTTAGTTCAATCCCATAGCATGGGAGAGGACCAGACCTCCAAGTGTGTGGGCATGTACACATGCCCACATCCACACTATAAATGTAATATTTTATAAGAGAGAAGGTACTTTATAATGTGGTATTCCTGAACAAACAAACAAACAAACAAAAAACAAAACAAAACAAAAACTTAACTCTAATTGTAAGAAAACAGTCACAACTCCAGAGTGCAGAACTTACACAGATTAACTAGCCTGGATCAACATGTCAGTGTCTCCCTACCATCACAAAGAAATAAACAAGCTAAGAAACAAATGATTAAGGGAGAGAGGAAGAAAGAGGTAAAGTGGGGAGTGTGGTGAAAGACAAAAGCAGGAAACTTGTAGATAAAGAACCATTAAAGAGACGTGCCAAAGAAATAAGGGCTGAGTATTAGATAAGATTCGTGTGTTAATTTAAATTGTTGCCGGGTGGTGGTGGTGGCGCACGCCTTTAATCCCAGCACTTGGGAGGCAGAGGCAGGCGGATTTCTGAGTTCGAGGCCAGCCTGGTCTAAAGAGTGAGTGCCAGGACAGCCAGGGCTACACAGAGAAACCCTGTCTCAAAAACCAAAAAAAAAAAAAAAAAAAAAAAATTAAATTGTTGATTGTATTACAATATAGAGCTTGTTTGGGAGAACCTCGGAGACTTAAGTTTTTATTTTACATTTATTTATTCATCATGTGTGTGTAACATTTACATAGAGAATAGAAATTATCATATGATCCAACAATTTCATAGCTGGGTGTATCACAAAGAACTGAAAGTGGAGACTCAAATATTTAAAGAGGTAACCCAGTGTCCACTAGAAGACAGATACACCAAAGGTGTTATACACATTCAACAAAATAGTATTCAGTTGATTTTGCACATGCCATAACACGGATGAACTTCAAGAATCTGATGGAAAGTGGGATAAGTCACACACAAAAGGGTAAACGCTACTTAGTACCATTTATAAGATCTCTAGAATTGGGAGGGACCTGAGAGGGAGGTGGTGCGGGGGTGGGGGTGGGGGCTATGGGAGATTCAGGATCAGGTGTGGAGAAGGGCAGGAGAGATGGCCAGATGGCCATGAAAACGAATGGAAATCTGCAACTAACAGGCGTGTGGAGGTGGGGGCCATCTCTAGGATGAGACAGAAACCTGGGATAAGGGAGGTGTCCAAGATTCAATGGGGGTGATTTAGCTGTGACTCACTACACAGGGATATGGAACTTGAAGTGGCCACCTCCTGCATCCAGACAGGAACCCCAGCAGAGAGATAGAGACACCCACCAACCCACCCACAAAACTTTCAACCCAAATTTTATCCTGTCTACAAGTAATGCAGGCACGGGGGAGGGAGCAGAGACTCGAGGAATGCTCAACCAATAACTGACCCAGCTTGAGACCCATCCCATGGGCAGCACCAATCCCTGACACTATTAATGATACTCTGTTATGCTTGCAGACAGGAGCATGTTGTCCTCTGAGAGGCTCCACCCAGCAGCTGACTCAGACAGATACAGATAACCACGTGCAAACAGTGGGGCTCCCACCCACTCAGAGGAGAAGGGAAGGGGGAAAGGGAAAGGATTGTGGGAGAAGATGACTGGGAGAGGTCAGTGAATGAGATATAAAGTGAATAAGTAAAAAAATAATAATAATAATTTAAAAATTGTAATTAATTAATTAATAAAAGATCCCTAGAATGATTACAGTCAGAGGCAGTAAGACCAATAGTTGTGGCACATGACTTTATCCCAGCACACAGGAGGCAGAGACAGGTCTAGGCTAGCCTGGGCTACATAGCAAGTTCCGGCCAGCCAAATCTATATAGTAAGACCCTGTCTAAAAAACAAAACAATTTCCAAAAACAAAGACACGTACAATAGTAGGTCTCAGGGGCTGTGGGGGCTATCACTGGCTATCATCTGGACCAGCAAGGAAGCACTCAATCATTCAATGGACATGCAGTTCAAATTTTGCAAGATTTACAAGGGTTGCATAACCTTGTGAAAGCCTTTGACATTCTTGACATGCACACATTAAATGGAAAACTTCATGTCACAGATATTTTACCACAATTTTTAAAATACTTAAAATGTTTATAAAATGTTTAGATGAACATTTTCAATTGCTAACTGGTTTCTGAGGTCACAGATGTCTGGAGTGGAGCCTCTAGGAGAAGGATAGAGAAGAAAGTGTCTGGTTCCTAAACATATGGCCAATACCTTCTGGGACACTTATACCACTAGCCTTGGTGTTACAAGAGCTCTCAAGTCACACCGCATGTTAATAAAACTCCCCCAATACCTCCCTCCCTGTGTGCCAGGTCCTCATGTGGGAAGAGGCAAAACAAAAAGAAAGTGACACCGTGTTGGCTAGGGACTGGCCTCTGAGTGAAAACCTGACCTAGGAAAGGGAGAAGCCACAATGCTCTCTCGGGCAAGGTCATTGCAGGGAAAGGCCAGAGGAACATGCTGGGCATGTCTGCACCGATGTTGAACAGCAGGAAGGCCAGTGTGCAGGTGCAAAGAAGGAAGGACAGAGCCAGAGGGATCCGTGCCTCATGGCCTCAACAACTCTACATTGCAGTTCTCTAGCTTGGTTATTTTGACACTTAGAAAGGGTACTGTCACAGTACTGTAAAGACAGGAGGCGTTTCACCATCTGCTACAACGCTGTAGTCAAGGAAATCAATGCCTGCCTGAGGCATTCTTCACGAAGCAAAATGAAGGACATCATCTTAGAAAGTGTGTGATAATCAAGAGAGAGAGAAAGAACTCTCACTAATTCATCTTAGTGTACTAATGAGCTGAACAATAGACACACACCTAGAGTCTCAGCCTTTAGGAGGTAGAGGCAGGAACATCACTAGTTCAAGGTCAGCTTGAGTTACACTACAAGCCTTTGTGGCAAAATACAGAAGAAGGAAAAACACATTAATTTAATTTGAAAACAAGTTGCACTTATGGAGCATTAAAAAAAAAAAAACATAGCAGGCACAAGTGAAAGACCTCCAAGGGCCTGGATAGTAGTGGTGCAAATTAAAAAACAAAAAACAATAACCTTTTAAGAAGCATTTTAAAAGCAAATCACTAACAAGATTCAAGGAGAAGACAGTATAAATTCATATGTATAACATGTTACACAACAGAAGATAGGTCTAACTTAACTATGTATCACCTAGAACACTCAATAAAGCTTACAGATTAAAAATAAATCAAAGAAAGCCTTCTAAAGATGGAGAAAGTCCACGAAAGCAACCAGCGAGAACAACAATCTCAGGAAAGGCTGCCTTAGCAATGGAAGGGAACTTCAGAAGGCCAGAGAGAGTCGAGAGAAGAGCAGAGGCACAGAGGGAGCCAAGCTGGAGAGGAGAGTGGGCCACAGCTACTGCCAACCTCAGCAAAGGTGCCAAAGCGTCAAAGGAAGGATGACAACCAAGACGCCAGTGACATCACTGGCTAGGACTGTCTGATGCCAGATTGTTGAGAATGCAAGCTGAAGCCGCATGCAAGAAAAAAGGAAGTCAGTAGCTATTTTCCTTCAGAAATCTTGCAGTAAAATAAGAAAGAAAAAAATAGGTAATGATTGCCTACAACCCAGAACTCTGCCAGAAACACCTCCATTTGAATGGGTGGTGGGACAAGTAACCTTCTGGAAATGTTTATAACACTCAGCAGATGGCTGGGCTCTCAAGCTACCAGGCTGGATGGATGGATGCAGGACAGGAACCTCACCAGCACTGTGGAAAGGGCAGCAAACCTTGCATCTTCTCTAATAGCTGGCTTGGAGAGTGGCCTGCTGAGGTCACAGAGAAAGCACGAACCACTGACTTGCTGGATATTTAGCTAATGGGAGCTAAGCCAGCTTAACCCAATTAAGGCTCTTTTGCCAACATGTTTGCTTCAGCCTCTGTGATCTCTTAACCCTTTGTGGATGAGTTGGTCCATCCTCCACATCACAGTCAGCTCCTGCTCCAGAGGGAGGCACACAGATGCTTCCTGGAAGTATGTGCTAACTGGTGAGCTTCACCATCCTGTAATCTTTTTATCCAAGACCATACAAGACTTTATAAAACTAAACTAATACCTGGTCCTGATCAAAGTTAAAACGTCTTTTTATTTTAGTAACCAGAATAAGACAGTCTAGAACCTTCTAAGTGCACTTCGGGCATAGGGTTCCAGTCCACAGCTTTAACCCTTTTGTGTCCTTTTAGCAATGTTGATTGGTTTTTCAGGGGCCATGTCTACAGACGAGTGGACGCACCAGTTCCCAGAATCTCCACGGCCCCCTTCAGGGCGGCAGCTTTATGCTAAAAGTGTACATCCAGTTAGTGCTGAACTCCGTCACCAATCTTTCATTTCATCCGAGCTATCGGGTCAAAGAGCTGTATTCCAGGCAGCTACAAACAATGCTAAATAAACTCAATTTTGTTCATCCGCTAACATGTTTTGAAATCAAATGTAGCCCTAGACCTTTCTTTATTTCATACACACACACACACACACACACACACACAGAGCAGAGGGTGTCACTGTGTCTCCCTGGTTTCCTGAAACCCTAGGTCAAGGACATCCTGATGGGGGCAGCCTACAATGCAGAGGTGCTGCAAAGCTGCCATCTCTGCTCAGTAATCACCTCTGCAGAGAAGACAGTATTCCTGCCGAGCTTTAAAGCAAGTGACAAAAGAAAACTCGCCTTAGAACAGATTTATGTATTGTTCTAGTTGTTTTTCTTCTTAATTTTCTACCATAAAATCTGCTCAAACAGTACCTAGTCTTCCCTGAGTCTCAAGACCATCTAACCCCCAATGCCACTCTACAGAGTCTCTGAATCCAGTCAGCACATTGCTTTTATGATTGCAGACTGATAAACGGAAAAACTGAAGCTAGTCACACTCAAGTAAAGATCAGAAGATGCCCTCGGTCTGTCTTTGTTGCATAAGAAAACACAGACCCTCTCAGACTACCATTCCACACACACAGGCATGAACAAAAGAAGAAAGGAAGGAAGAAAAGGAGGAAGGAAGGAAGGAAGGAAGGAAGGAAGGAAGGAAGGAAGGAAGGAAGGAAG
>NW_021604568.1:6476060-6497610 GCF_004785775.1 Grammomys surdaster | reverse complement strand
CAAGGAAAAGAAAAAGAAAAGAGGGCCAGGATGTAGTGCTGACAGCACTCGCTGGGTGTGCGTGAGGCCTTGGAGGTCGCTTCAGTACTGCAGAGATTAATTTTTCATCCTAGTGACCCGGAAAGCCAAGTGCTCCAGTCACAGTGCTGGTGGCAGTACAAAAGGAGCTAACTAAAAGCCAAGGAAGGCTTCCTCTAGCCTCTGAAAGAAATTTAAAAATAATAATAATAAAAGTTTAAAACCTTAGAAAATGATCTTCTGAAGGCACTGTCAAACAACTTAGATATTAGCTGGATTGCTCTCTGACCTCATCACAAATCCCCAGACTGCTACAGAACGACGATAAACATTCAATCCAGCCAGTCACATAGCCCAGGCTGGCCTCAAACTTGCTAAGTAATTAAGGATGATTTTGAACTTCTGATCCTCCTGCTTCTGTCTGAGTACAAAACTGACAGGAATTGCTGCCACACCTGTTTTACATGGTACTGGAGATCAAAACCAAAATTGCATGTATATTAAACTAACACTCTACCAACTGTGCAACATCTACTCCCGCATGCCTAAAATTCTAAAGAAAAATATAAAATTTACTGAAATCAAATGAAATAGTAAATGTAAAATAACACCAAGGAATGCAAATGCTGCTCAAAAATATTATAAATGGTTTATTTTTATGTGTGTGAATGTTTGCCTGTATCTATGTATATGCATAGTGCCTGGTGTCAAAGCAGACCAGAAGACGACATCAGATCTCTTAGAACTAGAGTTATAGGTGGCTGTGAACCTCCAAGTAGGAGCTGGGAACTGAACCCAGGGCCTCTGCAAGAGCAGCAAGTACTATTAACCACTGAGTCATCTCTCCAGGTCAAGAAGTTCATGTATTTTTTAAAACATTTTTCTATTTTAAAAACTACTTGTTGCCGGGCGGTGGTGGTGCACGCCTTTAATCCCAGCACTTGGGAGGCAGAGGCAGGTGAATTTCTGAGTTCGAGGCCAGCCTGGTCTACAGAGTGAGTTCCAGGACAGCCAGGGCAACACAGAGAAACCCTGTCTCGAAAAACCAAAAAAAAAAAAAAAAACCTACTTGTTAATGAGAATAAAATTAGTCCTTGATCACATTATTTTACACAAAAAAAGAAATATTTTTTCCATAAACAGTACTTATATCAATATTGGAAAAATAAAATTAAATATTTTCAATTATAATTTTTAAAAAGAAAACATGTTATCTAATAAGTTCCACAGGTTGCAGAATATATGATCAATCTACAAAAAATAAAAAATAATAAGGAATTCCTTTTACTGTGGTATAAAAAATCCAAATACTTAGGGATAAATTTAACAAAAGGAAACTACCAACAGTGCATGGGAGGAGAAGAAAGACCTACAGGAGGAAGAGGATTCCCCAGCACTGGATGGGGACTTACTATTATCAATATTACGCCACTCTCCAAACCAACCTATAGATTCAGTGCAGCCCCTACCAAAAGTCTAAGTTTTTAAAATTAGAAATGGAAAAACTGATCCAAGGAAATTGAAAGGTGTATACTTCCCAATTTAAAAACTCATTACAAAGTTACATGAACCAAGAAAGTATGGCATCAGTGACAGAATATCAGCAGAGGAATTTAAGGCTCAGAACTTAGCCTTCATTTTAATGGCCAACTGACTTTTGACAAGATGTCAAGACAACTCAATGGAGAAAAAATAGTCTTTTTCAACAAATGTAGTGCGACAACTGGATACCCACACTCAAGAGATGGATCCTACCTCACATATTAACTCAGGATGGATTAAAGACCTGAGTGCAAGAACTAAACCCACAAAACTCAGGGAAGAAGACATGGATCTGGCAACTGTGCTTTACACCTGAAGTAAAAGTATGGCCAAAGAAAATGACAAACTGGCTTTACTAGCATGACAGACCTTCCTGTTTCAAAGTAAAACTCAAGGTAGCTCACAGAATGGGATTATATTTACACATTGTATATCTGATAATTGACTAGCATTTTCCATATAAAAAGAGCTCTTAAAAATTCAAAAGGAGATGGCTCCACAGTTAAGGGCGCACACTGTCCTTGCACAGAATGCCTGGAGCTCAGACCCCAGCACTCATGTCAGACAGCTCACAATACCAGTAACTCCAGCCCCGAGGTATCTAATGCTGACCCCTGTTAGCACCTGAATTCACATGCATGCACACACACACACACACACACACGTACACATACATACATCATCATACAATTTAAAACTATAAATAGTGAAATGGGCAAAGGAACGATACAGACATTCCCCCACCGATATGGTGATGACTGTAAGCACAAGGAGAGATGTTCAACATCTTACAATTACAAAGATGCAAATCAAAGCCACAGAAAATACTACTTCACATTGTCTAGGATGTCTATAAGGGTGTGTGTGTGTGTGTGTGTGTGTGTGTGTGTGTGTTGGGGAGAAAGAGAGGGGAAGAGAGAGGGAAGGAGAAGAAGAGGAAGAGGAAGAAGAAGACAAGAAGGAGAAGGAGAAGGAAGAAGGAAGAAGGAAGAAGGAAGAAGGAGAAGAAGAAGAAGGGGAAGAGGAAGAGGAAGAAGAGGAAGAAGAGGAAGAAGAGGAAGAAGAGGAAGAAGAAGCAGAAGCAGAAGCAGAAGCAGAAGCAGAAGCAGAAGCAGAAGCAGAAGCAGAAGCAGAAGCAGAAGCAGAAGCAGAAGCAGAAGCAGAAGAAGAAGAAGAAGAAGAAGAAGAAGAAGAAATGTAGAGACTGGAATCCTCATACATATAAAATGGGACGGTCACTTTGGAAAAGTGTTTAATTAATAACCAAGCTAACAGTTGTTAACAACAGAAGTTAACAACTGAGTAATCACATGACTCTGACATTGTTACCCAAAAGAACTGAAAACTTATGACCACACAAAAACCTGTGCACCAATGTTCACAGCAGCATTATCCACTAGGCAAAAAGGGCAAATAACACAAATGTCTATCCACAGAAAAATGCAAAAACAAGATGTGTTAAATCCTTGAGATGAGCTATTTGACTCTGGAAAGCAGTAGGGTACTTATCCACACTGCAGCATGAATGAACCATAAATATAATTATGGCTGAGACAAAGAAACCAGTCCCAAGGCTGCACTTCACTTAGATGTAGTGTCCAGAATAGAGCCACCCAAAGAGAGCAGACAGATAGCACTATTGGGGACTGTGGGAGCAGGAAGTGGGGAGTGACTGACTGCTTCCAGGTGTGGGAATTCTGGGGGGGGGGGGGGAGGAATGAAAATGTTTTGAAAGGATGACAGTAATGGTTGTACAACCTTGAAAATATACTAAAATTCACAACTCATATGCTCTAAAAGGGTAAACTGCATTCCAATTTTTAAAATTTGTAAAAGAACTATTTGTTTCGGCAATAAAATGCTCCAGGGGGAAATGAAGTAATATTGAGTCTTAGCTTGAGCAAAGGTGAGCTTTTCCAAGACCAGGACACATAATGTTCTTAGCAGATCTGAACTTTTTCCAAGTGTATCATTGTACAAAGTTTACAAGCAGACTTCTGCAAAGATCAGCTGTGATCACCCCACCCCTACCCATCAACTACCTTTACTGCTTCACATTCCCTTCGAGTCGAGGCATGTGGGGATTTTTACAAGTCTATAATCCTTACAAGTAATCACCCTACATTTCCCACACAGCCTTCAAAATTATCATTAAATGATTGTAATTAGTCGACATCTCTAATTTCCTTAATGTTCCCCTCTATGCCAGGCCTTCAGGTGTCATTTCACCATTCATAGGTAACGTTACAACATCTGTGACTATGAAGGCCAACATGACCCTTTTCTCTTCTAGAATCACCGAGTAAAGATTTCAGAAAAGAAACTGCTAACCCAAAGGAGTTTTCGGACTCCAGAATGCCTCCCCCAAGTGTCACAATTACACTGCTCTAAGTGACACAAATTTGCCATATTAACATCACTGTTTTATACTTCTCATGTAATCAATGCTGAAACCATTTTATCAGAGTAATCTGAGAATTTCCTTTTGTATTAAAACCTGGGGCATTCAGGGGCTCTCAAAGTCCTTAAGAACGTGCTTTAGACATTTTCATCTTTATTATCCCTTCCCATCATATCTAGTTAAAAACTAATTATTGTAATCTTGGTATTTGTACTTTAGGGAACTTAGAACATGTAATAAATTGTAGCCAGCTTGTCAAGTTAACAAACAGCCTAAAAAAAGGTGAGCATAGAATTCAATCAAAAGAGGGCTGGTAAGATAGTATAGGGCTGGCCAGTGAGTATAGGGGCTTGCCACCAAGAAGGCTGAATTGAATCCCCAGGACCCACATGGTAGGAGAGGACCAGCTTCTCTGGCCCTCCACATTACACCAGGGCACACATACACACGCTGTAATAATGATAATACATTTAAAAAACAAACACGCTGTTTATTTATAAAAGAGAAAGGTGGGGGGGACCTTCACTAATTAATCTTTTAAGATTCTAACACTTACAACTGCTATAAACCTGACTGTCGATCTCCAGTGTGGACTAAGAACTGCTACTGTGAACTGGCCCATGCAAAATTCATGTTGAAACTTAATCTCCACCATGGGGGTACTAAGAGCTGGGGCCCTCAGAGAGGCCAGGTCATGAGGGTGGCCTCAAGAATAACTCAGGCCCTTATCACCAGGCTGGAGGGAACTAACCTAAGGCTCTGTTTTGCCCTGTCACTTTCCTGTCATGTCAGGACAAGGTAAGGAAGCCTTTACTAGACACCAAATGCTCTGCTCTTAGATTTCTCAGCCTAGAGAACTGGAAAAATTATTTCAAACTACCCAGTTTCTGAAATTTTGTTACAGTAGCATGCACTTAATCTGTTTCTGCTACTATATACAATTACCAATAAAGTACAGCTCTAATATAAATAATAACTAACTGGGCATTACCTCCCAGGCCCTGTTAGAAACATTTTTACGTTTATTTGCACTTTGTTTTCTTCTGAGACAAGCTTGCTATGTATCCTAGGCTGACCTTGAAATCACAATCCTCCAGCCTCAGCATCCCAAACATTAGGATTACAGGTGTGCACTACCCTGCCTGGCTCATATTAGTTCACTTCATATTATGAGTTAGAAAACATCTCTATTTTCTACTAGGATCAAAGAGGAAAGTTACTATCCAAAGCACATCAGAGAAGCCTACTTTTCTTAACTTCATTAACAAGTGGCATTCTTTCCTAAGCATGTAAAGTCAAGAAAAATGCAATGGTCCAGGACTGACAGGACATCAGTATGAAGACAGAGCCCAGTCAGTACAATACTTATGATCAGTGGCAGCACTGAAACAAAACAGGGGAAGGCTACGAGCAGTTAAATCAATAGGGTTTCTTTCCTCACCAGAGTCTAGCATGCAATGGCTGCAAAGAGCAGCCTCCTGGTAACTGACAAAGCCTACTGCTTGTATGGGTTCCCCTAAGCAACTCTGAAGAGTTTTCTGCTGTGTATGCATGTATCTGACCTCAATGCTAGACTCAGGCAGATATGTGGGTATCACTGGAAATCCCCAGGGCAGGTGATTTGACCAGGTCATCAGGTCCATCTGCACCAAGCTGCAGAATAAGGAACATGTGATTGACACCCCGTGTAGTGACAGGTTCAAGTTCCCTCGTCACCAGAAGATCTACAACTCAGAGAAGTGGTGCTTTCCTGTTTAATGCACATGAATTTGAAGACACGGTAGCTGAGAAGCAGCTTATCCCTAAGGGCTGGGGGTCAAACATATCCCGAGTCAGGGTCCATGAGCGAGGGGTAGACAGCTTGCACTGTGCTGAGCCCCACCCACTACCAGTCATGTTTACTAATAAATCTCATATGGAGTCTGCAAACAAATAGGGAAGAAAAGAAGGAAAATAAAACCAGGGGAAGCGCTTGGTTCCACCATGTCCATCACCACCTAATCTGTCTTAACAATACACATTCCATGAAGATCGCTTGCTATTTGTTCCCTGTCTCACCCTCCAAAGCCAGCTCCACCACTGTGCAATCCCCAGCCCTGATGAATATCTCAACAGAATGTTCTTTGAGCAGAAATGAAAAGAGCCAAGAAGCCTCTACCCTGCAAACCTAAATCCAATCTACATCGCTCCAAAAGAAAAACCAACTAATGAGAAAATACGTCACTAAATCAAAAGGAGTACTTGTATTTAACAACTGGAGGCTTTGAGCAATCTATAGGCCAATGCCCATGTCCCCAAATGCCCTCCCACTCTGACCATAATAAAGTAAAACCTCAATTATCAGCTAAGCTAAAGTAAAACACAACATAAAACCCAATGACACAATGAGATCTATTATCTATGCAACAAAATGGCAGCTGACAATTGTTTGAGAGCAAGATATCTGAAATATTTACATCAAAGTCGCAAGATGAAAACCAGTGGCAAGCCTGAGAACCTGATTTCTCAGAGATGTGGCTAACCTTTAACTCTGACTAAGGAGAGGGAGGGTTGGTCTGCTAGTGTGGAAAGAGCCCCAGCCTAGAAGTCGGGGATGTGAGTTCTGGTCCAGTGGATGTGCCTAGGTAGTAAGGCGTGGTAGTCCCAAACACTCTTCTTTCCCGGATTTATTTTCCTTATTCCAGGGGCTAAGGAAACATGTTTGCCTCTCAGGCTTCCCTTATGAAGGTCCTCGGGGTAGCTTAATAGTGATGGATCCCACAGCTCCTTCCCCAGAGCCTACAGGTAGCAAAGACTGTGTGTGAGGCCTAGACTCTTCCCTTAATAAGTGATCCAGATAAATCTTGTCACCTAGTAAAAACATCAGCAAACACTGGACTAGAAAACCTTCAAGCTGTGCACCTTCTCAATAACCTGTGACAAAGTTAATGCATGGTACTACATATATAAAAAATAAGATTATAAAGACAAACAGATCCACTCCTTTTGATACCTGTCATACTTTTAAACATCAATTTTAAAGCATCCTTCTACATTCTAGACAAGTTTGGTAAGGGAAAAAAATATTCCCATATTAAGCTCTTACCATAGTAATAGGCAAAGACTTACTGAACTGCTACAGAAACAGAATCACATACTTAATGAATTTATTTTTTGAGATAGAGTATACATAGCCCAGGCTGGGCTTACTATGTAGCCAAGGATGACCTTGAACTCTTGACCCTTTCTGTCTCTACATCCCAAGTTCTAAGTTTACAAATGTGTGCCACCATGCCCAATTTATATGGTGCTGGTGAGTGAACCCAGGGTTTGGAACATGCTAGATAAACACCTTACCAACTGAGCTACCTCCCCAGTCCATACCTGATGTTTTCAATGCAAATTACACATACACCCTTGCATGTGTAACATTAGATAGTCACCTGTTTCTAACTAAAAAATAAGCAGAAAAGACTCCCACCAAGTCCTAAGCAGCTGTAAACCATGAGTCCTGCAATACTGGAATGCAATCATTACAAAGAAAAAAAGGAAAGAAAGAGACAAACACTGGTTAGGACTTCTTCAAAGTCACTGTGGTGTAGCTAGCTAGAGTCCACTCTGTTGATAAGAAGGTAATGACAGGTAAAGGAGGAGCCTGACAGGCTTCTGCGCACAAAACACGCAGCTTTTTGCTGGAGTTTTCTTCCCACTGCACTGGTCTGCTCTCACTGTTTCCTAGCATTCTCACCATCTGCTAACAGGAATTTAGGAGCTTATTTTCTTATTTGATCTATAAGCAACTACAGGACTAATGACTGGTGGAGGCGTGAGGAGTGGGCTTGAAAAGGATGCCCATTAGCAACCAAACATTAATATGGCAGCTACAAAAAAAGATAAAATCAGGGCTGAAACAGAAAACGGAGTCTGACAAATTAGGATGAAGAGGTAGCTCAGTGGTTAAGAGTATTTGTTGTTTCAAAAGGACCAGGACTAGATTCCCAGCATGCACATGAAGGCTCCCCACCACTTCGGGCACAAGGCATGCGCGTGGTGCACAGACATACACACAGACAAACACTCATATACATATGCATACAATAATACAATAATAACAATAATAAAGCAGCTGTAAAGCAGCCATTAAAGCAGCATACTAAGGCAGTATAATGTTACTGTAAAATCCGCCAAAAGAATCTCAGTACTTGATGTGTAACTCTTTCAAAAAGAATTTCTTAGTATTAGGGTTACACAAGCAAAAGCATCAGTATATTACAATATTTAAAAAGAGGGCACCAACCCCTACCCACTATCACCAAAGCACTGGCTCTAAAAACAACAAATAGCATTTCTTATAAACACATGTAGAGGTTTATTACCCAATAGGCTCTGAGGCAATGTTTTGACAAAAGTCCAAATCTCACACCCATTAAAACAGAAACACTGGGGCTGACGAGATGGCTCAGTGGTTAAGGGCACTTAACCACAACTACTACGTACTACTCTAGTAGAGAACCAGACTCAGTTCCCAACACCTGCATAGTGGTTCACAACCATCCATTACTCCAGGTCCAGGGGAGCTGATGCCCTCTTCTGACTTCCACAGACACCAGGAATGAGCATAGTGCCCACACATACTCATACATAAAATAAAATAAATGAATTTAAAATAATGCCAATATCAGCATTTCAAGCTAGTATAAGAGAATAATTGAGACAGTGAGTTTTGGGGCTAGAGGTGTAGCTTAGCACATGGGATAAACAAACAAACAACCCAGCTAATCCTGATGTCACACAGACATGAGTAAAAACCCAAATCGGTGAATTACTATGTGACCTTGAAGAAATCATTCAATCTAAGCCTCAATTGTCCTCATTGGTAAAATAGGAATAACATTCCATTCAGACATCATGAGATTTCAACAAGGTTCTTCTTGAAGAACCTTCAGCCCTGTGCCTGGCAGACAGTAGTAAAGGCACAAACCCGTCTTTATCATCACCATGATGATCAGACTACAGAATAAGTATTACTGCCTTTCCCCTCAAGCTAGGCTAATGCTAGCTGTAGACAAACTTTAAAAGTTCTAACCACTAGAAAGAAGACACTAAAGATGCTTACACAAAAGTAGCATGTCTTTCCAACTCCTGAACCTTCTATCTCCACCACCTCAGGGAAAACTAATCAAACTGGTTATCAACAGCAATGAGAAAAGCTTCATCAGAGACCAGCTTAATTCTGCAGGGAAAATCCAATGAGATCTGGGTTAATGATCTAACCAGTTTGGGGTTATAGTTGGATTGGGGGAGTCTTGGTTTTGTTCTCTTTCTGTTTTTTAGAAATGGAGATAAGAGGGGGAACAGAAGAAGAAAGTTTCCAGAGCACCCCACATACCATGGGTTTTTTATCACAAACACAAAAAAACAGATGCGGCAGAAGCTAGTGAGGTGGCTCAACCCACAGGGGTACTTGCCGCCAAGCCTGAGCCCGAAGTTCAACCTCCAGGATGAAAGGAGAGAACCAACTTTCACAAGTTGTCCTCTGATCTCTCTCTCTCTCTCTCTCTCACTCTCTCTCTCTCTCTCTCTCTCTCTCTTTCTCTCTCTCTTCCTCTCTCTCTCTCTCCCTCTTCTTCTCCCTCCCCCACTCTGTCTAAAATCTCTCTCTCTTTCTCTGTACACACACACACACACACACATATGAATAAATAAACTTTTTAAAAAATCTTTTTGTAATTTCAGGAAGCTCAGGGTATAGCCCACTGGTGAAGGGCTTGCCTACCATGGACGCCATGAATTTAACCCCCAATGCATTAGAGAAAGTTACATCTAAATTAAAAAATCATGAAAAGAAACCAGGTGGGCAATTTTAACTCACACATTAAAAAGAACTAATACCTGGGCAATATATTAACACCTGCTTTAAAAAGTACCTGTAAATTTAATTATCACCTCCTGTTAGTGTACCAAATATAGCACCACTTACAGTATTTAAATGAATGTATTTACTACTCCAGAGAATGAAGAATATTGTGAAGATCATTGGTATAACTAATACAAAATATATTTTTCTATTTTGTCAAAATATATTGCTATCAAAATACAAATGTCATTGTTTCAATTTCTGTGTTTCTTTTTCTTTTTCTTTTTTTGAGTGTTGAGTGTGGTTTCATAAACTTTTTTTCTAAAAGACCAGTGGCTAAAGAGATGGCTCAGTAGTCACTTACTGTTCACGAAGAGGACCTGAATTTGGCTCCCAACACCCACATGGCTCTCCACTCCCAACTGCCTGGTAACCAGTTCCAGGAGATCTGACAGCTCTTTTAACCTCTGAGGGTGCGCATACATATGCTCAGGTGCACACATAATCATATAAAAGTAAATAAATAAATCTTTAATAAAAAAAACAGAATTGATGTAACTAACTGTAAAGTTAAACTGACCAAACCAATTTCTTAAAAATCAAAGGGAATATTTTAAAAATCAATTATTCCTATTCTTTAAGTAGCAAACAGCCATTCTGTTCTTTTAAAGACGGCTTAAATCTCCAGTTTGCCACCAACTGTCTTTGCTTCTCCCAATAGTAGACTAACTGTATCTGCCCTTTGCTCTACTTTAACCAAATGCCACATATCTCCTCGGATAAGAACTAAAGTGAAGTATTACGCGTTATTTGTCTAGCATTAGCCTCCCAAGTAGCTGGCGATACAGGTGCACATCGTGAAGCCTGACTTAGCCTGGAATTAGCAATCTATAAGGGGATATGCAAAAATCTGAACAGCAAGAACAGCAAAGGACACTGAACCAGCACTGGGAACTCAGAGGCACCCTCAAGCATTTCAAGACATCTCCCTGTGTCGCAGAGTGAAGGAAGACACTAGTTCAATGCTCTTAATAAGCAGCTTTGGCACTGAACCCATACCCCAAAAGCTCTGGAGCTAGAGATACTGGACATTTTCTTTTTCTCCTCCTGCTTTTAAATGCAAATTACTAAGCCCTGAAGCACATTCTGCTCTATTTTTTTTATATGAAAATTACTGCATTGTGGTCCTGTTCCAGAGAGGACACCATTCATCCAAGAAAAGGGAGTGAGGACAAGCAGGCACGCTGTATCTTTACACAATTCCATCCAGTGAGCTGTCACCAGGTACACACAGCCTTTGTCGGGGAAGCGACCCCATTAGTGATAGAAATTCCATGTGAAGAATGAGAACTTAGTTTTCAGGTCATGCAAGGTTACACACACATTGCAATGCTGGAGCATGCCAGCCACCAGTGACAGAACTCAGCATCCCTTGGTTTTCAACAACACTAGCTATTTACTGGAAACTCTCAGTGTCTCAATGATAATAGTACAAGTTGCTATTCACCTACTTAGGACAAAATAAGACAGACAACACCACGATGCAGAAAATGATGCACTGAGAATCCACATGGTGGACAATAGGCCTTTGCCTCTCTCTCTGGCGAATACCCTAGAGCCTGGAGGCTAATTTGGAGACGTACTTCATATTAATGTATCAAGAGATCAAGGTTAAAAGAACACTTTTAAACTGGAAAAAAAATCAAGAAATAAATCATAATTAAGAATGGTATTCATCCCACTGTCACAGGTTCAAGCTTTCTGCCAAAACCACACTTGCATTAGGGATTTTTACTTGCTGTCAGCTAAACAGAAACAGTGAAGAGAGACAGTTATAACCTCATAAAAAGTTAACTTACAGCCAATCTTTCCAAGTTATATATTTAATAACTAAGTTTGCTTTAAACAAAACAAACCCCCTGTTCCAGCCTGAGAAGTCACATCTAAATAATGTGGGGTTTATAATGGTACTTTCTTTACCCCTGCTCCACCCTCAAAGACCTCAGTCTACCCTGCAGGATGCCAGATAGTCAAGGACAAAATCTATCAAAAAATGTACTTCCAGTCTTTGACATGCCAGCATGAATGTTTAAGGGAGAAAAAAAAAAAGGACTGCACTGGGTTTTTAAAGGCTACTTAAATATTTTCCAAATGTCTGTGATCAGATGTAACCGCAGGGCATCTAGGGAGCTGCTCTGTACTTTCACCTACCTATTGAGAACCCAGACAATGAATGAAGTAGATCCCTCAAGACCAGAGGTCCCTAGAGGGTTAAATTTCAAGCATTGAAATTACAAAGCCTGTTTTCTGATGATGTGAAAAAGTAACGACAGTCTTGGGCTTTTAAACCTTAAAGTGCTCACTAGTTCAATCCGTCCCCAAGTCCATGCCATCCTTTCAACTTTGCAATTAAGAAAGGGAGAAATTCCGGTCAACTCTCCTTGGGGGGTTGGTCTGGGGGTAGAGGACTCAAGGAGGAAGGAGGATGGAGACTGAAAGAGCAAAGCCAATGAAAAAAATAGCAAAATTGCCCACCTTTCTTAAATTCTTCCAGCATAGCGTCCAACTTGGTGTCATTGAAAACAAAGTGCAAAGGGTGGTTGTAAAATTTGGTGATGGTTTTCAAGGGAGTACAGTCATCTGGATCCACGAAGGCCAAGTCTTTGACAAAGAGCAGGTCCACGATGTTGGAACGTTCTCCCTCGAACACTGGGATTCGAGTGTAGCCACTCTCCATGATCTCGGACATGGTGTTGAAGTCTAGGATGGCCTCGCCTGTGATCATGAAGCAGTCCCTGAGGGGAGTCATCACGTCTTCCACCGTCTTGGTGCGGAGCTCCAGCGCCCCTTGGATGATGTTCAGCTCCTCCTTAACGAGGTCGTTATAGGGGTCAGTAACCCGGAGCATCTCTAACAGTTTTTCCCGGTTATAGACAGTGCCTATCTCCTGGCCCAGGACGCAGTCCAGCAGTTTGCTAACCGGGTAAGAAGCGGGGAAGGTCATCATCATGAAAAACTTGGTGAGGAAAATGGTGTTGGCCCCTACCGCCAGGCCGTGTCGGGAGCAGATGGCTTGGGGCACGATTTCTCCGAAGATGACGATGCCAATGGTGGAGACCACCACCGCCACAAGGCCCGAGCCCGCAATGTCGTCGAGCAGGATGGTGAGAGTGGTGTTGACCAGTACGTTGCCCAGCAGCAGCGAGCACAGCAGGTAGTTGCCCTGCCTGCGCACCGGCTCGATGCGCTTGGCATAATTCTTCTCTTTCTCCGTGCCGCAGTTTTGCACGATGCGCAGCTCCATCGGGTCCAGAGCCATGAGCCCCAGGTTGAGGCCGCTGAACATGCCGGACAGGCACAGCAGCAGCGAGATGAAGATCACTTGCAGCCAGAAGGGCAGCAAGAACTTCTTCTCCTCGCCCACTATCATCTTGGTGTCCTCACCGTCGTGGTAAATCCAGGTGGTCTCGGCCCACGGAGGAGGCGGGAGTCCGGCCACCCCCGCGCCACCCTTGCCCCCGACGGCTCCACTAGCAGACCCGGAGCCGCCGGCGCCCAGAGCGGGCGTGGAGAGAGACGTGCACAGGTAATAAGACTTGCTCTTCTCCATCTTGCGCAGCGGTTTGATCTCGATCTCGATGATGCCCGATGTGCGGCGATTGAGAATGATGTGGGGCAAGATGATGATGTCTGAGGTGCGGATGCCGCAGCGCTGGGGGCCGCTGTCCGGCTCCGGAGGCGCGGGGCCCCCCAGCCCACGTTCGCCGGGTGTGTGCCGGCGTCGCTCGTGCTCAGTGAAGGCGATGCGGGACCATGTCTCGTTGTTGATGTTCTGCCCGTACACCCGCAGTTTGACCCGGGTCCGCTCGCTCACCCGCAGAGCACCCCCTTCCATGAACGACACGTCGTTCGTATCCTCCAGCCGCAGCCCGATGATCACGGTCTCCTCGTTCTCGCCGGCCGCTGTGCAGCCGCCCGCGCCGCAGCAGCAGCTCAGCAGGAGCAGCGGCAGCAGCCGGCCCGCAGCTGCCTGCAGGACCCCCCGGCCACGGGCACTGAGGCTGCGGCGAGCCGCCATCTTCCAAGTGGGCAGTGCGGCGGCTGCCTGCCCGCCCGCCATCTTTACTTCGGGTTCACAAGCGCCACAGCCAATCATAGGGTGACTGCTCCAGCTGAGGCTTCATCCTTCCCACTCGGCGGCGCGAGCGCAGGCACCGGCGCCCGAGCAGGACTGCAACCGCGCGTTCGCGCCCAGCCCTCAGCTGTCCTTCTCTCTGAATGACACTGATTCGGACTGAGCCAGCTGAGGAACCCCCGGGCTCGAGGGAGGAGGGAGGGGAGGGAGGGGCGTGCTAGCCTCTCCAGCGAGAGGCAGGTCTGCCAGCCAATCAAGAGCGGGTGCCCGCCTTCCCAGCCAGGGGGCTGGAATGGGGGCGTGGTCGCAGTCGGCGTGCCGCACCAATGGCACGGGAGGTGGGCGGGGAGATGAGGGCCACTGTCCTCCACAGCATGCCAAGTTTCCAACTGAAAGGCGCGTGACTCTTGTGTATGCGCGGGGAGGAGGCGTGGCCACTCGGGACGCAAGAGCCAGTCAAAGATGAGCGCTGAGGGGATGGGGGCGTGGTCTTCCTCCAGGCGGCCAATGAAAAGGAGCGGTCCGCGGGTGCGGCGCTCCCTGTGGGGTCTCTGTAGTAGATCCTCGCGCGCGGCTTGGCAGCCCTGCAATACTGCCCTGAGGCGCGAGGCCTCAGGTCCTTGCTGCAAGGCCTTGCGGGCTCCACGGGGCTCCGCGTCGCCTCAGAATGGGCTTAGCCCTCCTTCTCTGGGAGCACCAGAGCGGACTGGAGACAGCTTACGGTGCACAGAGCTTAGAACCAATTCGGGACACTAGCCAAGCCCCCAGACCACTACTCCCGCGTGCGACTCTTCTGGAGATTCGCGCTGACAGGGTGGCCCTAGCAACCCCGAGGACAAGCGATCTGCGCCTCTGAGCGCCCTCAGCTGCTCACGATCATGTGGCGCCACCTGCCGGCCCTCACGGACGACCTTTGATGTTTTCTAGCTCTCAGCAAACCCCTCAAAGTGTGGTCAGCTTCCCAAACTCGGTAATCACAGGAATCCTCCTGTAGTCTTGATATAATCACAGAATGAGATGGGTCCTGTTTTTGGTTTTGTTTTGTTTTGTTTAACGTGCACCCAGGCAATTTTGGAAAATAGGAAGGGGAGAACATTCTGAGAAGGCCCACGAAAGCTTATTTTGAAATGCACTGGCCAAACGCTGTTAGCTCCGGAGAAGATAGATTCTGGAGAACACGGATCACCAAGACTCAAGTCCATCGCATCAGAGTAGATGCGGGAGCACAGTAGCTCCCAAGCTGAACTTTCTGCCTCCCAACCGAAGCGCGTTTTAAAAATGCTTTCCTGATTTTACTTTGTATTCCATAATCACAATACCTTTTCTTTTTGTCAACACCCAAAGTATTTTTTATAATTTCCAGGATGAGCAATTCCTGGGCTCATTTCAGTGGTGTCCTCGCCATTCTCTCCTCTTTTAAGCCTGTCCTCGTCCCTTCCAGCTAGTGACTGGTCAAACCAAGGCCTGTTGCTCCTTTATTTGAGCCCTTCCCTGAATCCCTGAATCCTCATCCCCCTCTGATAAAAGCCTACAAGGTCCTGCAAGCTCTGCCCCAACCAGGCTCTGTCATTTTCTCACTCACTGCCGAGGACCTTACTGGGGTCTTTGCATGTGCCATTTCCCGTGGGTGGGATTCGACTTCTTCCAGATGCCAACATTAGCCCTGTTTAAAGGCTTTGTTCAAAGGCCACCAGACTCGATGTCTCCCTTATTTTTCTTCAAAGCAAAGATTGATCATTTGCTAATACCATGTGTAACTTACTCATTTGGATGATAATCTGTCCTCTCTCAAGAACTGTTGTGCACTGTTATATCACCTCAGCCTAGAACAACTGTAGATATTCAAAAGGTCATTAAAAAAGTGTTAA
Source organism: Grammomys surdaster (assembly GCF_004785775.1). Taxonomy (NCBI): domain Eukaryota; kingdom Metazoa; phylum Chordata; class Mammalia; order Rodentia; family Muridae; genus Grammomys; species Grammomys surdaster. The sequence goes on along the minus strand of NW_021604568.1, from coordinate 6,481,810 downwards.
AGAAATAAAGACGCTTGTACTTTGATTATTTTAAGTAAATGATCAACTCTAGTCCTAGTCCTCTGGTTTCTAGTGATTTTGTTTGGGTTTTTTGTTTTTTTGGGTTTTTTTCTACTTCCTAATTCTCATATTGCTATATTGGAAAAATTACTTCAGATGAAGAAAATGGAATTCTCGGGTTTCTTATAAGCTTACAAGAGTAGTATTTACAGTTTATAAGCTGAAGTCTTTAGATATCTGACAAAGGTTCAGGACAGACCCGTTGCTTCTAAGCCAGCTGACTGAAAATGTGAGGACAAGTGTGTTCCAGGCTAAGAGGGAAGACAGTTAGTGGTTCTCAAATATTGAGTGTACCATTTGGAATGGAAGTGCAGAGACAGGAAGAAGTACTTGCCAGCCCTACAGACATTTCCTGTACAGAGAAAGCAACAGTCGGGAAAGTGTAGTCTGTGCAATCTAGAAGCAGGCTAAAAAGTTCAAGACTTAAGCAAAACAGAACAGCACCTCCCAGCAGACACCACAAAATAAGCCAGGCTTAGACTCACACAGGAGATTGCTCTGCGATCTTTACCCTCAGTGGTGGATGTGAACTGCTACCCTGCATGAATACTCAAGACACACAAAGCTGTCTAGACACCTGAGCCGAGCAGTTTTTCCTTTCATTAGAGTTATCCTTCAGTCTCGGAGGCTTTTTAAGGTCAAAGACTTACTCTTTCCTTCGAGAGAGCTGCTGGTGCCGGTTTGCAGTGTGTGGCTTCTGGGGCTATCCTTCCAGGGATAGAAGGTGGTGATGTTTATAAGACGCCTCTTCTGAAATGTTGGGGAGGGGAGAGGGAATAACATCACAAAACCCTAATTTCCGACCATATTTTAATCCACAAAAGGCCACAGAGGGGCTGAGACTCTTAAGGGGTAGCCAGCAGTGGCTCACCCTCGATTCTCAATTCGTTTTCTCCTTCCCTGACCTTGAATGAGTCACTCAGGCTAAGCTAAAACCTCCTGCAAATATCCTCCTTAACTAAACTTCCCCTCCCAGAAGCCTTTACGAGAAAATAAGAGAGAAGAGCAACAGCTCACTTTTCTTCTGTCCAGAAAGAAAACCTCTAAATCTTCGGGTTCAGGAATCAGCTCCTTAGCCAGACCCAAATGTCTCTCCAAGGACAGACAATGCACTGGATTTTCTAAAAGATTGCAAATAAAAAAAACAAACAAACAAGCGTTTCTCTATACATTTTGTTCACCTAAGGTCTGAATAATAGAGAAGATTTTCGTTCTGAAATTTGTTGGGTTGTAGAAAAGCACTCAGAGTTAAAGCTCTAAATGGGACTTGGGGTTAGGAGACGGAACCCAAGGCCTTGGACATATGCTCTGCTGCTGGGGTCCACTTCAGCCAAGAGTGACATCTGAATGCCACCAGAACACAGAGCCTTCAGAGGAAAAGCAGAAACTAGGAAACCACTGGAATTACATGAATTTTCCCTTGAGTCCACTCTGATGGCCCAGAGGGATTTCTCAGAAGCAATCCTGTGCACTTGTACTAGAACCCTTTTAGGCAAAATGGGAAATTTTTACTGCAGTTCATAAAACCATTCAGTTAATAGAAAGCCTGAGGCTTGAGGATTTTCTCAGGAGGCCTTGCAGGCTTCTGTTAGGGCTTTCCCATTCCCCTCCTCTTTGTAGGTATTTTCTGGGCATTGTTACTGAGAAGAAGGGAAGTGTGGCCTTTTGACAGTTGGGAGGAAAACCCCCTTATTGGGGGTTGGTCTGGTGCTGCTATGTATTCAATTGCTAAATACAAGCCCTCTCCTTCCCCCCCCCCCCCAACCCCCAGATCTGGCGACCTCCTTCCCCAGTGAGCAGATCTTCATGCTCGCCAAGTAACGATATGTAAACCTTGCCCCCACCCCCACACACACACAGTTTAAAGCTATTGGTTAAATAAAAGTGGATACAGCCAATTACTGGGGAGAATAGAAGTAGGTGGGGTTTTGGTTACTGGGCTGGGGATCACAGGTAGGGACCACAAGAAGAATGAGGAGGAAGGAGACAGGAGAAGGAGGAAGAAGGAAAAAAGGCAGAGAGAACAGTAGGTCTCCATTAGTTGTTGTAAACCAGGAGCACATGGCTAGGTGAAACGCCCTCTGAGACATGCTGATGGAGCAGAAATAACCCAGGCAAGACACAGACAGCACGGACTTGAGGAACACAGCTGGGAATCAACAGTCTAGCATATAGAAAAATATTTTAGGGATTATCCCTAGTAATTGTGCTAAAGCTGATTTTAAAAATCCATAGAACTCTGCCTTGATTATTGGGGAGGGGCTTTCCAGGTCATGTTCATAAGAGTTATTATTTAATAAAAGTTACCAAATAATATTTTAAATTTTAAAATACCATTTACAGTTTCTCTTTGAAAAGGTTCTGAATTCTTCACAACTAGCCTTTGCTGAAATCTAGTCTTCAGCTACCCAACAGGAAGTGAATATATGAGAAGCCACCCTAACGATGCCTAAAAATCCCCCATTGCCTCTTCTTGCTCTGCTTTCTTGCTCTGCTTTCTTCCTCCTATCAGCTACGCTCTGTGGTCTGAGCCCTAGAGTAAGGGCTGGGCAACTATGATCAGTGCCCCACACTTCTTAAAATTGCACTCCTGGAGATATAGCTCAATTGGCAGTGTTTTCTTTGTATCTATGAATCTCTAGGTTCAGTTCTCAGTTCCTCACAAAACCAGGCTTGGCCATACACACCTCTAATCCTAACACTTGAGAGAGAGGCAGAAGATTCAGGAGTCCACAGTCATCTTTGGTTCTATAGCGAGTTCAAGGCCAGCCTGGGCTACATCAAGAGTTTGTTCCCCAGTCTCCATTTGGTGGCGTGAGGGCAGAACAGGTAAGATTGGGATGGACAGAAGAAAAAAAAAAACACCAGGGCCTAAATGTATGAATCTAGGGCCTCCCATGAGAGTCATGCCTTTGTGCCTAGGACACCTGTGTTTCTCTCATGCTAGCTTAGCTCACTCCCACACCCTTTGATTCACTTCGTCTGAGGATGAAGGTAAAATACATCTGTCAGTGCACTCCCCTCCCCAGGCACAGACAAAACACTTACAAAATGCAAGCACAGTCTTCCTCCCTTTTCCAGTTCCTCTAAGACACTGTTGATTTTAACTATTACTAGGCTAATAGGATATTGCCTCTTCTTCTTCTTCTTCTTCTTCTTCTTCTTCTTCTTCTTCTTCTTCTTCTTCTTCTTCTTTTCTTCTTCTTTTTCTCCTCCTTTATCCTTCTCTTCCTCCTCCTCTTTTTCCTTTCTCTTCCTCCTCTTACTCCCTCTTTTCCCTCTCTCCCTCTCTTCCTCCTACTCCTTCTACTTCCTCTCTCCCTCTCCCTTTCCCTTCTCCTTCCCTTTCTCTCCCCCTCTCCCTCTCTCCCTCTCTTCCCCCTCCCCCTCCGCCTCTCCCCCTCCCCCCTCATTAACTGCTTCTTTACATTTCTTTTAAAATACTTTCTCTCTGTGTGTATCTGTGTGTGAAAGTTGGCAAGCATGTCCTGATGAGTTGGAGGTCAGATGACAGCCTCACCTTTCTCTGAGAATCTCTTGGGTTCTGTTTTGTTTCCACTGTAGACGGCAGACTAGTGTGAGTTTCTGGGGATTCTTCTGGCTTCCCCTTCCTTCTCATCGCTGAAACACCGGGATTACAGACATGTGTGTTACTGTGTCACACTTGCCCAGCAAGCATTTTACCCACTAAGCCTCTCCCTAGCCTTATACTTTATTTTTTTCCTTATGTATTTATTTATCTGAGACCTGGACCCCAGCGTCTCAGATATCTCGGGCGGCCTTTGAACCTGCTGTGTAGCTGAGGATGACCTTGACCTGGTGATCTTTCCATCCCTAGCTTCTGAGTACTACAGTTCCAGACATGCGCAACCAAGGATATGCCACTGGAGATCAAATCCAGGGAGCTTCCTGTGTACCAAACAAGCTTTCTACCAGCTGAGCGACATTCCCCAGCTCCTGCTTCTTTAAATTTAAATAAAAAACATTCTATTTCTTACCCCATTTCTTTCTCTCCCTTTGTTTATAGACCTATCAGTCTGTGTGCAATGTTTCTCTTTCTCTTCATTTATTTGTAGACCTATCAGTCAGTGTATATTGTTTCTCTAGTGAGCTCTAAGCACACTCTAGTCACTGAGGAACTACAATATGGAATCATCAGTTGCCCCAAGATACACATTTGTAATCCTAGCACTCAGGAACTGGAGCCCGGGAGATACCAAGTTTAAGGGTATGTGTGAGAGTACTGTATGTATGTGAGAGTACTGTATGTGTGTGTGTGAGAGTACTGTATGTTTGTATGTGAGAGTACTGTATGTATGTATGTATGTATGTATGTATGTGAGAGTACTGTGTGTATGTATGTGAGAGTACTGTATGTTTGTATGTGAGAGTACTGTATGTTTGTATGTGAGAGTACTGTGTGTATGTATGTGAGAGTACCATATGTATGTATGAGAGTACCGTATGTATGCATGTGTGAGAGTACTGTGTGTATGTATGTGAGAGTACTGTATGTATGTGAGAGTACTGTATGTGTGTGTGTGAGAGTACTGTATGTTTGTATGTGAGAGTACTGTATGTATGTATGTATGTAAGAGTACTGTGTGTATGTATGTGAGAGTACTGTATGTTTGTATGTGAGAGTACTGTATGTTTGTATGTGAGAGTACTGTGTGTATGTATGTGAGAGTACCATATGTATGTATGAGAGTACCGTATGTATGTATGTGTGAGAGTACTGTGTGTATGTATGAAAGTACCATATACACATGGTACTCTCACACACATATGGCACTCTTTCACACATACACACAGTACTCTCACACATACACACAGAACTCTCACAGACACACAGAACTCTCACATACATACAGTACTCTCACATACACACAGTACTCTCACATACATACACACAGAACTCTCATATACATACATACAGTACTCTCACATACACACAGAACTCTCACATACACACAGTACTATCACATACACACAGTACTCTCACATACACACAGTACTCTCACATACATACATACAGTACTCTCACATGCACACAGTACTCTCACATGCACACAGTACTCTCACATACACACAGAACTCTCACATACACACAGAACTCTCACATACACACAGTATTCTCACATACATACAGTACTCTCACATACATACACACAGTACTCTCACATACATACAGTATTCTCACAGACACACAGTACTCTCACATACACACAGAACTCTCACATACATACAGTACTCTCACATACATACAGTACTCTCACATACATACAGTACTCTCACATACATACACACAGTACTCTCACATACAAACATACAGTACTCTCACATACATACACATAGTACTCTCACATATATACATACAGTACTCTCACATACATACAGAACTCTCACATACACACAGAACTCTCACATGTACACAGTACTCTCACATACACACAGAACTCTCACATACACACAGAACTCTCACATACACACAGTACTCTCACATACACACAGAACTCTCACATACACACAGAACTCTCACATACACACAGTATTCTCACATACATACAGTACTCTCACATACATACACACAGTACTCTCACATACATACAGTATTCTCACAGACACACAGTACTCTCACATACACACAGAACTCTCACATACACACAGTACTCTCACATACATACACA
>NW_021604568.1:6457646-6475660 GCF_004785775.1 Grammomys surdaster | reverse complement strand
ACAGTACTCTCACATATATACATACAGTACTCTCACATACATACAGAACTCTCACATACACACATACACACAGTACTCTCACATACACACAGAACGCTCACATACACACAGAACTCTCACAGACACACAGTACTCTCACATACATACAGAACTCTCACAGACACATACCATACTCTCTCACACATACATACAGTACTCTCACATACATACAGAACTCTCACACACATATAGTAACTCTTACACACACACAGTACTCTCACACACATACACACATAGTACTCTTGCATAAACATACAGTACTCTTTCGCACATAGACAAACAGACACATACATTCACACACATGCACATTCACACACAAAAAGGTTTTAGATATGTAACATAAGATCTATTCCAAGAAAGGTGCACTTGCTTGTGCTACCTTAAAAATGGTGGACTGACTGGCTTTACCAACAAAGGCTTACCTTCATACCGTCCTGGAGATTTGAAATCCTAGCATAAAGTCTAGCAGGGGTGGTTTCTGATGAGGCTTACTTCTTGGCTTGCAGACAGACAGTCCTCACACACCTGTCCTCTGAGACTATGGAGAAAACCAGCTCTCTGGCACCCTCTCTTACTGTTTAACCCAAGCTAGCTTCAAAGTCTTAATTCTCCTGCCTCAGCCACCCAAGTGCTGGGATTAAAAGCAGGTGCCACCACATCTGGTTAGTGTCCATTTTAAAATATAGCCATACTAAAAAAAATATATATGCTTCAACATAGGACTAGAAGGAGTGGCATGAATATCAATACCTAACAAAGGGACAGAGAGAAAGAGGAAATTCATAATAACCAGTGGGAATGCAGGGGTAAGGGTGGAGAAGCAGCACTAACTTAAGAACAGTGGGTGGTCAGAAAGCCAGTGCCATACTCCATGAAGAGGACCAGCAGGGATCTGTGGAATTGTTGGGGCTGGTCTATAATGGGTTGAATACTAAGTCTCAAGTCTCAGAGCTAAGGTTTTACTGTAAAGGAGTCAGAGAAGTCCTAAGTCAAAGAACAGTTTTATAGGAAGATTGGCCTGGCTGTTACCAAGACAACAGCATCAAGGCCTCACTGATTTATTTAGGGAACTCCATTTTGTTTGTTTTCTGTGTATGCATGCATCTGATGTACATACTGTATGGGCGTATGCACATATGAATAGAGAATATCTATGCACTTAGAGGCCAGAGGTCAACATTGGGTGTCTCCCTCTGTCACATTCCACTGAACCTAAGGCTCACTAATTCAGCAAGGCCAGCTGATCAATGAACTCCAGGGATCCACCTGTCTCAGCACTAGGATTACAGATGAGCTCCACACATGGCTCTTACATAGTTCTGGGACTTTGAACTCAGGTCCTCATGCTTGTGGGTGAGAGCTTTACTGACTGACCATACATCTGCCTGGTCCAGATATGAGGAACCCCAGCCACTGAGCAGAAAACACCTTCTCAGTTTACAAAGCACTTTCTCCGATACTATCCTGCGTCAGTTAAGGATGTGGATACGTCCTGAGTCATGAGTCACAGGTAAGTTTGTCACTTCGCCAATGTCAACTGCACTCAAAAGACCTAGATGGTATAGTTTGGTGACTCCATGTAGCCTCTGGTGGTCAACTTAAGATGTGATGGTCTGCCAGACATTCTGCTGACAGGTGATAGTCACATGGCATACTGCCTTCCAGTAGACTTCTTTTTAATGAGTAAAAGGAGTAGACTTTATAGTAACAACAAAACATATAGTAAAAAGCATATAGTAACACATATAGTAAAACATACAGTAAAAAACATATAGTAAAACATATAGTAAAAAGCTAGGCATGGTGACACTCAAGAAGCTGAGGCAGGAGGATGGTAAGTGGTAGGCCAGCCTTGGTTACAGAGCAAAAGCCTTCTTCAAATGTATACATATATAAAATCAATAAAGCCAGGATCATAGCTCTTATCCTCCTTATCGGACAGCATGTACTGTATGGGGTTGTGTGCCTTTTGCTCTCACACGACGGGCAGGGGGTAGGTTTGCAGCATCACAAAGATGTAAATGATATGTTGTTCTACATTTTACGTCATCTGTCACTAAGCACTGGGAATTTTTCAGCTCCACATTATAATCTTGGGTTTCTTTTTTTTTTTTTTTGGTTTTTTGGTTTTTGGTTTTGGTTTTTTGAGACAAGGTTTCTCTGTATAGCCCTGGCTGTCCTGGAATTCACACTGTAGACCAGGCTGGCCTCGAACTCAGAAATCCGCCTGCCTCTGCCTCCCAAGTGCTGGGATTAAAGGCGTGCGCCACCGCTGCCCATTTTATAATCTTGTTTTAGTGTGTATGTGCGTGTGCACACATGCTTGCAAGTGCCCTCAGAGGTTAGAGCCCTCTTGATACCCAGGAAATGGAGTTATAGGCATCTATCAGCCAGCTGATGTGGGTGCTAGGAACGGAATCCAGATCCTCTGGAGGAGAAGCACATGATCTTTAGCGCTGAGCCATCTCTCCAGGCCGTCTCTATTATAATCTTAGGGGCACAGTCATATGTCTGATACATCCTTGATTACACTGTCACTTTAGTGTGCAAAGCTTTACTACCTTAACTGTCCCTCACAGATAGGATATACCATGTCTCCAGCCACAGATAGGGCAGAAACAAAAATCACATGTCACAGGAGTCCCCAAGAGACTAGAGGGGACACCACATCTTCCATTCAGGAAGTCCATATTGAGATCACAAGCTACTATCCCTAGGTCTCAATGGGAATTAGAAATTTTAGACCAAGCATGCAATTTCCTGGGTTGGCTTAGACTCCTGATCATAGGTCAGACTTACCTGATAGATTTCACTTAACCTTTTAAAATAGTTTAAACTGAGCAGTCAGATCTGAATCCCTACACTAGGGAGACTGAGGCAGGAAGATTTCTCATAGAGCAAGAGCCTATCTCGAAAGATAAAATAGGGGCTGGAGAGATGCTCTGGGGGTTAGATCACTTGCTGCTTTGAAGAGGGTGCAGGTCTAACTCCCAGCACTCTCATGGTGATTCACAACCACCAGTAACTCTAGTCCCGGGGGGTCCTCCACAGACACCAGGCACATACATGCTGACAAGAACACTAGACACGTGAAAAATTACAGATGTTTAAAAGTCTCCCAAGCCGGGCGGTGGTGACACATGCTTTTAACCCCAGCACTTGAGAGGCAGAGGCAGGGGGATTTCTGAGTTCAAGGCCAGCCTGGTCTACAGAGTGAGTTCCAGGACAGCCAGGGCGACACAGAGAAACCCTGTCTCGAAAAACAAAAAGAAAAAGAAAAAAAAAAGACATTATTAATCATTAGTCCAGTTTAAAGCCTAAAGCAAAACAGTTCCAGACAAAAGCAAACAGTATGCTCACATTATAATTATTGTGGGCAGGGATATGTAGTGTGTGTGTGTGTGTGTATGTGTGTGTGTGTGTGTGTGTGTGCATGCCTGGGGAGAGACAAAGGTCAACATTCTCAGTGACTTCTCCACCTTAGTTTTTGAAACAAATTCTCTCACTGAACATGGAGCTCACTGATCGGCTAGGCTGGCTGGCTGCAAGCCCCATCCACACTTCTCTATTTCCATAGTGTGGGGGAGTGTGTGTCTGCTTATGTGCGTGGGGCGGGGTGAGTGTTACAGGGCATACTGACATGCCTTCCTTCATGAGGACTGGGCACGCAAACTCAGGTCCTCATGTTTGTACGGCAAGCACCATACCAACTGGGCCATCTCCCTAGCCCGATCTTCCAGTCATGGTAAGAGTTGGTACCACTGATCCTGCCAATAAAAACTCCATACATGCTTTCTACATCACGCCCCGCTCCCTCCACTCAAGCTGTAGTCACCAGTCTTACCTCGTCCTCTCCGACCCCATCCCTCCCACTCGAGCCCCCCACCCCCACCCCCAACCCTCAGTACAGAGGATCAAGGCCCCATGCACGCCACGGGAACACAATACCCCCAGCTCTTTTTACTTCTCAGACAAGGTCTCACTCCAGTTGCCCAGGCTGGCTTTGAACTCATGTTTTAGGCTGGGCAGTCCTTGGCCTTTCAACCCTCTTGCTCAGCCTCTCAATTAACCAGGAGTAGGAGCCCGAGCTACCAGGTCCAACCAACAGTTACTACACTGTTTAACTTAGGAGGGTCCTGGAGGAAGACAGAGACAAAGCATGAGATGCGACAGGCTGGGGAGACCTGGTTCTGGTCTTGGTGCCAGCTTGGTGCCAAGCCTGCAGTCCCGACACTCAGACCGTTTCCACACACACAGCTTTGGCGTTTCCTTCCACGGAATGAAACGGCAGCACCGAGAAGGGGTGTGCGGGAGCTGTTCTCAGGAAAGACACGCTCTGGTTACGTGGCATGGTTGATCCATGCAGAATGAAGAATCTCCCTCTCTACTGCAAGAAAGTGGCATTGTTGAAGGGTTGCGCTGACTCCGTGAGTTTCTGTTACATTATTTAAAAGGAAAAATAAAGATAGCTCCTTTGTGGTGCTTCCGTAGGCAGATCCGCTTAAAAGGCATAATAAGGTTAATTGGTAAAAAGAAAGCAAGGACAGTTAATAAAAGATGAACGGGTAAGTCCAGAAGCCACACCAGGAGCCCCGCCCTTGCCGTGCGAACCTTCCGTCCGCAGCAATTGACATTTGAGGTGCTGCGATCTCAAGGAAGCTCATTTAATATTCACAAAGGAAGCCACATGGGCGAAGCCGGTTAACTCTAAGAACAGAGGCTAAACTGTGCGAGCCCCTTCACCCGACACAGTTAGGCTCTGAGCTATATGTCAAATTACCATAAGCAGCACCAGTCCTGTGGGTCCCTCCTGCGAGGCTCCCCAACCAGCTCCACAAGCCTGCTCGGCTGCTGCTTGTAATGAATTAAAGATATGTCACAAGTTATCCTTAGGATTGTATAATTCCAGCTTTGCATTTGCAAATGAGTTCAGTCTGGGAGCTGGGGAGATATCCCAATGATTAGAACGCTTGCCACACAGGCGTGAAGCCTAAGTTGGATCCCAGCACCCATATAAAGTAAATTAACTATATGATGTGCATATATACATAATACACATATATATCATACACACATACATATACATGTGCATGTACATGTACATATACAAACCCAGGCACGGAGGCATGGACTTGCAATCCCAGCACTGAGATGGAGATAGGTAGATAGATCCAGGAGCTCACAGGCTAGACAGCCTAGCTTACCCAGCAAGCTCCAAACCAATTAGAGACTCTATTTAAAAAAAAAACAAACTAAGGTGGTCAATGTCTGAGGAATGACACCCAAAGACCACCTCTGACCAAAGTCAGAGTAGACCAAAGTAGACATACACAGAGTTCAGAAGAGCTCTCTACTAGATCCTGGGGTGGGGGGCGGATCTATAAAAGAACCCTCTGTACAACCCAAATTGGGGTAGGTAGTTAAAGACATTGATTCCTCACAGGAGTCAAGACACGTGACCAAAGTATTTAGAACCACACTGTGTTGCTTTGATCCTCTTGGCCTACTGGTTTATAATATTCCATTTTTGCAGTCAGTGAATAGGACAATGTCTAATACAAGAGATTTATCAAATTACATTTTATTGAAGGCTATGTGTAGGAGGAGCTAAGGTGGGAAGAGTTAGGAGAGGAAGAGGTGGAGTAAGGAGGAGAGGAGAAAAAGGAAGAGGAGGAGCTAGGAGAGAGGAGAAGAGAATGACAGAGAGGAGATGGAGGCAGATGTTCATGTGTCTGTAGCAGTTAAAGGTAGTTGGTATATCTAGGTTGGGTATTGGGTTACACTTCTGATTGTATGGGTATCATGTTACTGATCATTACCAAATATATAAGCCTCTGATTAATCTATAAGAATTAGAGTCTCATTCTCTTACCGGGCCCGCATGGATGGTGGAATGGTCTGGGCAATGCCCTGCCTTGTAGAGACAGCGTGGAAGATTGGCAGAGCCATCTCTCACGCTGGCATCTAGTAGGTGGCAGGGCTGGTGTTTCTGGCGGGCCGGTTCTAGCTACAGCATGCATGTGGTCTCAGGCCAAGAAACATGGCAGCTGGGCTAGGCAGAGCGGCAGCTTAGATAGCTGAACCAGAGGCCAGTTTTAAATAATTACAACAGCTACGTGTAATATGCCTGCTGTGCCCAATGAGACCAGAAGAGGGTGCCTGATCCCCTGGAACTGGAGTTACAGGACATTGTCTACTGCCTAATGTGGGTTCCTAGAAAACCAATCTCTGGTTCTCAGCAAGAGCAGCAAGTGCCCAACCAGTGTCCATCTCTGCAGCCCCACGGTAGCCTTAGTTACCATGACAGGAGGAAAGAACAGGTAGATCGCCCGCATCTCTTAACAGTCACAGCAGAGCTCCTATTTGAATGTGGCACTAGTGACAACCGTGGTAGCTTTCTTGGGGCAAAGCAGGGGTCATGGGCAGAAGGAAACTTTGCTGTTGCTTTGGCACTGTGGAGGGGCCTCTTCTAGCTGAGCATCTCATCCGTTCCTCTAGGCTGGATGGCCAATGAGCTTCAGGGATCTGCCTTTCTCTACATCTCCATCAGTGGGGTTAGCAACATAGCCTTCGATGCTCAGCTTTTATGTGAGTCCTGGGGATACAGACTCTGGTCCTCATGCTTACATGGCCAGCTGAACTATCTCCCTATCAAGTATAATTCTTAAAATGTGTATTTTGTTGGAAAAATATATCAAATGTGCTTTTCTCAGAAAAAGAATGTGGCTGGGCCATGGTGGAGCACACCTTTGGCTTGGGGGTGGGAGGCAGAGGCCCAGGCCAGCCTGGTCTACAGAGTGAGTTCCAGGACAGCCAAAGCTACACAGAGAAACCCTGTCTCAAATAAAGACACACATAAACACACACACACACACACACACACACAGAGAGAGAGAGAGAGAGAGAGAGAGAGAGAGAGAGAGAGAGAGAGAGAGAGAGAGAGAGGGAGAAACAGAAAAACGATGTGAACTACTTCCAGTGTGGTTTCTCCCTGAAGCACTAAGCATTCTGAATTACTGGGGAGGCTGTGGAGGAAGATGGCTCAGATCGTAAAGCACTTGCTGCCCAAGCATGAGGTTCTGAGTTTGAATCTCCAATACTCACATAAAAGCTGGGCACAGCCTCACAAGTTTCTAAAGCCCCAGCATTGGTGGGTAGAAACTGGTGGGTCCCAGGATCCCAGCATTGGTGGGTGGAAACCAGTGGATTCCAGGATCCCAGGTGCAGCTGGCCAGCCATCTTAGTCAAAACAGCAAGCTTTAGGCTCAGTGAGAGACACTGTCTCAGGGGGATAAAGCAGAGAGCAGTAGAGAAGGATACCCACCTTTGGCTTCTACAAGCACCCAAGTGTGTTGCATATGCACACAAATAAACATACATGCATGTATGCATACATACATACATACGTACATACATATATACATAACCTTTTTGAATTAAGACTGATGGGCTGCAGAGATGCCTCAGCATTTGGGAGTGCTCGCTGTTCTTGCAAAGGATCTGAGTTTGGTTCCAGGTGCCCACATCAGGTTGCTCACAAAAGCAGGAGCAGCTGCCATTTTAGAGATCCCTAGCCTGTAACAAATGTGTTAATTTACATAAAAATAAAGAAATGACAGACAAGTCTAATCAACAGAATGGCTGGGTCACCTTTCCTATTTATCACGACCTTCTGAAAGGGCCATCCTGTGCTCAGGGAGCCTGCAGTGTGCTCAACCAGGCCAGTCTCACACTGCAGTGAATTATAACTTGCACATAAGCAACTCTAGAGTCAATAGCCGGAGTTGAATCAAGGTTCCTGAGACAAACAGGGCGAGACAAAACTGTCTGTCAAAGTCAGGGATGAGGGTACTCAGAATTCTGGGATGTCCCATTGGGAACATATCCCTTTTTAAAAAGATGAATCTTCCCTTAGAATTCACCCCAGTGTCCTATAGACCTAAACATCCTCAAATTCCTAATTAAAAGCCTCCAGGCCATGGTACCCCCACCTCTTCCCCTATTGCCCAAGCTCTTCTACTGGGCTCTCAGAACAATCAAGATTTTCTTATGGAAGCCCTCCCTTGTTGAAGGCTGTTACTTGCTCATTTTCGAGGCAGGGTCTCACATAGCCCAGGCTGGCCTCAAACTCTCTGTGTAGCTGAGGGGAGAGGACCTGAGCTTCTGATGCTTATGGCTCTACCTCCCCAGTGCTGGGGCCTTAGGTATGTGCTCCCTCTCCTGGCTTCACCTGGTACTGGAGAGCAAATCCAGAGCTTCCTGCATAGAATACCAGGCAAGTATTTTACCAGCCGGACTGTGCCCTGGCCCCTGGGTCTAAGTCTGATTTATCAGCTCCTAAGAAGGATCTGTGTCTGTTCAACTTCTTATCATTGGTCCTTCCTTTAATCTTCATAACTTCTTTAATATGGGACCTAGAAGCAAACCCATTATTTCCCTAAAAGTTTAATGAGAGCACCTTACAAGGGGAGAGAAATCCTGTTTGGATCTCTCAGCTCTCCTTTTTTCAAAAACTTCACTTAAGACAGATGATAGGGTGCTGGAGAGATGGCTCAGTGGTTAAAAGCACTGACTGCTCTTCCAGAGGCCCTGAGTTCAATTCCCAGCAACCACATGGTGGCTCACAACCATCTGTAATGAGATCTGATGCTCTCTTCTGGTGTGTCTGAAGACAGAGCACTCATATATATAAAATAAATATTTTCAAAAAGACAACTACAGACATCCATTGTGGCATCAATTATCAGGGTGAACCGAAGTTAAATTTATTTTTCATTTATTTTCTTTTTCATTCAGTTATAGGAAAAAAGTTTGAAGACAGTGACCTAAAGAGTACTCCTACCAGATTTGAGTTAACCATCTTTTCATAGTTAGCATAAATTTAGTAAGTACTGTGCTTCCTGAGTAGCCACGGAGAGAAACCCAGAGGTGTCCCGTGGTAGGCCAGAAGGAAGATATTCTCACAATGTTGATGCCTTTGGCCCTTTGAGTAAACCTTAGGCTTCCAAGTTCTACTTCTGACCACTAGGTGGCACCAGAACTCTGAAATAGTGAAACAGAAAAGCCAGCGATTTGCTGTGAACCTTAAATCAACACCCTCTAAAAACCACTCTTTTTTCTTAGCAGTGGTCTAGATTGTGGTGGCTTTGCCATCTTCCCATAATTTGTGCACTGGTGACGAGCAGGCGAAGAAGCCTTTGTGACTGCTCTTTATACACCCGCTCGCGCCCGGTGGGCTCCGCGCTGGCCGCGGATCTAGCAGCTTTGCCGTTTGCCACAGCAGCCTCCAGCGCCTTCTGGGGCACGTCTGGGCTTCATCTTGTCAGATTTCTCTGCAAGCTTGGATGGATCTCTGATTATAACCTATCAAAAGACAAACCAGAACAAGAGTACAGAGGGTTTTTGAAGCACCCAAACGTTGGTATTTCTGTTTGATTTGGGCTGATTTACCAAGGAAGGAAATAAAACATTACAGTCCTATCCAGCCCTTGAAGCCGGGTCACTCTAGGATACAAACGACCTTTTAAGGTAAGCCCCTTGTCACATGAATCTAACCCCCCGCTGCAGCAATGTAAAGGTGGAGGCAGAAGGATCTGGACTTAAGGTAGTCTTTGACTGCATGGTAACTTGGAGGCCAGCCTGGGCTACAAGCTAAGGAACAAAAGATGGCCCTATGTTTTGGAAGATCTAATCAGATTATCACTCTCCCAGTGTAACCTTTACTTTGCCCAAGAAAGGGGGAACTAATTTTCGTTTGTTTTAGAGACAGGGTTCCATGTAGCCCAGGCTGGTCTCCAATTCACTATGATACTAAGAGAGTGTTGAGGATATATATGTGTGTGTGTGTGTGTGTGTGTGTGTGTGTGTATATGTATGTGGATATGTACATACATACATACATACATACATACATATATACATATAAAACCACCCCCCCACACCCACCCCAATTTATACTGTGCTGTGGACTAAACCTGGGCTCTGTGCATATAGGCGAGAACTTTACCTGCTAAACTAGACCTCCAGCCCAAAGGTGGCTTTTATTGTTGTTCTGCGATAGTCTTACACTAGGTTGGCCTGGAACTCTTGGTGATCCTCCTGCCTCAGCTTCTTAAGTGCTGAAGCTACCATAGCCTGCTTAAAAGTAGCTTCTGATGGGCTGGGGGAGTTGATTTCACCCAATTGATTCTGTCCCATGAGATTCTCATGAGCAAGTGCCTTTTACCTTTGGAACGAAAATCCTGAAATGCTATGCCTTATCCTCCAGAAGTATGTGCAGAAGACGTAAAGTCTGGTGATGTCCAGATTAGAGATGCACCCTGACCTTGGTGCAGAGTACATTCGCTCAGGAGAAACAGCTGTCTTCAGTTTTCCTCCTTTTACCTCTAACTGAGCTGCTTCTTACAGTGGCATCGGTGGACCAGGGGCCAATTGGGGCCAGAGACAGGAAACCCAGGGCATGAAAGTGTCACCTTAAAGGTGAGATACACTATTAAGTGGACATCCTACTATCACTGACGGACATCCCAACAAGAGCCTGTAAAGCCACTGTATTCAAGAGACTGACAGCCTCCTTTGAATGGTGGCCATGTTCTTACTAGCCTCAGTCCCTACCTTTCTTCTTTGTTAAGAGATTTATTTTTATTTTACATGGGCGTTTTTCTTGAATGAAGGTCTGGGTGCCAAAGTTGTGCAGTCCCTGTGGAGGCAGGAAGAGGAAGCTGAATCCCCCAGAACTGGAGCTACAGATGGTTATAACAGCCATGTGGGTGCTGGGAACCAAACCTGGGTCCTCTGCAAGAGAAGCAAGTCCTCTGAACTACGGAGCTATCTGTCCAGCCCATGTCCACCTTCCTAACGCCAAAAGGTCACCCTGGACCTGGACTCTTGGTCAAGCAGACTAGAACCTGTGTTCGATGACACCGTCGCTCTAGAAGATGACTCAGTGGATACTCACTGCACAAGCATGAGGGCCTGAGTTCAGGTATCAGCATCTACATCAAAAGTCAGACATGCTTGCACATCCAGCGCTGAGGATGATAGAGACAGGAGACACCCTGGAGCTCACTGGTCATCCATCCTAGCCGAAACGGTGAGCTGCAAGTTCGAGGTGTGACCCTAAATAAATAAATAAATAAATAATATAGGGTTGGAGCTGTAGAGCTGACTTAGTGGTTAAGAGTACTGGCTGCTATTCCAGAGGACCAGGGTTCAATTCCCAGCACCCACATAGCAGCTCGCAACTATCTGTAACTTCAAGACTTGACCTCACACAAACATACATGCAGACAAAACACCAATGCACGTAAAATAAAAAATTTTAAAAATAGGATGGAGAGTGACAGAAGTAGACACTAGACATTTACCTGCGATCTCTGCACGTGCACACAAAGGCATGTGCACCTGTGTGTGCACACACATACACGCTCACATGTCAAATGTACATTTCTACTCCTGAAGGACCAGGATGAGATGGAAGGGGGGAGCCTGAACAAGCATCCTTTGCAGGGTGCATCCTGCTGCTTAATGTCCACTCCAGAAGGAGGCATGAGCTCTCATCCACTGTCTAGCCATCTCCCTGCGCCTCAGCTTTTTCACCTATAGGTTTGAGTATCACTAAGGTCACTGTGAGGACCACACAGCATCTTGAACAAATGACTGCCCCATAAAACTCAGCAACTCTAAATTATTCCACCTGTCACTCAGGTCCTCGCCACCATTACTATTGACTGCAGCAAGACATCCCTGGGTGCCCGCCCCACTTGTATCACTTCTGATGCTGACTTGATTTAATACAGGGTCTTCTGTACTCCAGGCTGGCCTTGAACACGTAGCAGAGAACATGTAGCCTTGGACTCCTGATCCTCCTGCCTCCATCTCTCTCTCTCCAGGTGCATGCCCTCATACCTAACAACAATGTAACTCCTGCCGTAGCAAAACTTGGCTTGTCAGGATTAAAAAGAAGACAAAGAGGGCTAGGGGCATAGCTCAACAGGAGTGTGCTTACCTTGTATGCACAACATCATGAGTTCAGTCCCCAGAAATAGGGGTGGGGGAGAAGTCGATGGGGAGAAGGAGGGGGGGAGGGGGGGAGGGGGAGGGGGAGGGGGAGGAGGAGGGGGAGGAGGAGGAGGAGGAAACAGAAGAAGAAGAAAAAGGAGGGGGGAGATGAAGGTCTCAAGTCGTTCAAAAGCCAACTTGCATCAAATTGGCAACATCCACCCTCCATGGTGGCAGCTGACTGAGAACAAACGCACACCATCGCCTGTACTCTCTGCACACCAGGGATTATCACCAAATCCTTCCATAGAAATGATAAGGGTCTCTAGAAATGATAAGGGTCTCTGCCTCCAGAACGCCAGGCTGTGTTTCTAGGTCACACAGCTGTTTTCTCCTGATGCCTAGCTGGCTGCAAACAAAACTCCAAGAACTACGACTTGAAAAGATAGTGTGTCTCTACCTCTCTCTCAGCCTCTAACCTTAGTTCAAAAGTGGAGAAACAAGAAATCAAGTGTATCTCTCTTGCTTGCTGCTGGGTGGGCTGCAAGCAAAGAGTGGGATACGAAAGCATTCCAAGGTGTGTTATCTCACAGTTAAGAGTGGGATGCAGAAGGTTAGGACACTGGGAAAAGAGGTTGAGAGAGAAACTGAGACTGCTGGTGGAGGTTGGGGACTCTTTGCCTATGAGTTTTGCTTTTTCCTTGACCTTATAGGAGCCAAGATTCCAGGGGGGAGGCACAGCATGTGCCAGTGAGGGAGGACTGTCCGCTCCCGGGATACTGTTTGGCACAGAATCTGTGGATCCTGCAGGCACTGCCACGCTGACTCTGATACTTCAGAGCCTGGAACACGGAGGGATTGGCATTCCTCTAGTGGGAAATAACGCTGAGAAAATGAGGAATCGTGCCAACGCACCTAGCCCTTAGGCAGCACCTGTACAGTGCCCTCCACAACCAAAGAAATCATTGTACTACAGACTGGATCACTATGAGCACGAGAGAGACATGACAGAATGGGGGTTGCAGGTTGCCTACCAGGACAAAAGCACCCTGAAAAACGCTGAGGAAGTCCAGGATGCTTGTAGGAGCTGAGTAGCCTCAAACCACCTACACCCAGTGTCTCAGGGACCCAGTGAAGACAGTTCCACAGGCAGAATAGAAAACAAGCTGTCAAAAAAACCACAATCCTTGAAAATAGCATGGTTCTTGTTCTCCTCATTTGACAGGATGTTTCTGATATGGGTCAGGCTATTATTGCCAACTTGGGACAGATTGAAGATAGCCCAGACAGAGGGTGATTTGTCACCAAGTCTGATAGGGAAGCGGAGCAAATCGAAGTGACAGAGATAAGAAATGGAAGTTGAGTTAAGATAACAAGAAAGCTCTGTGAAGAGACAGACACAAGCTGCTGGCGTCTTGCAAGGCTTTGAGAAGGACTTTGAGCCGGAAGAAGAGGAAGGGCATTTCTCAGGAAGGCTGGAAGTTCTATGACCTAGCATTAATGGCAAAGCAAGATGGATATGCCTTGAAGCAAGGGTTATAGAAGGCAAACCAGGCCTTCTGCTTAATTAGTTCTCAAAGACAGTCTTTAAGGCAACCCAGACTATTCTCTAGGGTTTGGACATACCGAAGTTTATAGGGCAACGCCATCAGAGTAGTCAGTAACGCACTGACTTCTGTGAGGCTCCCAATCCTGCGGGTACTAAGGGGTGGCTGTGTTATTAGGAAAGGCTCTTGTGGGGAGCCTGGTATCAAGATTCAGGGAGCTAAGGTGATAAGGTGAGGAAACAAATGGGACCCCGTTCTCCCCTCTGCTCCTAGATGGAGAGCAGTAGAAGACAAACCTGACATGCTGAGAGCAGAGAGCCAACAAAGGTGTCAAGAGGCTGGGACCACACTACCTGGCCCACACTGCCTCCAATGAGGCACATATAAACTGGAGAATGGCGGTGGATTATAGGGCGCTAAGTACGGTAAGATCTAGTGTCCGTGCTGAGGTGCCTACATTACCCAGGGATCAGGAAAACAGGCACGTCCTCCTTTAGCTCTGTGCTCTTTCTGTCCTCAGCAATCCTGCGACACTAGACTCCTGAGACCATCCACCTTGCCTTCGTTTGATTCTTTCTCAGGAATACCTGCTCAGTCTCTACCTGTCACCGAGCGGTGACTTCAGGCGCCATTCTAAGCTGATATTATCTGCTCTCATTCTCGTAATAATAACCTGGGAAAAGAGGAAGGTTATAGCCTCAGAACACAGGACAATGAAGGTGCTAGCTCCTCTGACAGAAGAGATAGGTCATCAACTCCAGCAAGATCCAAGGCTCCAGGCCACCCATGAGATTCCTAGGAGTGGCCAGATCAGATAGGACCCATTTGTTTCCAGGCAGAGTAGGAATGAAACACAGTCCTCCTACATGGTGATCAACATTCAGACATGTGTAGGGATAGTCGAGGTGCAGATTCTGGACACCCCTCTAAAGCAACTAGACATCACTCGTACAACAGATAGAATGAGCTGGGTTCTCTCAGGCAAGATCAAAAGGTACCTGCCCTGAGCTCTGGAGGGAGCTGAAACTGGATAGACTTCTTTAGGCATCAATATCACACCATGTTCAATGCCATAGCACATAAGTGGAGGGTAACGGAGTCTTCGCTGGTCACCATGCAAAGTGCCCTACTAGAAAGCCATCAGAGGGCAGACCCTCACTGTTTCTAGGCAGTGGGAAGGATGGAGCCCAGTTACTTACAGAGCTGCCTCCCCTCTCACAGGGTACAGTGTGGGATGGGGTTTAACTTACACTGGAAAATGTAGGGTATGCAATTAGGTCACAGTGAAACTGCAGTGTCTGTGCTGCAGCACAACCTACCATAGGCATCATGGGGCTTCTCAGACAGGAGAAAACCAGGGCAGCCTGTGGACAAGATTCCGGGTGGTATGTCTGCTAGCATGTGAGGCCCATCAAGTGTACTAATGACTGGGCACAGAGAGCACACATGGTGGATGGTACAGTGGTTAGCGAGGCAAGCACCTAATGGCTTCACCAAGTCCTTCCTCTGAGGGAGACCAGCAAGGTTTTAAGAAGCTGTGCCAGACTGACAAGACCCAGAGTGTTAGCTTCCGAGGACATGCTGTTAGGGGTAACACCAATCACATCATGGCACTCTCCTCTGCCACAGAACCCTTAGGAGCGGGCTTGGTGCAGAGAGAAAGAACAGCTCATTAAATAATGAGGCTCAGCTCGGCTGGCCAGGCTGAAGTCCCCGGAGAACATGAATAATTTAGAATACCTCTGGCTGCCATATCTGATCTTTGTGACTGCTTGGGGACTCAGAGTCCTGTCCCAGAGACCATCCACGCCCAAGCTGTGCATTTAGATTCTACAGACTTAATACAAAGACAGGCCTCCCTGCTAGTCAATCACAGTATGCATTAAATCCAAGAACTCAGGCCTGTAATCTTGCACCTGACAGAGCAGAGGCCAGAGAACGGCAAGTTCAAGACTAGACTGGGCTACACAGCAAGCCCCTGTTTCAAAAAGAAAAATGAAAAATAATTGAAAATACATAATAAGTAAACGCAGAGGTGGGGGACAATGCTGTAGTTTGCAGTGGCCTGTAGCACCTGGTGAACTGGCTACTTCTTGCTACAGTATGAGGTGTCTCCAGCTCTTCCAACTTGGCCCATAGGAACCCCACGAGACCTGGGCTTGGTGCTGCTATTTGTTAGGAATTCCCATTAAGATTTTCATTCAATACACTGGTCTTTTTCCTAAAACCAATCTTTACCCAGCATCCCTTGTGAGACTTCCTATCTTATGTGCCTTCCTCTGCCACAGTAGGTCGCTGGTCGCTTGATGTGGTATGCTTGTTACCATCTAGGGTGGTAGGCTGTTTTGTGTGATTATTACATTCTATATTGATAGAAATATAAGGTTCTTAAGTTATTCTTTATTAATAAAAATTCAAGGTTTTTTGTTTAATTATTACCTATTAATAGAGATTTAATTTTTTTTGTTTAATTATTCTACATTAATAAAAATTTAAGTTTTGTGTTTAATTATTACATATTAACAGAGATTCTAAAGTAGATACAGGCAAGGCAAACTCATAAAAAAACATTCCACTAAAACAGAAACAAGAGAGAAAATGTTCTGCTAAAGCAAACACATAAAAAGACACATGATAAAAGATTCTTTGCTAACAGCACACATGCATTGAGCCACCTCACATTGCGTACCTGAGCTACATTTGTCGAGACTCCATAGAGAGAAACACACCGAAAGTCTTCTGATGGTGTGCTACAGCTTCTTGCTGCTTCCAAGGACTCGGACTGATTGGCAGATGATGTCAACCGAGACAGATACACGTGCTGAGACGAGACGCATACTAAGAGGAGACACAGAAGACGCACGATGTTTACAGGATGTAAGCAGGACTCAACGGACAGTCACAAAGGCTGAGCCAGGCTTGCTTACAGAACTAACCATGTGATGCTTGTGGGTCTTGCTTCTTCGCTGATCTTTGCTTCGCGGAGAGACACAACAAAATTCTCCAGACGTCCCTCCTGCTGACTTAGGCCTGACTGTCTCTACTAGGTCATGTCACCACTGTTGCTACCAAACTAGACTATTAGTAAATCCATCAAACATTTACGAGTAGATTGAGCTGCCACTACCAACCTATAAACTAAACTGCCTATTTCCAGACAACCCAGACGAAAATTGCTCCAAAAGCCTTCCTAAACAGGCCCACGTTCCCCATATCCTTGCTTTCCTACTACCTCTGATGGGTGGTAGACTAAAAGAGAGGTTAATGCACTCAAAAATCATCATTAAAACTAAGATTTACAAACTTGGGTTTTGGCTGATTGGGGGCGTGTGTGCGCACAAGCATGTGTGTATGCATGTCTATGTGTGTGTGTCTGTGTGTATGTCTGTGTGTGCAGATGTGTGTGTGTGTGTGTGCATGTGTGTGTCTGTGTGTGTGTGCCTGTGTGTGTCTGTGTGTGTGTGTGTGTGCCTGTGTGTGTCTGTGTGTATGTGTGTGTGTGTCTGTGTGTCCCGGAAGTGGGGCTCTTAGCAAACCTAAATTAATGGTCAGTTTCTTACCCTTTTGTAGGAGATATGCTAATTTGCCAGTCTTGTTCTGGCAGAAAAGGTCGATTGTTATGGTCTGCATAACTGTCCCGCCTCTCCTCATTCGGCCCTTCTACTGTTGCTGTGGGTGTCCTTTACAAGTTGAGCAAATGACCTCACAGCATGCTGCCAGCACAGTGCTCACACTCCTCACAGGGTCACAGTGTGCTGTGGCAGAGGCAGGCACATAAGATAGGAAGAATCATAAGGAACGCTTATGATTAATAGCGTAAGGAACGGGTAGAGATAGGTGTTAGGGAAAAGACCATTCCCAGTGTGGCTGCGATCACTTGCACCCCCTGCTCCCCGCTTTCTCTAAAGAAAAGACAAAGGATTGGTCTTGGAGAAGATTGGGATAGCACACTCTAATCCCAGTGCTGGGGGCAGAGTCCGACAGATCTCCCTGAGTTGAAGGACAGCTTGGTCTACACAGTGCATTCTAGAACAGTCTCAAAAACAACAGTCTCAAAAATCCAGACTCAAAAACAACAACAAAAACATTGATCTTGTTATGGCTGCAGCCATCTTTAGCTGTAATTACCATGGTTGTTATTCCCAAAGTACCCCTAAGCATCAGCATTTCCTGCCGTTTTTCTGACAAATGATAGCAGGCAAGGACCGTTAGAGCAGTACTGAGCACAGCACTGCAGGTAAAGATTGTTAGAGCAGTACTGAGCTCAGCACTGCAGGTAAGGACTGTTAGAGCAGTACTGAGCACAGCACTGCAGGTAAGGACTGTTAGAGCAGTACTGAGCACAGCACTGCAGGTAAAGACTGTTAGAGCAGTACTGAGCACAGCACTGCAGGTAAGGACTATTAGAGCAGTACTGAGCACAGCACT
>NW_021604568.1:6431964-6457636 GCF_004785775.1 Grammomys surdaster | reverse complement strand
ACAGCACTGCAGGTAAGGACTATTAGAGCAGTACTGAGCACAGCACTACAGAGCCAGCCCCAGGAATGCAGCAGCAGCCTGTCTGATAAATCCCTGAGATAAACAGACACATTCCGGCTAGAATACAGTCACTTACGGCTTGTTCCACATACAGGCTCCTCTTTCTGGCCCACGTGTTGAGGCTCCCATCAGTATTGCTGCGGCCTAGTACTATGTAGGCATGTCAGTAAGTCCATCCGTACTGTGTGCAGACCTGGATGAGGACTGGATGGTCTCACAGAGGGTCTCTAATAAACTTGACTCTCTGGGCGGGGGAAATTCCACAAGGTTTACCTGCATATCTATGTATTCTCACTGTATAAACTACAGCTAAGTACAAACAACAGAAAAGTGAAAATTTTTTAGAGAAAGATCATTTCTGAGACCAGAGTAAAGGGCACCGAGGAGAACAATTATAAAATCCTGAAAAGAAGTCTGGGTGGCAGTGGCACACGCCTTTAATCCTAGCACTTGGGAGGTGGAGGCAGGCGCGGATCTCTGAGTTCGAGGCCAGCCTGGTGTAAAAAGCAAGTTTCAGGTCAGCCAGTTCTATACATAGAAACCCTGTCCTGAAGATAGGAAAACAAACAAAAAGAAAAATCCTGAAAAGGGTGAACAAGCTAATGTCTACAAATTGTTCTTTGACTTCAACCTGTACACACAAAATAAATAAAAATAAAATACTGTTGCTTTAAAAATTAGAATACAATACAAGGCAGCATTCCAAAACACTGGAGGAATGATGATTATTTAATAAATGAAGTAAAACCGTGACTAGCTGATATTTGGAATGAAATGTTACAGGCTCTGTAGTATAAAAACTGGGACTCCTAAGCCTCTTCTACCAGAAAATGATCCATCATGCCCTTGGGCTTCTTACAGATTCATATTCTAAATACAAGAGTCCCCAAATGTTTTGAGGTTGGGGCTTGTCTCTCATATATGGCTAACAGATATATTTTATTGGATGCTTTAAATTAGCAGGCAGTGGGCTGGAATGGGAAGGATGGAAGAAAGGGCCTGCAGGAGAGACATGGTCGGTCTGCACATCATGACACAGAAGCTACTGAGCACCCCACATGTGCACATGCATGAACCAGACCACAGGGCTGCTCCCTGGGCTTTTTCCTGTTAGTTCTTGGGGGCTCCCTCCTCCCCCTAACCTTCACATGGTTAGATGTGAAGCCAGCAATGGTGGTCTACGTCTGTAATCCTAATGTGTGGGGTGGAGACAGAAAGAGATGCAGATCAAAACCCTGCAACCTCCCCATCGAGGCTCATGCAGGGTGGGTGGCTCACAACTGTCTATGACTCTGTTCCAGGGAACCAGACACCTTCTTCTGACCTCTGCAGGCACCAGGCACATAGGTGGCACACATACATCCAGACATGCAAACACTTATACACATAAAATAAATGTGAAAAAAAAGCTAACATTAAGAAACAAATGAATAAAACAGACCTAACAAAGGTTAAAGTGTTCATAAAATCATCTTTGAGGTGAAGAAATGGAGGTCAACTTCTCTAGCTTCTTCCCCCTCTCCAACCCCTGATTTCTTCAGTTTCTATCTTTTCTTGCATTCTAGCTCCTGAACCTTCTAGCCTCAGGGAAGTCTTCCAAGTTTTCCTTTATTAAAAATCTTTCTCAGCACAGCTGCTTGCTGGTGCACAGGGAATGCGCTGGTGTGTACGGCTTTACCCCAGAACACTCCCATATTGAGGAGAAGTCGTGCTGGCTGCTGGCTGCACAGCAGCAGAAAGCTGTTGCTCATCAGGACAGACTTACAGGAGTCATTACTCCACAGTGGGACAGGAGCGACAGATGACAACACTTTTGCAATCTATATTCCGAGGGCATGTTTGTACCTCATATTAAAAAAAAAGAGAGAGAGAGTCTGCACAGACATGTTCTTGCTAGATTTACGTCTACATGGCGTTACTGGCTTGTTTGTTCAAGTTACCTCCCTAGGCCAGATGACCCTGGAGGAGTCTAGGACGATAAAGGGAGATGCTTACAACACTTCGTCCAGATGTTCAGAGAACAAGGGGAGAGGGTCAGAGATGATAAGGACAGCGGCACTGACATCATAGATCTCAGGGACAAGGCTGGCCACCTGACAAAAGGGGTAAGAATGCACTGGGGACTGATGGCCTTTGTCCCCTCTGATCTGCTAAAGTCTGCAGGATGTAGATAAGGGAAGGCAGTTTTTAGAGTATTGGTCCACGGCCATCTCAGATCACCTACTTTCTGCGTAAGCACAGCTTAGAGATTCCACTCTGTTCCTGCTCGTGGTATGCGTGGTGACTGGCGACAGGACTACTGTGTTCTGGTGACAGTATTAAGGATACAAAGTGGTGCAGCAACTGGGGAAGACAGGGAGGTTCCTTACAAGGTAGGGACATGACCGAAAATGGTGTCCTATGCCTTTTAACCCCAGTACAGGACAAGTGGACCTCAGTGAGTTCAAGACCAACCTAGTCTACATATTGAGTTCCAGGCTGGCCCAGGCTACACAGTGAGATCCTGTCTCAAAAGCAAATCACATCAAAAGCCACCAAAAGTTAGAAATGAAAAAGAAAGGCTGCAGAGATGGCTCGGATTAAGAACGCTGATTGCTCTTCCTGAGGTCCTGAGTTCAATTCCCAGCAACCACATGGTGGCTCACAACCATCTGTGATGGGATCTGATGCCCTCTTCTGGTGTGTCTGAAGAGAGCAATGGTGTACTCATCATATCCATAAAATAAATAAGTAAATATTTGAAAAAAATTCTTCAGTACCGATGCAAGTCTTTGAAAGCAGAAAGTCAAACGAGTATCTGCATGCCCGTGTCTCTAATAGTACTGTTAATAATCTACAAGAAGCAGGACAGCAGCCATCAAGTGAATGACAGATAAACCAATGTGTTCCAGCCCTGCTTCAAGAGGAGCAAGACAGTGGAACATGATCCACGAAGCAGCCTTGGAAACACAGGTGAAAGGTCAGATACAAAAGATCATGTACACATGGATCCACTCATGAGAAATGTCCAAAAAAGGTGGAACCATGGAGTTAAAACCACCAGCCACTGCTAAGAGCCAGTCAGGAGAAACTGGGAAACAGCTGCTCACTGGGTGTGAGGGGTCAAAAGTTCCTGAGGAGTCTCCGTGGCTGGACAACTATCAACTGTCTATTCCCACCCACCGCCCCCTGGCCTTACCTAGTTCTCCTCCGAGAGAACAAAAGATACATTTCAAAAGAGGTCTGGCTTGTCTCAGGGTAAAGCCTGAGCCATAAGAGACCCACAGTCTATTAGAACTGCCCATTGTAAGGAGACTCAGATGACTTAAGCAGGAATGGTGACAATAAATCAGCTTCAGCCCTGATCCTTTACTCTAAAGTTAGTTGTTGCTTGTTTTGCTTTGTTTTTGAGCTTTACTTCTTTTTATTTTATGTGTATGGGTATTTTGCCTCAGACATGGAGGTCAGAATAGGTCATCAGCTCCTCTAGAACTTTATAGAGTTGTTATGTGCCATGTGGGTTCTGAGAACTGAGCCCATTAAGTCCTCTGGAAGAGCAAACATGATTCTTAACACCTGAGCTATCTCTCCAATCCCAAAAGAGCCAACATTTCTTCCTTCCTTCCTTCCTTCCTTCCTTTCTTTTTTTTTTTTTTTTTTTTTTTTGGTTTTTGGAGACAGGGTTTCTCTGTGTAGCCCTGGCTGTCCTGGAACTCACTCTGTAGACCAGGCTGGCCTTGAACACAGAAACCCACCTGCCTCTGCTTCCCAAGTGCTGGGATTAAAGGCATGCGCCACCACTGCCCGGTCCCAACATTTCTTTTTTTTTTTAATTATGTATTTATTTTATGCATATGAGTATGCTGTAGCTGTCTTCAGACACACCAGAAAAGGGCATCGGATCCCAATACAGATGGGTGCTGGGATTTGAACTCAGGACCTCTGGAAGAGCAATCAGTGCTCTTAACCACTCTCCCATCTCTCCAGACCCAACTTTTCTTGAGTATTTAAGCTATCTTATAGTGAAGTTAGCCAGGATTTTAAAAACATTAATTAGACCAAATGCCACTGAATTATACATTTCTAAATGTTTAAAATGTGGACCTGACACATGGTTCTGCAGGTGAAAGTGCTTGCTGTCAAAGTTGAGTTTAACTAGACACCATATGATGAAAGCGAGAACCAACTTCCACAAACTGTTCTCTAACCTCTGCATGTGCACTGTGACATGCATACCAACACACACACACAAATACATACATACATACACACACACTAAACAAATACATAGTAAGTGAATAAGTAAATGAAATGCTGAAATCCTCCCATTCTTAGTGCTAGAGTGATGACTCAGCATCAACTGTTCTTCCAGAGGATACAGGTTCAAGTCCCAGCACTCACATGGCAGCTCTTAACTCATCCAGTCCCAGGGGAACTGGATGCCCTCTTCTAGCCTCTGAAGGGGGACCAAGCCCAAATGTGGTGCAGACATATGTGTAGACAAAACACTCATAGAAATAAAATAAAATAATTTTAAAAAAACTTTTTACATTTTTTTAATGATTAATGAGAACTATATTAATTTTATCTTAGATTTGGTGACTTCCAAAAGGAAACATAGGCGTTTAAAACGTTCACCTGGGGTAGGATTTGCTTTGAGACAAGGTCTTGTTTTATTGCCCACATTGGTCTTGAACTCCTGGATTCAGGTACTGCTCTCCCCTCATGCTTAGTCGCTAGAATTATGGGTGTGTGTGGTACTGAGTCCAACATGTAAGGTGTTTTGTGGCAATTCTTAACCTGTTTTGTATCTGGGGCTCTTTTAAAAGCTTGCTTTTGATAGTCCTTTTTTTTTCCCCACCCTCACTCCCACCCTGGAAGTTGAGGACCCAACCCAGGGCCTTGGGCTTGCTAGGCAAACACTTTACCACAGAGCTAAATCTCCAACCCCTGTTTTGAAAACTTGGTCAAAGTGACAGGTAGTTTCCCAAGAAAGTATATATATAAACACAGTTGTAGGAGGCTTATGGATACCTTCAGGTAATTCACAGCTATTCCAAAAACTCAAAGGTTATTATTGACATGTTAGGAATTAGGGAGAGAAAGAATTTAAGAGATGGCTTGGTGGTTAAGCACTGGCTGCTCTTTCAGGGTTTGATTCCCAGCACCCTCATGGCAGCTACCAACCATCTAAAACTTGAGTTTTGGGGGATTCTGGCTTCTGTGGGCAATGCAGACAGTTCACAGACATACATTTGGGCAAAACATCCATACACATGAAACAAAATAAAATCTTTAAATAGAAAGAATTTACAAAATAAAATCAAATCATTTATCCATGCAAATATTCTAGAAATGGGTTGCAGTGGCCAACTGCAAAGAAAACCTCAGTCTTGGTAGAGCCTGTAGATTGTTGTTTCAAGGGACCTGATTGAAGTAGGAACCAAAGTCAAACAAACCTTTGTTTCTAACTCAGAACAGCCCTGGGGAGCTGGCAGGGTGACTTCAACAGGTGTGAAGAGAAAATCATGAGCAAAACGCGAATTCTTCAAGACAGCTACCGTCTCCTCATTCACTTCAACAGCTACACCTTCCTAAGGGGCAGCAAAAGATGAGTATCAAAGACGCCATCTTGGTAACATTTGTTCTGTTGGGGGGGGGTTGTATAATCTTGAAATGTGAGTTCTTTCCTCCATGAGTTCTGGAAATCAAACTCAGGTTGCCAGGCCTTCACGGGCAAGCACCCTTACCTGCTGAGCCATCTTGCCAGACCACCTCTTCAGTCTTATTAGAAAGAAAATATCTTGAACTGGGCAGTGGTGGAACATGCCTTTAGTCCCGGCGCTAAGGAGGACACAGGGTACTGCCTCTCTGGTGGATGCTGAGGAGTCCTGCTGGGCTCTCCCTTGTCAGATGCTCATCCATCTGTTTATTCTGAGCTGCTTCTTAGGGTCCCATTGGTTAGAAAGCTTTTAGGTTCTTGGCCTTTCAGTTTGTTTTACTGGCTTTAGATCCCTGAAGGCATTTGCTTTATAGCCGTGGTTTGGTCCAATAATTTGTTGGACATCTTTTCTCCCTGACACTCCTTCCATACCTAATCTAAGATAAAGGGAACTGTTTAGAGGTACACATTACTTGGTAATCCAGCTAGTTAATTCCAGTATGTTAGCTAAATTGCAAGAGCCAGAAGAACTGGAGTTAAGGATAGCTGTAAGATACCATGGTTTATTTTTCACACTAACTTGAAGTCGTAGGTAATAGAATTTTTTATGTTTGCTTTCTGAGAGCTTTTCTGCGATATCTTCCAGCTTGTAATGATCCTCCTGCCTCAGCCTCCCAAGTACTGAGATTACAGTATGTCCCACACAAATAAGAGGCTGCTTAAACTGGCATTTTAAATCACCTTTCCTTTAAAAAAGAAATAATAAAATTGGTAATTTACAAAACTTATAAGATCTTATAATTACTGAAACATAATAAAAAAAAAACTTGTAAAACCTCTACAGCTACATCTAAGTTAAAAGAAAATGCTGAAAATAAATGATAAAGTAATTTAAATTTTTTTAGAGGTTATAGCAAAACTAAAGATGGAACTGAAGGATGGTTCAGTTGTTAGGAGAAAATGCTGCTCTTCCAGAAGACCCTGGCTCTGTTCCCAGCCTCACAAGGTGGCTCAGAACTGTGCAAACTCCAGGTCCAGAGGATCAAATGCCTTCTGGTCTCAGGCACCAGGAACATATTTGGGGCACACATATGAATGAAGGCCAAACACTCTCATAAACATAAAATATCTTCACATAGATAAATTCTAAGGAGTCAATTATCAACCCTCTATTCCCACCCACCGCCCCTTGGCCTTACCTAGTCCTCCTCCGAGAGAACAAAAGATACATTTCAAAAGGTCTGGCTTGTCTCAGGGTAAAGCCTGAGCCATAAGAGACCCACAGTCTATTAGAACTGCCCATTGTAAGGAGACTCAGACGACTTAAGCAGGAATGGTGACAATAAATCAGCTTCAGCCCTGGTCCTTTAAAATTAGTTGTTTCTTTGTTTCGCTTTGTTTTTGAGCTTTACTTCTTTTTATTTTATTTATGAGACATGGAGGACAGAACAGATCATCAGCTTCCCTGGAACTGCTTTATAGAGTTGTTACGTGCCATGTGGGTTGTGAGAACTGAGCCCAGAAGTCCTCTGGAAGAGCAAAAAGGATGTCAACCACCGAGCTCTCCAATCCCAAGAGCCGATGTTGCTTGAGTATTTAAGCTATACTATAGAAAAGTTAGCCAGGGTTATTAATTTTTAATTAATAATTTAAAATTATTAATTAAGTAACATTCATATTTTACTACAGAAAAGGAAATTATCCGTGTGACTCCTACTAGGTCCTAGTTCTCTTCCTGTCAACTGACATTATACAAAGTAAGATCTGGCTGTGACTACAGAGCCTGAAAATACTGGTTTCTAGCCGGTTTGACGGCTCATTTTTATCAATGCCATTAATATTTGCAACACCAAAAAGACAGTTTTTAAAAATTTAAAATACTATATTATTATCCAGTTTTTTTCTGTAATATAATTGTTCATTTACTTCTCAGGGAGCCTAGTAAAGTTTTCTGAAGGAATACATGGTGAATCGCTGGAACTGCAAGAAGACTAGACTCAGCAGGATTTTAAGTGACCCTGAGGGTCAGACAGCCATAGAGAATCTTGAAGCGTGGCTTTCCAGGATGTGGCCCAGAATAAGTAAACATTTCCAAGTATCAGAGTACACAAAGGCTGTGAATTTCAGGTAATGGACATTTGACAAAGGCCTCATGGAAGAAAAGAGAACCCAGACAGCTAACCGAAGCCCCAGGAATACAGAGCAGTATGTCTCTGATCTCTCCACTGGTGAGGGGCTCTGAAGGTATCCCTGCCTCTCTAAACTAGCTGAAGCATTTACAGGGTTCGCCACTGAGTATTCATCTAGATAGTTTGTTCTTACTAGGAATCCCAAACTTGAAGCACTGGTTAAACCTAAAATATTTTAAAGTAATTAAAAGGGTGTGCTCATTTCTATACCTTTGAATGACTGGTCAAGAGAAGAAGGTATAAAAAGTTTACTATTCTACTCTATGTAAAAACAAAACAAAAAAATACACAAACCAAACAACATTAGAATAGCAAGTCAAGGTCAAACAACATTAGAATAGCAAGTCAAGGTCAAACAACATTAGAATAGCAAGTCAAGGTCAAACAACATTAGAATAGCAAGTCAAGGTCAAATTCAAGATCCAGGGAAGGTTCTGGGGCTGAGGGGTGGGCACAAGAGCAAGAGTAGAGAGAAGGCTACCAGAGTCCTGGATACTGGCCCTGCTGGTGCCCAAGCTGCAGATGGAACCTGGGGTCTTGCACATCCTGGCATTCAGTGCTCTACCATTTAGCCATACTGCCAGCCTAAGGGGCAGCTTCCTTCCTTCCTTCTTTCCTTCCTTCGTTCCTTCCTTCCTTCCTTCTTTCCTTCCTTCGTTCCTTCGTTCCTTCCTTCCTTCCTTCCTTCCTTCTTTCCTTTCTTCCTTCCTTTCTTTCCTTCTTTTCTTTTCTTTTTTACCTTGAATTTAAAATTTGCATCAAAGATTAGTTCCTTTTCATGCCCCAGGATTCCTCCATTGTAAACAGCATCGTTCTGCTGGCTCTGTCTGAGGGAGTTTGAAGAGGTGGAATGTGGCAGACACAAAGCGACAGTCACCTGAAAGCAGACACACCCAGGACCTGCTCCCTTCCAGCCGCCAGCAGCATTTGACAGAGGAAGACAGAGCATACTGTAAAGGTGATTTTCCTCACTGCGAGCCATTAATGATCTTTCTGGGCACTTCAGTCTATTTCCTGATTTTCCTCAAGATGCTTTATTAAATGTCACCCTGGGGAAGAGGCTGCAATTGTTCAGGAGACAAGGTAGACACCTGGAGAGGAGCAGTTTCCCTCGGCGAGAATCAAGATGAAACTAACCGCCCAGTTGAAACCATCCACCTTGCAAGCTGCTTCTTACCAAGAACCTTTTCTAGTTCCTTGTTTTCAACCATAATGATATTGGCAGTGACCAAGCGTGGAGGGCAGAATCCAATTTTGGGGGCAATGACGGCAAGATCCTTCCAGTACAGAGTACCACCCAGGCATTCCCCTTAAAAGAGAAAGACAGAGAGAAATCACTATATAAAGCAGTACTAAGGGCACTTGTAGCTTGAACACTTAACTAGGACATAGTTTTAAGATGTAGGATCCAGCTGGCCACGGTGGAGCACCTACACAGCAACTCACAATTGTCCCTAACTCCAGTTCTAGGTGATTAGACACCCTCATATGGCCTCCACAGGCACCAGGCATACACATGTACACAGATCTACATGCAAGCAAAATATTAATTTACATAAAATAAATTGGACTTAGCAGATACATTTTTTTTGTATTTTTAAAAATGTTTTGTTTTAATCACTTTACTTATTCATTATCTTGCCTTTGTTTTTTTAAGAGACAGGCTCTCACTATGTACCCCTGGCTAGCCTGGAACTTTCTATGTCAGTGGTTCCCAACCTTCCTAATGCTTTGATCCTTTAATACAGTTCCTCATGTTTGTGGTGACCTCAATCATAACATTATTTTTGTTGTTATTTTGTAACTGTGATTTTGCTACTGTTATGAATCGTAATGTAAACATCTGTGTTTTCTGATGGTCTTAGGTGACCCCTGTGAAAGGGTCTTTCAACCCTCAATGGGACCACAACCCACAGGTTAAGAACCACTGTTTTATGGAAACCAGGCCTTGAGCTCAGAGATCTGCTTGACTCTGCCTCCCAAGTGCTAGAATTAAAGGTGTGCGCCACAAGACCTGGCTTGCTTGTTTATCTGTTTGTGTTTGTTGGTTTTCTGTGTGTGTGAAACTGCGCATGCTACAGTGTGGAGACTGGATGACAACTTTCAGGAGTTAGTTTTCTCATTCTGCCATGGGGATCAAACGCAGGTTGTCAGACTTGGCAAGTATCTTTACTCACTGAGCAATCTCATATTCTCTGAGATATATATATATATATATATATATATATATATACACACACACACACACACATGCACACACGCATACATATTCTTGTCTGAGGCACACATGGCATAACACACATATGGAGATCAGAGAGATCAATTCTGTAGAATTCATTCCCTCCATTCACTTTTCACGTGGGTTCTTGTAGAGGAATTTTAATCCAGTAGCATGGCTGTTATAGCAAGGGATCACATGCAAAGGTCTGTGTGATCCGGCTAGAATGCAAACATGCCACACACCTTTAATCTCTCTGGCTGGAATACAGACATGTCCTTAGTACACACCTTTAAGGTAAAATTAGTTTGTAGAAGGAAGCAGCCAAGTCTGAAAGTAGTACCTAATCAATGGGCAAAATGATGAATCAGAGAAAGATCTGGCAGAACGAGTCAGAGATAGGATACAGCAGACTCTCACAAGAACAGACAGGAAAGAGCAGGGCAGGGAAAGAGAGAGAGAAGAGGCAGTTTCACAGGAACAGTTTTACAGTGAGGAGGCAGAGTGGAGTTCAGTTCTGGTCAGTTCATGCAGCAGAGGCAGCTGAAGCCAGAGAATAAGAAGGAGCTGGAAGATTAGAACAAATTGCCAGAGTTAGTTTGAGGCCAAGTAAAGCAATTCAGTGAGAAGCCAGATTGAATCAGTCAGTTTGGAGAGGAGTTTTGAGCCAGAACAGTTGACCTGAACTGATCAGCCAGAGTTGACTAAGAACTAGAGCTTGTTCAGAAGTAAACTCCCAAGACGACAATTACATTTGGTGAATAAAAGTTACTGTTTCAGGTACTAGTGGTTGAACTCAGTTCAGCAGGCATGAAGGCAAGTGAATTACCTTTTGAGTCATCCCATAGGTCCTATTTTCCTGCTGTTTTGTTTTGTTGTTGTTTTGAGACAAGATTTCTCTGTATAGCCCAGACAATCCTGCAACTTGCTTTGTAGACCAGGTTGGCCTTGAACTCACAAGACATCCACCTGCCTCTGCCTCTTAAATGCTGGAATTAAGAGGCAGCATGCACCACCATACCTGGTCTATTTTCCTGCTTTTTAACATTAGCCATTTATATTATTGTATAATAAAGAGGTTAACACAATTTATTTTAAAAAATAAGATTTGTTTTTTTTTGAGACAATGTCTCATTGTGTAGCACACGCAAGCCTTGAATGGGCACTGATCCTGTTGCTTCCATCCCCAAAGAGCCGAGATTACAGGCATGTACCACAACTTGCAGCTTAAATGTAAGAAGTTTTATTTTACAGTCAGGCTAATCATGAGCATGTGCATTCATCTCCTCAGCTTCTAGTAACTCTTAATGACAATAAAGGGACACTCTATCTCATTTATTCTTCAAAATAGTTTCAAAAGTAGTCTGTGCTATTATTTTCATTGTACAGTTAAAAAACAATAACATAAATTAAATTGCCTAAGATCATATCACTCTTTGAAAAGTTTATATTGTGTGTGTGTGTGTGCATGGGTATGTGTGTATACATGTGGACAGATGTGCCACAATGCACATGTGGACATCAGAGAATAGGTCTATGGAATCTGTTCTCTCACCTTTACATGAGTTCCAGGGATCAAACTTGGGTTGCCAGCCTGGGACCATGTGATGTTTTGTATATGCTTGGCCCAGGGATTGACACTATTAGTAGGTGTGATCTTGTTAGAGTAGGTGTGTCACTGTGGGTGTGGGCCTTGAGACCTTCATCCTAGCTGCCTGGAAGTCAGTCTTCCACTAGCAGCCTTCAGATGAAGATGTAGAACTCTCAGCTCTGCCTGCACCATGCCTGCCTAGATGCTGTCATGCTCCCACCTTGAAGATAGTTGACTGAACCTCTGAACCTGTAAGCCAGCTCCATTAGGTTTCATCCTTTATAAGACTTGCCTTGATCATGGTGTCTGTTCACAGTGGTAAATCCCTGAATGACCACAAATGCCTTTACCCACTGAGCCATCTCAGCAGCCCTCATATTGCTTTTGAGTGGCGGAAAAAGAACAGAACCTTCTGGCCTTACACTGTTTGCTCTCCTGTCCAGTGGTCCATCCCACCTTACTTCCAGGATGGAGCTCTATACTGGTCAACAATAACTGATAGGAGTAAAACAAGAACACATACCCCATAAAACTTTGTGCGACTTGATGTCTTCTGGCACTTCAAGGCTAGCATAGACGTCACTGAAATAGAGCTCCCCACCGTGCTGAAAGAGAGCAGTGCACATCTGAGCAAGGTTAAAGATTATATTGGTTCTAGATAAAAAAACAACAACAACAAAAAAAAAACCAACAAAAAAATTTGATGAGCATAGGAGATGGGTTTCAAAATCCCAGAGTTTGAGCTGACACTGACCAAACTGACCTTTGAACAAATAACAGCTGCTTCCCTTGTTAAACGCAAAACACGGAGACAGAGGCATTTATTTCTCCAGTGTCCTATCCAACATAATGCTTCCTAAGAATCAGAAGGGAGTCAGAAGAAAGTAGAGAGGCCTGAGAGGATGAAGAGAGGGTGAATGGCCTCTGAATGCACAGTCTGTGCCTATGGGAATGCAGTAGTGAGGGTGGGCAGATAGATACTTGGGTCAAGTGCTGGCTCTATGAGTACCTGCTGAGTTCCAGTTTTCAGCATCCACAAAAGCCCAACATGGTTTGCGTTCATAACCCCAGATCTGAGGGGCAGATAGGTAAGTCCCCAGAGCTGATCAGACAGCAATCCTACCCAATTTGGTGAGTTCTAGGTTCAGTGAGGGACCATATCTCAAAAAATAAAGTTGAGGGCTACACAAGATGACATCTGACATCACCTTCTGGTCTCCGTGTACACTTGTGCGTGTGCGCGTGCACACACAAACACCACCACCACCACCACCACCATACACATGCCATGATGAAACTCATGAGCAAAAACTGGGCTGGAGAGATGGCTCAGAGATTACGATGCACTTGTCTCTCTTGTAGACTCTGTAAGAACGGAAAGCAAAGGCCCCCACCCTTCGTAATCCTATAGCCCTTTAAACAGTTCCTCATGTGATGACCCTCAACCATAAAAGTCTTTCATTGCTACTTCATAACTGTAATTTTGCTACTGTTATGAGTTGTAATATAAACCGGAAGTATGATGTGTGACTCCAAAGGGGCCGAGAACCACAGGTTGAGAACCTTTGATGTAGCCGACCCAAGTTCAGTCTTGAACATCCACATTGTGTGAGTCCAGTTCTGATCTCGGTGGGCACCAGACACACATGTGGTGCACATGTGTGCATATAGACAAAACATTTATATAAAACATTCAAATAAAATAAAGTCATTTTAAATAAGCAAGAACATAGGAGGGGAAAAATGAGTATCTCTCCTAAATACATTCAGGTTGCCTAAATTTATAGCTAGTCCAAGAGGAACACAGTCCTAGGTGTCCAGACAAGAAACAGCAGACACCCATAGAATTTACAGTCTCATCCCTTGAAAAATTATAGTAGTAAAGCTAGGCAGTAGTGGTGCCTCCATTAATCCCAGGAGGCAAAGGCAGGTGGATCTCTGTGAGTTTGAGGCTAGCCTGGTCTACAAAGTGAGTTTGAGGAGAGCTGGGCTACATAGAGAAACCCTGTTTCAGGAGTTGGGGGGAAGAAAGGAAGAAAAGAAAAATTACAGTGATGTACGGTGGTATTATTACACATTAAAGTTTTTCTGTGTCCTTAACATCTAGGTCAAAGGAGTCAACAGGAATTTAAGGTGTTATTTAGCTCATTTCCAAAGCATGGGAGTCTGTATTCTGTAGTGATGTTTAGCGTCTGTCAGTTGATCTCAGTGACATCAGAAGCTGATCTATAAAATGGCATTCTAGCAATGGCATGAAATCATTCTTACACAGATACTTTTACATTTATTATTTTACGTGTGCCCAAGTGTTTGCCTGCACATATGTTTATGCTCTGGTGCCCTTGGGAACCAGAAGAGGGCATTAGGGCTCAGAACTGGAATTACAGATGGTTGTAAGCTACCATGAAAGTGCTAGAAGTCGAACCTGGGTGCTAAGGGGGATCAGCCAGCGCTCTAAAGCCCTGAGCTCCATCCTCAGCCCACCATAGAGACTTCTACTTGAGCTCCATAAGGCTCCATAAGCTAAAAAAATCTCAGAAATTTTCTTTTACAGTGTTAGAGATCAAGCTTTATGCACAGGAATCACACGTCTACTCCTGAACTATACCTTCAGCCTTACAAGTCCCAGAATGCTCTTTTTTTTTTTTCATAAAGAGACAAACCTCATTATCCACAGGAGGCTGTGAAGTTCCTGGAAATTTCCTCTTTAAAAAAGCATCCATATAAAAATTCCATTGTAGATTTCCCAGAGATAAGATATCCTGGTGTCAGAAACAGCATCGTGAGATATAGGGTGTTAGTATTCTGTCTAAACTCCACCTCCACAGTTACCTGGCAACAGCCAGGTAGGCCTGCTCACTATAAAAGGGGCTGCTTGCCCCCCTCCTCTCTCTCTTACTCTCTTAATCTCTTACCCTCTTGCTCTCTTGCCTCTAGCTTCTCTCTGTCCCCCTTGCCCCTCCCCCATTCCTCCTCTCTCCACGTGGTCATGGCTGGCCTCTACTCCTCTACTTCTCTCCTCTCTCTCTCTCTCTCTCTCTCTCTCTCTCTCTCTCTTTCTCCCCCATCTTCCTCTACCTCTCTTCCTCCACCTTTGCCCTTTGCCCTGAATAAACTCAATGCTATACCGGTGTGTGACTGGTTCCTCAGGGAGAAGAGATGCCTAAGCATGGGCCCACTGAGAGATCCCCTTCCCCCATACCTCTCCACACACCCAGGGAACATCATTGGTGCAGAGGGAGGCTTTCTCTCTCTCTCTGCCTGGGACCTGTAAAGTGAGTGTTAGTGGTGCCTTCTGCCACAAGAACAGCTGACATAAACATTGCTGTGATTTTCACGCTTTGATAAACACGCTTGATTTTCCTTGCCCACTGCAAACTCTAGCTGCCAGAGACACTGAACAGTGACTTCTGGCCACTAGTAGGAAGTCCTACCCTGTCGCTGCCGCCCGCAGACCTGACCCAAAGCACCTATGCTCCAACCCACCAGCTGTACAATCGTATGACACTGTTGCCAGCTTTCTTATTCTGGTCCTAGTCAAATGTTTCTTTGCTAATACAAAAATGTGCTTTTCTCTGCCTACACAATCCGCCAAAGTTACTTAAGACAGGATAGGAAAGGCTCTGTCTTAATAGATTTCCACTACTACTATTAAATTCTATTCAGTTACAACCAGTCCTTATGACTCTCAATCTTGTCAGAAGTCTGCTAATAGTATATTTTTAAGTTTATGGCTAACAGAGTTCCCAAAGCCTCTAACAGTTGACCCAAGATGGCTTCAGAAGACTTGGACACCAGACTCCTAGAACAAACAGCCTGGATTGTATGCGAACAAACACAGTGGGCTAAACTGGATACTCTGAGTCAAATGACTTAGCTAACCCAAACCAAGGTAAGTCATTTCTCACGTCACGCATATCCATTCCACAGAGAAAAAGCCCTGTGTCTTCTGCACTTGGAAGCCAAACTGACTTCACCCAAGAGACTATGGAGACCATGGGAACTGTTGGCTTGTGGACTCTGTCATTTTTTAAAATAATATATAACTTGTAGATTGTTTACTCTTTCTCAGACTTCTGACTACATTGACAACTAAGCTTTCACAGATATTATCTGTTACCTCGTTACCTAAACACAGTTGCCATCAATTAAATGCTTCATGTTTCCTCTTCTCACTGGCCCACTGTCCTAAATTATCTGAGTTCCTATAAACTTGCCTAACTCTAAAAATAACGTTCCACTATACGATCCAACAAAGGTTCATCTTAAAGACTGCTCATGTTAACTCATGCTGTTATCTCTTTTGTAAACTTATAAGCTACAGGAAACCCACTCAGATCTACCTCTCATGGACCAAATAGACACCATCCAGATAAGTACATCTGCCTAAAGTTCCCACTTACTACCTATTCCAAAGGGTAGGATCCTTCTGGGTTTCAAATGTATATCTTAGAAAAAATTTTCTTTCTCCCAAATGAACTTAATCTTATTCCCTACATCTTGTCAAGTCCAGGCATATCCAGAACAGCTCCAGAGAAGCAACCTCCAGATGCTCCATCTCCTGTCACACACACAGCTGCTTCTACTGACCTATCCTCAGATGGCTCACTCCATAGACCCTGGACAGCAGGAAACAGCCAACTCTCCTAAGACTGGACAAACATCCTCCATACCCATTCTTCTAGGTTCCCCCTAAAGACACACCACCCCCAATGCCAGCAGGAAGTAGCCAGATATCACAAGGACCCTATTCCTGCTTCGCCGTCACCTCTTTCTAATTTTTCTTTTTTAATTAAACCAAAATGGGGGAATGTTAGTATTCTGTCTAAACTCCACCTCCACAGTTACTTGGCAATAGCCAGGTATGCTCCCCCCACAGTTACCTGGCAACAGCCAGGTAGGCCTGCCCACCATAAAAGGGGCTGCTTGCCCCCTCCTCTCTCTCTTGCCTTCTTGGAAGCCAAACTGACTTCACCCAAGAGACTATGGAAACCACAGGAACTGTTGGCTTGTGGACTCTGTCATTTTTAAAAATAATATATAACTGGTAGATTATTGTTTACTCTTTCTCAGACTTCTGACTACATTGACAACTAAGCTTTCACAGATTATCTGTTACCTCATTACCTAAACTCAGCTGCCATCAATTAAATGCTTCATATTTCCTCTTCCATCACCTCTTTCTAATTTTTCTTTTTTAATTAAACCAAAACAGGGGAATGTTAGCATTCTGTCTAAACTCCACCTCCACAGTTACCTGGCAACAGCCAGGTAGGCCTGCCCACTATAAAAGGGGCTGCCTGCCCCCTCCTCTCTCTCTTGCTCCGTTGATCCCACTGCCTGCAGGTTCTCTGTCCCCTCTCTCCTCCCCCTTTCCCTTCCCCCTCTCTCCACATGGTCATGGCCGGCCTCTACTCCTCTACTTCTCTGCTCTCTCTCCTTGTGCTCTCTTCCCTCTGCCCCGAATAAACTTCCCCCCATGGAACCGTCTGGTCTGCTGTGGTCTGTTCCAAGCTACACATGAAAAACTAACAAGCACATGGTCTGCCTGGTTTGAGGAGCTCACTGGCTTTACTTTGGCAGGCCAGTATGTTAACACTGCAATGTGGCATTGTCTTCTACTAAACTCACACCAAGAAATGCACAATTGTGTGACCCCCCCAAAAGAATCTCACAATATTTTAAGCTTATACATTTGTGTTGGGGTGCATCCATAGCTATCCCTGGCCATGCAGTTGTGCCAGAGGCTGGAGAAGCCCAGGCAATGTTGTTAGTAGACTAAAGAGACCTTATCCTGTTCTTTCCTTTATGAAGACAAGCTACATTTAGTTTTATTCCCTAAAGGTAAGCCAATTCATCAAAAAGCAGTAGCATGTAGGTGCTCAAAATGAAACAGGGTTTACTCATAACAGAAATGATTGTAACGCCCTACATAATGATATCATAGCTCTCATTCTGGATCCCAGCCTCCACCAATTTCTCAATGCAGCCGTGAAGAAAAGTCACATTGGGTGCCTGGAAACTGAACTTTTCCATGTGATAGTCAAGATAGGTTTTAGCCACTTCAGCCTAGAGAAAGAAAAATACTGATGTGGTAATCATCGTTTTAGTCTGAAAGCTGTGCTATCACTAATGCCACAGGCTTTCTGTGCCCTGGGTTATTTTGGATAGACATACATGCTTCCCGAGATGCATATGTAGCAGTCTGGGACAGAAGCTCCCAACCATGTGACCTGGCCTGAGTGTTAGCCAATGATAAATCTTTCTGGACAGAGGATGGAGGAAGAAGAGAAAGTGCCACTGGGTTGTGACAAGCTCTCTACCAGGTTAGACCTCTGACCAGGTTCTCTAGGACAGTCACCGACTGTCAATGTCCTCAACTTCTAGGTCATTGGAAGCAGAAACGAAAGCAACAGAAACTCAGCTTCTCAAATTATCATGAAGAAAAGTGGGAAGGAGTTTAAAGCCTCAGAGAATGACCCGCAGAAAACCTCTCCTTTTCCTCCAAATCTTTACCTTACCTGGACCTTAGTCATGTCTATCCCAGTGACACGTCCCTTCTCACCAACCAGATGGCTAAGCACATAGCAATCCCTGCCGCTCCCACAACCCAGATCCAAAATCTGACAGTTTTCCAGCCGCTCAGGAACAACCAGACCACAGCCATAATATACCTGAGAAATGGAAACGAACATCTTTTAAAAACAGAGACTAGAAAATTCTCAGATACTAAATCTACACTTCGCTCTTGTCTCTCTCACTAAACAGGGCCGTGCACCGTTGTAGGTACCGTGCAAGGTAGCAAGACTTAAACCATCTGAACTATTGGTTGAATAAATATATCTAAGGCACTGGCTGCTAAACAACTCAAAGTCAGGAACTGAGGAATGTGGGGAAAAAATAGGCCACAGCTGTGGAGTCCCAGTGGGTTTCCACGCTGTGGAGGGTCCCACATGCGGGAGGAGGTCTAAGGTTCCAGCAGCCTGGAGGCTTTGGCGGTGGCAGGCCCCAATGACACGAAGTCCTTGGTTCCAAAAGGGTTTATTGTCATAGCAGATGGTGGATGAATCTGGAAGTACGCCCCCTAAAACTCAGGGCAGTCCCGAGTTAAATAGGGAGGGAGAAAGGGGGAAGATGGGGGGGGAGGATCTGGGGAGGCATGCTTAATTTGCTCTGCCCTCTTGCTTTCATTAGTATGTAAATCCCTAGGCCCTGAGGCCTCTAGTCACACCCTCTACCTGGGCACTTTGGGAAGGGCTGTAATGGCTGGCCTACATGACGGAGTTTTATGGAGACTAGACTGCTTTTCAGGACCCTGGGTTCCAACGGTGCGCCAGACTCCTACCGGTTCTCACGCAGATTCTTGGGGTTCTAGGCAGCTGCCCAGCCATGACCCAGAATACCCTTACACAGTCCCACAGAGGAAAAGTATTCTTTCCCCAGGTGCACATGCTATAACTGAAGAGGTAAAAACTATAGTTTGGAAAACCCTTTCCATGACTGACATTGAGTGCCACCAAGAGTAAGGACTGTAGTGGGGGTGGGGGTGGGGGTGTGGATGATGGATGGGGACCAGTGATGGAAGGGGATGTCTCAGCAGGCCCATGCCGAGGCATCTCTTCCCCCTGAGGGACCAGCCACACACCCATATAGCAGAGAATAGAGTTTATTCAGGAAATGGGGAGGGGAACCAGGAGGGTAGTAGAGGCAGAGGCAGAGAGAGAAAGAGAGAGAGAGAGAGAGAGAGAGAGAGAGAGAGAGAGAGAGAGAGAGAGAGAGGGAGAGAAGTAGAGGAGTAGAGGCCAGCCATGACCATGTGGAGAGAGGGGGAAGGGGAGAGGGAGAGGGGAGGGGACAGAGTGAAGCTGGAGGCAAGAGAGTAAGGGAGTAAGAGAGTAGGAGAGAGAGGAGGGGGCAAGTGGCCCCTTTTTTACAGTGGGCAGGCCTACCTGGCTGTTGCCAGGTAACTGTGGAGAAGAGCATACCTGGCTGCTTCCAGGTAACTGTGGAGGTGGAATACAGAATACTAACAGGAGAGAAGGCTTCATGACCCCAGTAGGACTTGAGTGAGGTGTAGGAGAGGCAAAGAGTAAGGTACCCTCTTTGAAAACTGCTCTCTGAGTGGGCAATGCTGTGTCAGAGAATGGTAAGATCAGAAGGAGCCGTAGCTGGTTAGAATATGTGGGCCCATCTATTAACAAACTTGAATATCTATCAGGGCAGGGTCTGAGGAACTTGACCGTCTCCTACAATGGGAAAGGATGCAGCACATCGTTGAGGGGTCCTTGGCGGAGGAGCGAGAAGTTCGAGGCCAAGCTTTGTGGGTATCCCAGTAGTTAGGGCAAGCAGGATGTCAAGCAGAAATGGTTAAATTCCCCAGTGACCACTATGGGAAAACAGGTAGTCTGGAGGCTTTGAGGGCACAACACACACACACACACACACACACACACACACACACACACTACCTCGAAGTAACGTCTTCATGTACATTCTGCAGACTTTCCCGGATGTACTCGGGGACCAGCTTGGCTGACGTGACGCAAGCATTAGTCTGGAGGTCTGCAGATGTCTTCAGTACATTCCCATAGTAGTTCTGAC
Organism: Grammomys surdaster; assembly: GCF_004785775.1. Lineage (NCBI taxonomy): Eukaryota > Metazoa > Chordata > Mammalia > Rodentia > Muridae > Grammomys > Grammomys surdaster. The sequence goes on along the minus strand of NW_021604568.1, from coordinate 6,437,336 downwards.
TCAGCAGCAGTCACAGAAGAGAAGCCAGGAGGAAGAGGACTGACGTTACTGTTTGCAGAGCTCGAGGGCTCCACTACACTCCTAACCACAGCTTAATTACAGCCCACTGGCCTTTGCTCACGGCAAAAGCCTAACCCCGTGCCTTGGCCTGCCAGGACCTGGTTTGACCTGACCTCCGCGCCAGCAGAAGCCTCTTGATAGCAGGACTTCTACAGGGCCAGCAGGCCCACATAACCATTCCCTAGGACCCTCACCTGAACGTCCTTGTGGATTTCAGTGTCTCGGGAAGCAGCCACTGACAAAAGGGAGAACTGGGGTTAAATGGGGTGACCACAGGGCTGAAGACAAGATGGAGGGAGAGCAGCACACAGGTCAGACCCACAGCCTGCTGGGCTACTCAGAGTTGGGAGTAGGGTGGGAGGCGCTTTGAGCCTGCGGCAAGGCAGAGGACAGAAGACTGGCCAGAAGACAAGAGAGACAGGCACTCACTGACTCAGGATCTCCTGAATTCCGGAATTCCGAGAAGATCGCCGAAGCCACGAACCCTGGCTGACCTACAACCCCACAGCCCGGCAAGACCCTCTGGAAGCCGCCTACACACCGCTGGGGCTTGTCACCTTGGTAGCTTTGGGTCCTTGCATCCAGGAGAGTGGTTTGATTAACATCTTCCTTTACTGATCTACTGAGTTTCGTTTGTAAATTTTGCGTGTGCCTTAAGTGAACACCCATATCTATTTTTCTCCTTATGGAATGAAATGATTTTTCCTCAATCTGTCTCATAAAGTTGTTCATTGAGATATCATTTAAAGGCAGTGACCTTCACCTTTCCATAGCTCAATGGCTCTGTGAATTCAGGCAAACACGCACATTGTAGCCATCAGGTGAATTCCAGAACTCCAAGAGACAGACAGGTGTCAGACGCTGATCTACAATCGAGTTCAAGGTCATCCAGGATAGGGAAACCCTATCTTGAAACAAACAAACACCCCACCACCAACAAAACCAAACCAAACAACACAAAACAAAAGCCAAAGAAACAACAAAAAAATGTATTCTGCTCCCACATGTCTGTGTGTCTTTTTAAATTGCTTTGTGGGTGCATATGCGCATGACCCCCATGCCCATGTGTGGGGACTGGTGACTCCCACAAGTTAATCCTCTCCTCCCAATGGGTTCTGGGAATCCAGCATCAATCAGGCTTGTTCCTGTGGCAAATGCTTTCAGCTTTTACAGCTACACGGTCTCCGTCACCTTGAACATCTTTGCATGTCTTACTTGCTTTGTGGTTGACGCAAACGTTGCCATTCAACAAGATCTGGCTGCCCTGTCTTGGTTTGTGTGAAAGGATGTCTAAATAGAAAAGTGGACTTTTATGAAATTATCCCGTCTCCAATCCCATTGATCACTACAAAAAATTTTTTTTCAAATTCCCTGTAAATTGTTACTGAAAGTTAATCAGGTGACAGAGAGATGGCTCAGTGGGCAAAGGTGATCATCACCAAGGTTGAAGACTTGATTTCCATCCCTGAAATCCACACGAAAGCCGACGCCTGCAGGCTGTCCTCTGAACTCCACATGCAGACCACAGTATGAACAAATACATGCATAAATAAATGTAACGTTTGCTTTTAAATGTTTCAAAGCAAGCCAGGGGCTTGAGTGAATATAGTTCAGCGGCTGAGAGTACTGGCTGCTCTTCCAGAGGAGTGGGCATCTGTCACCTCCACTCAGGCACCCATGCAGGCAAAACACCAACACAGATAAAGTAAGAATAAATCATTTTTAAAAACACTGCAGTCCTTGTTGGAATGTTTTTTTTTTTTTTTTGGTTTTTTCGAGACAGGGTTTCTCTGTGTAGCCCTGGCTGTCCTGGAACTCACTCTGTAGACCAGGCTGGCCTCGAACTCAGAAATCCGCCTGCCTCTGCCTCCCGAGTGCTGGGATTAAAGGCGTGCGCCACCACCGCCCGGCTGGAATGTTTTTAAATTGGGACATTTTTTTTTAAATGACCATTTTTATCAGCATCACATACTTTGTAGACTCACAGAACAAACTCTCCAGAACAATACTTTTCAGAGCATTCTCCCCATAGAACGAGCCCTTCCATCCAAGCAGTTCCTTTCTCCGTGTTGTCTCAGGCAGAAGGCAGGGTGAGGATGCACTCGCTCCATCTTCACAGGTGCTATCTTTGGCTGCGGTTTCTTCAGAAGAATCACTTGAAAACCACAACCACATGAACGGCAGTGAGCAAACCGCTATCAACTCTAGCTACTGCCGCTCTGCCTTCGTGGCATTTGCTATGTTGAGCTGATTTTTAATTGGATGGTGACTAGCAATCATTTTGACTAGTCAGTACCATGGTTTGTTTTATTTGGCTTTGGGGTGCTTCCTAGTGTTCAAGATTAAGCCTTGGGGTTCTCACTCTCTTGTTCTTCCTCTCTTCCCTCTCTGTCCCTTCTCTCCTCCATTCCCCTCCCTCTCTGCCTCTCCACCCACTCATGGCCAGTCTCGTCTCTTCTCTCTCTCTCTCTCTCTCTCTCTCTCTCTCTCTCTCTCTCTCTCTCTCTCTCTCTCCCACACCCTCACCCCCCTTCCCCATGCACTAAACTCTATTCTATACTTAAAAAAAAAAAAGATTATCCTTGGGTCATATGTATGCTAGGGAAACAGCACTAAGCCACACACATAGCACCTGTGTTCTGTGTCGTCTCTGCTGAAGGGCAAGCTTTCAGTTCAAGCTCTTCTACCAAACTGTATCTTAAACATTAGCAAAAAAATTTTTTTCGTCGTTGTTTTTGGTTTTTGAGACAAGGTTTCTCTGTGAAGCCCTGGCTGTCCTAGAACTCACTCTTTAGACCAGGCTAGCCTTAAACGCACAGAGATCTGCCTTCCTCTGCCTCCAAAGTGCTGGGATTAAAGGCATACACCACCACCACCCAGCACAAAGTTGATTTTTTTAAGGAGATGGGAAAGCTGAGGAAGGATCTTCATGCTAAGCTGGTCTCAAACTCACGACGTAGCCAAGGCTGACTTTACACTCCAGGTCTTTCTGCCTCCACCTCCCAGGTGCTGGGATTGCAGGTACACATGCACACTGCCACTTCCATTTCCTTTTTAAGATAAAAAAAGATCACATACAGAAAATGTCCTCTTTTCTTTTCTTATCTCCAAGGACCGTCTTGAGAACACTGTCACACTCTCATAAAGAAAAGTACTGGGCTAGGAAGTGTGGGAAGAGACCAGAAAGGCTGATTTTGGTTAAGCACACAACCATGTTTCGAGAGCTTTTGTCTGCTAAGAGAGGTAAGCAGGTAAAGGCCCTTCCAACCAAGGCTGACAAGCTGAGTTTGACCACCAGGACTACATGATGGAAGGAGAAAACTGATTTCCAGAAGTCATTCCTCCAATCTCCACACGTGTGGACCCCCTACCCCCACCACATACACAACAAAAAAATATAAGGGGAAAAAACTGAGATGTTTCACTACATGGGACTGGCTACTCTGATTTTTTTGGGGGGGTGGTGGTTAATCAAAAAACAAAAATAGTAGAGCTTTCAAAAGTTGTCAGGATCCCTAAGACTCTTGAGGGGCTTAAGAGACAGATGTCTCAGCAGTTAAGGGCACTTGCTGACTCTCCAGAGGAGAGGATCCTCATTCAATTCCCAGAACCACGTCATGGCTCACAATGGCCTATAGCTCCAGGAGATCTAACACTTCTAGTCTCCTCAGGCACTGCACACATCAACACTCAGGAATGATGAGTTAGCATACAGGCAATCCAGATGGTCTGCCCCTAGGGACCTAGCAATTGCTATGTCGTCACCTGCCAAGGCCAGGTGTCCCAGGTGTGTGTGGCCAAATAGAAGGACCCCACAGCCCAGTTCTGTCTGTCTGTCTGTCTGTTCTGGGCATTCTTGCTCCCCCTTTCTCTCTCTCTGCCCTCATGCTTATTCACATGCCTCTATCCGTTCCCCGGGTCCTCACTTCTCTCCCCTTCCCTGATAAATCTCCTTTACACCCAAACAAAAACAAACGTAAACATCAATATCCATTAATGATTGGTCTAAATTTTGTTATCTCATCTGGCTTTTTATTTTAAAGGAAAATTACATTTTCTTTAGCAGATGAATTTTTAATCATTTTTATATTTGTTTAATTACGTTTATCAGCATGTGTCTGTGACAGGCTTATGTATGAGAGTGTAGGTGGCCAGGGAGGTCTGAGGAGGCCATTAGAGCCCTGGGAGCGATGGTTACAGACAGCAGTGAGCTGTCTGAAGCAGGTGCTGGGAACTGAACCTGGGTCCTCTCCCAAAGCAGCAAGTGTTTTTAACTGGTGAGCCATTTCACCAGCTTTTAATGGTCATGTTTTATATGCTGGGACTATATGGCAAGGGTCTGTTCTTTGACAGTCTATGGAAGTCTCCAGAAAGGGACCACAAGCAAAGGCCATTTTAACTGCTGCTTCTTTGGCCCTTTCTTTATTTCTCACAATTAGTCTGGATATATTCTTTCAAATACTAATTTTGTAATGCCATATCTTTATAAGGAGACAGACATTTTTACATTGATCACATTTTAGGCATTGAGCTGAGAGAGAACTCTTTTCAAATCTAATTCATTTTATACATGTCACCGTCAATGATAATGATTTGTACTCAAATGCTTGATATGACACTTTAACAAGCTAACATGTAATAACTACTTACTGGTTTTATATCTTTTTAGCCTTTTTGTTTTGTTTGAGATTGGGTCTATGTAGTTCATGTTGTGATGTGACTTAATTATCAGCAAGTCCACTTGTGTGACTTTACTGCCAAATTTGAAGGGAAAGGAATGGCTATAAATTATTTCAAAATGAGCCAAGGCCACTTAATCAAGAATCACAGAAAGAAAGGAGCCAGAAACAAAGGTCAAGGCAGAGCTGCAGCTGGCCAGAGAAGATACCACTGGCCTGATTTTCATATAAGAATTTGTAGTGAGTAAGGAAACAACAGCCATCATCCAGTTCTGTGTCCTTCAAATGAAGACTCTTGAATGAATGATAAACATCTTTTAAAATAGAAAGCATTCTCACATGATCACAATAGAAGCCCCTCTCTCTGTCCCTTCTTCTTCTTGGAGATAGGTTCTTTCTGTGTTGCTCTGGATGGTCTCAACTTTCTGGGCTCGAGTGATCCTCCTGCCTCAACCTCCCAAGTATTGGAGACCATGTGTTACTCAGTGGCCAGGTGCAGTGATTCATAATCCCAGTACTTGAGAGGCTACAGCAGGGGGATTATAAGTTCAAAGCCAGCAGGCTACACAGGGACATATGAGAGAGAGAGAGAGAGAGAGAGAGAGAGAGAGAGAGAGAGAGAGAGAGGGAGGG
>NW_021604568.1:6428040-6431864 GCF_004785775.1 Grammomys surdaster | reverse complement strand
GAGAGAGAGAGAGAGAGAGAGAGAGAGAGAGAGAGAGAATCAATGTACATAGGATCACAGACAATACAGCTTTTAACAAGCTAAGGTATCTTTCTTTTTTTTAGTGCTAATGATTCAACCTATAAAACAACTTGAAGATGAATTAATCCATTTTAAGATCTGCTTCCATGTTCAGTCACTTGGCTTCTTCTTTTCACAAGTCTTTTCTGGACGATTTTTTTTTTTTTTTGGAGATGAAAATAAAAACCAAGGCCACAGCCTGATGGTTGTGTAGGATACATTCTCCTCCGCATCAGGCAAAGAAGTCAACTACTGTTGACACGCTACTTGAGCAAATGACTCAACTGGTCCTGCAGGTCAGGCGACTGTTCAACACTGGAAAGCAAAACACAGAGGGGCTGTCTGAGGAGCAGGAAAAGACATTTCTCTGTATGACTATCCTTTAATGCATCAGTCTTCTCACACCTAAGTCAGAATTTACCTCGGTCCAAGTGTTTAAACTCAGAGTCAGGCACTGCAGCCCAACTGTTAACCTGTTACTCAGGAGCTGAGGAGGAGGGAGGATCATTTGGACCCAAGAGTTGGAGGTCACTGTGGAAACACAGTCCGATTCCATCTCAAGGTTGGGGGAAAGTAAACCGTGAAGAAGGTCTGTGCAGGTGGGCATGGGGCACACCTGTAACCCACCACTCAGGAAGAGGAGGCGGGATTGTGAGTTTCTGGTTAGCCTGGGCTACACAGTGAGAGACCTTACATTAAAAAGAAAAAGGCTTAGAAAAACTTCACACTATTATGAAAATGAGACCATTTAGTGACGTTAATATGTCTGCTCTATTGAATGTCACCATTATAAGCAAACATGTCTATTCCTAAGGGCGGCCTCTATGCTCTGTAACTCCTAGAAGTCAGTCAGTGCAGTTCTGGCAAACTCTTAAAATACACGGTGTTCTTTACGTTGTAAACAGGCAGGCTGTCCTGAGCATGATCATTTAAAGATACAGCAACCACTTTTTCACTGATCCTGGGCACAGCAGTCACTCCCAGCATGCTTCAGTCGGCCCCACCCACCATTTCTGAGGTCACTTACTTCTTCTGAATAGCTTCTTGCCTAAATCAGGAAGGGAAAGAAGGAAAGAAACAGGGAGAAGTTACCATCAACAGATCACACAGGCAGAACGAATACACAAGGCTTATATTTAGTGTAAGTATGCGGGGCCAAAGAGCCACATATTCAGTATGTACACACCTAAAACACAGCCTCAACATTAGCTATCAGGATTTGAACTCTCAGCCATACAATCCCGATAGGTAGGCAAGCATCTTATCGACTACAGAAAATATAAGACAAGAAAAAATACAATAAAAGGCAAATTCAACTATGGTTTTCTTTGAAACGACAGTGAAGGCACTGTGTATTTCAAGATCTGAATGATTTCTATGTTGCTGATGCTGTGTTATATGCAGGACGCCAGCTACCACCCCACTCTGTTCTCCGGGACAGGAACAACACCAGCACGGAGTGGACAGACACTGGTTAAGTGTTTCCCAGGTGCCCCTCAGTGGCAACACGGTCCTGGCAGGCCCTGCTCCTATGCCTTCTTCCCTTGTAGAGCCCCGAGTTAACACAGGGAGGTTCAAAAAAGTGGCCCCAGCTCCCACTCTCTGGCATCCCAACTTCCCTTGAAACCTCAGGTGCCTTTCCCCAGAGACTGCATCCTTCATCAACCCTACCCACCTCCATCCCCTCCCACCTCTATCTCCACCTACCTCCATTCCCTTCCCCCTTTATCCCCCCCCCCCTCTATCCCCCCCCCCTCCATCCCCTCTCACCTCCATCTCCACCTACCTCCATCCTCCTCCCCCTCCATCCTCCACCCTGTCCATCTCCCTCCCCCTCCATCCCCTCCCCCTCCAGCTCCCTCCCTCTTCATCCCCTCCCCCTCCATTTCCCTTCTCCTTCATCCCCTTCATCCCCTCCATCTCCCTCCCCCTCCATCCCCTCTCACCTCCATCTCCACCTCCCACTCCATCCCCTTCCCCCTCTATTCCCTCCCCCTCCCCTCCATCCCCCTCCCCCTCCATCCCCCTCCCCCTCCATCCTCCTCCCTCTCCATCCCCCTCCCACTTCCATAGGAAGGTGTGCTAAAGCACAAAAGAAAGGAGTAGGCTAAGGATGAGGATGCTGCAGTGGTGGCTGCTGGTAGTGCATACTCACTGGTACTGAAGGTGTGTTGTTATTATTGCCATCTTCCTTAAACTCTGCACAACAGAGAGAGAGAAACAGAATAGTCCACTTCCCTGTGGTCATACAAAGTGCACACACACACACACACAGACACACACACACAGACATACACACACACATGCCATGACGCAACGCAAATGGTTCTTACATCTTCTGAGTGCAAGATGGCATCTTCCTGTAGTACCATATTTCGAGCCGCCTGCCCCAGCAGCTAGAAAACAAAAATAAAACAGTACTGATCAAAACTCCCACCTCTGAGACTGGCCCTGTAATGCAGGCCTATAGTACCAGATGCTAGGGTACTTGAACAGGGTCGCCAGTTCAAGGCCTGCCTGGACTACATGGTAAGGATGGCTAATTTAGTGAGACCCTGTCTCAAAATAAGAAAATACAGAAAGGGATGGTGATTTAGCCTGGCAGGTCTGGTTCACTCCCCAGGTCCTAGAGAGAAAACCTGTCTCACTGGCATGGTGACAGTTCTGACACAGCTGTGCTCCACACCGGCACCCTCCTGAAGAACCAGGGCTCCAAGCTCTGTTGGAGACAGCTCTGATAAACACATCCTGTTCATGAGGTACCAGAAGTCTGTGAAATTGCTTTGGCTGGACCACTAACTTCTGACTCTTTAAAAAAAAACTTGGGGGAGCTGGAGCAATGGCTCAGTACCTAAGAGCACTGGCTGCTCTTGAAGAGGACAACAGCTTCAGTTCCCAGCATCCACATGGTATATATCACAACCATCCATAACTCTAGTTACAAGGGAGCCGATGCCTCGTCTGACCTCTGCAAATGCCAGGCACACACATGGTGCACATAGATACACAGAGACAAAACACTCATACACATAAAGTTATATAATTATAAAAACAAAATTAGACTTGGGCTGAGGTAGTTTAGTTGTTACACTGCTTGCCTAGGGTGCAGGAGATCCTGGGTTTAATACCCAACACTGCACAAACCACGCATGGTGGCACATGCCTATAATCCCAGCACGTTAGAGTAGAAGCAGAAGGATCATACATTTAATGTCATCTCCAGCTACACAGTGAACTCTGTGCTACCTTAGGCTGCACAAGATGCTGTTCTAAAGAGAAAGGGAAAAAAAAGCAGACTTAAGAGTTTGGGGGTGACTCAGACAGTGGTGGTGCATGACTTTAGTCCCAGCACTGGGGAGACAGAGGCAGGCAGATCTCTGAGTTTGAGGCCAGCCTGGTCTACAGAGTGAGTCCTGGACAGTCAGAGCTATATGGAGAAACTTTATTGGGGGGGGGGGAGAATGAGAATCTAAAGGTTCAATGAGAGGAAAGAGGAAGATAAAAAGGCAAGAGAAGAAGCTCAAGGACTGGGGGTGTATTGAGTGGTGAGTGACTGTCTGGTGTGACATGACAAGGCCCTGAGTTTGATCCTAAATACAAAAGAAAGGAGAAAAGAGAGGAGAAAAGAGGAGGAGGAAGAGGAGGAGGAGGGAGAGGAGGAAAAAGAGGAGATGAAGGAAGAGGAGGAGAGGAGGGAGAGGAAGAAGAGGAAGATGAGAAGGAGGAAGAAGAGGAGAAGGAGAAAAGGAGGGAGAGAAGGAGGA
>NW_021604568.1:6406528-6428030 GCF_004785775.1 Grammomys surdaster | reverse complement strand
GGAGGAAGAAGTGAAGGAGGAGAAGAAGAGGAGAAGGAGGAAGAGGAGGCAGCAGCCACCACTGTTGCCACTATTCAAGGCTTAGAGCAGGAAACCGTGTCATGAAAGATAGCCAGATGGAGCTGAGAAAGAGAACAAGAAGAGGAAATGTGAAGGCCAACTTTTGAATTTGGTGTCAGCTGGGCCCTGAGACCAAAAGAGCAAATGGGAGCTCAGATTCAGCAAGGTGACCTGACCTCGAAGCAAAGCTAAAGCTGTGTGAAGGCGAGCGAAGACCCGGTGGCACTGCGGGCTTCCTGCAGCTCTGTGGCCCTGGCACACAAGGTAACCCCGCAGAGGCAGTAGTGTGCATCCTAACACATCAAACGCTCAGGGTTCACCTCGGCTAGGAGAACTCTAGCAGCTGATGAGTCCAAATTAGTCGGGAACATCGGCGTTGGCGTTGGTAGTTCAGTTTGCTTTTTAAAAATTAGAACTGGTAAATCTCATGTGCTTCTGAAGTTTGAACACTGAGAAGCCTCCCACTTCTGCTCCCTCTGCCCTGTTCTCTGCCGTGCGGAACAGGGTTAGTAGCTTGTGTGTTCTTCCCAGTCTTGGTACCTGTAGGTGCTCAAGCCCGTTATCTAAGATGGTGCAGTGTTTGCTTGTGTTTTAGACCATCCCTTGATTACTCTTTAAAATTTTGGTGTGGGCTTTCTTTGTTTTGCTTTTTGTTCATTTTGATACGGGGTCTCTCTATGAAGCGCTGGTTATCTTGGAACTCACTCTGCAGACCAGACTGCCTCAAATCAAAGAGACCTGCTTGCCTCTGCCTACCAAGCCTCACTATTGCTTTTGCTGTGTCTGTGTTATCAGTGTGTGTGTGTGTGTGTGTGTGTACATGACTATGCAGGTTCGAACACCCAGGTGTGTATATAGGGAAGCCAGGGAGGGTTGAAGTGGAAATTTCTGGTTTCTTTGGAAACTCAGTTATGTCGTATGATGTTGTGCTGTGGCAGACAGGCGAAAGGCTGTTTTGCTGAAGCAGACACGTGAGAGGACGTGTGGTGTTTAGATGACAAATATGACCCCACGGGCAGTGGGAGGAGGCTCTGGCATTTGTTTGCCTTGCACACATTACCGATCCTCACTTGTTGTGACTTCATAGAGAGTAACTTGCCAAAGAACTTCTCATGATATTCTGGTGGCTTCTTGTCGCTTCTGCAGATTCAGGAGGACTGGTGGAGCCTAGCGGTTCTGGGCTGCTGATGCTGATTCGGGTTGGTTTTTGGAATAGCCTCAAAGAACTATTTCTAAACAGGTCCACAACCCCGGTTCCTATTTTTTCTTTTCCACTATCTCTGGTAGGTGGTGGGCTAGAAGGGACCTTTAAGAATCCTTATTAAAGTAGGTTTTGAAAAAGTGAGGCCAAAAGAAGGTCTTGAAGCACACCCCTCTATCACTCTCTGCCTCACTGCCTTGAGACAGGGTCTTTCACGGAACTGGAAGCTCAGTGCTTGGCTAGGCTACTGGTCTAACACACTGTCAGGCTCTACCTGTCTACACTTCCTACGGCCGGGAGTTACAAGCGTGCACAGCCATGCCAAGCTTTTGATATTGGTGTTGGGAACTAAGACTCGGGTCCTCATACTTGCAGAGCAAGCACTGCTGGCCAACAAGCCCGTCCCCCCAGTCCCATGTCTTGGTTAATAAACAGGGTCTTGCATGCCTCAGGCTAGCCTCAGATTCACTGTGCAGCTGAGGATGATCTTGAGTTTGTCTCCTGCCTCCATCTTACAAGTGCTGGGACCACAAGGGTGAGGTGTAATATAACACACCCAGCCTCTAGATTATATGCACTACTTAATACAGTGTAAATGCTATATAATTGTTATATAGCATCCAGGAGAAGATGAACAGAAAAACACTCTACATGTTCTGTAGATACTGACTACATTTTCAGTCTGCAGTTGGCTGAATAAGTGGCCGTGAAGCTCAGGGACACCAAAGCCAGCTGCAAACCCACCTGTGGTGGTTTGAATATCTGTATCCCCCATAGACTCGTATGTTTGAATGCTTGGCCACAGGGAGTGGCACTATTAGAAGGTGTGGCCTTGCTGGAGGAAGTGTGTCACTGTAGGGGAGGGCTTTGAGGTAATATATGCTCAAGCTACATCCAGTGTGACACACAGTCTCCTTCTGCTGCCTGAGGATGATGATAATGGACTAAACCTCTAAAACTATAAGCCAGCCTCAATTAAATGTTGCCTTTTAAGATAAGAATTATCATGGTCATGATGTCTCTTCACAGCAATAAAACCCTAAGACACACTCACAAGAACTTATACTTAGAACATATACAGGTACTGTTCTACCTCTTGTAAATTTCCACTTTATAATAGAACCTTGAGGTAAATGGGTATTGGCAAATTAATATATACATATATATGTGTGTCTATATACATATACATGTGTGTGTATAGATCGGTAGGTAGGTAGGTAGATAGATAGATAGATAGATAGATAGATATCAACTTTTCTGTTGTTGGGAAGAGACACCATGACCAAGGCAATGTATGAAAACATTTAATTGTGGATTTGTCTGCTTATAGTGTCAGAAGATGATTCCACGGCCATCATGGCAGAGCACAGCAGCAGACAAGCGTGGTGCTGGAGCAGTAGCTGGGAGCGTTCATTTTATCCACAGGTTAGAGGCAGAGAGACTGGGCCTGGTGTGGGCTTTTTAAACCTCAAAGTCCATCCTCGGAGACACATCTCCTCCAATAAGACCACACCTCCTAATCTTTCCTAAACAGTCCACCAACAGGGAACTAAACATTCAAATATATGAGCCTATGGGTGATATTTGCATTCAAACCACCACCAGAGAGAATCTCTTCAACCATTCTTTTACAACTCCAGATACACAAACACCACACCATATAGACAGGTACACTAGAGCCCTGAGCCCTTTACTAGCACTCTGTCCTGGAGCTGCCTCCCCAGTACCTGTAGCCAGTTTTGTGTGTGAGTGAGCATGTGTGTGTTTGTGTGTGAGTGAGCGATATGACTGCGTATGTGCATTTGTGCTTGGATGAGCTGTGTGTGTATATGTGTTGTGAGAGGGGTGTGTGTGTGAGCCATGTGAATGTGTGTGTGTGTGTGTGTGTGTGTGTAGGGAGAACTGACATTGAGTTAGCTTTCTGCCAGAAGCCAGGACCCTCGCCCTTACCCTCACCCCCTACCTTTCCCCACCTGCATAATGTCCCCTGCAGCTTGGCAACTGCAAGATCCTGCTTGGCAAGCAGTGTATCATATCTTCTGAGGAATAGCAGGGAGACCATAACTCAAAGCAGTGCACCATATCTTCTGAAGAATAGCAGGTAGATCATAATTCAAGGCAGTGTACCATATAGACCATGACATGTTTCAAGGCACAGGCCAAGAAGATTCTGTACTTTTCCACCACCTGGCCCCTCTTACCCCCTCCCCTTGTAAAGCATGCAATAAAAAAGCATTTCATGTTCAAATACATGACTCTTGACAAGCAAATGTTTGCTTGAGTCCTTTCTCTCTCTCGCCCGTTCTTCTTTCAGGTTGCGGTCCTCCTCGCCCCCATGAATAACTAGGACCCACTGGTCGGGTCAAGTGGTGCCCAGACGTGGGGCTCGAGGAACGGATCCCTCCGGATGGACCCTCATTGAAGGCGTGCGCACGACATCAAGATTGAGTGAGACAGCGATGGATCGATTGTCGCCCGTGACCTGTTGTCCTCGGGTAAGTTTAATTTTCATTCCGTCCCAGTTTCTGACTTGGAGTCTCGACAAACTCCACCGCTTCCCCCTGCTACATGGTCGGGTGGAGCCCAGCGGCCCTCCCCCTCCTCCGTGCCTGCCATACCCCCACCTTCTCATCTTGCTCCTGTTTCTTCTTCTCGTCCCTCCCGCAAGCCCTCTCGGACACCCTACCTCCAGTCCGAGACTGAGGCTGATTCCTCTGAGAACGAGCCCAATTCAGACATTGAAAATGAAAGTGATCAGGATGATTCTACAAGTGATCCCACAGTTTTCAAAAAACTCTGTTTTAAACATCTTGAAAAGCTGAATTTTGCCGTTAGGAATTATGGCCCTAACGCCCCCTTTACTCTTTCCCTTCTTGAGAGTCTTGGCGGGGGCGGGTATTTAACTCCTAATGAATGGCTCACTGTAGCCCAGTCCGTTCTGACTCGGGGACAGTTCCCTTCTTGACAGGCAGATTGGGCTGATCGCTGCCTTTCTTAGTTCTGCTGACCTTATTATTTCCTTGGTAAATGCTTCTCTCGAGGCTATCCATAATACCAGCGAACCTAACTATGAACAATGCTGGATTTGTTTTTCACCTACTCCTCCCTTCTATGAGGAGATAGCTATCTTCTCCCCTCCCACTTTCACCAATGATGGCAATAGACTCCTTGGGACTCATTCGCCTGAAGGAGGTCTTACTCTTAGCTCCATTTCAGGAATAGGCCTTTGTCTTTTGGGACCCTTCACGCTCCCTCCTAGGGACTTGATTCCGGTGTGTAACCAGACAATGATCCTCAATGATACCTTTCTATATACTCTGGCACCTAATGGTACATATTTTGCCTGTGCTTCTGGCTTGACTCCTTATATACTTAATCCCAGTTTTTTATATTTTAAAGATTATTGTATAATTGTTACCATTCTTCCACATTTTTTTATACATGATCCAGAGTCCTTCCTTAATATTATAGATCGAGGATCTTCTCTAAGAACCAAGAGAGAACCCCTGACTGCCCTCACCTTGTCTGTCATACTGCCATCGGTGCAGGCACGGGTATAGCTTCCTTGGTGACTTCCAATAATCATTATGCTCATCTCCAATCCCTCATTGATAAAGATTTAAATAATTTGAGGGAAGGAATACAAGACCTTAAGGACTCTGTGGCCTCCCTTTCTGAGGTGGTGTTACAAAACAGGAGAGGACTTGACCTTGTCTTCCTTAAGGAAGGGGGTCTCTGCGTGGCCCTCAGAGAAGAGTGTTGCTTTTACTCCGATAAGACAGGCCTTGTCCAAAATAGCCTGGACAAGGTCAAAAAGGAGTTTAGAAGAAAGAAAAAGAGCCAGAGAACAACGAGAGTCATGGTATCAAAACTGGTTCTCTACCTCTCCTTGGCTTACCACCCTGTTGCCTAGTATTTTAGGACCCTTTGTTGGCATTCTTTTGCTTCTCTCGTTTGGCCCCTGGGCCTTTAACTGTCTCACAAGTTTTGTTAAGAACCAGGTTGATTCTGCCATCAAGAAGACGGTTGAAGTTCATTACAATCAGCTGAAAATTGAAGAAGATCCAGAAGTGACTCCGCAGGAGACTGACACAGCTGCCAGCTCCCCTGCCTCCCCCTACGGGCGACCCCTAGACTTCCACGCCCTCCAGAAGGGTTCCTGGTATGCCTGGCTCTGCCCTCGTTTCTCTCGCTAGAGAGCCTGGCCTCTTGATCACCACAACAAAAATTGGCTTTTTCCTAAACCAAGGCTGCCCTTGATGTGGCCGCTAACATTGAGGAGCCTTCCTTTATGACAATATTACACCCCAAACTGACAAATGGCTGGTAACTTGAACATTTACAAGGGACTAGGATGGCTGTGAGTTAGCCCAATGACGGGATTATTGTAGGTCCACTTCCCAGGGGCCCACCCAATGCAGCCGAAAAGGAGTGCGTGGTGCTGGAAGTGGGTGCAGCCTACATGGCCAAAGACAGGGCTCTCACCCTCCTTTCACCCACCTCGGGGTCCCTTGACGTTGCCCATCGTCGACAGCCTAAAGCCTTCGACCATCGATGTGACTCGTCTCACATCCATGTTTTGGGGTTGTGAACTTGTCTAAGACCCCCCATAATTAGACATCCAAATTCAAAACTCACATAGTTGGGATTGATCACAAGTCGCCTTCTCTACTAAACAGAGAAGGGGGAGATGCCAGAAGCCAGGACCCTCGCCCTTACCCTCACCCCCTACCTTTCCCCACCTGCATAATGTCCCCTGCAGCTTGGCAACTGCAAGATCCTGCTTGGCAAGCAGTGTATCATATCTTCTGAAGAATAGCAGGGAGACCATAACTCAAGCAGTGTACCATATCTTCTAAAGAATAGCAGGTAGATCATAATTCAAGGCAGTGTACCATATAGACCATGACATGTTTCAAGGCACAGGCCAAGAAGATTCTGTACTTTTCTACCACCTGGCCCCTCTTACCCCCTCAGGTTGTGGTCCTCCTCGCCCCCACGAATAACTAGGACCCGCTGGTCGGGTCAGCTTTCCTCACACACTCTCTGCATTTGTTTTGTTTTTAAACATTTATTTATTTTATGAATGTGAGTGCACTGTTGCTCTCTTCTCACACACCAGAGGAGAGCATTGGATCCCATTCCAGATGGTTCTGAGGCACCATGTGGTTGCCGGGGATTGAACACAGGACCTCTGCAAGAGCAGTCAGTGCTTTTAGCCACTGATCATCGATCCAGCCCCTGTGTTTGTTTTTTTAAGACAAGGTCTCTTGCTAAATCTGAGCTCACCAGTCATTTGGGGTGGTTGCCAGGGAGCTCCAGGAATCTACTTGTCTCTGTTCCCTCCTCAGCTCCAAAGTTAGGGTCACAGGCATGCAGGTAAATACTGCCATAGCCAGCTTTTTTCCCCATGGGTTCTGGGGATCTGAACTCAGGTCCTTGTGCTTGTGTGGTAGATATTTCACCAACTGAGCCATCTTCCTAGTCCCTATGGCCACTTCTAAGAAGCAGATTCAAATTCATATGCATGAGAGATGGTGACCAACAAGCTGACAGCAGAAAAGGCCTCTATCTTGTCCACCCACCCAATCACTCAGCAAATGACTAAAAAGCACTAAGTGCTTATTAACAGCCAGCACTCTGGATAGAAGTAATAATGGAGTTGGGAGTGGTGACGCACACCTTTGACCCCAGAACTGAGGAAGTGAAGGCAGGTGGATCTCTGTAGGTTTGAGGACATCCTGGTCTACATACCAGGTTCCTAGACAGCCAGTGCTACAAAAGAGGCCCTGTCTTGAAACAACAACAACATCAAACAGACAACACGGAGAGAGGAAGGGATGGAGAGATAAACAATGGGGCTCACAATCGGGAGGGGTTACACAGGACACAGGCACTAATATCCCTTACGGCAAAGTGTAGGTGGATGGAGAAGCCTGGCTGTGGGGTCCTGGGGGTGAAGGCAGTGGGAGTGGTTAATCCGCTCCAGGGGTAAGTGTTGAGGGTGGGCTTCATGGAGGAGTGAATTCTGAGCAGCTGGGGTTGAGAGTTCTCCTTACACAGAGAAGTGGCGTGATCGGACTTGCTGCTTCAGAGCTGTGGTGATTACAATGGGTCGTGCTGAGGGGAGGGCAGAGACTAGTTAGGAGGCAGGCCATGAACAGAGCTGGCAGTGGGGGAAATGGGCGTTTGAGAAACAGAGACAGAAGACTTGATAGGACTTGTGCCTGCTGGGGACACAAGGGTGTTGCAATGCCAGATAACAGAGACCTTTCTCAGAATGACATATGTACTCGCTGACACTTGGCACTGTTTTTTCAGATAGGCCAACCAGACATTCACACTTCCAGTTTTACTCTTCTAACATGGAAAAGCCTAGAAACAATCTTAGTACAGCCTCCTTCTGGATCCCACACACTTTCCTCCTGTGTGTACCACTGACTCTGCCCATCACTAACTCAGTGAGTTTCTCTCACCCACCCACCTTCACCGGATGTCTTATTTTCAGACCTACAGTGTGCTCACTGCCCCCCCCCCCCCCCATCTCATCCCCTCCCATATTGTTTCACTATATGGCTAAGGGGACTGGGGATGCAGCACAGTGAAATGCTTCCAAGGACAAGGACCTGAGTTTGATCCCTACAACCCAAAGGCTGGGGGAGAGCCAAGCAGGCTGGCTCACACCGGCGAGACAGGAAGATCCCAGGGGCTCAGTGGTTAGTTTCCTTCACTTACTTAGTGAGTCCCAGGCCCAAGAGACCTAGTCTCGATTGTTTGTTTGTTTTTTGAGACAGGGTTTCTCTGTGTAACACCCATGGCTGTCCTGAAACTCACTCTGTAGATCAGCTGGCCTTGAAGTCACAAACATCTGTCTGCCTCTGCTTCCTAAGTGCTCGGATTAAAGTTATGCGCCACCACACCTGGCTACTTCAAAAACTTCTGGAGTGGATGACACCTGAGTAACTGGACTTGAGGTTGTCTCCTAGTCACATGCCTACATGTGTACACACACACACACACACACACACACACACAGCATTTTGCACACACAACAATCAGATTATACAACTTCAACAACAAGGACAAGACCACACAGAGATTTAAAAAAAAAAAATTGACACCAGGGCTGTGAGGCTAGCTCAGGGGTAGAATGACTGCCTACAATGCTCTCTAGAGCCTGCCCCAGTGCTGCAAAAACATTAACCATTACAAGACCACAATGACTCTCACTAGGCACGAGACTCAAATGGAGCAGCTGCCGTGTAGGAGAATGGGTGGGCAGCAGTGTGAAACTGGATGGCGGCTGGGAACATAAGCACATCTTTCCTCACCTCTCCACCAGCCAGGCCGGTACCCAGTCCTTGAACACATCCTCATCTCAAGGCCTTCCCAGTCCACAGCTGCAACTCTCTGCTCTGGCTCCAGATGCCCACGGCTCGCTATGCATTTCACTCCACTGTCTGTGCAAACTTCACTTTCCTAGAGACCAGTCCCTGTTTAAAGTAAACCTCCCCACTCTCCGCTCTGAGATTCCTGTTCCTCAAAGTGTTTATTCACCACTGAAGTGTGGTGTTCACTGGCTTATTTTCTGTCTCTTCCCTTCACTGTAAGCTTCCACTCTGCGCTCTTTTCAGACACCATAAATCCACTGCAGTTTCCATGTAGGCTTTAAGACTGGGCTATATAGTTCAGTGACAGAGAGCCTGCCTCCCACTGAGTAGGCTCTGTGTTCAATCATCAAGACCAATACCGTTACCACCAAAATTACTAAGCTTCCTGAGTACCTGGGTTTGCCTCCTTGAAACTAGAACAGTTCCTGGAACAAAGCAGACATTTTAAACTATTTATTAAATGAAAGCTGTCAACAGAGAGTCACTATGACACCCAGGTACCTCACAAACTAGTACAGGCAATGGCTGAGGTACTGCGCTATCTGTGCTATGGAAGAAATCCAGTAAGGCAAAGTCTGGAGAACTGTGAAACTGTGTCAAGCTTGTCTCAGCAATCAGCTTAACTTCAGCTTGATTTAATCCATACTGTTTGAAGAGACCACACTCAAACTCTCCTATAGGAGAAGACGCTCCTGTGAGAGACACATATAAAAGGGTGAGGAACGGGGAGGAACAGTCAGGGGCAACCAATGGCAGCAGTGATTTTTGGTAGCTTATCCAATTAGTTCCACATAAAGGTAAATTCATTATGATGTTCAATACATAATAGAGTTAAATATAAAACCATCTCTTAAAACTGGGGGGGGGGAGGGGGAAACAGGGTCTTACTAATGCAGCCCTGGCTAAGCTAGAAGTCCCTCTAGCTTAGTAGACCAAACTCACAGAGATCTGTCTGCTTTTTCCTCCCAAATGCTGAGATTAAAGGCATGTGCTACTATATTCGGCTTTTTTTTATTAAAAAGTTTAATTATATTTATTTACTTATTCTGTGGAGGGGAGAAAAGGATGTGTGTGCCATAGGTTCCACACTTGTGGAAACTGTGTGATAACTTCTGAAAGCTTGTTTTTTCTTTCTATCATATGGGTCCCAGCTTCGGATGGAACTCAGATGGTCCAGCTTGGTTGCAAGCACTTTTACTTGCTGAGCAGTCTCGCTGGCCCCAAACCCACCTTTTAAAAGTCTAAGCATATTTATAGCATTTCCTCCCCCAGTTTGTTTATCTAGAAAAATGTGTGCACCCATTTGTATAATGCATGTGACATTTTGCATACACATACATTTCCTACAAAAGAAACAAATCGAAAAAAAGGAAAGTCAACATGATTGCCAACAAAAAACGACCCAGGAACTCTGTTCGACCATGATAAAGTGTCAAAAGGTGAAACCATGAATTGCATGATTTACACGTTTGGAAAAAAGCAATACAACAATTCTTTAATTTCTTCAAACTTTCCCCTGACAGGGACTCCTAAAAGCAATGTGTCAGATGGGACCACACACAAAACATGTCACCAGAGATCACCAGGTCAGCAACTTCAACAGCTGTGTTACATAGTAAGGGCAAGCACTTCTTGTACAGTGGGATTTTTATTTTGTTTTGTAGCCACTGTCGGTGAAAGCTAGCTCTAGCTACACAGCAGGTTAAAACTACTATAAGTCAGACGCTGTGAACATTCACGCACAGATTCAAAGGCCTGAGAACACAGTGTGTCATTACTGCAACTACCTAGGAAAGCAGGTGCCATTCCTATGAAAACTAAGTTGGAAACTGTAACCACTTGTTGAAGATGTGTGGCCGAGACAAATGTTACTAAACTAAGGAAGAGCAAGATAATGAACAAGTCTGCAGGAGGAATTCATGGAAATCTAAAAAGAATCTTGGCTCTGGATTGCTTTATAGGTGTAGTCAAGGTTTCCCTTCTAAGAAAGGTGAAACCGGAAGTTTTCTAAGCAGTCTCCTATGTATTCCAGGACTCTTGCTTTAGCCTCCCGAAAGCTCCGACTTAGGTTTGCCCATTATGCACCACCACCATACGTTTAATTTTCCATTAGTAAATACATACCAATGATGAGGTCATTTTATCTCATTTGTCCGTTTACCTGCCCATGCGCATGTGAACTGTCTCATGCAGAAAAGTGTACGAACATTTAAATGTCTATGTGTGGACACACAGTTTCTCTAGGGCAGATACCTACTTCAACAGGCAGCGTGTACATGTCATCGAATCATTCCATTCATAGAATCGGATGGAGGATGGAGAAAGGGGGAGATGATGGGGCAAAGGAAAAAGCTATTCTAAGAAACAGTGAAGAACTTGGCCAGAAATATAAAGAATAAAGTCACAAAGAAAGAGGTGAAAGGAATATTGGAAGTTGAGACTAATGCCAAGCTGAATTTCAAAAGGCGACTGTTGTTCACTACAGACGCCCAGGAATACAAACAGGCACTGTGTAGGAGCGGCAGCTCATCCGCCTGCCTGTGCTTCGCCCCTTCCCATCATCTCTTCCAGCTACGTGAATTCAATCTAAACTGAAGAAACGCACCCAGAATGCAACATGCGCCTCGGCCAAAAGCCTACACTCCCCAGAATGCACTGCGCCGCCTCTCTGAGAGCGAGCGCTGGGAGGAGGACTGGGCCGGTGAGCCGACGCCCCGCTCACCTCGGAGCTCCGCGAGCCTTTCAGCACCTGCTTAGTGAGCGCGATTACGTCGGTACCGCAAGTGTTCACCTTCTCCGTGAGAAGCCCCTTCACCGACTGACCAAATCGGGCTTGCGAATCCGGCGTCCCAGTCGCCATCATCTCAACTAGCAAACGCCTCAGCCGGACGACGGCGAGTCCCTGGGGCCAAAAGAGACGCAAAACGTCCAATCGTGCGAAGAGGAAGGACCGCATGCGCTTAGCGCAAACTGCTTACTAAAATTATTTAAATTGTTCAGTTGATGGACATGGAAAGAAGACAAGGTCTAGGCAGGCTACCCTGGAGGGGATAGAATATAACTTAGGTGAATCTCTAATTTAGAATCAGAAGAACTGGATGGCATCCCAAACAGTGGAACATAAGACCCCTGTGTCTTCTGTTCCTCATGTGTTAGAGCCAGCACTGCGTTAACTAGGCACGTTAGTACAACTCTGTGATCCTAGCGTTCTCGAGGTGGAGGCAGGAGGTTTAAAAGTTCAAGGTCGTTCTTGGCTGTATGGCAAGTGGAGGCCAACCTATGACACATGAGACCACAACTATAAAACATCTATAAAATAAAATAGTTTCTGTTCAATTCTAACATATTTTATTAAGAATAACAAAGGACGCCAGGCGGTGGTGGCGCACGCCTTTAATCCCAGCACTTGGGAGGCAGAGGCAGGCGGATTTCTGAGTTCGAGGCCAGCCTGGTCTACACAGTGAGTTCCAGGACAGCCAGGGCTACACAGAGAAACCCTGTCTCAATAAAACAAAACAAAACAAAGCAAAAAAAAAAAAAAGAATAACAAAGGACACAGGCCAAAGAAAATGAAATTTAAATGACCAAGGTGAAAAATGTCATCTCTCTTTCTCTCTCTCTCTCTCTCTCTCTCTCTCTCTCTCTCTCTCTCTCTCTCGTGTGTGTGTGTGTGTGTGTGTGTGTGTGTGTGTGTGTGTGTGTGTCTAAGACAGGATTTCTCTGTGTAGTCTTAACTGCCCTGAAACTCAGTCTGAAGACCAGGCTGGCCTCAAACTCACAGAGATCCACCTATGTGCACCATATTATTAGTAGTTTGTATTGATGAATAGTCTTTTAATTAAAACTCTGTTACAATTACTTTGAAAGCAAGGCCTAATAGTAGGGTTAGGTCACTGGGAGTAAGCCCTTTGAAGGGATACTGAGATCCTGATCCATTTTGTCTTTCCATCCCAACCATGAAGTGGACAGCCACATGCTCCCACCTTGGTTCACAGTGGTGCCTCAGCCCAAAGCAGTGGGACCAAGTGATGTATACTGGAACCTCTGAAAGAAATAGATAGCAATAGAACTTGAAAATCCTAAATTGAAGGTTTATAGAGGTTTGTTTTTTTAAACAGTTCATCCGAGAAAATTCCTAAATGCCTAAAACTATTGAAACCAAATGCTAGGGTAGGTTAGCTCTGGCTGCTGTACTCTTGTTTATTTATAGTTTCATTGATTTCTTATTTTTATTTTATCTGTAAGTATGTGCCTGCCTATCTGTTTGTGAGCACATGGTTGTGAGCACAGGGGCCTGTGAAGGCCAGAAGAGGGTGTTTGATCCCTGGGATCAGAGTTACATTTGTGGGCTATCCAGTATGGGTGTAAGAAAGTGAACCCAGGCCCTCTGGAAGAGCGTAAGTGCTCTTAACCACCGAGTGATTTTTCCATCCTCAAATTATTTTACTTTATTTATTTTCAAAACAGGGTCTCTCTATGTAGCCTTGGCTGTCCTGGCACTCACTCTACTGTACACCAGGCTAGCCTCGAACTCATAGAGATCCTCCTACCTCTGCCTCTCAAGTGTTAGGATTAAGGGCATTTGCCACCACCGCCTGGCAATTTATTTTATTTGTATTTGTGGACATTTGTATGTGTGTGTTGGGTGGTATGTGTACCTGCCTACAGGTGCCCTCAGAGACCAGAGGACAGCATCAGGTCCCCTGGAGCTCAGGTGGTTGCGACCTATTCAAAATGGATTGGGTGTTGGGAATCAAACTCTGGTCTTCTGCAACAGCAATATTTGCTCTTAACCATTGAGCCATCTTTCCAGCTACTGTTTAGTCTTTTTAAAAATGTGACACAAGGTTAGATACTTATGAGCTTCCTCACGATCCACGTTCCTGTCTTACTAACTCGCTGGCTTTAACTTCATAGCTTAACACTAACTTCCTGTCTTATTTCTCCCAGGCCTGTTAGTAGAGCCGAATGAGATTGCTCTTGGTTAGATTTTAAGACAAGGTCTCCGTGTGTACCCTCAGACTGGCCTCCAGCTCACAGACATCTACTTGTCCTTTCCTCCTGAGCGGTTTGTGTTTAAAATCATGCACCATAACAACAGAGATATTTCAAAGAAGAATGTTAAAATCCATCTGGGCGGTGGTGGCGCACGCCTTTGATTCCAGCACTTGGGAGGCAGAGGCAGGTGGATTTCTGAGTTGGAGGCCAGCCTGGTCTACAGAGTGAGTTCCAGGACAGCCAGAGATACACAGAGAAACCCTGTCTCAAAAAACCAAAAAAAGGAAGAAAGAAAGAAAGAAAGAAAGAAAGAAAGAAAGAAAGAAAGAAAGAAAGAAAGAAGGAAGGAAGGAAGGAAGGAAGGAAAGAAGGAAGGAAGGAAGGAAGGAAGGAAGAAAGAAAGGAAGGAAGGTAGGTTCTTTGGCAACCGTGATGGTGATGGTTAGCATTGTCAATTGGACAGGGCCTAGAATTACGTAGAAGACAAACCTGACTTGTCTGCTAGAGATTATCTACATCAGGTTAGCCTCCAGTATATGTATGAGAGTTTATCAATTAGATTAGCCTCTGGACACATCTCTAAGGGATTATCTAGATTAGGGTAGCCTCTGGATGTGTCTATGAAGGATTATCTAGATTAAGTTAGCCTGTAAAGGATTATATTAGGTTAGCCTCTGGCATGTCTATGAGGGATTATCTAGATTAGGTTAGTTTCTAGACATGTCTATGAGGGGTTATCTATATTAGGTTAGCCTTGTGTTAGTTTCTGGATGTTCTGTGAGAGATTATCTAGATTAGGTTAGCTTCTGAACACATCTATAAGGGAGTATCCAGATTAGGTTAGCCTCTAGATGTGTCTATGAGGGTTATCTATATTAGGTTAACCACAGAGTGACTGAGAAAACACATGTGAACTGTGGGCAGCTCCATCCCATGGGCTGGGGCCCAGGGCTGTGTGAGAAGGAGAGATAGTTGAATGTGAGCATTCATTGCATAGAATAGTGCATGCTTTTAACTTCCTAGTCACCTCCAGAGCCTGGGAACTTCTCTTGTACTTTCTACTTTAGATACCAAGGATAAATGGAATTACTACCAGTCACACAAACCTACTACATACAGTTCTATATAGCATATGATGTTGTATGCTTTTGTTTTGTTTGTGTGTTTTATTTCTGTTTTCTTTTATTCAAGACAGGGTCTCTCTACATAGCCCTGGCTGCCCTGGAACTCAGTATGTATACAAAGCTGGCCTAGAAATCACATCATCTGCCTCCTAGGAGGGACCACAGCAACAAGACTGAGGCTGTGACAATTTTATTGGGAGCAATCAGACTCTTTATACCTTTATCAGGAACAGAATATGATGGCAATTGCCGGATCAATACAGTTGTAGTTACCAGGATACAATGACATTTGCAAGCTATACAGGGTACACCAGATCAATGTCTTAGAGCAACTGTCCTGTCAAGCTTCCACGCTTCTGTGACTACCAAGGGAACATCCAGAGAACCACAAAGAGGCCTGAATGCTTCACTGCCTGAGGGAGTGCCTCAGTTTCTCAGGAACTGAAAGGCACACAGTGCTCCAGGAGCCACAGACTCCAACCTGACAACCCTATGATGCACACCTCTCCTACAGCTAGACCATCTCCATGGTTCCCTGCAACTTGTTCTTGTAGAGGATCTAGGTTTGATTCCAAAGACTTGCATGGTGGCTCACAACCATAGCTAACTACAGTTCCAAGGGTCTGACTCCCTGATCTGACTTTCACAGACAGACACATTCAGACAAAATATTCATATACATAAAAAAATACATCTTTTAAGGAAGGGAATATCTTTACCTGCTTTTGTCATTAAGATGTGGCTCCCCTTATACAATTAGTCAGGAAATGCTCCCCCATGCCCATTTTCTTTCTATCTATCTATCTATCTATCTATCTATCTATCTATCTACCTACCTATCTATCTATTTTTGGCTTTTTGAGACAGGGTTTCACTCTGTAGCTCTTGCTGTCCTGGAACTCAATCTGTAGACCAGGCTGGCTTCAAACTCATAGAGATCCTCTTGCTTTTGCCTCCCTGGTACTGGGATAAAAAGCATGTACTGGCATGTACTGCCACTGCCTGGCCTATTTTCTTAAAAAAAAAAATTATAGACAACCAGCATCATTTCCCTTAAATGTTTGGCATGCTTCATTAGTGAATTTGTCTATGTTAGCTGTTTTGTTGTTGGGAATGGATTTGGGGAATGAATTTGGTTATTTTTGTTCTTTTGTTGAGAGAGGATATCACTATTTAGCTTAGTCTGGTCTCAAACTCATGATCCCCCTGCCTCAGTCTCCTAATTGCTGAGATTACATGCTTGTACCACAGTATTTGTTTTATTCTATTTTTCAATATTATAACAAAATATCTGAGGTAGGATAACCTATAAAGAATTTTTTTTTTTAGCCCACAGTTTTGGAGGCCAAAAGTTCAAATAGAATTGTAAGGTTCTGGTGCAGACCCTCAGGCTCATCTCAAAAGAGGAAGCAGGAGGTTGACTGAGGTCCATAATCCCTTCCAAACACACTCCCCTGATAGACCTGAGGACCTTCCATCACTGAAGACCAAATCTCCAACACATAAGACAAAAAAGGATCCAGGCAGTGACTGGGAGATGACTCAGTGGTTAGCGCACACTGCTATTGCAGAGGACCTGAGTTCGATTCCCAGCATCCACATCAGGTAGTTGGGGACTGAGGTGGTTAATATTGGGCTATCTTTCTAGGGAAAAGTAGTGGTTTTGTTAGAACAGGGAGGACTAGCTAGGATTTATTGCATAGCCATAATGTATTGGTAGAAATCTACATAATTGTTATTAAGCTGAAGTTATAATTTCTTAAATGGTACAAAATTTACTTTGATTTCAAATTTAAGGTTTTCATTGGTATATGTTTCTTATTGATATAAAAGTGAGATTAATATTGTTACTTTCATAGGCATGGTGCCTATATAACACATTTAGGAATACAAGGCTTAGACCCAGTCCTTCTTTAACTCTTTTAACTGATTCAAGATGGTTAGCCTGTGAGTTAAGGGCCTATAGCAAATTCATGGCTCTGAGTTTATTGTTAGGGTGTTTTCTATATTTTATTTAGAAATAGCTGAGAGGAGTTGACAGACAACAGTCCAGATTGCCTTACATGGATAGTTGGTTTTCAAAACGTGAGAAGTCCACAGAATTGATGTTACAAACATTTCTCTATTAATGTTCATTTTGATTAGAGACCTGTCTGCTCCTGACAGCTTCCTGTCTTGGATTCTAAGAAGAAATTGAGCATCTTTGGAGTTACTCCAGTTGTGGTGAGACAGCCACTAGGCAAGAATTGCCTCTTTTCATCTACAGACAGATTACTGTCCTGAAAAGGACACACTTGCGGAATAGTCGACTGATTACAGAAGTGTAATCAGGGTTACACTTCTGATTGTATGGGCATCTTGTTATTGAGCAAACTTATAAAGCCTTTGATTAACATTTTAAAAAAAACAAGGATGAGGAGGGAGGGTGATGGAATAGAATACGTATGACAGGAATTCAGATGAGGAAACTAGCTGGAGGAAGAAAGGGAAGGGGCAGAGGGAAACAAATCAGAACTCTAATGATACATGTATGAGGATGCTGTAATAAAACTCAGTACTTTGTATGTTAACTTAAAATACCAATAATGAAAAAAAAGCAAGAAGGAGGAGGGGGGACAGGATAGGGGGTTTCTGGGGAAGGGATGGGGAAAGGGGATGACATCTGAAATGTAAATAAATAAAATATCCAATAAAAAAAAGAAAACAATCAGACAACAGTATTCTATGTTCCTGGTGCTTTCTGCTGAGAGAATTATTGATTTGACATATTAGACAAGCAAAGATTAATTTAAATTATTTTTTTCCTTTCTATGTGAGTTTCAGTAAACAATGTTTGTAAATGTGAAGATATTTAAATATTATATGCAGACATATAATGATTTATAGGATTCCTTTATTATAGTTTTAAAAGATCATTTTACCTATTTAAGGAAGTGGCTGGGCCGTAGTAGCACATGCCTTTAATCCCAGCATTTAGGAGGTAGAGGCAAGCGGATCTCTGGGAGTTCGAGGACAGCCTTATCTACAGAGAGTGTTCCAGGACAGCCAGGGCTACACAGAGAAACACTGTCTTGAAAAACCAAAAAGAGGAGGGAGGGGTAGGAGGGAAAGGAGGAAAGGGAGGAGAAAGAGAGGAAGGGGGAAAGGGAGGGAGAGGGGATGGGGAGGTGAGTTGGTGAGGGAAGGGGGAAACTAGCTCTTTAATAACAAGAATACTAACTGCTTTAGGGAGTGTAAAGAGAAATGTAGAGGTGGAACCTGGGGGTGAAATTTAGGATTGAACCAAATCCCAGCATCCATGCTAACTGTTGGTTGCTTTTTTTTGCTCTTAATATCTTGATGTGCTGACCTCTTTCTTAATAACAAATACAAAAAGATTGAAACATTTTTTTGTTTGCTACTTGGTGATGACATCTTGGGGGGATTAGATTTTTGTGTTTTGAGACAGTCTGGCTTTAATTCATTTTATAGCAGAAGGTGGCCTTGAACTCCCAATCTTCCTGCCTCTACTTCTGGGATTACAGGCATGTGCCTCCATACCAACCTTATCTTAGAACTTTTCACTCAGAAAGAATTTACAGTTTCATTCCCAGGTATTAGAAAGTGGCCAGGCTCATGAAGTGTGAGAGAGTTTCTCTCACCAAGCATGTTGCACATGCTTTGCAATAATGAAATTGTATGAGCTGCACTCCGTTGCCCATGATAGTGTCTGACTATGTCTCTCCAGTTTGAATGGGTTCAGCTCATCCTAGTGTGGTGGCCCTGGGAGCCTGGAACAGCTGCTTGACCATAGGTCAGCAGACTAGGAAGCAGACACCAGGAGGTGTTTCACCCATGTTATTTCAGGATTCGAGGACTTGTCATCATTGTTAGAAGAGGTAGATTAGTCTAGCTATGTATTTAGCAGTTGCATTAGTCATTTAAAAAAACAGTTTGTGCTGGGAATGGTCTGCATGTCTTTAATCCCAGCATTCAGGAGGCAGAGGCAGGCATATCTCTGTGACTTCAAGGCCAGCCTGGTCTATACGATGAGTTCTAACCCAGCAAGGTCTACATAGTGAGACCCTGTCACAAAAGCAAACAAACAACAACACCAATAATAATAAAAAAATCTGCTTTTGATTTTAATGAAAAGTAAGTTTCTATTACACGTGTCTTTCAGCATCTAAGACAACTGCCTACATCTCTAATGACAATTTAAGGTCAGGCTCTTAGAACAGACAATTTGACTAGCCTTACTATTTGCTACACTTATATATTTAGTGTCTGTGTGTGTGTGTGTGTGTATACATGTGTCATGACACATGTCAGAGGACAGTTTTCAAGAGTCAGTTCCCGCCTTCAGTGTTCTGGGATTGAATTCAGGCTATCAAGGTTGGCAGCAGACACCTTTACCTGCTTCGCCATCTCATGGCCCCTCCCTCACTATTCTGAGGACTGATTCTCCTCAGGCTAAACTCTCCTGCTTCAGTCAGGCCAACAAGGCACATGTGCAGAAGCTAATGGCGAAGACAAATGTTGAGAGCCAACAGCTGACATCTCTAGTGTAAGGATCTTCAGTCTGGTGACGGTCAGTAGCAGCTCCTACTTGTTAAGTGTCGAATATTGGTGACGGTTAAGACCTTGATAGGGTAAGATCATCCAAAGAGGATGCTGATGGTGAAGGGTCAAAGGCCGACTAAGGAACCTTGACATACATTAGATGGCTGTGTGACAGAGAAGAGGATGAAAAGAATTCAAAGAACATGGTGCTTCGGGTCACAGGAGAGGGCTGAGGAAAAGCAAATAATTGATGGTATTATTGGAGTGTCTTATGAAGGGAGGTCTGAAGGAGAGCCAAAGCACTTGGCAACCAGGAGGTCACTGTTGACTTATCCAATAGTGTGGTAGGCTGAGAGGCTGAAAGGCAGAGCACACAGTGAATGAGGAACAAAGTAAAAACATCAGCCTCCATCATATTATCCTGCCAAGAGTTTGATTGAAGAGGGTGGAGAAATCATCCAAAAAGTTAACAGCACAGAGCACGTAACTCTTCCTGCAGACACAAGATCAGCTCCCAGCATGCTCTTCAAGTAACTCCAGCTCCAGGACTCTGATGCCCTCTTCTCATCTCCATGGGCACTCACACACGTGGATGCACACGGATACACATTCACTCATACACATAAGTGAAAAATAAGTAAACAAGTCTAAATTTTAAAAGTCTGGGGGTGCTGGAGAGACGCCACAGAGAAGAGCACTTGCTGCTCTCGCAGAAGGGCCTGGATTCTGTTCCACCTACCAACATGGCAGCTCACAAATATTCCAGTTCCAGATCCTGGGGATCCAACTCCCTCTTCTGACTCTACAAGCACCAAGCATGCACATGGTGCACATACATACACTCAAGGAGACACCGAGATATACACCACATTCTCCTCTAAGTCACATATCAAATAGGACAATCATCTGTCAATGCTCCATGGGGCTGGGAACGTCTCACTGGGTGGGGAAGCAGATTGTCCCATGCACCAGAAAATGTACAAGGCTGAGAACCCCCATGATTATGATAACTGTTTCTTTTTGTAATTTATTTTTTATTTTATGTGCATTGGTGTTTTGCCTACACATATGTCTGTAAGAAGGTGTCAGAATCTCTGGAACTGGAGTCACAGACAGTTGTGAGATGTTCCCTTCCCAGCCTTGAGCAGTCTGAACAGACCTTGCTTGCCACACAGGACTTTAACACCTAGAAGCCAGCTACTTATGGGGCCATGAAGCTGTTGTCAAGCCAGAGGAATCCATTTCTGAACTTATCCAAGCAACCACAGGAAATGCAGGACTGGACCTCAGTTCTACCACCTACACAGTACTGACCCAAGAAATGGGAGTTCAGATGCTGCCTACAAGAGTTTTGGGCCCTTGTCTCGAGGGACATGGGGATCACTTCTGGGCCGAAGCAACATTATTGTAAAAGGGTTACAGATATATCCAGGTACTAGATAATGATTATGTGGGAGAAATTAAAATTATGGCTGCTTCCCCCCACCCCCCATCCATGGCATTATAACTATACCTGCTGGCAAAAAAAGTTGCACAACTTGTTTTAGTTCCTTTGCATCTGCTACCTTCCAAATTTGTTAAGAGTAAGAGAGGACAAGATGGTTTTGGTTCCTCTGATGTGTACTGGGTTCAATCTATTACTAGCAAGAGACCTAATCTTAAGTTAATAATTGAAGGAAAAAGTTTTGATGGCTTAATAGATACTGGGGCTGATGTAACAATTATTAGAAGACAAGATTGACCTTCAACTTGGCCTTTATCTGGTACTCTCTCTCACCTTCAGGGGATTGATTGTGTCAACAACCCAAAACAGAGTTCTAAACTTCTAACCTGGAAAGATAAAGAGGACAATTCAGGACAAATTCAACCTATTACCCTCTGGGGAAGAGATCTTTTGTCCCATTTGGGTCTTATGATGAAGTAGTGACTAAACAAATGCTAAGACAGGATTTTTGCCTGGTCAAGGGCTTGAAAAAGAAGAAGGAAGCATTAGGACATTTGAAAGGCCTAAGACTCATTCTAACACTAGAGGACTGGGGTATTTTCCGTAATGGCCACTATCTTGCCTGCATCCTATGCGGATAAAATTCAATGGCTTAATAATGTGCCAGTGTGGGTTGATCAGTGGTCTTTATCAAAAGAAGAAGAAGAAGAAGAAGAAGAAGAAGAAGAAGAAGAAGAAGAAG
>NW_021604568.1:6393137-6406518 GCF_004785775.1 Grammomys surdaster | reverse complement strand
GAGCAATTAGAGGTAGGACACATAGTAGAATCCAGTTACCTTGGAACACTCCAATATTTATCAAGAAAAAATCTGGGAAATGGCGATTGTTACAAGATCTAAGAAAGGTTAATGAAACCATGGTACCTATGGGAGCTTTACAACGTGGGCTTTCATCTCCAGTAGCCATTCATAAAGGATATTATAAAATAGCAGTGGATTTGAAAGATTGTTTCTTTACTATTCCTTTGCATCCTCAGGATTGTGAAAAATTTACTTTCAGTGTTCCTTCTATTAATTTTAAAGAGCCAATGAATAGGTAAAAATGGATAGTTCCTCCTCAGGGTATGGCCAGTAGTCCTACATTATGTCAAAATTTTGTGGTACAAACATTCAGCCTATAAGACAGCAATGGCCAATGATATATACATCATACATTACATGAATGATGTCCTACTAGCAGGAGAAGATCTTCAGGACTTGCTTTTATGTTATAGAGATTTACAGCAGGCATTAGCTCATAAAGGACTACAAATAGCTCCTGAAAAAGTACAAACTAAGGATCCTTATAATTATGTAGGCTTTAGGCTTACAGATCAATTTGTTTGTCCCCAGAAGATAATCATCCGTAGAGACAGTTTAAAAACTTTAAATGATTTTCAAAAGCTGTTAGGTGATATCAGTTGGCTTCACCCCTATTTAAAGCTTACTACAGGAGAATTGAAACCCCTATTTGATATTCTCAAAGGGAGTGCTTATCCTACCTCCCCAGAAGGATTGTTGGCCTTACAACAAGTAAAAAGAGCTATTGAAAAACAATTTGTTACTTATATGGATTATTCTTTGCCTCTACAATTTTTGATTTTCAATACAACTCATACACCTACATGAGTGTTGTGGCAAAAAGCTCCTCTCATGTGGATACATTCAAGGATATCCCCTAAATGTAACATCCTGCCATATTATGGAGCAGTAGCCCATATGATTGTACTTGAAAGGACACAGGCACTGATTTATTTTGGCAAAGAACCAGACATCATTATTCAGCCTTTTACTGCAGATCAGAATACTTGGTTAAAACAACATAGTACAGATTGGTTGCTTGCTTAAATAGGATTTAATGGCATTATAAACAATCATTATCCTCAAGACAGATTGATACAATTGTTAAATGTACATAAGATTATATTTCCTAACCTAACATCTTTGCAGCCTCTATATGATGCTCTTTTAATTTTTACTGGCAGCTCCTCTAAAGGACGAGCAAGATATCTCATAAATAATCAACAGGTAGTCATAGAGACTCCTGGGCTCTCTGCTCAGCTAGCAGAACTAACAGCAGTACTAAATGATTTTCCAGTCATGATGTAAATCATGCTTTGAATCTTTTTACTGATAGTCTATATGTGACTCAGTCTGTTCCTCTGTTGGAAATTTGTGGTGCATTTCATTTCAGTACACCAGCCGGATCTCTGTTTTCACAACTACAAAACATCATTCTTACCCAAAAAAATTCCCTTTTATATTGGTCATGTATGAGCTCATTCTGATCTTCCTAGACCTTTAACTACAGGCAATGATCACACTGACAGAGCTCTAATAGGAGAAGCCTTAATTTTAGATCCTGTTGTATTGGCCAGATGTGATCATGATAAATTTCATCTCTCTAGTCACACCTTAAGGCTCCCACATAAGATCACTAAGGAACAGGCTAAAATGATTGTAAAACAATGTCCTAACTGTCTTACATTATCTCTAGTCCCTCATTTAGGGGTTAATCTAAGAGGCCTTATGCCCAATCATATTTGGCAAATGGATGTAACTCATTATGCAGAATTTAGAAAATTGAAATATATACATGTCTATATTGACACTTGTTCAGGATTCCTTTTTGCTTCTTTACATATGGGAGAAAGTTCTAGAAATGTAATTGAGCATTGCTTACAAGCCTTTAATGCTATGGGATTGCCTAAAGTCATCAAGACAGATAATGGGCCAGCTTATACTGGAAACACTTTACATCATTTTGTAAGGAAATTTGGTATTGAATATAAAGCTGGAATCCCTTATAATCCAATGGGACAAGGAATTGATGAACGTGCACATCTGAAAAATTGGCTTTTAAAAACAAAAGAGGAGAAGTTATACCCTCCAAAGTCACCAAAAGCACACCTTGCTTTTGTCTTATTTGTTTTAATTTTTTTGCAAACTGATGCTAAAGGTCAGTTGGCAGTGGATCGCCACTGGCATCCAGTCACTTCCAGCTCATTTGCCAGGGTCAATGGAGAGACCCCCTAACTAATACTTGGAATGGTCCCGACCCTGTTTTAATTTGGGGCTGTGGTTCTATCTGTTTTTTCACAAAAAGAAAATGGAGCCCGATGGCTGCCTGAAAGATTGGTTCGTCAAAGGGACGTGGATCCTGAGTCTAATGATTATGATACTAATGATGAAGACGGCTCAGAATCCCTATCAGTCAGCTAAGTTAACCTGGAGTATAGTCTCCACTCTTACTGAAGAATAAGTGGGTTTTTTTTTTTTAATCAATACTCAAAGCCACCCACCATACACCTGGTGGCCAGATTTTGTGTTTGATCTTTGTCAATTAGCAGGTAGATTAGATAACTGGGACATTCCGGCTTACAACTTTATTTTCTATACTGCTTGGACCATTAATTATAATCTTGTTGCTTTCAACTTTTGGACCTTGAATCTTAAACAAATTTGTTGCCTTCACACAGGATCACTCTCAGCAAGCTCAGTTGTTCACCATGACAGTTATCTGTCACTATGAAGAAATGCATTGAATGTATATCCATATGTCCTTCATGGCTTTGGTCTGTATGGGAAAGAGTATACTATAGAAGACTGAGCGTTCTTGAGCTCTTATAGACCTAGGCATACATCAATGCTATGTATGTTCTCCTTGATGGGTAATAAGGAGCAATATAGACACCGACCTAAGACAGGCATGGTCACCTGGCCACTCTTTACTCTAGATGGAATTATGGAAACCAAGCAAATCTTGTTTCCCCCGACACCCACCCATCCAGCTACTTGTACTGCTCATCTTTAAAAAACTAAAAAGGGAGAATTGTGCCCTTCCCAGACTTGAGCAGTCTGAACAGACCTTGCTTGCCAACCAGGACTTTAACACCTAGGTGAAGCCAGCTGCTTTGTTTACACTTACAACTTCCTACAGGACTTTAACACTTAGGTGAAGTCATCTGCTTTGTTTACACTTGCAACTTCCTGCAATAACTTAGAAGAAGAGACTGCCTGCTGAGCCTGCTTTGCAACATTATCCAGCTGAAACAAAGAATGGGTTCAGGTGGGCTTTCCCTATATATACAAGTGCTGAATATTAAACTTTGAGCCTTGATCAGAAAACTTTGTCTTGGCTTCATGCTTCTTTTGCCCCTCCGTCCCTTTTTCATTTCCAGCCCCCCTTTCAGATGAACCCAGTTCATCTGTTGCCACTGTTGGCTACAGTGAGATGCCATGTAAGTGCTGGGAAGTGAACCCTGGTCTTTTGGAAGAGCAATCCATGCTCTTAACCACTGAGCCATCTCTCCAGCCCCCATAACTGTTTCTTTCAGAACTTCATATTGACTGGTAAGACCACATGGGAGAGGTCAATAAATGTGATTGCTATGGGGTAAAGATTTTTAAAACATAGCAGATATAAGCACACCATGGAGAAGTCACATGGCTGAGTGTGACAAAGCCTTTACTTGGACCTCCCATCTCAGATCCTTGAGAGGGCTCATACTGATGAGAAGCCTGAGGTGAAAGGTTCCAGGAGTCTAGCTTTTGGAATGTTGACCCTTTGACATGGGAGAGGATCTTTAGTTACAGTTCCAGAGAAATCACTTCCATCCACAGAAATCACATCCAGTCCAGGAGAAGACTCTTCCATGGAGAGTGTAGAAAAGCCTTCATGCATGTCTCCAGCATCTGTGTGAGTTAGAGAAGGAATTCTTGCTGTGAGGAAACCTGCTGCTGGGGCTCCAATCTTTGCATCCACCAGAAAGCACACAGCTGTCCTGACCCGAGGGGCAGTGAACTAGGATCTGGGGGACCTGGAAGAGAGAACTGGAGGACAGAGGAACGCAAAGAAACATGGCTTGTCTAGAGGCTGATCAAACCACAATTTTTACTTTTTCACACAGGGGTTATATACACAAAAAGGCAGGATGTGGGGAAGGGGATGATGCAGGAGCATAGGTGTTCAGGGGAGTACAGATATCTTCCAGAACAGGGAATCAGCTGGGTGAAGGTTCAGAGGACAGGTCACTATGACTCTGCCTATGATTCACTTGTCCTTATCTAAGTTGGTATTATCCACCAAGGCTACCCAAGGTCTATGAATACCCACAAGACCTATGACTACTTGTCTTTATCCAAGTAAATTTCCACCAAAGCTGCCTGTTTACAATATCTTATAGCTATCTGTTTCAGTGTTTTTTTTCCCACAGAGACCCAATACTTCGTGTTAGCAGGCATGTATGTCAGGCCTATTGCTGACTTTAGGCCTTCAGTGTATAAGCAGGGCTGCCCCTGACACACACCAAAGAGAGAAACATCTCAAAACATCAGCTCTATAAGCTGTTTTGCTAAGAGGTTAAAATCTTAAAACCATTTGTATCACTAGAAAAGAAAGCCCACCATCCACCCGCACTGATTTCAGGCACCTTCTCAACCTCTCCACCAGAGCTTTCTCTCTAAAGAGACTTGGGTGGGGCTGTGTTCCCACTCATCAATTCAGGTCAAAACTGTCCCACAATATGATTCTTAGTATGGAATCTCTCAGTAAGCATGCCCAAGATGGGGCATCAGGTCCCAGATACCAGTATGGTGTTTCCTGGAATTCACCAGGACTCGGTAGTTGAAATGCCACTCAAAACCCCAGAGCTGTACTCAGCCTTTGAGTCACTCTGTGTGTTGCAGAAGGTGGGGAGAGGGCCTCTCTCCAGGGATGCAAGCTCACACTTCAAGCTTCTTCCTCCCTTCCACTCGTGTTCAGCTATTCCTCCAACCCCAGGTTTGTTTTTGTTTTTGTTTTTTTCTTTTTTTCTTTTCCTTCTGGTTAAAAGCACATGGTGTAATCACTAGAAAATGAATCCAACTTAGAGATGCAACGATTAGCAGAGCCTACAAACCAAAGAGGATTTCCAGGGTGCTTATGACTGTCAATGACTTTGAGATCAAGCTGAGTGAGTAGATAATTATGATTCCCCCAAAATAAAGAGATGGTATTTAGTGCTGTCTAGGAAGGGTAAGCGTTTAAGAGGACTCAGAGGACATGGTACAGGGGAGTCAGTAATGGCAGGACATAAGGAGTGTTATATCCGAGTTCAGTCAATAAACTCAGAAGTCCCAGAACTTCATGGGAGCTGTTTGGCTCCCAGGGCGCTGTCCCAGAGGCTTACATGAAAAGCATGGACTCCAAAAGGGAGTGTCTGCCTTCACTATGAAGCAGAGCACAGTTCCTCAAGAGCTGGGGAAAGAAGTCATGGAGATGAACCCTGTCGGTCACTACCATGTATTACATACCTGTTCTTTGTGGGCATCAGCACGTATTGCTAAAGCACCACACCCTTTTCATTGTTAATGGGGACAGGAGAAGGGTGTTCAGTGGCATGAGGTGCTAAGCTATTCTTGGGGATCTGCTCTGTGTCTGCTGACTGGAATTAAAACTCACACGGAGGAAGTCAAGGGATGTGTCAAAGACCAAAGTCCCTAAAGATGAGGACAGAAAGTCTCCCTTCTCAGTCCTGTTTCCCAGGAGCCCTCAAACACTGTTTTCTGTGGAGCCGAAGAGGTGCCAGGCTTGGTGGCTTCCTGAGGTGGGGTTTGAAGTGCGCCTGTCCTCGTGAATTTTAAGCAGACACTGCATGAGAACCTCTGCCTGACATCGCTACCCTCCTCATCTCCACAGAGGGCCCTGGGTAACACTGAAACCCCTCTGTGGGCCTCACAACCAACGTGGCAACTTGCTGTAGTGTCTTACCATTGCAAAGTCACCATAGCACAGAGGATAAGAGAAGTGCCTGGATATTTTGTTAGCAGAGGGCCAGTGGGGATATCACTGATAGAATTATCATTTCAGGGAGAAAATGCTTTTATTCTCATAGTGAGAATTTGGGTTTCTTTAAAAAACCAGTAATGTTATGTGAATATGTTTTTGTTTTAATCCCAGATGTAGGATATGGGACTGCTTCAGAGTGTCCACAGCCACTGACCATGATTGTCTTGTGTGAGTTTTGCCAGATGGAATTGGTTTACATTTGGCACTCTGGGGCTGCTTCAGAGGGTGTATAAATGCCAGAGCCCCAAGAGAGACAGAGGCTGCTCCTGCAGTTTGTCAAGTGATTGTGAGCAAGAAGTTCAGAAGAAGAAACTAGATGTCTTGACAACAAAGATCAAACTGGTCCCAAGGAACTTGATGCCCCTGATCAGCAGGAAGTAGTCTAAAGAGGTCTAGTCCCCTTTCCCCTCTAGCCTTTCTCCTACCTAGTGTTGTGGTTTAGAAGGGATTGGGGTGGAGAAGGGTGGTAGAAGAAAAAACCCAAGAAAGTAGCAAAAAAAAAAAAATACACCTCCGATATCTAGCTTTATCGCTAGTAAGTTTGTGCAAAGTGCTTAATCTTTGAGTCTACTTTTGTTTGTTTTTTACAGAATGAGGACAATGGGCTAACCGATTTCCAAATCTTCAGCTGGTCTTAGAGTCTGTGTTTCTAGATGGATTCTTTTCTCATGCCACTGCTGCAGAATGCAACTAATGCCTTTGAAGCAACTAATTTAATGTTAAGCTTTGAAGTCCATAATTGTTATCCTAGAAAATATTGTTTGACTTACAGTTTGTCCAAATCAATTTAATGCAAATGGGGAGGAGGGACTTTTGAGTGTTTCTACCGGCTTTGGGAGGAAAGCAGAGAGAGTAAGAAGGAGATGTCGGAGAAAAATGACAAAAGAGACATTCTGGGAGATGTGAAGAGATAGGTTCAAGTGTGTGGGGGAAAGGCTCAATTTTTATGGTGTGTGTGCGTGTGTGTGTTGGAAATATTTTCATATAAGCATATAAACTATTTCTTTCCACTGGTTCTGGGTGCACCATACACTCCAGCTCCTTCGAGTGGGAAGCATATTGCTGACAACGGGCAGATACAGATTACATAATTGAGGTTGCACTTATGCTGTGTGACTTCTGTCAGATAAGCTTCTGGAATTGGAGTCATTGTTTCAAAGGGCGTATGTAAAGGAAAAAAGTCCAGCATGGATTTTGAAAAGCAGAATACTGTGGCAATTAAAAGCTAAGAGCTCCAGGGCTGGGAACAGAGCTCAGAAGGAGAGTACTTGCCTATCATACGTAAGGTCCAAGGTCCCGAGTTCAATACCCAGTGCCAGAAACAGTCAAAAATGAAATGTGGAGGGAAGGAAAGAGGGAGGGAAGTAGAGAGGGAGGAAGGGAGGGAGGGAAGGAGAGAGGGAAAGAGGGAGGAAGGGAGGGATGGAAAGAGGGAGAGAGGGAGGAAGGGGTGAAGGGAAGGAGGGAGGGAGGGAGGAAGGGCAAGCTAGGAGCTTTATATTGTTGATTCTGGCTGCATCATTAACTAGTGCATAATCTTTGTTAAGGTTTCTTGTCTCCATTTGTAATGAGGAACGTGTAGCCTTTGTTAGGAGTAAACAACATAGTGCACGTGACCCACAGAAAATGCTCAGTAACTTATTTTGTCAAATTGTTAGAAGGGACTGGGGTTAGGAAAGGATCCAGTCTCTTTCCTTACTCTTAGGGTCAAAGGAAAGGAAGTGACGTCAGGGACACCGAGGAAGATTGAATTTAAGGCTCTTTGTTTCGTTAGGTAAAAGATTACAATCTTTGGATTCGAGGAGACAGAGGACAGTCTTTTTTTAACTTATGCTGTGCGTAGGAGCGTTTGCCTACATGTATGTCTATGCACCATGTGTATACCAAAGGCAGGAGATGACATCAGGTCGCATGGAAAGGGCATTACAGAGGATTCTGAGCCACCAAGTGGGTGTTTGGAACTGAACCCAGGTCCTTTTAACAACCGCTCCTCATCTTCAGCCATCTCTGAGCTGCCGTGAGGACAGTCTTTGAACTGTGAGTCTGGAATGTTGACTGACAATTTCCACAGATCCTAAAGACAATCAAGATGATCCAGAATAGAAAGAATGCAAGCCTGGTGCCCAAATTTTAAAATGTGAGCCTGAAAGAGCCAGGTACATCTTCCTGTAGTCACAGAGACTCAGGAGGCAGAGGCTGGAGGATGACTTGAGCTCTGAACTTTGAGACTAGCCTGGATAATGTAGTGGGCAAGGTTAGAACAGTGTGGGTGCCAGAGCTAGCCCTAACCTAAGATGACAAGGAGTTGTGCTGGGGAGGGTTGTCTGTGAGACATATGAACACAATGGCTACCTTGAACTGAGCTCAGGAGCCTGTAATGGAAAGCCGGAAGGCCGTCCTTGTAGAAGTGATTGGAATTTTGCAGCAGAGGAAGACAAAGTGGCAGTAGATCGTCTCAGTGACCTGGCTAGACCTGATGAAGGATTGCTGAAGGTTTGACAGTAAGACTGAAAAATAGGGAGCACAGGGCTGGAGATTCAGATAGGGGCTGCTTTCTACTCCTAAAGTGAAAACCAAGATGATTGCCAGAGCTCACCCCGAGCATAGGCAAGAAATGAGAATTTTGTGAAAATAACCAAATACACTGCTCTTCTCCTTATCACCAGTGATATGAGATGCATGAGAAAAGTGAGAAAACACCGAAGATTCAGATAGCTGGAAATAAATACCATTCCAGTGTACCTACATGAGCCTCACCCATGTTTGTCATGAAGATTATTAAATATATTACATAGGCCAGGGCACATCTATTGTCTTATTTGATGCTGGAGGTAGAACCCAAGGCCTTGTACCTGCCAAGCTACATTTTCAACATGACTTTTCTATTGATATTAATGATTCTCTGAGGAAAGGTCTTACGGTGTAGCCCTGGATGCCCCAGGGCTGAATCTAGAGCCTCATGCATGCTATATTAGTGGTCTACCCTGAGCTACGTTCCATGAATGCATTCTGCTTGGTTGCCGGATTAAGGACTCACCTTCCTCTATGATGACTGACACTGGGAATCCCCACTCCCTTGAGCTGTGAGTTCTCTGATAATATTGAATTGTTATGCAGGTTGAATTGCAGCTTCCCAGCATGAGCAGAGGACTGTGTTTTAAGGAAGATCTGCCAACAATATCTAAGGAGCCAATTGGGTAGAGTAGGACATGAGTAAATAACGAATATGCACTTAATATGACTGCTGTACCTTGCTATTCATTAATTAGCTTACTTAATTCCAATAACCTTGAGAAATAGATTCCACTATTATTCCCATTTTACAGAGGAGAAAAACAAGACCTTTAAATGTCTAGTGATCTGAGTTCAATTCCCAGCACCTGTGTTGGTTAGATGACAACTGCTCGTAACTTGATCCAGTTCTAGGGAGTCCAAAGTCCTCTTTTGGCCTCTTCAGGCACCTGAACACACAAACACACACATACACACACAAATGAATAAAATAAATAGTTTACTTGTTAAGAAAACCTAAGATTACTATATCCCGGGGTGGGGGAAGGGGGACATTCTACTGAGAGAACTGAAAACATGGATTCTAACAGGAATGTGTGCAGTCATGTTCACAGCAGCACTGCTCAAAATGAACAAAAAGAGGAAATTCACCCCAAGAGTCTGTCAGTTGATGCTTGGATAGAGAAAATATGGTCTGCATTGACAATAAAATATTAGTCAGCCACCAAAAATTAAAATTCTAATACATGCAATAAGCCAGGCACAAACAACAAACAAACAAAACAAATAATGCATACTTCCACCTGTAAGGCATAGACATGGGGGCTCAAGAGATGTCTCAGTGATTAAGAGCACTGGCTTCTCTTCCACAGGACCCAGGTTCAATTACCAGCACCCACATAGCAGCTCACAACTGTCTGTAACTCCAGTTCCAGCGGATTCAACACCCTCACACAGACATACATGCAGGCAAAACACCAATGCACATGAACTAAAAACAAATCTCAGCACTGAGAATTTCAAGAACAAGGCCATCTTGGATTTGGTTGTGAAGACATGTCCCCCCCCCCCAAAAAAAAAAAAAAGGTCTTAGGCTGGAGAGAGGGCTCAGTGGTTAAGAGCACATACTTTCAGGGGTTTTGAGTTCTGAGTTCTGGGGCATCTGTTGACAGACCCTTGAGTTGAATTTCTACCTTTGCATTGCCACATTGCCAGGTCGAGCTCACAATGGACAGGTGGTCTTTGATGGTATAAGAAGGAAGATGATACTGGGCAGTGGTGGCACACACCTTTAATTCCATTACTCTGGAGGCAGAGGCAAGTGGATCTCTGAGGCCAGCCTTGTCTACAAAGTGAGTTTCAGAACAACCAAAGCTACACATGGAACCCCTCTCTTAAAAAACAAAAAAGACAAAAAAAGACAAAAAATTTTATTTATTTTAAAAAAATACAAAAATAAAAAACAGGGTAAGATGAGCGAGCCATGAGGAGCAAGCCAGTTAGCAGCATTCCTCCAAGGCATCTGCTTCCGTTCCTATCTCCAGGTTCTTATCTTGGCTCGATGGACTGTGACCTGGGACATGTACACTAGATAAAACCTTTCCTTCACAAGTTTATTTTGGTCAAGGTCTTTATCACAACAGTAAAAGCCAAACAGAGACAAAGATTGGTATCAGGAGTGGGGTATTAATGTGACAGTCTTAATCCTGTATTTTGGGGAGGATTGTGATGGTATTGAATGTTGGGCTAGAGAAGATGTTAAGTGCTTAGAACTCAGTGCTCTGTTCAGTGGGAGTACGTGATGTAGTTGGTGGAGGCCTTATGAAGTTTCAGACGGAAGTAAAGACTCTAGGGGGCCATTCATGTGATATTCTGAATTAATATGTCTGGTCAACTGGAGATGAAAAATCAGTTAGGACTCACAGGAGATCCTTGGGGCTGGAGAGATGGCTCAGAAGTTAAAAATGCTTTCTGTTCTAACAGAGAACTAAGTTCAATTCTCAGAACCCACATAGCAACTTACACCCATATGTAAGTCCAGGTCCGTGGGGTCTGATAATGTATCCTGGCTTCTGCAGGCAGAAGTGCAATGTGTACCTTCTGTGCTTACACTTATGCTGGAAAATACTCATATTCATAAAATAAAAATAAATACATCTTTTAAAAACCCCAAACAACAGAGAGAGAGAGAGAGAGAGAGAGAGAGAGAGAGAGAGAGAGAGAGAGAGAGAGACTGAGCCCAGTTTCACTAAAGTGAAACCTTTGCTTTGCTTTGTTGTGATTAAGAAGAGACCAGCATCGCCAGACAGTGGTGACGCACACCTTTAGTTCCAGCACTTGGGAGGCAGAGGCAGGCGGATTTCTGAGTTCGAGGCCAGCCTGGTCTACAGAGTGAGTTCCAGAACAGCCAGGGCTACACAGAGAAACCCTGTCTCGAAAAACCTAAAAAAAAAAAAAAAAAAAAAAAAAAACCCTTTAAAAAAAAAAAGAGAGAGAGAGAGATCAGCATCATCATTGGGGTAAAATCTTCTGGGAGTATCAGAAGGGTCATCATCAGGGTCAGCACAGAGAAGCTGTGGTCCAGAGAGACCAAGGCTGCATCTCATGCCAACAGCCAGACTTAGTAATATGCAAAAGTCTCCTAGCTGGTACTGGTTTTGAAGTCATGGAGGAGTCATGGAGAACAGCTGGGGTTTGGCACTATGTGGCAGCCCTGAAGAAAGGCTGGAAGAGGCTATTGGTGATGGTGCTGCCTCAGGGCCAGAGGAGACCCCAGCATAGTGAAGATACTGTGGCATGACCACCAAGCACAACCGCAGCTGAAGAGTGTAGCTGGCCTGAGGATGGGACACAAGCCATGTATGCTGCAAATGGCAGAGCTGGAGAAGCCGAGCCCTCAATACGGTGAGCACCAGCTGTCAGACATATGTACACTTCTGGACTTAGAGTTTGGTTTGATTTGATTATGTCTGCCCTGCTACTTCTCTCTTAGAGTAAGAAGAAAGTATGTATCTTACTTCTGATTTTACAGATCTCACACTGAAGAGAATTTGGACTTTTAGAGAAACATTTAAAGAATATGTGGGCTTTCTCTGGGGGTGGGGGACAGTTTCACTGTGTAACCTTGGCTGTCCCACAGCTCTCACTGTGTAAACCAGGCTGGCTTCAAACTCGTAGAGATCCACGGGTCTCTGCTTCCTGAGGGCTGGGATTAAAGGTGTGTGCCACCATGCCTGAGCTGACACTAGAATTTTAATGTCGAATTTTCTAAAGACTGTGGAACTTTTAGAGTTATATCAGCCTTGTAGTATTTTGTAATATTGCAGTGAGATCTTGGGGATGAGCCAGAAAGGAAAAATTATGTTTATATAGTGATGTGTTTGTGTGTCAAGTTGTCAATAGGTCAATTGTGCTTGTTGGCTCTTGTCCAACTTGACACAAACTTGGACATATCTGGGGAACAAGAAACCCCAGCTGAGGAATTGCCTCATCAGATTGGCCTGTAAGCAGATGTGTGGAAGTATTTTCTTGATTAATAATTTTGTGCGAGGGCCCAGCTCACTCAGGTGTGCTACCCACCGACTAGTGATGGATTATGTAAGAAGGCAGGAGGAGCAAGCCACTGGGAGCAAGCCAGTGAGCATCACTACTCCATGATTTCTGCTTCAGATGCTGCCTCCAGGTTCCTGCCTTGGCTTCTCAGTGACTGTGACCTGGGATGTATACGCCTTTCCTCTCCAAGTTGTTT
This sequence comes from Grammomys surdaster, assembly GCF_004785775.1. Lineage (NCBI taxonomy): Eukaryota > Metazoa > Chordata > Mammalia > Rodentia > Muridae > Grammomys > Grammomys surdaster. The sequence goes on along the minus strand of NW_021604568.1, from coordinate 6,393,688 downwards.
TTGGTCATGGCCTTTATCACAGCAATAGCAACTGAACTAAAACAAGGAATAACCATGTCTGTAGACAGAAAGTAGTTTAGAAGTGTCTGGATCTGGAGGGGAGGTCTGGAGAGTGTAACGGCCGTTTCTTTTGTAACGGCCGTCAGGTTCTGCTACCTTGTAAAGGCTGGCCAGTTCTGCTGCTCCGGTCCGCAGGTCAGGGTCTAGCAAGAGAGAGAGTGGGGACGGAGGAAGGGGGAAAAAGGGGCGAGAGACGCAAAAGATAGATACAAGACAGAGTCCGGTGGAGTCTCTTCAAGTCTCTTCTTTATTCTCCTCTCTTCTTCTATATTCTCACTCCTTCAGTCTCCTGACACCTCTCACTTTCTCACTTCTATCTCCTACCTTCTACCTCTTACCTCTACCTCCTACTTTCTACCTCCTCCTACCTCTTCCCTTCTTTACTTCCTACTTCCTACTACTACTATAGAAGGGAAATCCTGGGTATTTATACCCTTTACCACATGACTTGCCCTCGTGGACAATCTCAACTGAAGCCACTACGTCACGTG
>NW_021604568.1:6387221-6393127 GCF_004785775.1 Grammomys surdaster | reverse complement strand
GCTGTAAAGATGATAGCCACTTTCGGCTAAGAGTCGGCTCCCAACAGAGAGTTATTACTTAATGGCTCCAGTGTCTGCCTGCGGTGGCGAAAGCTTTGGAAGTGGCTTACCTTCCAAGTTGTGTAATGTTGTGCACAAGATTTAGACTCCTAAAATGTAAAAATTTTTTGCTGTTGATTTTGAGTGGGACATAGTCTTTTATAGCACAGGGTAACTTCAAACTTCCTATGAAACTGAGACTGGCCTGACCCGCCTGTACCTGCCTCCTGAATGCTGGGATTACAGGTGGGTGCTGGCATTGCCATGCCCAAAATGTCCCTTTAAAAGTGATTAAGGAGACAGAGAGATGGCTGAAATGTAATCATTTTTTAAATGGCAATTAAAATGCTACTCTGGATTTTTGTGTTTAAGATACTAGCTAGGTATTTTATATAATTTTTAACTAGCATTTTTATATGCATGAGTGTTTTACATGCATGTATGTAGGCATACCATGTGCGTGTGTGGTACTTTCAGGGGCCAGAAGGCAGCACTGAATCCTGGAACCAGAGTTGCAGAAAGTTGTGAGCTGCCACGTCGGTGCTAGGAATCAAATTTGGGTCTTCTGGAAGAGCAGCAAGCCAGCCTCACTGCTGAGCCATCTCTCTAGCCCTTAAAGTATTTTAAACGATACACTTCATGTTTATATACAGTAACATAACAAAATGATTTATTTCCAGAAAATATTAAATAGCCCACTCAAGAGTAGCTTGGTCACCTAGAAAGTAACCAAGCTAGATTTAAACGGGACCTGAGATGGCTCTTGAGCTGATGTTCTGCATACCTGAACAGCTACGAAAACCTAAGACTTCTGGGTTCTTATCATCACTGTCTTGTGTGAACTTACGCAGACTAACCCTTGAAGATGTTTCTCCTCACCTATCAGATCATAAGACTGAAGTCTTTTTGACAGCTTTGGCTAGCTGCAACCTGATAACATTAATTATTAACTGTGAGCATTTCTGACTTCACAGCATACAGACTCTGAAACCTTGATTTCATTCCTCTGGGATAGCCTCTGGGAGGCTCCATAGCGCTGAAGCCTCAGGGAAAAGACCAACTCCTCATGCAGCTCCTCCTCCAGGAGTTCGTCCTTAATCTGAGCCAGCCCTTGAGGAGGCCAAATTCCCTCTCCTTTCCCTTTTTTGGGTGAGGACTCAGGCTTGGATCCATTCCAGGATAAACTTCTTCAGGCCAAGAGATAACACAACTTCAAGGTGACAATCAGAAACGCCTTTTAAAAGTCCTCCTTCTTTGCTGAAGTTGCTGCAGCTTCTCCACTCCACAGCTGGCCATCCGCCTATACCTTTCTGCCATGTGGGAGCTTCTGGGTCTCCTGCTGCTCATCCTAGCCTACTTCTTTTGGCCCAAGACAAAGACACCTGATGCCAAGTTCCCCAAGAGCCTTCCATTCCTGCCTCTGGTGGGCAGTCTGCCATTTCTCCCCAGACATGGTCATATGCACGTCAACTTCTTCAAGCTACAAGAAAAGTATGGCTCCATCTATTCTCTTCGCCTGGGTACCACAACTACGGTGATCATCGGCCACCATCAGCTGGCCAGGGAAATACTCGTCAAGAAGGGAAAAGAATTCTCTGGTCGGCCCCAGATGGTAAGCAGTGCCAACCTTCCTCTTCCTCAGTCCCTGGGGTTGTATAGTTCTTAGTTCTTTCAAAATCAAACTTGTGGGACCACTCCCTCAAGACCTTACAGAACCTCTAACTGGAAAGGAGAGATTAAAGGGAAACCTCTTGGATGACCTGTTCATCAAGATGGTGCAGGGACCTGCAGAGCTGAGAAGCCTGCATGCCACTCACCTTCCCCTCTGTGATACTATAATCATTCTAGACCATGCAGGCAAAGCCCTTAGCCCAGACTCAGAGCTAAAGTTCTCCATAAATGTGACTTTGTTGGGAAATAGGGCAGTGGCTGCATCCTCCACCCAAAGATGCTTGGAGAAGCAGCTGGCCTCAGGGAGGGCTAAGACTGCAGTTTCTCCTATCATATGGCTTCAGCTCACAGATGGCTGGGGCATATAAAATGGGGAGAGGGAACAGGGGACAGGGACATACAGTGGTATCTCGGGACATCTGACCTCATCCTGCTAGTCATCCTACAAACACCACCCGTACTCCCTTGACCCTGTTGCAAGTGTTCCCCTAAGCTCCTCAATAGAGGACGACCAGCCTCAGCTTTGAACAAGCTAAAACATTCATTTTCTGTGGGCTAGTCAGCCAGAGTGGCTGCCCAACTACCGGGCTCTCCCAGATTTTGGGTTCCTCTCAGAAGCAAAGGAATAAACTGGGCCAGGTGATGGTGGTGTGTGGCTTTAATGCTGGCACTTGGGAGGCAGAGGTAGGCAAATCTCTGAGGGTTTGAGGCCAGCCTGGTCTACAGAGTGAGTTCCTGGAGAGCCAATGCTATACAGGGAGACCCTGTCTCCAAAAACAAACAAACAAACAAACAAACAAACAAACAGACACAAGAAAGGAAGAGAGGGGAGAGAGAGAGAGAGAGAGAGAGAGAGAGAGAGAGAGAGAGAGAACTCCCCACCCCCAAGAATAAAAGAAACTAGCCAGATGGGTTTTGAGGGAGTCAGGGATGTAGGACGGAGACTTTAACGCCTGTGCTTTTGTAGGCGGCATCTTTTAGAGACAATAGATAGTTCAAGCTTACCTGGGAGGATAAACCACCTGCTGTCTCCAAATGAGGGTCTGAGGCTGGGTGCACAGGCCCCGGTAGTGGATAAGGATTCTGTGGCTTTAGTGGCCTGGGAGTGGGGGCAAACATAGAGCTGTCTTGGAAGTGTCTCAGTCTCTGCGTCCCTAGGACAAGCTCATCCCACCCATAGCTGACTCGCCAGGTCAAAAACTGAAGTAGAAAGGCCTAGAGGGCACCCTACTAATGACCTGAACCCTAGGGCATTCAACTCCAAGGTTCTTTCTGTCTTCTCATTATACTGCCTTTCACCGAACTTTAGTGAGACTTTAGGATGTCCTACTGAATAAGAGAGGCCCGGGGATCTTGTCAGGACTGCAGATGGATAGAGAAGCCTGAGAGCTCCACAAGTTTGCCTAATAATGCCTACAGTCTTGCCTGCTCTCCAAAGGTTACTCTAGGCTTCTTGTCGGACCAAGGAAAAGGTGTCGCCTTTTCTGACGCTGGTAGCTGCTGGCAGCTGCACCGGAAGCTGGTGTTCAGGACCTTTTCCCTGTTCAGGGATGACCAGAAACTGGAGAAGATAAGTGAGTAAAAGGCTAACCCTAGGGCTAAGGGGGCTGGGGGACGGATGCCGGGTGGCTGGGTGCAGCTATTTCTTAGTGACTGGTGCCATCAAGTGGCCATCGGCTCTCTATGCCTATCTCTGGATAAGACCCTGGTGAGAGGTGACAGGGTTGACTGATCCGTCCACTTGACGTTCCCTCTCTTATCAGTATGTCAGGAAGCCAACTCACTGTGTGACTGGATGCTTACACACAACGAGGAGTCGATAGATCTGTCTATGCCCATCTTCCTGTCAATCATCAACATCATCTGTATCATCTGCTTCAACATCTCTTATGAGAAAAAGGATCTGAAACTGACCACCATATACACCTTTACAGAGGGTATCGTGCATGCCCTGGGCCACAGCAATCTGGTGGACACATTCCCATGGTTGACGGTGAGAATGAAGCCCCTCCTCCACTTCCAGATCCCACCAGGACAGTGTCCCCAATACTTTTGGTTTCCGTGACCATCTTTCTCTTCCAACTCTTCCCACTCTGCCTCATACAACTGCAGACACTTTGTCAGCATTTTTACTCTCGAGGCAGGCTCTCACGCAGCTCATGTTGGCCTCAAACAGCCTAACTGAGAATGACTCTGAAATTTTGATCCTCCTGCCTCCAAGTCCCAAGTACTAAGACGAGAAACATGTACCACGGTGCCATGTACCATGGTGCCTTGCTGGGTCTCTTTTATATGTCTTGAATCTTAATACTCATGGCTATTATTTTCTAGTTGTCATTTGCCAGCAGTAAGCACCCTCTAAGTGTTAAACACTGGCTTCCCCCTGGAGGTAAGCTCGATTATCCTCACAGTGCTAATGAGAGACAGACATGGGCTTAACCCACTTGAGGAACTTGTCCAAGTCCTCAGTCTCAAATCTGACTTATGGTAAGGGAGGGCACAACGCTGTCAGGGTTTGATGTTGAATTGAATTGAGGACATGAGGACTCCACCCTGACCTCCATTGCTTAAAGTTGTCCTTCCTGTCCTCAGTAACCTCATTCTACTATCTTCTTGCCTTCCACGATAAAGGTCCAGACTGGTGTGGGGACTTTCTTAAATAGAAAGATAAAGTCTGACTCCCAGGAAGGATTCTCCTAACTGCATAGATGGATTTGACATTTCCTTCTGTTTCCAGATTTTTCCCAATAAAACCTTGGAAATGCTAAAGAGATATGTTAAAATTCGAGATGAAACGCTGGCTGAAATATTTGAAAATTGCAAGGTAAATGATCAAGCAGAGGTGACTATGAGGTTGAAGGTGTCTCAAGAGCAAGACTGGGGTGCATTTTGGACACTGTGAGGTCCCCAGAGCCTGGCAGGGGGGCTGGCACACAATGGGCAACCGCTAGAAGCTGGTCTGTTAATAAATGGGACAGGGGAAGAGAGCAATTGAAACAGTTCTTAGAGGAACATAGAAGAAGGCCCAGGGCTAGCCCCTACCTCTACCCCTCACAAGTCCTGCCCAGCCTCTCTCCTCTCAAGGAGCCCTGCTATGTCTCTGGTGTAGGGTAGCGTGTGGCAGGATGTTGGAGGTGAGGCTCCCTCCTCATCCTCCTCTCTCACTGTCTCTCACCTCAGGAGAAATTCAACAGTGAATCTATCTCCAGCCTGACAGACATTCTGATACAAGCCAAGATGAATGCAGACAATAATAACACCCGTGAAGGCCAGGACCCAGATATGTTCTCAGATAAGCACATCCTCACCACATTGGGAGACATCTTTGGGGCGGGCATAGAGACAAGTGCCTCTGTGCTGAAGTGGATCTTGGCTTTTCTGGTACACAATCCTGAGGTGAGTGTCTCCTCAACTCTTGTCTATAGAATCCAACCAGCCCCATTGGGAGTGGGCAATGCCTGGAGCCTTCTGTACAGATAACCAGAGCCCACTCCACCTCTTACACAAATAGTGTCTCACTCTGGCTCTGGGTTAAAGTTGACCTACCTTCTAGAAACAAGGCCTAGGCTACAGAACTATCGCTAGATAGATCATTCCAGGCTGTTCTGGGTATGACCACTGGGCTCTACTAAGCCAAGCCTCTCTTAGACTTGAACGACCTGGTCATATGACCTTGTCCTGACCCTCAGGTGATGAAGAAGATCCAAAAAGAGATTGACCAGCATATAGGCTTCCATCGAACGCCAACTTTCAGTGACCGGACTCACCTCCTCATGCTGGAGGCCACTATCCGAGAAGTGCTTCGTATCAGGCCGGTGGCCCCCATGCTCATCCCCCACAAGGCTAACATTGACACCAGGTATGTATGCCTTTCTTCCCAAGACACTCAGCCCAGGGTGTAGCCACTAGCGACCCCATTCTGTTCCTCAGTCATGTTCTACCTAGCCTTAGCTGCTGATCAACCTAGAGTCAAATGGAGGCTACTACTGTCAATCATCCTGCCTGAGTCACTCCATCCACCTCCACTGACTAAGTTGCATAGGCATCTGGCTTCCCTCCAAACTTCCTGTCACCCTTCTTGGAGATACAGGTCTGGGCTAAAGGACAGGGTGACCAATGTTCCAATCTCATCAGACAGCGGTAGTATATTCTCTCTCTCTCTCTCTCTCTCTCTCTCTCTCTCTCTCTCTCTCTCT
>NW_021604568.1:6356067-6387211 GCF_004785775.1 Grammomys surdaster | reverse complement strand
TCTCTCTCTCTCTCTCTCTCTCTCTCTCTCTCTCTCTCTCTCTCTCTCTCCCTCCCTCACGAACATGCACACGCACACACACACATACACACAAACACACACATGCACACACGCACATGCACACCCTAGCTTCTGAGACAGACACTCATGTTCTGACTAGCACACAGGTCCACATACATAGGGCTGATAGGCAATGAATGAGGCTGGATCTGGATGCAATCCTGGCAGAAGCCAGAAGCTGAGGGAAAGGAATGATTGAGAATGGGGAAGGATTCTTCTCCCACCCCATCTCCACCCCTGAAGTAGAGATGTGGGGTTGAGCAGAAAATCGAAGACAATCTTCCTTTTTCTTCTCCTCATCTGGGTTAGCATTGGGGAGTTTACTATCCCCAAGGACACGCATGTGACCGTCAATCTCTGGGCGCTGCATCACGATGAGAATGAATGGGACCAGCCAGATCGATTCATGCCTGGTGAGTCCACGTCCGTCTCATACTAGCCCCTGAGCCACATAGCCAGCCTGGATTCTGCTCTTTGGGGACAACATTCCTTCCTGCCCACTAAGTTTGCTACTAGAAACCTCTTAGCTGCATCCCCATAGGCCTGTTACCCTTCCCATCCTACTGGAGATTGTCCCAGACTCTTCACAGATGAGGGTTTCAACTCTCTCTTCAAATAACTTCTGTGGGAAGTCTGCAGACATCTGTCTCCCAAGAGGCCTGTCCCTCTTCTCTTGGATGGAGGCATTTTCTCCTGGGGATTCCTTTTCCTCCCTCACCATCCTTCCTGAATATTTATTTCCTCATGCCCTAAAAGCAGGTTGAGGTTCCCTGGGCAAAAGCTTGGCCCCCTGACTGATGCTTCCCTTTGTTCCCAGAGCGTTTCTTAGATCCAACAGGAAGCTATCTCATTACACCCACGCCAAGTTACTTGCCCTTCGGAGCTGGTCCCCGATCTTGCATCGGAGAGGTTCTGGCCCGTCAGGAGCTCTTTATCTTCATGGGCATGCTGCTGCAGAGGTTTGACTTTGACGTGTCAGATGATAGACGACTGCCCTGCCTGACAGGTGACCCCAGGGTGGTTTTTCTGATCGACCCTTACAAAGTGAAGATCACAGTGCGTCAGGCATGGAAGGATGCACAGGTTGAGGTGGCACCTAGGGGCCACAACTAATGTCCCTGATTCTATACCTTGACACCCACAGCACAGTGTTAGAGGTGCTAGTCCCAGTACCTCCAACCATCCTCCTCGATTCCATCCCATTTTCCAGTTGGCAGCAATGCAGGCTGAGACACATAAATTAAAGTTCTTCCAATAAACATCTCTGAGCCTCCAGTCGTTTACTCATTTGCTTACTTAGTCAGTCAACAAGTATGTTGACTGAGATAAAGTACTATTTATTTTGTGTAGTAGAGGAAGACGTGTGTGTGTGTGTGTGTGTGTGTGTGTGTGTGTGTGTGTATGCTTGAACGTCTGTGTGTGTGTAAGTGTAAGAACAACTCACAGGAGTTGGTCCTCTCCTTTTGCCATGTAGATTTTAGAGACAGAAGTGAAAGCACCAGGCTTTGCAGCAGAAACCTTTACCTGATGAGCCGTCTTTCCCACCTATCAAAAGCAAGCAAGCAAGCAAGCAAGCAAACAAACACACCATTTCGTTGAATGCCTACTATATGCCATTTGCTGGCTCTGGACACTCAGACTATGTGGGAGGCACAGAGGAACCAGGGATATTAAACCCACAGAGGAAGGGAGGAGTCTCCCTTCAAAGGGAGGAACGCATATCATCTGTTCTCTTCCAGAAGGCTGGGAGAGACAGTTAATAGGCTGGTGAACTTTCAGAGATCTGTGCGGCCAAGACTGCACCTGATCCTCTCCTCTGCATCTTTATGGGAGACGTCACATGTGCTTCACAAAGAGTCACAAAGAGTTTCCATGTTGTCATGTCTGGTTTAGTTATTGTTGTTTTTTCGTCTGTTTATTTGTTTTGTTTTGTTTTTTCGAGACAGGGTTTCTCTGTGTAACATCCCTGGCTGTCCTGGAACTCACTCTGTAGTCCAGGCTGGCCTCGAACTCACAGAGATCTGCCTGCCTCTGCCTTCTGAGTGTTGAGATTCAAGGCATGTACCACCACTGCCTGGTGATGTAGTCATATCTCAAAGCTTATTGGGCACATGGGATTGGTTCATTATCGCCAGAAAAGTTTTCACCAGATTGTGCTGTGCTTAAGTACATCTAAAATAAGCTACTCAGGGTCAGACACCCCATGCTTGATCCAGCACCAGCTACTTCGTTGTGATGAACCAAATTACTTTCTTGCCTCATGCAGATTGCAGAGAAGTTCTACACGTCTGGTAACATTCTAGTGAAGACAGACAGACAAGCGAGAATTTCAGACTTGCAAATAAATGCTTTGGAGTCAGTGATACTGGAGATGTGATAACAGAATCGTACAGGAGAGAGCGGCCATGTGAATCCAGGAGTCCTGGGGATGAGTGCGAGGGTATGGGGGAAAGTGACAAGTACTGAAGAGAAGCAGATGGAGTGGTCTCAAGGTCACCATGACAGGAAACAGTGGGGGAGGGGGGAGGTGACAGAGTGGAGACAGGCCAGCTCCGGTGGGGCCTTTGTAAGGAGCGGGGAGTTTGGTTTCCACCCCAAATACCTGGGAAGTCACTAGCACATTATAAACGGATGAGGGAGACAATATGACTGTGGTTTGCTTCCAGACAGGGTCTCATGTAGCTCAGGCTGGCCTCAGACTAGCTATATGGCTGAGGCTGGCCTTGATTGTTCTCCTTTCTGCTCATTCACAGATTCCAGGCTCACCCACAGTCATTACCCCCAGCTTAACGGTTGTTATGGAAGCCCCCCTAGATGCACCATGGAGAACAATTAGGAAGAAGGCTGTTGAGCCAGCCTAGGAGAGGGCATGGAGAGGGTCTGGAGAGTCGGCCACAGTGGAGAAGGTGGTGAGTACTGGCAGGATCGAGACTTTGAAAGTGGACTGGCTTGTCTCCTTGACTCTAACCTATGCCTTTTGCTGCATGTACCTCATAGGTTTGTCTTCATAAGCATGTATACTATAACCTAGATGGGGCCCATCAGAACAATTACATCTTGGAACACAAGGATGGGTCATGTCCCCTTCTTCCTCTTTCCCTTAGGTAGACATCTCCAGGAGAAGAGTTCTAAACAGGTACCTTTAGCATTCACACTTGGATTTTCTCTCCCTTCCCCATCCAAAACACCCTAAGAATCAGAAATGCCTTCTCACAGGAAGTTGGAGCTAATTCTTTTAAACCTTGAAACTAAGCCGGGCAGTGGTGGCGCATGCCTTTAATCCCAGCACTTGGGAGGCAGAGGCAGGTGGATTTCTGAGTTTGAGGCCAGCCTGGTCTACAGAGTTCCAGGACAGCTACACAGAGAAACCCTGTCTCTAAAAACCAAAAAAAAAATAAAAAAACAAACCCAAAAAACCCCCAAAAACACCGAGTCCGTGTGAGTGTGTGTGTGTGTGTGTGTGTGTGTGTGTGTGTGTAGGCATATGAATGTTGTAGCACGAATGTGGCAGCCATCTTGTTAGGAGCATCTCCTGCTGTTCACTACTCTGTGGGTAACACTACTTCAGGTGAATTTTCCTACCTTTTGGTGGGGGTATGCTATGATTACAGACCCTTATGCTACTGTTTCTGGCTTTTATGTGGATTCTAGAGATTCAAACTCAGATCATCAAGTTTTGTACAGTAAGTACATTGGTTCATCTCCCCAGCTGGAATTCAGTATCTTTAAACCTTGCCAGTGATGAGCCTACACGTGAAATCCCAAACATCCTTGGAAAAACTGACCTTTGTTTTTTTTTAGCCTAGAAAGAGGTCAAATCCCCAGATTCCTAGTACCAGCCAGGTCAGCGTCAAAAGGCCAACAGTCAAGTCCTTCCCCTCTGATGATATGGAACACTCTGGAAAGACCACAGGTTTAGACTAAGACCCTGCCTGGCTAAGATTCCAAAGGGAAGTTGAGGGAACTCCAACAAAGAGACAAAGTCAAATCATAGTACCATGTTCTTCCTTAAAAGAGCTTTTAACCCAGCAGGAACGGGCTCCCTGCTATATTACCCCAAAATCAGTCTTGTTCTTCAAGAAACAGTGACCCCACAACCCCACACCTTGCTCAACAGCCAGAGGAGAGTATGTGGGGATGTGTGGCTGACTCTCCTAAGAGGCTCTCGGGACAGGTTGAGACGGCATCGAGCTGAAGATAGAGGTTAAACTGGAGACCGCCTGCCCTCCCCCAGCTCTCGCCTACCCTCCCCCAGCTCTCGCCTGCCCTCCCCCAGCTCTCTCCTAGTTGGCTGCTGAGAGCAGGTCAAACTTCCCTCAGGTTAAGGCAGAGGGAGCAGGGTTGGATGGAGAAGTCAAGTACTTCACATCTGCTCAGAATGTGAAAGACATTTTATGAACTAGCAATGATCAGACAAATAAGCAGAGAGTCTATGTTTTCCATAATGGTAGAAGGGGAGTTTAACCCAACAGGAAGAAACTGATGACCGTCAACCATCCAGGGGTACTGTGAGGACAGGGTGGGGAGGATTCTTCAAAGCACACAGCTACATAGCATAAGGACTGAGTCCAGACCCCAAGAATAAGGGACACAGAGGCGTTAGCATGCTCTCCCACCTGTCCACAGGAATCATGCAGGGGCTTGACCATTTCGGGATGATTGGTCATGGAGAGTTCTATTCTGAAAACCTGTGTCCTTTGAGAAAATAATCTCAAGAGCTCTGATTGCTGCCCAAACTTGCACCTGCCTGGAATGCTAGACTATCACCCACTGACCTAAATCGTCAAATCTCCAGGCCTCGTTGAGGTGCAAAGTAAATGTCTCCCTCCAAGACTTCTCTCAGACTACTGTCATGGAATTCCTCACTTTGGCTTTCAGACATTGAAATGATGGCTCCCACGAACTTCAAATTTCCCCAAGAATCTCAGGCTGGGAGAAAGTAGGGGAAGGATGGAGTCTGGGGCCGGCCAGAGGAGGGAAATTGTCAGGAAATTTCACACACTTCTGACTGGTCCACCACCTACCAGGAGGGACTGAAACCAAGGCATAAAAGTAGGGGGAACATGACCAGGATGGCTAAGTCATGCAGATCTCTTGCTCCCTATTTAAATCTAAACCCTGTGGGCTGGAGAGATGGCTCAGTGGCTAAGAGCACTGATTGCTCTTCCAAAGGTCCTGAGTTCAATTCCCAGCAACCACATGGTGGCTCACAACCATGTGTAATAGGATCCAATGCTCTCTTCTGGTGTGTCTGAAGACACCAACAGTGTTCTTGTACACATGAAATAAATAAATAAATAAATAAATAATAACATAAAATACAGAGACAATAACATAACATTAAATAAATAAATAAATAAATAAATAAATAAATAATAAATCTAAACATCAGGATCCCAAAAATGGACCTGGTGGAAAGGCATCAGAGGATCTCTTTGTTGCTTACAGAAGAGTAATCTCTTTTTTCTGCCCTGCACTATCTCTGGTCTTTTTAAGTTGCCAGTTGAAGACAGGTGGCTGAGCCTGACTTGTTAGGGTTGCCAGGGCTCAGCATTTTGTCCTAACTACTATTAGCTCAAGGACATGATTTTCTTCTCAGAGTGCAAGTCTTCTCACTTTCTTGCATATTAGTATACAACAAAGAGGTTACATGCACCAGAAGATGCTATCAAATGCCTTAAGTCGCCAAATCCACACCTTAGGCCCACATCGTAGGTTCAGGAAGCATGCAGAAAGAAGCACACTTTTATTTCCTCATTTGTCTGTTTTGAGAGTCTCCTGTAACACAGGCTGGCCTTAAATTCTCTGCATAGCTGAGGATGCTGGAATTACAGGCTTGCACCACCATGCATGCGCCTGTCTCTTGTCCCTTCAGTGCTGGGTATCAGACGCAGGGCTTCATGCAGGCTAGGCATGTGTTCTACCACTGTGCTACAGCCTCAGCCCCTCCTTACTTACCGTTTGCTCTTCAGTCTGCTCTTAATCAGCAGGGTGATGGTAAATCAATGTTTAACACTAGTTCAGGAGCAGCATCCAATTTTTAGTGCTTGCCAATGTGACCTCTCTGAACTATTAGAAGGAAATAACTCTGTCATATTACACATTCTTATCATTATATGGGAGAAGGCATCATTGAGCAACACATCACTGGGCAGTTTCCTCGTGTGTATTTGTACAGCCTAACAGATGGGATAGCCTATGGGACAGCAGGCCTACATGGTATTTAACATGTTGCCTCTCTGAACACTACAGGTATTTGCAATGTGGTGGCCATTTGTCTATCCAAACGGGTTTGCTCGTGGGCATCACTACAAGCACAGGGAAAATGACAACCACAGTGTCGCCAGGAGACAAGAAGTTTTCAGCTCTGCTGTAATCTCTGATGTGTTTGCTGTCTGTCATCGAGAGAAACGTTACTATGGGTGCATGATTGCAAATAGTAAATGGCCTATGAATGCTCAGGGCCATTGATAATATTAACATGAAATACTAGAAAATGATGCACTTTGCCCACTCATTGCCTGTTTTCAATATATATTTACTTGTGGTTTAGTTTTTTTTTTAAATTGGCTGTTTAATAAGCAGCTCATAAAACCTTTAAGCCTTTAATTAATAGCAATTAATTTTGTGAACTAAAACAGTTACTACCCCCACTACCTGCTCCCTGCCCTGGTTCTTAGCCTTCCGAAAAACAGCTCTCACAAGGCTCTCTGTAGGGGAAGGTGTGTAGTGTGCAAGCTCATGTTTCCCAAGGTCCCTGGTGGCCATAAAACCCAAAGTTAGGGCTGCTCTCTGCAGACACAGATAGATGTCCACCCACGGATAGCAGGGGACCAGTCAGAGACAGCAGTGTTGGGGACACCGGGTGAGGTAGACAGGGAATACTAGGTGGTAGTCCCTGGCCTCCCAGCCCAAGTCTGGCATCCCATTCCTATTGCAGATTCCCTGAACAGCCATGTCCTCATACATAAAGAAGGGTCACTCCACAAAAGCTGCCCATTCTGAGGCTTTGGTGGGGATAAAACAGAAAGGCCTGGGTGGGCAGGAAAGTCCCTCATATGTGACAAGGCCAGCCCATGGAGACAAATTTGATGTTTTGTTTAGAGACCAAGTGATCACAGACAACTTACTTGGCTTTTGTGTACCCCAGATTTCCCATCTGTCATGTGGACTGGGGTGTGTGAGTCTCCCCAGCATTGCTGGGACTGTGGACCTATACAACATGTCTGGTTCCTCAACAAACATCAGCATTATTCATGCTTCATTAAAAAAAAAAAAAAAAAAGGTTAAGTCTTTTCCTGAGGGTTTTACACAGATTTCTCAGAACTACGGTGGGTTGGGAGGTTTGTCAGGGAGCCTTCCAGAATCCACCTGCACATAAGGGCCAGGCAGTGCTGATAGCCAGAAAGTAGGCAGAGAGCACAAGGACTGATGGACTCCTACGGCTCCCACACTGATACATTGTAACATTTTCTAGTGGGAGTAACAGGCTTAGAGAGGAGATATTTCCAACCAAATGAAATTTGTGTCCCCCACAAAAGCCGACATTTCTATTTTTACCTTCTCAGGAGAAACACGCACACCTCCTGAGTCTCCAACCATTTCCAAGAGTCACACTCCCCTGTAGAAGCTAACTTTTGTTGTGGGTTTGTCTCGTCTTGTTTTCCAAGAAAGGGTTTCCCTGTGTGGCCCTGGCTGGCCTGGAATTCATTCTGTAGACCAGGCTGGCCCCAAGCTCACAGAGATCTTCAGAATGTTGGAGTAAAAGGTATGCACCACCCCTGCCCAGCTGTTGTGGGGTTTTTATTGTTGTTGATTTGGTTTTGAGACAGAGTCTCACTGTGTAGCTTCCAGTGGCCTAGAATCATGTAGACCAGACTGGCCTTGAACTCACGGATCTCTCCTTGCCTCTGAGTGCTGGGACTAAAGGCAAGTCCCACCACACTCAGCCAAAATGGGAGCTAATGCTGATCTGAAGGCGTCCCTGGGGTAGGTTGGAAGGTGACAGGCCTGGATAGGCAACTGAGGGAATGTCATTTGCCTCATGTTTCAGCAAGTTTTACTCTTGACACACCCTTCTGTGGTCTCCTCTCACCTTTGGGAAGTCACCAGTTCTTCATGTGGCTTCTGAGTGCATTTCAGGTCTTCATGACCTGACCTTCTGGTTAACTAAACAGCCCTTGGGAGCAACAGGTCTGGCTCCAAATCCCGGCTCTGCTATTTATCGGCTGTGTGACATTGGACAGGTTAGATCCTTCCTGAGTGTTTCCTGCTTCTGACCACTGACAGCAGGAACAATTACAATCTTGAAAATTGCTATACCCCGAAGAGTTGTTTTAAGGTTAAGAAAATGTATCTGTGAAGATGCTTAAACAAGACTTGCCTCGTGTCAACAGCCAATAAATAACAGAGGCACACCAGCAGTTTTAGTACAAATGGGAGTTCAAGGCAGGCTCCCTGGCAGAAGCAACTCCATGGCTGCCAGGGGCTGAAAGGTATATGAAAGGCAACAATAGACACTTGTTGGTCCTATGGGTTACCAAGTGCTAGATTATTACATGCCACGTGCTGAAAAGGCACAAAAAGTCTCAAGGCCTGACCAGGAGCCACGTAGCATGTGGTGTGGAAAGCAGCGAGCTGGTTAAGCCTGGGTCTCTGCATCTGGGAAGTGGTAAGAGATGAAGTCAGAAGGTAAGTAAATAATAAAATGTTGGCATTGAATCTGTCTGTGCCTCCATTCTGAAGACCCAGCATATAACAGGTGCTCATTAAAGACTCTGCAGTTCGATGGATGTGTACACACATATATGTATGTGACTTAAAGCAGGTTCATTTAGAGTACAGAATAGTCTTAAAACCCGTGTAGTCAGGGATGATCTTGAGTTCCTGATCATCCTCGTTAGGTCTCTACCGGGGACAAGTGGCTAAGGTCCCTATTCAGCTCTTCCCTATATAATCCACCCATTTTGGCTACACCAGTCCATTTACCCTTTTGGTCTCCCAGCTCTCCCCTCCCTCCTCTCCTCACATGGCCTGGCTCAGTCTGGCTATGCTAACCCTTTTGTCTACAATAAAGCTTCTCCTTCACCACACCCAGGAACAACTATGTTCTTTTTTCTTCTAAAAATTCACTTCTGATTTCACCTCCCAAATGCTGAGATTGCTGATTAGGCCACTACACTTGGTTGAGGCTCAGACACTTGTTCCCAGACTGAAGCCTGAAACCCAAACATCTTCCAACCCACAGACAAGAGCTCAGCCAAGCTAGAGTCAAACCCTGGGTGTTTCTGCTCAATGTCTAAAACCAGGAAACTGAAAAACAGACTAAACCAGGAAACTGGGGTTGTCTTAGGCTTCTGGGCAAATATAATTGCTACCTGAACTTGCTCACTTGAGGCAATGGAGACAATCTTATTACCTCAGAAAAATACACTCCCATGACCAAGTGTTCCAGGAGCCTGGAAATGGAGTAAGAGTACATGAATAGCCCCTGGCAAGTGGCCCAGAAGAGTTGAGACATTTTCTTGTGGGGCCAGACATTATCTTTAGGAAGACAGGAATTATGGACACCTCTGGTTCTTTCCTGTGGGTTTTTGGTAGTTTTGTTTTAAAACAGGGTCTTTCTTGCTAGTTTATGTTGGCTTGGGACACATTACACATTCCCAGATGGCCTCAAAAACTCATGAACGTCTTGCCTTTCCTTGTTTGTAGGCACACACCGCTGTGCTCAGGTTTGGGAACTGGTTTTCCATACTGATATGGATTCATCAGGACTGCCTGGAGCTCGGCAGCTTAGCAGTAAGGAGACAGCAGCTACCTCAATGGACTTTCCTAGAAGCCAGGACATGGTCCTTTGACCCAGGACCCAGGATCAATGACAGGGACAAAGGCCATGCCTACCTAACTTAAACTCTCCAATGTAACAGAGCCACTACAGGCTTAGGACAGTACTTGCAGCCAGCCACTCCCCAGGGAGCTTGGCCCATGGTGAGCACATGTAGGAAGCAGGAACACCTTCTGTGGGCAGCTATGCTGGGTATCATCGTGCTTTGCCACTTGTAATTGCCTTAGAAGCCGCAGAGGGCAAGAGCATCCTTCCTCAGCAAACACAGCAAGGTTGTCTTTCTTCGGGGTTCTGCAGTTCAGCATTTAAGACCGCAGGTGACTCCTGCAGTCTCTGAGCCTGAGCCATTCACATTTTACTTGTGTGCTGACTACTCTCCACAGGTGCCTTTGGCCACCTTACCTTTAAGACCTAGAGAACAGGGTGCTTGGTTCCTGCTTACACCACACTTCCTTAACTTCTGACGTATGCTGGGCATAAAACAGGCAATGTAGTGCATATTGTGAACATCAAATTTTAAGGCAGAGTGTGGTGGCTCACTCCTGTAATCCTAGCATTTGGAGGCTGAAACAGGAGGATGACCATGAGCTAGGGCATGTATTAAGTTTCTGGAAAGTCTGGGCTAGAGTGAAATCCTATCTCAAAAGTATCTAAAATCGGAGCTAGAGATGGTTCAGTGGTTTAGAGCACTTGTCCTCGCAGAGGACCTGGGTTCAATCTTCAGCACCCACATGGTGGCTCATGACTATCTGTAACTCCAGCTCCGGACAACGCCCTCTTCTGGCCGCCATGAGCACTGCATGCCTATGTTACACAATCATATGCAGGCAAACAACCACACAAATAAAATAACCTAAAAAATAAAAAATTTAAAAGCTCCAAAACCAGTCCAGCTTTGGGGAATATGGAAAAAACAAACAAACAAACTTGTCTCTGCTTTCTGGGGTCATTTTTCAACATATTTATGGAACATCAGACAGCATTTGATAATAGAAATGGAATTTGAGGGAAATTCCTCAGGATCAAGTGCTGACTCAGCAGCAGCCTCTTGCTGGCCCAGGACCCTGTCCTTAACTGCTTTGTGACATCACTTGGTCTCGGTAGGGAGAAGGCGAAGGTGCCTGAGGTTTGCGACCTGAAGGAAAGAAGGAAGGGGACAAGGAACGGCAGGACACTGCGTAGAACACTTGAGACTGATTTTATTGGGGTTTCTCACAGTGGTTGGAGCCACTCTGTCTTCCGGACAATCACAGCACAGGATATCGTCACCCAGACTGCCCAGGGCGGTCTGAGCAGCTGAATCTTATTGCTTAAAATACACATATTCACAATAACTGACAGACGGTGGTGGGCCTCACACAGGAATGTGTTAGTGGCTGCAAATCTGACCGTAGCACCAAGCCCTCTGCCTAACCCCTCCTACCTGGAAACCCAACTCAAGTCAAGTCTCCCTGGCCCCTACGTCACTATTTCCTGTGCTCTCTCTCTGAGCATCAGGGTGGCCTAAAGCAGCAGGGGCCAGATTGTGGCTCGGTCATCACGGTGGGTGTCTCAGTAAAGCTAGTCAGCACTCAGGCCAGCTCCTCACTCTGCCAGGGGAAGGAAAACCGAGAGGGTCCCACCTCACCATCAGTTAACTAAAGAGGGGTTCGGTATAGTAAAACTTAACTCTCCTCTGAGACACTTCACTGAGGTGTCTGGGATTTTAACAAGAAAGTAGCTGGAAAGGTGAAGGAGAATTGCAGCTCGGGGCCCCTCTGACTACGCACCAGCCCTCTCTGGACCTTGGTGGATGAGGTGTATATGTGGCACCGAGGTCTCTGCCAGAGACTCCTGGTGATCCTGGGCAGGCCGATGTCTGGGTCACAACCAGTCCATGTTTGTAACTCAAAACTCAATCGAGCTTCTGTCTGAAAGCAGCAGAGGGAGGGGGGCTGGTTCCGAATGTTTCCACGTACAGGGAACAGAATGGAGGCCTGTGAGCGTCCGCAGAACAATGTGCAAATTGCAGTGAGCTGAGTAAGAAGAAGCCTCTCCCTAGAGGGCAGTGTCGCTGGCAAACACAGGCGATGCCGTCGACAAGTCTGCTGAGTACACCCGAGTACAGTCAGACGGTTGTTCGGTAAACAGTAAATGTGTAAAATAAATTACCTTGAGAGGGCCTATGTGCTCCAGGCATGTGGCGGATGTGAGCAGAATGGGCCATTCAAAGTGTCTTCACAGGAACACAGGGTTCGGGGCCACATACCACACATACCACAGCACGCACACCACAGTACACCACACGCACACACGCGCACACGCACACACACACCATCCAATATCACTGTGTAGACTTCACTTTTGTTCAACAAGGATTTTGGTTTGTGGCATCCAAATGTAGACCTGTGTTCACCTGACAGCGTGAGTCTGTGTGACGTATGGACTTGGTGTCCCTTCCTTTTTTTCCTTTCTCACCGTAATGGCAGTGCCAAGTCTACGCATCATCGTTCAAGAGCAGGGGAGGAACCGAACTCTGCATGGGCAGGGCTGGGTGGGGAATGCTCCTCTCCGCGGCTCCTCTGCTCCTTTTTTCTTGACTTCAGGCTGTGTCTCCAGAGCCAGACGACAGGAACCAGGCCCTGAGGTCTGCTGGAGGCAGGCGGCTGTCACCTCCTTCCCAGGTGACTCTACACAGGCAGTACAGGAAAGTGAGTCACACTTCTCCAACAGGCTAGAGGCAGAGCAGCCACGAGAACCACAGGTAACCAAGGTGTTCCTTCTAAGTGGTCAGTTTAAGACAAACAAGTACACAAACAACAGGCTTAGTCAAACGCAACAGGAAATACTGTGTGAGAGCTAGGCTGTGAGGCTGCCTTGCCCTGAACACACGACTTCCTCAGTCCCTCTGCTTACAGAGGACAGGGAGACAGAGACTGCAGACTGTGTTCAGGACTGGCGAGAGCCACTGATCACCTGTGGGATGGACAAGGGGCAGAAGTGAAGGAGGCTATTATCTCTACCAGCCTTCAGACTCAGGTCTCCACTCACAGAAGGCCCACGGCTACTGCTGCCAGGCCTGTTCAAACTCCTCCTGGCCCAACAGTAGTCAGATTCTTGGGAACTCAGCCTGGGGGAGAACAGCAGAATCCCCTTGTCCAGAAGAAAGTTCCTGCCTGCCCACTGATCTGGTTCTTGTTTCCAGCTAGCCTCTGTTACTTGTTTTCAAAGAAAAACACAGAGAGCTCGATATAATCTACACCAGGCTGACGCTGGCCAAAGCCTGCCGGGAAGGATCCCTCTACAATGCAGATGTGCACTTTCCACCTGGGCCTTGTCAGATCAACAAGTCCCTCGCCACCCTGTCCACTAGCTCTCTCCCTCCCCCAGAATTAGACCAGTGCCAGCTCTGCAGTCACTGGCAGCCATAGGTGACACTCCCCAGGCCCCTGAGGGTTTCCTTCTTCACTTGGGGCCAAGAGAAACTGTCTCCCAGACTGAGACACAGTTCCCTTGTAAATCCACCCCGCCACTGAGAACCATCTCAGGCACAGTCCAGCCCCAGTCCTAGGGGGCTTTCCAAACACATTTCTCAGCCAAGCAGGCAGATGAGACATAGCTCTGAACAGGGGGTGCGGAATGAGTCACAGAACCAGCTTCTCCGTCTTCTAGAACACTGTGCTTTTGTGGGGCAGCAGGCATCCACACCCTGAATTTGTACCTGGAGATGTGGGCAAGGTGGGACAGGAGGGGAAAAAAATAAAGAGGACAAAGTGGCTGGACCACGTGTACAAGTCACTTAATGCTTCTCTCGTGGGTGTCCCCACCCTGGTTGTCGTCGAGCTCTTAGGTGCAGGCAGGGCCTGCTCTAGCTGGGGGAGCTGCTGCACTGCGAGTTTGGGGAGTCCTGTTCATTGATGGTGTTCAGCAGCAGGCACGCGGGCGGCCGTGGCAGGTGGGGGTGGCCGTGCTCCCGAGCCTGTCCCTCAGAGGACAGGCAGAGCCCTTCCTCTTCGTCGGCAGGAGGCCGCACATGACAACTGTCACAGAAGTCCAAGGGCCCATCCAGAGCATCATCTATGAGTGTATTAAACTCTTTGAGGTCGTCATCATGGTGGCCCCGGTTGCACACACACACCTCAATGCCCGAGTCACCTGTGAAGCGGCGATGCCTGCCGGGTGTCTTGTCTTTGCTGTCGGAGGGTACACTGCCATGCTCAGAACTTGAATCTTTCAGAAGCTCCTCCTTACACTCTGAATCCCTGTCCAGGAAGGCCCCTGGGTCTAGCTCCCCATGGCCGGCCACGGAGCTACTGGACTCCATTCCAGGGGCTTTGGTGGCTTCCCGGTCAGTGGGCACTTCAGGGGACTGAGGATCTGCGACACTTGGGGGTCTTGTGCTGCTTCTGCTCGGTCCAGACAAAGGACTGCTCTGTGCTCCCTGGGAGCCCTGGGGTGGGTCAGTGCCTGGGGGACTGTCACCTGCAGGGCCACCCTGAGGAGGCAGCAGCTGCTGCTGTTGTAACTGGAAGGCACTGTACGGTGGAGGAGGAGTTGGAGGTCGGTTCACCACTTCCTCATAAGGAGGTAGTAAATAGTTTGGCAAAAACCCTAAAACAGGGAGGAAGGGAGAAGATGTTACTGCACTGGCCAGCACTCGAACAAAGCTCACACTAAACATGACACTGTCCCCTCCCACCCCAGAGCCATCAAACTGCGGTGGCTGTGGCTCTTAGCTGTGGTCAGGCAAGGGGACTGCAACCGCCTAGAGCAGTGGTTGTCATCCTTCCTTACGCTGTGAGCCCCCTTAATACAGTTCCTCATGTGGTGGTGAGCGTGAAATGACTTTTGTGGCTACTTCACAACTATGACTGTGTTGTGAACCGTAGTGTGAATACGAGGTATGTGGCTGCTTCTGGGTAGCCCACAGGTTGAGAATCACCAGCCTAGAGGAAGAACAGTCTGCATGTGACCTGATGATGCTCCCCGGTGTCTGGGACGAACCTGGCTCCCTGGTGCTGCTGCCTGAGCAATGACCTCCTCCCTACCTGAGGTCGAGGGACAAGGGGAGGCAGACGGGGTGAACTGGCTGGGGGACGGTTTCTTGCTGGAACGGACCCGTTTCCAAGGACACACAAGGCCCACATTTCTTTCTTTTACAAAGATTTTATTTTTTAAGTGTGTGTGTGTGTGTGTGTGTGTGTGTGTGTGTGTGTGCGCGCGCGCGCGCGCATAGTGGTAAAGGAAGGGAGGGAGAAGGGAAAGAATTGTAGACTAAGTGCAGTACCTAAGAAATTCAGAAGGGGGCTGATGCCCTGAACGTGGCTGTGGTCTGTCTAAAACTAAACTTGGAGCATCAGTAAGATCCACACTGTCTCTCTTCTCCGCTGAGCTCTCTCCAGGGCTGGCCACACATGTCCTCACTCAAGGACGCTAACATAAGCCTTCTACAACCTTCTCTCCCTACTCAGAGATAGCTCATGTTCCAGGGTTTTCCCTGAAGGTCAGAACCCTGTGTTGCCTCTCTCACTACACTGTGGTTGAAGATCATCTGGGAAGTCCAAACAGGCTTCATCTTGACTCTTCTCAGGAGAGGGGGGCACCAGTCAAGGAGGAGTAAGGGGCCTGTGACATCAGGCTCATTAAACACATGCCAGGTGAGATCTCTCCTGAATGCGCTCAATACCTTGAGGCAGATCACCTCGGTTAGAGCTGCAGCAGCAGCTGCTAACGTTTATTGAGCATTTGCTATATACATAAGGCACCAGGCTAAGCAGCTAACCCTTCCAGCTACGGAGGTGCAAACCTTGTGACATTACATCTTGTGCAATGTGACGGATGGCTTAAGACAAGATGCCTGGTTGGGCATCCCTGGATCTTGTGAGAGGATAGTGGAGGGAATTCCAGTATCTGGATTTCAGTTTAGTCACTAAGTTTCTTGGTTTTCAGAAAGTTCCCACACCACCCTTATCATCTGTCCCCTTCATGATGACTCTACAAGGCACAGAACACAGCAGCAAGCTAAACAGGAGGAATTCAGGTTGTCGAGTGCTAGATCCACCCAGTGCCAGACCCCAAGCCACTAACATTATGCTTCCATTGACTATGAGACTTTAAAAAAAAAAATCTAGTTCAAGGCCATCCGCAGGCTCCACAGAGAATGTGAGGCAAATCTGGGCTACATGAGACCCTGTATGTATGTATGTATGTATGTATGTACAAAATGTATATATGCATATATGTATGTGCCTGTTAAAGAGGTAGAGACCTGGCAGCTGTGAGCGTGGGAATGGCCCTGATGGCTTGAGGACTACAACTGTTGATGCCTGATCCACTGTGTGAGGCCCCTACTTTAGGGATGCAGGTTGGGCAATGGGGGGCAACCCTCAGCAGGGGTCCTAGCCACTGCTAAACTCTTTGGGTCTAGGCTGTGTGTCTAAGCTCCTGAGGTGGCCTGAGGTGACTGGTGGGGTACGCACTGAAGTAAAATGGCAACGCTGAGTAATTGTGGGCTTCCCGGTAAGCGATCAGGTTGATTTCATGTTGCCGCTGCTGGGCCTGAAGGCGGTGCTTGGCTCGGCGGTGGTGGCAGACGCAGCAGCAGCTCAGAATGATGATGATGGTCCATACCAGCCAGAACCCTGGGGGATAAAGAGGCAAGACAGAGAGGCACACATGGTGAGGACCGTGAGATGGGGCGGCTCTCAAACAAGGTGTAGACAGTACCCTCGACGCTGCTGCCAACAGCCAGGCCTCACCTCGTCGCTTTATGTCAAGCCATTTGTTCAAAAACGTTTCTACTACAGGGGAAGATGCTTGGGACAGAAAGAAGGGAGTGGCCAGGTGAGGAGGGCCAAGCTGTCACTTCAGCACACTGCTGGCTCTGTCATTTCAACGTGGAGGGCATCAATAAGACATTTTGAACAAAATACCTCAGATTTTCTTGGTACCTATCTTTCCCCTTGCTACTCCCAACCTAGAAGAACAGCAATTGCAGGGGACTTCAGAGAGGCCCCTCATATAAGAATTCTTAGGGTTCTCCTGATGAGGAGAAAGAGGAGGGCTTTTCCCCATGCTTGCCCTTCTGTAAAGTGCAGTCCTCAAACAGAGGGATGGAAAAGTTTTAATTGCCTCAGGCCCCACTCTTCCCTAGAGAGTGTAAATGACCTCCTGCGCTCTCCATAATCCGGTACAATTCCATCTCCCACTGCCTGGACAGTCCATCCCCATATCCCTTGAGCCTTGGCAGCCTCCCCCACTCTTTCTCCACCCAGAGAGTGCACTCTTGTTTCCCAGTTTCTCAGTGAAACCGCACATTAGAACACCTTCTCAATTTTGAAATGCAGATAGAAAAGGCTTTGAAACACTTTAAAAAGGAAACTCATGCTCCAGACTTGCGTAAATACACTCGGACATACACGGGAGAAACACTGAGAGGAGGAACACAGAATAAGGACTTTTTAAGAATGTCCATCTGTGCATGCGTGTTAGCTGGCGTGTACATCTGTGCTGGTGTCCTGGTGCTCAGAGGGTGTTGGCTCTCCCAGAGCTGCGGTTACACATGCAGGACTGTGAGAATCCATCCATGTAGGTGTTAGGAAAGGAACAGAACCCAGGTTTTCCACAGGAGCAACAAGTGCCCTTCACCCCCAAACCAGCTCTCTAAAATAAGGACATTTTAAAAATTTCTCATAGCATTATGAGAAATTTAAGGGTTTTTTTCCCAACTGTTTTATTCTTTTAAATTATGAAACTGAAAAAAAAAATTCAATTTTAGAATTACCCGTGACTAGTTTTACTTTTACTGGCCTTTTCTTTTTTCTTTTCTTTCCTTTTCCTTTCCTTTCTTCTTTCCTTTGGTTTCCGTATCTAGCCCTGGCTGTCCTAGAACTCACTCTGTACATCAGGGCTGGCCTCGAATTCAGAGATCCACCTGCCTTTGCCTCCTGAGTGCTAGGATTAAAGGCGTGCGCCATTACTTCCAAGCTAGTTTTTTTTTTTTCTCCAAATGATAAATTTAAAATAGTTGTGTGTGTGTGTGTGTGTGTATGTGTGCACACCTGCTCAGCATGGGCGAGGTGGCTTCTAGAGCCCCAGCACCACAAACCTAGAAAATAAATCAAGTAATAAAATACAGGCTGTACAGGCGATGCTCTGAGGGTGGCATCTGGAAGGCACTCTGGCTGAAGCCCAGTCAGTTTTCTAATCCTAGTTTGTTCTCCAGAGTGTGTACATACCTCTTTATAGTGGAAAGGACTTTTTTCCTCAAAAATTCATCTGATAAATAATCCTAAGGCAAGCTGCTGTTGACCGAGAAGAGATATTTTTGTTCTCTGTTTATTGTCGTTGTTTTTGTTTTGAGACAGGGTCTCATGTAGCCCAAGTTGGCCAAACCCAAACGTCTGTCCCAGATACTTGGATTACAGTTGTATTTTACATATTATATTAATTTGTATACTATATAAACATGGACATATAGACAGGTGTAGATTCTGCATGTGTGTCTGTGTACACTTGTGTGCATTCGAGTGTGCATGGCTTGTGGGGGTTGGAGAACAACTTTGGAGTGTCAGTTCTAGACCTCCAGCCTTAGAGCCTTGCCCCTTTACCTACTGAGTCACTTCACTGACCTACAAGGTGGCACCGGATCCCCTAGAGCTGGAGTTACAGCCGTGACCTCAACTCCAGTACTGCAAGAGCAGCCAGTGTGGTTAGCGCTGAGCAATCTCTCTAGGCCATCACTCTGCCCGTGGGGATTGAACCTGGTACCTCATAATTGCTAAGTGACTTACTACCCCTGCACTCTTTGCTCCCTGTCCTCACCCCCACCTCACAGCTCAAAAGTAAAGTATATTTGTTCTCTCTCTCCAGAAAATCAGCATTAATGTCATTTTTTAAAACCATTTCCCCGGTATTTCCTCATTCTCTCCATTTTCTGTGCTGTAACATATGTGATCCAAGACATTATTCTCATTCTCAGCTTTTGCTTTAAACTTAACTGTTAAGTAAAGAAAATCTCACCAGGTGCAGGGACGCACGCCTGCAGGAGAGAGGTAAGATCTCCAGCTCAGAGTCAACCTGGGCTATCTAGGGAAACCCTGCCAGAACAGACAGGAGAAATGCCACGCGCTGCTTTTCACCAAAACTTCCTGATTCTCTTGCTTTGGGTGAGTGGGTAGGCCTGGCCTCTCTGTGCTTGGGAGAGGTTGACTAAGTCTAACTATTGATAAAATGTATAAGCAGTGTGTCATTTAGAGACAAGAATTCGTCTTGTGAAAAACCTTCCGTCTCCTCCCACTGGTACTCCAGACAGTCATTTCTGGCTCTGTGCTATGGGACATGCTCAGGGGGGACAAAGCTCCCATTCCACCTTCAATGGACACACGGCAAGAGTGAGAAAGAAAGTTGGTTTCAGCTACTAGGATTTTGGACATGTTTGTTCTTGCAGCAAAACCTAGACCAACCTGACTGCCACAGTGTGCTACGGGCTTTCCCATGGGAGATCTAAGATTTATCAGGAATTGTTCTCACTTTTGTTTATTCTGTGTCCACACACAGTACATGTATAAAATCAGAGGACATCTTAGTGAAACTAATTTTCTCCTGCCACTAGGACAGTCCAGGATCAGCAGGTGTCACCTGAACCATCATCTCCTAGCCCTCAGGAGCGAGCAAGCGGAAAGAGATTCTTATGTAAACCAAGATGAGCTCCACCTTACTGAGGTACCGTAGGAAAGGCTTTCTGGTTTTCAAAAACCACAAAATGGAGACATGTGAAAGAGCAGCAGGCAGCAGAATCCGGGGCCTTGTGCATGCTGGGACACATGCTCTACACGTAAGACATACCGTGCCCTGGCCCACATTTTCCCACTTGGTATTAGGAGAAGGAAAACCATCTCTACCGTACACAAGCTGTGTGATGTCACACTTGTCTCAAACTCAGTAAGCACCTTTCAGTTTCAAACATCAGACCACAGGAGAGTTATCTGTGTGGATCTACACAAGGGAAAACACAAGGTCTTGTAGCACATTGGGTGTCAATCTGGGGATGGAAAAATGGACTGCAAGCTGGTCCCATCTGGAAGGAAGGCAGGCAGAGGACAGCCTGATATGGCCTACACAGACTGGACTGTCCTGGGAGTCACGGTAGAAAAGGCTGTACACTGTCTGTAAGCAGGGATGGGGTATTAGATTGGTCCCAATGGGTTGAACCAAATTTTAATATCTTAGCTAGATTTCAGAAATACAGAGGTAGGTTTTATTGTTTTTGTTTTTGAGACAGGTGTTGCTGTACAATTGTAGCTGGCCTCAAACTTGGGGTAATTCTCTACCCTATATTCCCCAAATACACACCAACCTAGATGACCCCATTCCCACTTCCCGCCCAAGGGATGACCTTGCTGTGTGGAACATTTGTCATGCTAAGCTAAATGGAAAACATGTTTTTAAAAACAAACACAGTCCCATGTAGGAACTGAGTCATGTGCCCTAGAGTTCACGACAGACTTGGGAAAACACCACTCCTCAGCTGGCAGGAAATTCCCTACCAGGGAGCAGACTCATACTGTAGAGAATTAGCTCCCCTTCTCACATGAGAGGGTGACTCCCTTGGCCCTGACAGCTTGCATCAGGAACTCCTGCTCTGGCGCTGCTTAAGATCTTTTGGAAAATGAGTATTTCCACAGGGTTGCAGTGTCGTCTGAACTACAAGGCAACCGACTGTCCTGGAGGGTGATCCCAGCTACACAGCTTCACACTCCAGACAGCCTGTGATCTTCCGAATTCGGATTCTATTCCCCTTGTGTGTAAAGCGGGAGAGCAATGGTCTCACCCGGGTTAACACACCCGTGGAACACTCCCCAAGTGCCTGTGGACAGTGCTGCCTCTGCTCTATTGTCGTAGCTGTTGCTCTCACAGGCGTAAGCACAGATGGGACGGATTTCCCTGAGACCTCCTCTGACCCTTCCTCTAGAACTATTCCACAAAAACCATGCGTTAGGATCAAAGTCTGCCTTTAGGTTCTACTCTTGGCAAAATTCTGTGGAAAAACCAGGCAACTCCTCTTTATTGAGCCCCTGCCACGAACAAGATGTTGCGTCCACCCATATGAGCTGCCAGCTGGGCATCCTGCCCCCGCCCAGGGGCTTGGACCACGAGGGATCTGAGCTTCAGCACGGGCTTGGAAGGAGGCTTCCTGGCAGGCAGGGCGCCCAAGAGCTAAATGACTTAATATCAACTCACAGAGCGTCCCGTACGTATGGACAGTTTCTCATACATTAATTAAAATAACTACGAGAGTAAGTCTCAGCGGGCTGGCATTAGGTGGATTGGCTATGCCTCTTTCACATCATCTGGGGAAGTCCCACAGGTGGCCTTTCCTCTTAGCTGAAACTCAAAACAGGGAAACCTGACACTTGAGTAAAATTCCTCCAGATTATCTCAGGGACAGAAAATCCAACTTTGACTTCTCCCTGGGAAATGCAGTCTGGAGAATGGAAAGAGCCTCAGACAAGAACTGGGAACCCCAGCTTCAGGCTTTTAGGCTTTGAGGGTACTCCTGGATTTCTGGGGTCTCCTTGCTCCATCTGTTTCAGGGAAATTAGACATGCACAGAACCCTTTGAGACTCTAAGATCTGTCCCCTCCTCCTTCCAGCTTAGCCTCAGAGCTCCCGAACACGGAGGTGACATCTTAGCTACAAACAACAGAGTGATTTTTTAAGGCCTGGATGACAGCAATAGCTGACAGGTACAGAAGACTCTACTTAGCCAGCCACAAATGCATCCTGTATCCCAGCTCTCTCAGGGTACCCTGCAGTCTCGGGACAACTCCTGTTTGGACATAAGTCCTATCTGGGCATAAGTCCTATCTATCTACCCTGAACATGTGTATACCCTATGCTTCCGTGCCTGCTAGCTCACACTTCATCTCCTCTCTGCTTGACCACTGCCCAATGCAAGAACTATCCCCTTATGCGGCTTCTGAAACACAAGAGGCCATGGCATCAACTAAGAGCTTGCTGGAACTGCAAACTCTCAGGTCCAGCTCAGATCTGAAGGGTGTAGGATCTGGAAATCTGTGTTTAAATATGCCTCTGCTAAGGAATTGAGGTCTAAGACCCGAGGGGTTGGGTTTGCTGAATGACTGACAGAACAGTGACCCCAAGCACAGATTCAGGTTTCTGTGATCTCAGCCACTGTACTGGTAAATCAGGAGCGTTTGTCCCGCCCCACACGGGCCCAGAGACTGGTTCAGGTTACAGCACACTGAAAACTTGCAGAAGAGAACTCAAGGTCGGCCTGTGCCTGTGGGTCTGTACCCTGTGCATAGGTCAGTCCTTAGGACACAGGTAAATTTAGTTTAGTACAGGTAAAAGGGCTGGTGGGAACGGCATTTCCCCCAGGGCCTTTCTTGTGAAATGAAGAGACACCTGGTCTGACCTGCCAATGATTCCTGGCTTGGTTCTCTCTCCCATAGAAAGGGGAGCAGGAGATGGGAAACTATTCAAAGCTGGTTACTTTTGCATTTCTGGCAAAACTGAAAGGCAGTTAGAGGGAACAGGGCTTAAAAACCACAAGAAGTGTATTTTTCTTCTCTTGGGAGGGAGAGGTAGCAGAATTTAAGAGCTCATGGCTAGCCTGGGCTACACTGCAATCTCCAGACCAACTATATACAGAGAACACGTCTTAAAAAAAACAAACGAAAAAAGAAAAGAAAAGAAAAGAAAAATCAGCAAGTGCAGTTTTGCTAAGAACCTTGGAGCTCATTCCAACCCTCAAGGCCCCTCCAGCACACTTCTTAGAGAGGGATGCCCTGAGAGGGACGAAATAAGATGCGCTGGGCATCTCCTGCCCAAGAAGCCACTGCTGGACATAGATCCCCAAATGCCTCAGTCTGGGGTCTCCTTCCCCCAGGACCTGGGAAGCCTTGAGCATTGTAAGCAGGAGTTTGTGCTCTCTGCTGGGTCTCCTCCCTTCCCCAGCTGACTGAAGCAGAAGACCCTCTTCCCAGACAATCTCCCTGCCATCTGCTCCCCAAGTCCTTGCCACTGGCCCACCTCTTGGCCCTGGCTTTGGTGACCCAATTCTGGTGGCTACTGACTGAGTCTGTCTGCTCTCCCCCCACGACCAAGGAGGCTCTGTCAATCTGAGATGGGACCGCCAGCAAGTCCATGTCTTTCCATAAGTGATGCTGGCTGGGCCCAGCCCCAGAAAAACAAACTGGAGCTCAGTGGCTTTTTGGCAGCCTGACTTTGCCTTTTGTTTTGACAAGGGGTGGGAGGGAGAATTTGAA
This sequence comes from Grammomys surdaster, assembly GCF_004785775.1. Lineage (NCBI taxonomy): Eukaryota > Metazoa > Chordata > Mammalia > Rodentia > Muridae > Grammomys > Grammomys surdaster. Next base: position 6,364,036 of record NW_021604568.1, on the reverse strand, counting down.
CCCTGTGGTTATCTGCATTTTAAAACATTTAAACACACAAGTCCACCTGCTGGGCACTCAGTGTTCCCTAATCGGTTCTCAGCCCCACCCCGTCTGAACTAGCAACTCTGTGCCCTCGCCACTGCTTCTGTAAGTGGAGGACTGGTGGGGGTCTCAGAGCCTGTCCTGTCCTCCACTGAATTCCTGTAGCTCAGTGGCCTCAGTCTTGGAGGGTGAGGGTGAAGAAGAGGTCCTGTCTGAAGGACCCACCTATGCTGGCTTTAAAAGATCATTGCATTTCACAGGGAGAGAGAATTCCCAGCCAGGAGTTCAATTTCCTTGCCAGATTAAATACTGGTCCTAGCAGTTTTCCTACCATATCATTGACTGGGGAAGGGGGTGTGGGGAGAGAGGGGGAGGGGGACTAGGCGACTGGGCAAGTAAGAGCATGGTTTGACAAGCTAGTCCAACACCTGATTTTATATAAAGGCAGGGCAGGGGGTCAGATTCGTGTGGGGAAATAGCCCACAGTTGCTGCTTTTGACAGACAGCTGTGGGGAGCACTGCAGAGTCAGTCACCTGGGACTGCTCTGCCCTCAGGATGGCCATCCTCCCACTCTGTCTGGGGCTCAGCACTGTCTCATCGGAGTCCTAAGATCAAGGCACACAAAGTGTGTTAGGCGGAAGCACTGCCTAAGGACCCTGACCTCCAAAGAGGCACAGACTACATCCCCAATCCTCAGCCCACCGTGCCCAGAGGGGGCCCAAGCCCTCCTGCTCTAAAAAGGAATCGCTTCCGGAACCCAGTTCTACTCACCAACACTGTCCCCAAGAGAATCAGAAAAAGCTGGCCAGCCCGAGGTTTCCCAAGGAGCAGAGGCAGTAACCGAGACCCTGGGATGCCAAGAACCCCCTGGACAAGGACTTACACCAGAGTTCATAGTAGTAGTTGCAGCACTGTGACTGTCCACAGCAGTGTCCTGTGTCACAGATGTAGCTTTGATTGTTGGTTCCCACACAGGCTTCCTTATCCTACAAAATCAAGATGCAACGGAGCGAGTTACACCACAGCTTGTACCCACTGCCTGTCCTCACCCACCTCCACCCGGTCACTGCCTGTCTGTCCCCCACCCACCCACACCTGGTCATCTGTCTTGTCTGTTCCCCAAACAGCACCAGCATTTATCCTGAGAGATGACCGATCACAGCAGAATTTAGAAAAACAAAGTTGTTTTGTTTGTTTCTTTTTAAGGGAAGGGTCGTAACACACAACGGCACACAGTAAAAAGTGAGGCTCTCCTCAGACCGGACAGGGAAGGGGTGCTGTGCTCTGTCCACGCCATAGGAGAAGTATTTTATGTGCAGTGTCAAACTCAGTTGCTAGGAAGGTGATGGTTCTCCTGTGGCTAACAGCAGATGAAGTCACTTTTCTGTGAGATTGTCTAGAATGCTGGATGCAAACAGGACTCTAGAATTACCATCCAGTCAGTCATTCCAGTCTCCCTTCCAAACTCCCTCCCAGATTGTTAACAGTAAGAGTCAAAAGATGGTTTGAAAGCAAAACTCAGACTGAGAACCCAGCTCAGGTGGCGGAATGCTGGCGTAGCTCGTGAAACCGTGTGTCAATCCCTTCGCTGCAGAGCCCATGCGGGATGGCACACAGCTATCATCCCAGCGCTCCTAGGGTGGAGGCAGGAGGACCGGTCAAAATCACCCTGGGCTACAGGAGACTCTGTCACAAACAAAACCCAGAATAAACAAATAAACAAACCAACCAACCACAAAACCTTCTCCTCAGAGTCTCCCCTCTTCAGAAAAGGATGGTAAACCTATTCAGTTGTCCTAGTCCAATTTCAATTTTCTAGATCACCTTTACTTATTATTCTTGAGAGTCTTGACTTGATCCAGGATTCACATTGTCCCTCATCAGGGCACCTACATAAAGGGCACTGCTGAGTAACCGCGTAGCACTCTGCCAAATTCTATTCATAGCATTGGTAGATGAGAGGGGTGTGTGTGTGTGTGTGTGAACATTTTAAAAATATATTTCACGCATAAGACATGGAATACCAATCAGGCATGGTGGCTACATAGGTAAGCCTAAAACTCAGGAGGATGAGGCAGGAGGACTGCTTTGAGCTTAAGACCAGTCCAGGCTACACGGTGTGTGTAGCCATCCTAGGATACAGGGTAAGGATACGTCTCAAAGAGGAGGTGGGGACTGGAGACAGCTCAGTTGGTAGAGTGCCTGCTGTGTAACCATTAGGTCCTAAGTTGGGATCCCTAGAACCCACAGGAAAAGCTGGGTATCGTGGGGGTCGTGTGTAATTGAAGCAACACAGTAGGGAGCGGAGGGTGAGGGAGGGTCATAGCAAAACACCCAGGACCTGAGACAGGAGGACGCCTAGGGCCTGCTGGCTAGAGTGTCTAGCTGATGTGGTCAGTTCCAGGTTCCAAGGAAGTACAGTGCAACTGAGAGACTTGACAGCCTCCACATGCACACGTGCGCACACACTCACTAGCGTGCGCACACAAATTCATCGGCCATATCTGCTTTCGACATTTCATTTACTACAGTGAGTCTGTGCCAAGCGCCATCTCGGGTAAACGGGACACAAAGACAGAGAAAACACTGTTTCCCAGTGAAACAAACCTCACGGTTAGGAAAACCCCACTCAAGCAAAGAAACTCAACCTGAAGGATGGCATTTGCAACTACTGCCCCTGCCCACAGATGACATCCCAGCAGATGGCTGCCAGGGGAAACCTAAGTCATATGGTGGGCTGCAGCTTCACCACACCAATCAGCCACAACCATAAACCAAGTGCTCTGGTGAGTGTCTCCGTTTGGAGGCCAGGCAGTTCCAGAAGGTACCTGTAGCTACAGAGAGAAGGCAGGAGACAGGGCAGAGCTCATACCAAATCCCTCCTCAGGGTAAGTCTCTACCTTCAGGGCCTTCATGGCCCTTCAGAGTCTTACATTCAGGCCAGCAGGGTGAGTCAGTGGGGAAAAATACTCATCACACAAACTCAACAACCTGAGTTTGAGCCCCAAAGCGATGATGGAAGGAGAATACCAGCTCCCCAGTGTCACAGGACACCTTTACTTTTGTATGTATGGTGTGGTGTGAGCATAACTGCATGAACGCACACAGTAATAAAACATAAAATCGATTTAAAAAAAACAAACTCTTAGACCTCAGGATAAACCAGTATAAGAGGAAACACAGGCAAGGGCAGGAAACTTGTAATGAGTCTCACAATAGAGCAGAGTTCTCTATTCTTGCTCTCCCGAGCCCACTAAAAACAAAAAGCTACCTAGTAGGTGGCTGGCTGGCTGGAGGCCCCTTCAGAGACATGGACGTGCAGAGAAAGCAGAGCCGTGCCTGCTACGTTCTCCAGAACAAGCCACTCTGGCTTCAGAGAAAACCACTCCTTTCCTCGGGACGTCAAAGTCTCCAAGCTCACCGTTCTCTTGGCACTGGTTTGCAAAAGTAAGTTCAAAGTGTTCACGTAGCTTTAAAACACACCATGCTTCCTGTAGCCCAGCAAATGAATCCAGTGATCCTTCTGCCTTGGGAAATCCACCAGAGGTGGCCTAGGCAGCCAACTGGTCCTACGTGAGGCACGCAGCGAACACACTAGAAATCTAAACAAGTGGCATCCTCGTGACCTATGGGTGTCGGCTTTGCTCCTGGCAAGAGGCCTGTTATAAACAGAACTCCTCCTCCTTGTTCATCTGCCTCTAGGCTAGGCAGAGCTGTCCTGGCAGCTCTTAACACAGTTCCTCAAACCTGCTTTGACCGGACTGTCCAGTTGCCCACCCTTCCCCTCTTTGCCTCCCGATATGCAGGACCCTGCCGTCTGTCCTGGTCTTGATGTTGGGGACTGCCACTCTGTAGCACGGGACAGGGAGGCAGGCAGTGTCGAAGCCAGGCGGGGAGTGGGCTTAGAGTGTTAGCAGAAACGATGCGAAGGAGGACCAAGGGATGAGACGTGGGCTCCTCTCGCTAGACCCACCATGGGAAAGAAACCTGGCAGGCTCAGCGTCCATCTCAGCTCTGCCACTTCAGAGGAACAAGACTTTGGGCAAGTGACAAGGATGACCCTAGGGCTAGTTAACACAATCTGTAACATCTTCAACCTGTGGGGGTTTTGGTTGGTTGGTTGGTTGGTTTTGGTGCTCAAGGCTTGTGCATGCTAAAGTGCAGGCTCTGTCTACGGTTTGCATCAAAACCACGGCTTCATCCCAGCTCCGACACAGCATCCTCAAGCCAATGTAAGAGCTCATACAACCCATGACCCCTCTCTCTCAAGCCAACAGCTGAGGTGAGGAATAGAAGGAGCTCAAGGCCTTTAGGGCTTTCTGCAACATTTACTGACAGCCCTGAGCTGCAGTGGGAAACACAATGGACAACTGAACATAGTCCTCACACTGCATGCAGTCTGAGAGAAGGCAACAGACCGACCACACAGGCACAAACCCATACACACTCTCGGAGGGAAGGCTAAACCAAGACGGCCAAAGGGGCTTCTGGGAGGAAGTTCACTTGGGAGGAAGAGGATGACTAGAAAGTCTGTAACTGTAGGGAAGGCACAGGAAGAATGTTCCAGTACAAAAATGCTGTCAGTCAACTTCCTTGGCTAAGAGACAGTTGGAGAAGCAGAGGTTAGGTGGGCCAAGCCCTGACCATACAGGGCGAAGACAGACCAGGGTGGTGACATTTTTAAAGTTACCTTTGACCTCCTCAGGCACTGCAGGCATGTGGTGCACAGACATACACTCAGAAAAAACCCACACACATAAAATAAAAATAAAATCTAAAACAAAACAAAAGAATATGCAGTTACCCTGTCCTGGAAAAGCATTTAAGTCTATATAGAAAAGAAAGAAAGAGTAAGAGACACAGAACATTTCAAAAAGGAACTGTAAAACCTAAGTGTTCTGGGGCTGTGGTTAAGACAGAAGTTCCATTCCCAGCATTCATACGGTGGCTCACAACCATCTGTACCTCCAGTGCCAGGGGATCCAACACCCTCTTCTGGTCTTAACTTGAACTGCACACACATGGCGCACAGGCAGGCATGTAAGAGAACACTTACACACATTTTTTAAAACTGCTGTTAATCCAAGGCCTTCACCTTAAGAATGGCTGTGGTGGCTATTGGATCTGTCACAGGGCCACCATACAGCCCTGGCACCACACCTGGTGACAAGTTCCATGAGACACCAAACAAAACAGTGGCATAGAGAAGAAACAGTCAAGGTCGGCACGGGACGGTGAGACCGCTCTTACGGTGGCAAAAGGCTGAGGAATGGCACATTTTTTTTTTGCGCAGATGCAAACAATTATCTGTTTCTTTGGTGGCAGCAACGGCTCTGGAGCTGACCAGGCCCTCTTTAACGGTTTCCACATCTTGTACTTGCTATTCTTAGCTGAGACACTGTAAAGGTCAATTTAATCAACACGAAAACTTTCTCAGTGCCAGCATAGAAAGAGATGCTGGGCAGGAATGGCTCTTCAGACATGGTTTTAATTTGTTGATTTATGGGGCTGGGAAACCCTGGGAGCAGCTGGCTGGAGCCAATGTCATCCTCACATCCCAAGGCAGGCACTCAAGTTTTAAAGGTTAAGAGTGAAAAACAGGAAAACCAAATCCTTCCCTGATGCTCAAGTATAGAGGACACCAGCTCTCTTGGTTGTTTGATGTGAACAGCATGGGAGCACCCATTCCGCCTCTCTCTGCAGAGAGAACAAATTTCTAGTGGAAATATTTGCTGCCTCACCATCCGCACTGAGCTACGCCCTGAATGCCCCTTACACCGATCATATGCCAGGCAACATGTGGGATGCTACAGCCACGAACAGACAATCAGCAAAGGAAGCTAGTTTCCACTGCTCTGCGTAAGGACGGGCACAAGCTGCACTATGAAATGCTGGCTACATAACAATATTTAGTTAGATAGCTGAGCTTACAAGGAAGCTTCCCCAGGAAACAAAAATTATAGAGAGGAACTAGAAACCACACTCAGAAATGAGGCCAGACCTTTCCAGGAGCCCTGCACAGTGGGCTAGTTACATGACTTGGGGTCAGTCTGAAACAGGAGGGGTGGAGCTAAGGCACAATATACAGAGATGAGACCCTCTGCGTGTGGTGCCTTCAGGGGACACAAACAGGTGAATCTCTGTGTATTCAAAGCCAGTCTGGTCTGGATAGCAGGTTCCAGGACAGGCAAGGCTACATAGTAAGACACTGTTTCAAACAAAACAATAAAGTAAACATGCAAAAATACGGGACCTTCAAAGGGAAAATACAGATTTTTTTTTTTTTTTTTTAAAAGCCCATCGTGCAAAGTGGTAATGAAGAGATCTGAATGGAGAGGATCAGGGGAAATTCTCTCTAAAACTCACCACAGGGCCTTCCCTCAAACTACCATGACACTTGACTGAAGACCTACTGTGTGGTTTGAACATGCTTGGCACTATTAGGGTGTGTGCATCACTGTGGGGGTGAACTTTGAGGTCTCCTAGTGCTCAAGTTCCACCCAGTGCTGAAGCGGCCTTCCTCTTGGGTGCCTGAAGAAAAGAGACTTCTGTAAGTGAAACCTTGTCTCTGAGAAAGAAGTGCCCTTGGGCCTGTGGGATGGCTAAGCGGATAAAGGTGCTTGCTGCCAAGCCTGACAATCCCAGCTATCCCCAAAGACCTACATGGTACAGAAGAAAACTGACTTCTGAAGAATTGTGGGGTCAGGGGGAGGGGGGGAAGTGGTTCCCAGGCTAGCAACAACCCTGTGACATCTTGCAAAAGAAATATAAATACCTAAGAAATCTAGCCAGAGCCCCATGTTTTATAATGTGATGTGATGTTGACATGCCATCTTGGGACAAATGAGAAATACAGGTTCCAGTTGAATAGTGATGTTTTTATGTGTCAGGCTGACAAGGGGTCAACAATGCTGGCTAGTTTTATGTCAACTTGACGTGAACTAGAGTCATTCTGCAAGTCAATTCAGAAAACTGTTGCCATCAGATTGGCCTGTGGGCAAGACTACTGCATTTTCTTAACTGAGACCGATGTATCCAACTCACTGTGGGCCCAACCTCTGGGCAGGTGGTCCCGGGTGCTAGAAGAAAGCAGACTGAGCAACCCATGGGAGCAAGCCAGTAAGCGGACCCCTCCACAGCTCTGTGTCTATTCCTGTTTCCAGATTCCTGCTCTGATGGTGGACTGTGATGTGGAACTGTAAGCTGAAATAAACCCTTTTTTCCCCAGGGTGCTTTTGGTGACAGGGTTTTAGTCACAGCAATAGAACTCTAAGACACACCACAGTAAGGAATCCCACAAATGAGGCTCTACTGAAGACAAGTTTGCAAGTAAAATAAAAATACATAAAAATGTGATCCGTCATAAACAAGACTTGGAAAGTCAACAAATAATAGGCTAATACCAGCTGGAGGGAAAACGAACTTATGTAATAGTGGCCTAAGAAGACGCTAAGAGGTTTCAGCCAGATGTGGCCACTGATATTAACTGCAGTACTCAGGGGGCTCAGGCAGAAGAACCAGCAGGAGTTCAAGGCTAGCCTGAGGTACAGGATAAGACCCCATCCAGGAAAAAGACATCAAGAAAACATGAAAGAAAGGGAGGGAAAGAACAAGGAAGGGAGGAAGGGAAGAAGGAAAGGAGGGAGGCAGGAAGGTGGAAAGGAATGAGTCCAGGGAGATGGCTCACTGGTAAAGTACTTACCTTGTATGAAAGAAGCTTGAGTGTAGTCCCAGAACTTGGGTACAGCACACCAGGTCTGAACCTGGGTAAAACACACCAGGACCAGGGTAAAGCACAGCAGGTTTAAGCCAGGGTAAAACACACCAGGTCTGAACCTGGGTAAGACACACCAGGTCTGAACCTGGGTATAGCACACCAGGTCTGAACTTGGGTAAAACATACCAGGTCTGAACCTGGGTAAGACACACCAGGTCTGAACCTGG
>NW_021604568.1:6355506-6356057 GCF_004785775.1 Grammomys surdaster | reverse complement strand
ACCAGGTCTGAACCTGGGTAAGACACACCAGGTCTGAACCTGGGTAAAGCACACCAGGTCTGAACCTGGGTATAGCACACCAGGTCTGAACCTGGGTATAGCACACCAGGTCTGAACCTGGGTATAGCACACCGGTCTGAACCTGGGTAAGACACACCAGGTCTGAACCTGGGTAAGACATACCAGGTCTGAACCAGGGTAAAGCACACCAGGTCTGAACCTGGGTATAGCACACCAGGTCTGAACCAGGGTAAAGCACACCAGGTCTGAACCTGGGTAAGACACACCAGGTCTGAACCTGGGTAAGACATGCGAGGTCTGCATGGTGTGTACCTGAAATCCCAGTCTGAGAATCTAGAGACAAGTGGCCCCCTCAGGCTCATGCAGCTTAGCATACTTGGGGGTTCTAGGCTAGAAAGACCTTATCTCAAACAGGAGGGGACGATGGCCTCTGAGGAAGACTATCCAAGGTTGCCCATACACACACATACTCTCCATGCGCGGTCTCTCTCTCTCTCTCTCTCTCTCTCTCTCTCTCTCTCTCTCTCTCT
>NW_021604568.1:6354751-6355496 GCF_004785775.1 Grammomys surdaster | reverse complement strand
CTCTCTCTCTCTCTCTCTCTCTCTCTCTCTCTCTCTCTCTCTCTCTCCTGCACATGAACACACATAAACAAGAGAAGAGCTTTCAAATAATTAAACCCAAAAGAAATAACAGACGGTAAGAAAAAGATATTGACAGAGGAGAGAGAGCGAGCGGCCAATGCTGTTTTGGTGGTACAAAGTAGAAAATGCAGAGATCAGCGTAGTCCCTGAGCAACCTTGCCGTGCAGAGTCATTAAGCATTCCATGTCTTCTGAGGGGATGGCGGGGTGCATGGGGGTGGGGGAGAGCAAGAGCAAGAAGACAGATTTAGAAAAATCATCTATAAAAGTAAAAATGCAGAGCAAAGGCGATGACTCAACACACAAGGCACTTGTCACTAAACCTGACTGCCCTAGTTCCATCCCCAGGACTCAAAGCGGAGAGGGCAAGAACTCCTGCAAGTAGGCCTCTGACCTGTGCATGCACAATGCTTACCCATATAAAATAAGTCAAATTTTAAAAACTTCAATAGACAGATTCTACAGAGATTTGACAAAATAAAAAAGAAGGAACAAGCCAGAGAACAGATCTGAGGAAATTACCTAGCAAAATGTGCTTTTCTCAGTTAGAAAACACATAGAAATGGAAAATTCCCAAGAAGGAGAGAGGAGAGTGGAACAAAGGCAATATTCAGAGGTAACTGAAGAAAGAAATCCAGAACATTTACAATATGGAATTTTGAGATAGTAATGAATATATCCAGGTA
>NW_021604568.1:6338478-6354651 GCF_004785775.1 Grammomys surdaster | reverse complement strand
CTCCTAATTATCAAATAAAATTAGAATTTAAAGAGTAATTATCTCTATCTACAAGGGCAACATAATAAAAAAGAAGAGGATCAAGGTTTAAGTGGATACAGGGAACGCCCTAGAGGGTAGCATCGGAATTAGGCTCTGAAGGACAAGAAGATGCTAGGCACTGCTCCAGAGAAGACACTGTGCTTGGTGTTCTCAAGGACCAGAGAGAGGGCTGACGTGGGTGGGCCGGGACAGCGGCTCTCAAGGGCTCAGCAAGATCCCTCTAACACCACCCAGAGCACGGCCTCAGTAAGTCTCCCCTCAGATCCTGGGGACTTTAATAGAGTTAACGATCCTTTTGAAACTCTCACAATTATCTTCCAACTGCAAGGTAAGCAAGAAGATAATTTTCTTCCATTCTTGAACCTAGAAACGGCCCTCTAGAAAGCAGACAAGTTTGTGCACTGCACATCCGCTGATAAGAGTTTTCTCCTGATTTAGGAACTGAAGCCAAAGGAGAACAAAGCTTTCACAAGTCAGATGTGAATCAAGGAGAGGCAGCAAGCAGCATCTCCAAATCCTGAAAAGTTAGGACCTTCAGGGCCAGCTATTAAAGTCCTCAGAAAAAGATCCACAGGTGGTTATAAAAATATTCTCCAAAGCTAAATGGTTTTTTTTGGGGGGGGTAGGGATTGAGACAGACTCCCCCCACCTCTTTTTAGTCCTGGGACTCACTATGTAGATCAGGCTAGCCTTGAACTCACAGAAACCCACTTGCTCTTCCTCCCAATTGCTGGGATTAAAGATGTGAACCACCATGCCCAGCTATCTGTGTTTTTAACAACCAGAAAGTTAAGACAATATCATCATCCCTAATATAATTGATTTTTAAGGCTACACAAAAAGCTGAGGGAGAGTGAGAATTTGCTCAGGGGATACTCTGAATGGGATAGAAGAGGAATCAAACCTGGTCTGTTGATTCCCACATTAGTCTAATCCTTTCTCCCACAGTGAGACTATCCTATACTGATTTCATATCCTCCACAAAGTACTCTGTGTCTGACGATTAATCTTTAAGCTTTGCTAGTAAAAGGTGAATTTCATCCTTTCTGAAAGAGCAGGCTACTGCTAAGATGTTAACCAAGATTCAGACATGTGTGCACAGAGGCACTGGGAACGGATTTTTAAACTGTTTGGTAGAATTCAGCAGTTTCCCAAAAGAACAGTCTGAGCTAAGTCTGCAAGTTCTGCTGACAGAGGCAGCAGACCAGCCTGATAAGATTCAGTCTTACAGCTCGGCTGACCGTGGGGTTCACCCCTTAAGGGCTCTGCCCCCTCTCCCGTTCTCCAGATACAAAGTCAGGAGAATAAAGCCAAAGCCTGGAGCGACCAATGCACTAGAAAGCACGGCGGTAATGGGTTCATGCTAGCCTTTCCATGAGTGCTGCCAAGCAGAGCCACCCCAGGCAGGTCCCTCGGGTATTTATTAAGGTGCAGCCAGAACCTCTGGGGTCAGTGACTGACAATTCTCCTTGTAAAAACATTCCTTCCGCAAGCATGTTGGCACTGGAGTGCAATCCTAACGCTTGGGAGGCAGAGGCAGGAGGATGAGGAGCTCCAGGCCATCCTTAGCTACACAGCAAACTTGAGGTCAGCCTGGGCTATATGAAACTGTACACACACACACACACACACACACACACACTTACTTAACAATGAAAACTAGGGGCTGGAGAGATGGCTGAGCTGTTAATAGCACTTGCTGCTCTAGAAGAGAACCTGGGTTCGATTCCCTGCACCTACATGACAGCTTACAACTGTAAGTCCAGTCCCAGGGATTGGATGCCCTCTTCCGACCGGAGTGCGTACTAGGCATGTATGTGATGATCAAACACATATATGTCGGCAAAGCACTTATACACACAAAGTTAAGAAAGAAATAAACTAAAACTAAGTAGACAACAGCGCTCCCTGGTTTATCCATGTCACATAGACTCGAGGTTGAGACTCGCTGTCGTGGATATGCAATGTGTATAGAAGCAACAGTCCGTGCTTTCCAGAGCAGACGAGGGCCAACGTACTTTCCAGAATCCCATCCATGTCCCATCAGTTACTCACAACAGCACCGGCTCAGAATCAGGGCACACATAATATTTGCCCTCTGTACTATTCCATAAAAAACGCAATAAATCATAAACATACATTTTAAAAATAAGTGACACATTCGACAGGCTGCTCCCACCTGGCCAGTGGTGCTACTGCTGAAGCCACTTCATAACTGGGACCTCATTAAACAGCCCCCAAACGGAGCAGCAAGCAGAGAGATTAAAACCCATTTCCTCTGTTGTTATTAGGAACCCGGACAACAACCTCTCACAAAGAGCCACCTGACCCTATAGGAAAATCCCAGAGTGAAAATTCAAAGCTGCAACACACCCCCAAGTTTTCCTAAAGCCCACTTGGTAAGGCCCTGGCACTACAGCCCTGAGGGGTCTGGCTGGCCACGGGGTATAAGTTACCAAACCATAAGATCACTCTTCCATCCCTGGACACCCCTAGAAGAAGCAGCAGCCCCAGTAATCCCTCCTCACTAGTCTCTTCTTCCACAGGCCACAAAGAAGTGTGACCCCATTTAATAAGGACTGATTTAGAGAGCAGAGGGCTGAAACAAGCAAAGCGTGGGCCAGGTGCAGGCAGGAGTACAGGGCTGGTGCAGGCAGGAGTACAGGGCTGGTGCAGGCAGGAGTACAAGGCTGGTGCAGGGCTGGTGTAGGCAGGAGTATAGGGCTGGTGCAGGGCTGGTGCAGGGTGGTGCAGGGCTGGTGCAGGGTGGTGCAGGCCAGGCAGCTGCTCATTGTGTACTTTTGAATGTACAGGGCAGGTGTGCACTCATGTGGCAATTTTATCTTTTTAAGTTGCTTATATTTTATGTATATGAGTGTTTTGTCTACAAGTATGTGTGTGCACCATGTGCCTGCTGCCCACAGAGATCAGAGGAAGTTGTCTGATATCCTGGAACTGGAGTTGTGAGCTGCCATGTAGGTGCTGGTGACAGAACCTGGGTCCTGTGGAAGAACAGCCAGTACTCTTAACTGCTAAGCCATCTCTCCAGCCCAAGCCAGCTTTTTACATAGGTGATAGGGGGCTTTACTGACTTAGCCACAGTCCTAGCCCCTATTTTTCACTTAAAGGAGAAGGAAAGAAAGAGAGGCAGAGAGGGAGGGGAGGGGAGGAGAAGAAAAGCACCAACAGATAAGAACATACATATTGGGCTTCGAGAGATGTTTCAGCAGGTAAGAGTGCTTACTGCTCTTCTAGAAAGACCAGGATTCAGTTCTCAACCCCCTCATCAAGTGGCCCATAATCTCCAGCTTAACCAATGCAATGCCTTCATGTGGCCTCCGAGGGCACCTGTACACACATGCACAGACTTACACTTATAAATAATAAAAATAAAAGCAAATCTTAAAAATATATTTATTTTCTAAATACCTCATTTCCTGATGCTCTAGAAAACCAAGAGCACAGACATGTCTGGCTCTGTCCTTATCATGCCTGTGGTCCAGCCATCTCCTTTGTCTGACTTAGTCATGCCGGGCTGGTCCCTGTGTGCTTCTCAGTCAGGCTGGGGAGGCCTGAGTATCAACAGCACCCCTCAGTTTTCTACAGTGAAGCTCAAAGCAGTGCCTCACGTGCACCCTGTGCCCCTCTCTGCTGCATGAGGGCCGGTCCTCTCGGTACTCGGGAATCCCTACCTTTCTTTCTTCCTTTTTAAAATTGTATTTATTGTTTTTTATGTGTATTAGTGTTTTGCCTACATGTCTGTGTATGTGAGGGTGTCAGATCCCCTGGAACTGGAGTTACAGACAGTTGTGAGCTACCATATGGGTGCTGGGAATTGAACCTGGATCCTTTGGAAGAGCAGCCAGTGCTTTTAACCACTGAGCCATCTCTCCAGCCCCACTGAAGAGTTTTTCACCTGTTACTTATTCTCCTTTTTATAGAAAAGGGAGAAATGGGGCTTTGGCAGCTGCACAGCTGGGAAGCACATCCTGGATCTGACTTGAACGTCAGCAGACACAATGTAACCCTTAGGGGCAAGTCTAAACTTTGACATAAAAAAGGCAGATAATGAACTTCACTTTCCAAGCACTTTAATAACTTAAGACAATAAGAAAGAGACCTGAGTCTGTGGCCTTTAATCCCAGCATTCAGGAGCAGAAGCAGGGGGATTCTGTGAGTTCAGTGCCATCCTGGTCTACAGTGAGTTCCAGGTCAGCCAGGACTCCACAGTGAAACCCCATCTCAAAAGTAAAACAAAGCACTAGAATCAAAAACAAAGTCAGCAAAAAAGTGAACGCTTCATTGTTTGTTTGTTTGTTTTTCATGATAGGGCTTCTCTGTGTAGCTCTGGCTGTCCTAGAACTTACTCTGTAGACCAGGCTGGGCTCGAACTCAGTGATCCACCTGCCTCTGCCTTCTAAGTGCTGGGTTAAAGGCGTGCGCCACCATCTCCTGGCTTGTTTCTATTTTTACTGCTGAAAAGATCCCTAGGTATTTAAGATGAGGCTGTGGTGAGGCTTGGTTGGTAAAGTGCTTGTTTAGCATGAAGTCCTGGGCTCTGTCCCTAACACAATGTAAAACCAGGCGTCATGGCAAACCTTTAGAATCCCAGGATTCTAAAGGTCAAGGTTCAAGGTCCTCCTGTGACTTTGAGGCTTGTCTGAGCAACAGGAGACCCTATCTCAAAACACAGGGGACTGGGAAGATGCTCAGTCACTCAAGTGTTTACAGTACCCGAATGAAGACCTGAGTTCCCAAGACCCCAGGACCCAAGTAAAAAGCTGGGCCGTGTGGCGCATGCTTGTGAACCTTTGGAGACAGATGGGCGTCCCTGAGGCTTGCTGGCCGGCCAGCCTGGCCTATCAGTGAGCCCTTAGTCTCATTGTCTCCACCTCATAAAACCACAGTGGGAAGACCTGACATCTAGGGCCAGCCTCTATCCTCCACACAGCCACCTGTGTGTGCGGACACACACAGAGTCACATTCATCTTGTCCCTTCACAAGTAAAAATAAATCAATAAAATCCAGACCTTATGTGTGTGATGCAGGGACGAGAACCAGAGCCGTACCTGTGCATGACTGCTGAGGTATTCTCACCCCCACCTCACCCCTCCCCCTCCACCACTTAATGACCTGCACCACACAAAGCCCCAAGGGTTGTTTCTCCAAATGGTGACAAGGACCCAGTTCATCAGGGACTTGACTTATTTTTTTATGTGTATGGGCATTTTGCCTGCATGCTGTGAGCTGCCATGTGAGAGCTGGGAATCATACCCACATCATCTGAAAGAGTAGCCAAGGACCTTAACCACTGAGTCGTCCTTCTCGGCCTTAAAATATCCATTGCTTTGTCCAGAAAGGAAAAGGTACAGATTTCACCTCTGAAGGCCGTGTCACTGGCCTGCTTTAAGAGAGACTCACTAGCAGTGAACCACACATACCACGCCTCATTCCCCTGGAGCCACGGGGCTCACCGCAACGTGGCTGTCCTTCCAATGCAGGGCTGGAGATTTCTGTGTCAAAAACTTCAACGCTGTTCAAGACAATTGTTTACTCCTACCTTGGATAAAGAGTGACAGTAAAACTGGTCTCTTCATAAAGAGAAAAAGAAGCTCTGGGTGTCACAGGAGCTGTCTCGAGGACTGAAGGACTTTCTAAAATGTGACACCTACATTTAGAGGTTAAAACAGACTCCATGGTTTAGGAAAGGGTGGAGGATTGGTCTGTTATGAGCATCGGACTGCAAGGATCTAGGACACTGTAATGGGTATGGGGCTTGAAATACAGCCTATTATTAAAGTAACTGCGGCCTGATTGTGTAACCTGTGTCGAGTTATCTGGTAAGACTGCGATCTGACCCTGCTGGGGGTAGATACCCAGATCACACAGGGTAAGAGGTGACATTTCAGGTCTAGAAGGGTTTGGTATTATTTCCTCCTCACACAGAAAATAACTCGTCTGTCCTTGATTTGACAGAGTCCTTGCTGACCAAGGAGGCAATTGGATGTAAAGGCCCAAGTCTTTGGGAAGGTCACAAATGAAGGAGGCTCAAGAAAACAAGGAAAAGGAGTATCTGCCTTCCCTTTATTACATCAGCCATTCCAGGCATAGTGATACACGCCTACAATCCTAGCTCTGGGGAGACTGAGGCAGGAGAGTTATGAGTTCAAAGCCAGCCTTAGCTACATAGCAAACCCTCCTCTCTAAGACCCATGAGTCCCTTTCAGAACAGCAACAGACTGGTGTCAGGAGTTTCTAGCCTAGTGCTTTGCATTTAGTCAGCCATGAGCCCAGAATCAGCCAATCCTGTTTAGACATGGGGGTGGGGTGTGCACAAAATTGCCCCTAGTTTTAAAGCACTGTTCTAGACAAAAATCACATAATTGTGTTCTGTGAAGTCCCCTTCTCTGATTGGCTTATGGACTCTGTGCTCTGTGAACTCCCAAAGGGCAAGACTGAGGTCAGTATCACACTCGCATCTACTCTAACAAAAACCCTTCAGAAAGCCCTAGGCTCGAGCCAAAATGCCCTCAGAACAAGACACCCTTCGCCCCAGCACTCTTCATCCCTCCTGTAGCAGCCTGCAGAGAACCTCCCAAGATTAAAGCCTAGAGCTCTCATTTCCCAGATGGGTGAGAAATGAACTCCTGACGCGCCCCCCCCCCCCTTACAGTAACCCAGCACAAACCGAGCCTGGTTCCAAAATTCAGAACCTTGCTCAGAGGTAGGAGAATGGGTGCACATACATTCCGTGTCTGCTGGAGTCCAGCCCAGTTTATCTCAGTGTTTCCTATTATACTGCAGAGCTACCCTCGGGGGTGGGATGTCATGAGTGTTTGTGGTCAGCGGTAACCAGAAAGTCCAAACCCTTGACTGAAAACCACACACTAAGTTAGGCACTCTCTGAAACCAAAATTGAGACCTTGCGTCACAGTTCAGTGGAAGACCCCGAAATCCTGTCCGTTGGGCAAAGGAGCCAAACAATAATAAATACAAAGCCAGGGGGAACCAAAGCCTTAGATAGAACACAGTACCAGTAAACCCTATGCTACTTCCAGGAAGAGAAGCCAGTGTCACACCCTAGCCATCTGCAGAGCAAACATCCCTTACTGGAGCTGCCTTGGGATGCACTCCAGAACTACGTCACTGACCAGGATTTATTTTTTAATTCTTAAGTATGTTTTTATTCTCTACTTCCATTTGAGGTTTCAATGCTCAAAACTTCCTGTAATGGGCAGAGAAGGCAAAGGCTACAGATTTTACACTTATGTTTTTGTAAGTATAATACACAATACATTTCAATATACTGATATATACATTAATCTACAAAGAAATGCATATCATAGAAGAGAACATTGATTAAAGAAATACAAAGATATGGTATTATTCCTTTTCTTCCCTTTTCCTTTTTTTTTTTTGAGTTAAGAGTCTTATCATATAGCCTAGGCTGGCCTCTAGCTCACTACATAGCCAAGGCTAATTTCCAACTTCCAATTCTCCTCAGCCTTCTGAGATCATGTGACCAGCAGTCACCATGAAGGACTGAACCACTATTTCCAGAAACAGAAGCCTTCCTTGAGGTTCAGGGTTCAAACTCTGCCCAAAGAAGCAGAGGCCATATAAGACACAGAAGAAATCAAGGCGGGTCACCACTTAGGGTTGTTTCAATTCACAACCTGCAGATCAGCAGCAAACAGCAAGATGTGTAGTAATGGTGACTTAAAAGACCGGTGAAGTCTGCTAAGACGTCAGAAGAAACTTCCGCAAGACAAAGACTTTTACGGCTTTTTAATATAACTAAATTAAGAGGGTTTTTAAAAAAAATAAAAATAAATAAATAAATAAGATTTATCTATTTATGTATGATTGCTTTATTTGGAATATATGTCTGCAGGCCAGAAGAGGACATCGGATCCCATTACAGATGGTTGTGAGCCACCATGTGGGTGCTGGGAATTGAACTCAGGACCTCTGGAAGAGCAGTCAGTGCTCTCAACCACTAAGCTATCTCTCTAGCCCTCAAATTAGGTTTTGTTTTTTGTTTTTTGGGTTTTTTGTTTTGTTTTAATGACCAGATCATTGTTTTCATGGAGTAAAATTTACCTCTTCAAGGAAAAGAGGTAGGTCAAAACCAAGGGCTCTCCATCACTGAAGGAAGCAACTGTTGTCTTTGGCTCTGTCCTAGAGAAAAGTCACAGTCAACAGATAGGGTCCTTTTGCCATCAGGTCCCAGCCTTTCTATGGCCTTTCTCATCAGAGATGTCACAAAGAACAAGTCACAACCCCTAAAAATGTGGCATCTTTCTACAGAGACTGCAGGGCTTCAAACACTAACCTAGGCGGGCTTGGGAAAACAGAGCTTTCTGGCCTCCCATCGCAGAGTGGAGCAGGGGTGCTCCCCAGCCTGTCCTAAGATTTTTACTATCAGTCCAGATAAGGATTCTGGCTCAGCCTCTTACAGCATAAACAAGTGTCACCTTGGCGGCTGCTGCATTATACACAGCTAGTTCCATTCTAAACTGAATCTTGCTTAATTTGCCCTGATCCCGGTGGAGGGTCAGGGTGAGTTAGAGCCAGAGTCTGGTCCTCTGTCAGCACAGAGCAGGCGACAGGGCAGGCGACAGGACACAGCACCCAGCCAGAGTGCTAGGGAAGGAGTCACAGCCATTACACTCACCTGTACGCTGGAACACAAACCTCTGAACTCCACTCTCCTTTTGGCAATATGGAGATAAGACCCCTCACATTCGGTGCTGGTCCTGAGGTAATAAATGTTATCCCCCACAGAAATGCTGGCAATAGTGAGCAATCCCAAAGCTGGAGATTTACCTCTTCCTTATCAGAGCTCTTACCCTGTAGCTTGGCCTGGGACCCATCATAGTCCTCTTAGTGCTGTGTGACTCTCAGGTCACTTGCTCTATGTTGATGATGCTGGGGATCAAGCCCAGGTGGGTGTGTCGCAGCTGCTTTAAGCTCTAACCAGTGGGTCCATCTCTGGCCGCTTTTCAGACCCGAGGAGAGACTGGTCCAGCACTCTGCCTGCCTGGTCTATACCAAGAAGGTTATGAGGACACCGTCACTCGAGGATGTGACAGCAGCTATAGACAATGATAAGCCTATGTAGTCCTGCCCCAAAGAGCCCAAGACGAGAGGATTAAGGGTTCAAGGCACTACAACAAAACCCTCTCCCCCATCTCAATTTTTTAAAAGGTTACAAATAGCTCCTCAGACCAGGTGCTGGCTTCTTATGCCTCTTGTCACGACCAATTTCAACATGGACAAAAGACTCCAAGAAGGTCGTAAACTTATTTTCAGTTCCACTGGAGACCACATATTTCTGGTGTTAGAAACTACCTCCTCCTCCATCCCACTCCTGCTGCCATGACATAGACAATTTGGGGCGCAGTAGTCCTCTCCCATAGAAGACAGCATTTTAATGTAAATTATTGTCTCCAAGGGTCTAGCCTGTATTCCACTGACTGGAACAACTGTGTGACAATTGGACTATTGCTTGCACAGTATCATCCATCTTGTCAGTCTCTGAACTTGTGAGCCGCCTGTCCCCTTTAATGTCACGTGAGGAAGATCTGCACCTAGTCCATTACCCACACACTGATCCTAGTGGAGACTGTGGTCCTCCCAAGAGAACCTAACTGTTTGCCTAAATGTGTGTTCTGCCTAAAATCTGGGACACAGCAGCACAACCAGAAAATTTCTACACCACGGCTCCTCCACATACTGTGGACTTCTCTCTGGTCAACACTGTATCTTCTACTGAGCCATCCTCACTGTCCAAACATGAAAGAATTCAAACATACTGAGGCTCATGTGCCCTTCACACACACTGGACTCAGGCCATGCTCCCACCCACCCACCCATCCACCCACCCATCCACCCATCCATCCATCCATCCATCCATCCATCCATCCATCCACCCATCCACCTACCTACCCATTCATCCATCCACCCATCCATCCATCCACCTACCTATCTACCTATCCATCCACCCACCCACCTACCCATCCATCCATCCATCCACACACCCACCCATCCATCCATCATCCATCCATCCATCCATCCATCCATCCATCCATCCATCCATCCAATGATAAAGGGCCTTACTGGGTTTCTCTTACTCTACAAAGATAGGATACCTGGTAAGCCTAGGGGTTCTTGTTTTGTATCAGGCAAACTCAACCCCAAGATTCACAGAGAAAAGACAGTTTCTCTTCTCTGCAGGAACAAGCTAAAGCCTCACCTGGTATGTCTGGACTGCTCTTTCCCCAGCTCAGGTGCCTGGTAAACTACTGATCCGTCAGGCTGGGGTCAGAGAAGATCTCAGGAAAGCCTGCCATGTCTACCTTGCACTGGCCTGACTCAGTGGCTTCACTACCTCTATTACCTTATCCTTGGGTATTCTCCTTCCACAGACCTACACTGTCTTGTCTCTAAACCCTAGGGGCCAGAATCTCTCAGAATATATCTGGACCATGAACATCTGGGACAACTTAACAGAACTAGTATTCCTAGGCCCCACAAGAATCTACAAAAACTACATTTGAACAAACCCCACTTCAGGCTACTTTCATGACATTTGAGAACAATGGTATCAGGTATATAGGAAACACTTGCCACGCAAGCCTGACAGTCTGAATTCAATCCCGGAGCCCACAGGTTATCACCAAGAATCATTACAGCTGGTTTTATGTGACTCCAATACAGGACTGTCATATACAGAAATGCTAGCAATAACAAAACTATGTAAGCTACAAATACTTCAGCAGGCAGGGGTTGAACTGTAGAAGCTGAGGGTGCTAAGGGGTCACCTAGAAGCCTTCTGGTCTTTTTCCAGGAAACTGTTCAGGAATCAGCCTAGAAAGCCGGTGCTGGTCCTTTTAGGATGCTCTGAGGGTCTCAATTCAGTGCTCCTCACCACCGCCTTCTCTCAGCTGGGTTGGGATTCTGGGGGACAGGCCTTCACCTTCTAGCCACTCCAGCATGGGAAATGACGTTGTCTTGGTACAGTAAGAAACAGCCTCTCAACTCCAAGTCAGTGTACAGTGATGTGCGCTAAATGACGGATGTACATAGACACTGAACTCCTGTGGACTTCTCTCTGCAAAGGGGCCTGCAGCTTCTTGCTCCAGTACCACTGCTGTCACATGTTCTTTAATAATGAGTGAATACAGCTGGAAAGGTGGACTATGTACTACTGTCCTTGCAGGACCTGAGTTTGATTCCCAGCACCCACAATGGCCTGTGTGAGCACCGGCACTCACAAGCACACACCCGCACAGAGACACACATGCATACGAATCAGAAATAGAAATAATGGTTAAAAGGCTTGGCTGAGCTGGAGCTCAGCGACTCCTGTGCCTGCCCTGTGCCCAGCCCTAGGCTCACCCTGGCACCAGACACACATACGGAGTTCTGAGCTCACTGAGTGCCAGCCAAGGTGTCAGTGCTTTACACACATTCTTACCTGACATCCTCTTCAAGAAGATATTATTATTTGCATTCCAAGGATGGGGTTTGCAGTCAGTGGGAGACTCTGGGGGAGTCTGAGTGAGCACAAATCTCCCTGTCTTCCCAGTCCTGTTCTTTCCACTGTACCCCAGCTGCTGACGGAAGGGGATGTCTCATCCATTCATCAACTAGCATGGTTCAACATCCCACACTTACCCCCCAGATCTTGCTCACAAGTGAAAGGACACTCTTCTTAGGGAAGGACGCAAAGTGCTCACATGGGGCTGTCACGTATCAACTGCCTCAGAGGACCACTCTGAAGCCTGGCAGTGACAGACTGCTTCAGGGATTTTTCCCAACCCACTTTTAAAAGAACTCTGGGCGACCCCTGGGAGATCCTCTCACCTTGCACTCTGCTCAGAGAGTGACCAGCTGGCCCTCAGGGCTCCCTTCTGACTTTGGGGCTGAGCTCACGGTGGCTCTGCCTCCCCTGGAGGCAGGGCAGAGGATGTGTGTACCTCCTGCAACCCTGCTGCTGGGTACAGTTACACATTCCGATATAGACATGCCTCTCAGACCAAGGAGGGGGGTGGGGTGTCAGGCTCTCAGAAGCCCTGGAACAAATACTTGGCTCGGTGTCCATGCTCAGGGACAGCAGCCGGTCCCTTGCTACTGTTTTCTCATTCCACACTGGGTTACCAGCAGGAATGGAACCCTACCCCACCCCCACCCCCAAAACAGTGGCCAACAAAGCAGCCTCTGCCACAGGGGTCTGTTTGCCTTGCAAATCAGTCGGCAGAGCCAAAATAAGCAGTTCCAACCCCAGCCCCTGAAGTGTCCAGGTCACCTCAACCCCACAGCCACAATGGTAAAAGAAAGCAAGCTGTCTTCCTGTTCAGGGAGGCTTAGAGCCACCGCTCTCCCCTCCCCCAGTCCCTTCAGAACCAGTGGACTGGGAAGAAATCGCTCTTGTCTCACCAAATCAAAATGGAGAAGAAAGAAGGGGGGGGTAGCAAGAACCCCACCATGCCTCAGTCTTCAACAGTCTCCTCCATAGAACTGCACACACAACTAATGGAAAGTCAGAAATGGACAGCCTTAGGGTCACCTCAGGGACATGGGTGTTAAGAATATGAAGGCTCTGGAGCCTAGGATCAACCAGCAAGCAAATAAGGCTAGAAATGTCTGTGTGGGAGCTAACCTGTCAAGACTAAGCGACTTCCCAAAATATGCCCTCTACTCAAAACAGAGGTACAACGGCGGGTCCCACCCTTCCTCCCTTCCCCAGCCGGACCGATGATCAGCGATCAATTACCTGTCTAAGCCCCCAAAGGAAAGGCATCCTGCAGGAGCATCGTCCACTAACGTTAGCAACAAAGGGCTTTCAAAAGTTAAGATCTTGGAGTGAGCATGGCCCGTGTGGGCTGGCTGCTCAGCTCGGGGCTCTCAGTTCTCTGGTCTTCCAGAGCAGAGAAGAGAAAGTAAACAGAGTCCTGGGACCCAGCGGGCTGCCTGCTCTCCTCACTACTCCCCCCGCCGCCTGGCCCCGACCCACCCCCACCTTCTCGTGACATATCTCAGACGCAGCACAGCCCAAGCTGTCTGCCAAGGGGGAAATGACATCAGTTCAGGCACAGCAGAAAAAACTTCAGACAGCTGCTGAGGAGCACTGAGGATGTGCAGTAAAGCATGATGCCAGCGCCAACCTAGAGCGGGGCCTGCTGGCTCCCCCTGCTCTGACCCCGCTCCTGGCCGACAGATCCGGTCTGGGAAACTAAAGAGAGCTGAGCTTCTCTGCATAAGGACTAGTTCCCAAGGTACTGTTTCTCCTCAGGAAAGAAATTCAAGCCTGGTGACTGTTTTGAAGAGACTTTTCTCCACCCCACCCCAATCAGTGGCAATGCTCAATATGCAATAGCAGGCTGCCCCCAACCTCTCAGGGAAGAGGCAAACGCAGAGGGGGCCTGGAGAGGCATCTCTCCCAGCTTGGGTAGTAACCCTGGCTGCTGTGTTGGGCTCCCTGCTGTACAGGAGAGTTTATGTTTCATAAACAAACTGTGTGCGTCCAGGTGCCAGCATCTTTTCTCACTTGCCTTACAAAGGGTACAACAAGTCCCACCACACCCTCCGAGCTGCCAGTAGTGCAGACCAGCTATATTTAAACCAACTCTCGGGTCAGAAAAGCTCCGCTCCCTTACATCTGCCTCGCTTCTTTTTGCTAAGTTTGGTTCTCAGAGACAACCAGCAAGCTTTGCCAAAGAAACAAAGACCCTGGGGTCAGTGTCCTGATTGTCCTGAGGAGCACCCTTGGGAGCACTCCCCAGACCTGAATCCTGCACCCAACACATGGCTAGCATAGGCTGCACGTTTGGATGTAGATGAGCAGAAATAACTCTATTGGGTGTTTGTGTGTGATCTGGGGTTGAGCTCGTGACCTCACTATCCTAGACAAGGGCTCTCCCGCTGGGCTCCACCACACCCCCAGCTCAGCCTGACTCTACTTCAAATGGAACAGTCACTTTTTAGTAACTTAGGCTGCAAATCCACTACACTTCCCTCAACTCAAGAGTCCATATGCTTCATCTTTGTCCAATTTCCTACAATTCTTTTCCCTCAGTGATACTGACCAAAGGCCTCCATGACAGTGACACTGCTGGGCATGACCCATGTAAGCCCAAAAGGATTTCTGTAAAATTGCCATCTCCAACCCAACTAGGATGAGAAATCAGCAACGCACAGCACCGAGCACAGTAAGGTGCCACAGGAGCTACCTGACCGTTAGACTCCAACCAGACACAGTGCGTGCAGCACCGAGCACAGCGGGGTTCCACATGTACCACTGGAGCTGGATCGTTAGACTCCAACCAGACAGAGAGCTTGCGGCAGGTCACAGCTGAAGGTCAAGGTCACATTGACTTTCCTGACAAGAAAATGAATATGCCAAGCAGGCTGGGCCATTAAATGAGGCTCAGGTAAGGACAGAACCCAACTTTATTGTTGAGAAAACAAAAGGCCGATGTGCTGAGCAGTGGTGTCTGTGGGTGTCTGGACGAATTCCCTCACAAACAGGCTGGACTGCCAGACACATGAGACTGGACATCAAGGCTCTGCAGCCACAAAGACCAGTGAGCTGGCTTTCAACCCCTTCCCCTCATTTCCTCGGTTTCCTGGCAACCACTGGAAACCAGAAAACACATGAAACACAATTTAACTTTGGCAAGCAAACTTTAGGAAATATGTCTCCAGTCTCTCCTGGACAACTCTAGTCTGTACCGACCTAACAAGACAGACAGGCATCTGCAGTTCTCAGGAAAGATTGCCATGATGTAAATGTTCCTGTGTATCTATCTCACACCCACTGACCACCCACAGTGTGCCAGGCACCATTCTCAGCACCAGAGACACCACCATTAAATAACTCCCACGCCTTGCTTTGATGGGTTACAGAATTGTTGTGTTTCTTTTTGTTTGATGGGAATGGGCACTGAGGCAAGATATCAAATAACCCATACTGGCTTTAAACTCACTACTTAGCCAAGGATGCCCGGATAGTCTTGCTTCTACCTCCCAAATCCTGGGGTTACAGGCTTGAGCCATCATGGCTGGCCATACTCCCTTCACTCCTCCCCAGCCCTCTTTGAGACAGGGTCTTGGATAGCCCACGCTGGCCAAAAACTCACTCACTATACAACTAAAAGGAACCCTGACCTCGGATGCTCCTACCTCCACCTTCCTGGCTCTAGGTTCAGAAGGGTGCGCCATACCTGTGGCGGTGGGGATAGACCCCAACATGTCACATATGCCAGGCTAGCTCTCTACCAACTGAGCCACACGCCCAACCCCTGCATTTGTAAACAATATTCATCAGTGGTGATTTGGGAGGGAGTAAAACTGCCAGGGTCTGCATCACAGACTGATCTTCCCTTCACGAATCAACCTTCTGTGGCTACTGCTCCAGACGGGGCTTCTAGTCAGCGGCTGTATGGGTGCGTCTCCACATAAGACTATACATGTCTGAGCACAAGGCAGCATTTTACCAAGAAGCACCACCTCTAGAACAGAATCAAATGCTCTGAAAAAAGTGCTGACAAGTTTTCACACTAACCTACTTCTTTCCTCAGCCCGCTGGTGACTAACCTTTCCTAAACACCGAGATCCGGGGGCGAGGACAGAAAAGAAGAGGGGTTAGCTAATCCAGGCACTCTCAGGAAGGTGAGCTCACTTTCTGCCATGCCCTAGAAATATCACCACAACCCAGTGACAAATGTCATCGCCACAACCCGGTCCTTTTGGGTTTAAGAAGCAAGATGGCCATGGCCGCCAGTGGGGGTGGGGGTTGGGAGATTCTTTCCTCCAGTGATCCAGGCTCATAGTAGAAAATGAGCCAAAAATAAAGTCCACCCTCAAGGAATCTCTGTCATCTTCCTGTCAATGCAGAATTAAACTGAACGCCGAGTTTACCAACTTAAAAAAAAGGAAGTCACACTAAACTAGAATTAAGCCGGATCGTTGTCACAATGCTCTAAGCTAGCACTGCTTGCTGCCCCAGAGCACTGTTAGGTATCCTTCTCCTAGCTCAGCCCTCCCTTCCCCAGAGTCCTCCAAGATAGCACCACCAAAAAAAAAAAAACAAAAAACAAAAAACAAAACAAAAAAAAACAAAA
>NW_021604568.1:6307747-6338378 GCF_004785775.1 Grammomys surdaster | reverse complement strand
AAAAAAAACAAAATAAACGTTACCCCTTGGGTTCTGGTTAACGTTCTATTTTAAGACATACTGCAACAGTATACACTCAGAGACTTTACTCTTTGATGTGGCCTAAGTCTTCTGACAGTGCGTTTCCAGGCAATCCATACAGCTGTATTTACACTTCTGGAGGAGAAATAGAAAGCTGGTTATCTGTTCTATCTATCCTAACCTGAGCCAGACTCGGGTACTCTACCTCACAAACACCACAACCCCACAACCTAGGTCGTAGCCTGACTGTCCCTATCTGGTGGCAGTAGCTGAAGTACACAGTAGTCAGCTAGCTGTGGGAGAGTAAGATTTGAAATAAAGGCTCTGGCTTCAAGGTGTTTGTTTGTTTGTTTGTTTAAATGACACAAGAGTCAAGATCCCAGAAGACCAGAGCTACCAAGAGGGAGAAAAACAGATCTGAGAAGTAGCCATGAGGATCAGGTGGCTGCCAAGCACACAGAGCACACAGACAGCGGGTGGTGGTGTAGAATACCTTTAGAAGATCCACACGGGGGATGACAGCAGTGTGTGCAGTAGTCACGGCCTTGGCACACAGTCTGTGAACTGAATTCCATGAGTTAAGTGACTGGCAAGGTCTAAGTTCTCATTTGTTCTCAATATGTAACAGTGCCAAGACAGACAAGTTGGAAACAATCCTGGGCCTACGTTCTCTGGTACATTATGGAACAGAGGTCATGGGACCCTCTGAGGTTAGAAAGGAGAGTGGAGGTCTAGGGGTGTCTATTTTGCAGTCAAAGATGTGGAGAGAGAATTGTGTTGTCAGAATAGAACACCTGCCAGGCTTCAGGGTAGTGGGTGCTCTTGCAGGCCCACGATAGCCTCCTTTCCAGGGGCTTGGGCAGCACAGATCATTTAAAATTTTATCTTTCCTGGTGGTGAGCACAGACACATTTATTTTGCTTGAAGAAGAAAATGAGTACCACAAAAGTTGGGGTTGGGGAGCATCTTTTTTCAATAAGCATAAAGTTATACACTAACAAAATGATCCTGAAGTGATTATCATGGGAGATGTTATGGGTCAGATTCCACACCAGACAAACATTCATGGACGGCTGCCAAGCAGCAACGCAGAAGATTGCTCAGATGCCAGAAACCAAGAATCCTGGCTCATCTGTGTCCAGGAGCTGGACAAGGGCAGGCGCGCAGCATACCAGCTGAGGCAAGAAACGTACACCTCACTCGCACAGAGTTCTGTGAGTCACTGGGCTTGTTCCTTCCTCAAAGCATCCTGAAAGCCCAAGATTCCTCTCCTCTTCCGGGACTTTCATGGAAATTGGCTGGGGAAACAGTCCTTAGCTACAAAAGGTAGCCACTTGCTTGACATCAAATAATATTCGGATATTCAGAAAAGGAAGGAAGGTTCCAGCAGATATTGAGAGTTCCAATGTCCCGGATGGGAAAACCTAAGTTTTAGTGAAATGAGGCAGCTCATTCAGGATCTCCCCTCACAGGAGGTGGAGAGAACACTTCACCCAGGCCTGCGTGGCTCCGAAATGGTTTTGGCACATAGAAACAGTATTTTGATATAAATTATAATTGTTGCCCAGCCTCATTTGGGATCTCAAACTCATGGTTGCCTCCAGCCACCAAGATAAACTGTGGTAAAGAACTCAGTCTAGTTCTGAGGGATTGATGCTTTAGTGTATGTTCTGCCACAGCAAGCAGAACGCTCCGTTACCCAGTTTCGGACAAAGACAAGCACACACCGAAACAAACATAGGCGATGCATAATAAACAAAAGGGCTGGGTAGAGATGTCAGCCTAACAGGTTCTGAGGGATAGAACGGCACAGGAGGCAGCTGCCAGAACAGAAGAGGAGCTCGTGGAGGGGGATGAGCACACTGCACAGAGCCCAGCATGATGGACACACATGGACACACATGGAACATACGAGGGGCAGGGGGAGAGGCAAGAATCAAAGCATAGCGGCACATGTTTGCAAGCCCAGTATTTGTGAGGCAGAGGCAGGAGGATTACCACAAGTTTGAGGTCCATCTGGCACATGTGGTGAGGTCTAGGCCAGCCAGGGCTGTCTCAAACAAGTCGAAACCGAAACCAAGCCCAAACAAAAGAGAGGCAGAGATCAGTTAGTGGTAGCAGGTTGGAGGCTGTCCACATGTGCCATGTGTACGAACGGTACATTTTCCTGTGCGGGAACTACGACAGGAGATCCACAGATCTCATTCTACTCAGTTTCCAAGGCCTGAGCTTCACCACGTTGATTCTATCTACCACTTCAGTATGGTCTTGGAGACGGCTTTGTTCTAAGAGGAGGGGTTGGAGGAAATGCAAAGATACTCGGGCGGTCGGTGGTTGGTTCAGCCTCAGTGGGTTGCCCGTTGATTCTGGTTGGGATAGAGTCTGACTTTGTGGTGCAGGCTGACCTGGAATTCACTATGTAGCTCAGGATGTCCTTCAGTGGTCCTACTGCCTCAGCCTTCCCCTCGTGCTGGGATTATAGGCATGGGCCACTGACCCTGCTTTAATCTTGATGTTTTAAAGAGGGACGGAAGTCAAAGTTGCACAAGCTAAACCTCATTGACAACAGTTCCCACTTCTGCAACCCAATAGGAGACTGCTTCTGGACTGGAAAGATCAGTCCACAGACACTCGCTTCCTGGAGGAGCATCCACTATCTTGGGTCTAGAGCTTGCTGACTCCGGTGACGCTAGGCATCACTGACGATGAACAGACACTTCAGGAGTTGCAACCTGAGCTTCAAGAGGGACCAAAGAGACATATTTTGTGCCAAAATATGGGTGTTTTTCTGACCTTATAAATACTTCAAGTCTAACCAAAGAGGTACATAGCCAAGAATTACATGGCAATCAGCAAGCTGTCTGCAGACACTTTCCACGTATCCTAAACCACACTGAAATAAAAGGACCAAGGATGTCACTCTGGGATCAAGTGCTTGCCTAGTGCAGGAGAGGTGTGAGGCTCTAGGTTCCGACTGTGGCACTGGAGGAAAGAGTAACAGGGGGACTGTGACACAACAGAGACAAAAGAGGGACCAGGTCACATCACCTGTGACTGGGGCTTCCTGGGCTCCACCAAAGCTGACTTCTTTTACTTTTATGTAAACTTTGGACAAGATAAAAAAAATAATGTGGTCCATTCTTGGGTAGGAAAGCAACTGCACTGGTGGCTGACCCAAGGCAAGGGCTCACAGCATCTCAAAGTGAAGCAACCCGGGATGAGGGGTCCCAGCATCTGCAGAAAGCATTCTAGTGGTGCTCCACCTACTCCTGTGACTCCTCGTGATTGCTCTCCCTGATCCTCCCTCCCAGCCTAGCTCCTCTTCTAAGGTCTGAGCAGCTTGGCAAAGTCTCACATAAGCTCGGTAAGCCTCAGGGACCTAGGTTTGGTGAGAGTCTCCTTCTCAACAAAATAAGGTAGAAAGCAACTGAGGAAGACACCCATGCTCAACCTGTGGTCTCATGCACGTGTACACACACACACACACACACACGCACACGCACGCACACACGCACACATGCACGCACGCACACATGTATACCACACACAGGGAAAAAAATGGAAGAAGGAAGGAATCATTAAACAGAAGTGCTAGTAACACTTTCCTGAACACAAAAACCCGGCAAACCACTACAAGATTGGGAGAGTACCTGAATCTGACCCCAGCTTCAGGGTTCGAGAAGTTTGATGAAGGGGGTTAGGAAACCCTCCCTGGGTGCGCCTTTTGTTGTTGTTATTTGAAATAGTCTCCTGTAGCCCAGGCTGGCCTCAAACTTGCTACTTAAACAGGAAACGACCTTTCTCTCCAGCCACCTCCCAAGTGACAGACTTAGTGCCACCATGCAGCATTATGTCTTACTATCTGTTCATCTTCAATTCTCAGCTGAGGAATTACAAGTATTTAAACCATCTCAAGGGCAAAACTCCCTTCCTCCTGGTAGGACCTGGACATGAGCTAACTTCCTTTTTTGATTGGGGTGTGGGGGAATGGGGAGAAGCTACTCAGCCTGTCAGTCCTAGCTGGTAAGTAAGATGGGCAACATGAAGGATGGTGACATTAAACAGGGTCAAAGTGGAAGCACAGCTTACTTGTACTGTCCCCTCCCTTCCTGGCTCTTATACTAACCATCCATTCCGAGATCCTTCCTTTACCTCCCTCCTTCCTTTGCCTAGGAGGAAACCAAATCTATTCCAGATCTAAGGTTACATGGTCAAAAAAACACCAGGAGAGAGCATTTAGGCAACTAGCTTGTAGGCTGTAAGGACCCTGAGAGCATACAAGTCAGCCCCTAGGCCAAGCGGGTAAGGCTGGCAGGTGGCGGAGCCCAGAAGACAGCAAGACACGGGCAAGGGATGCTTAGCCCAGGGTCACTAGGCAAGGGCAAGAGAGTAGCCAGGACAACTCCTGAACCCTGTGCTTCCAATACACTTCAAAATACCTTCATCCGGGGTCCAAGTTAGGAGAAGGGCAGGGCCAGGCTTCCTCCCAGAACTCAAAGCATTTTTTTTTAAATGTGTCTATTTTGTCTACATGTACATATGTGCCCACTGAGTACAGAAGAGGGCATCAGATGCCCTGAACTGGAGCTACAGCTGTGAGCCACCATGGGAGTGTTGGCGTTCACACCTGGGCCCTCCGCTAGAGCAGCCGGTACTCTGAGTAACCACTGAGCCAGCTCTCCAGCCTCCTGAATCTTTGAGAAATGTATTCCCAATCAAGAGTGACTACTCTCCCCAGAGATGGGTTAGCAGATGCCAGCTTCTTTGCCTTCATACACATAGCTCTTCATTGTCAGACTCTTAAGAGACAACTCTTCCAAGGTCACTATGCTCAAAACAATGTCTCCATGAGACACTCAGCAATCATGGGTCCCTACCAAGAATTCAAGCGAGCCAAGAAAATGTAGAAAATCAACTCAAAGGAGACAGAGGTTAAAATTTATAAGCCATCGAGGCCAGCCTGGTCTACAGAGTGAGTTCCAGGACAGCCAGGGCTATACAGAAAAACCCTGTCTCGAAAACAAAACAAAACAAAAATTTATAAGCCATTTTCATGTCCATTTCAGGATACTATTGTCCCCACTTGCCAGAAGGGCACACAGAGGTCTGAAAATGTCCAAGATAGCTGATCGAAGGGACAGAGGTCTCCTGGTGGAACTCTAATGGCTGATGTCCAGGAGACTTGCCTTTTAGACTATGTCAAGCTCTGACACGCATTTCATGATGGTAGCCACTGCAACACACAGACTCAGGAACCTGGACCAGCTAACATCTCTGGGCCTGCTCATGTCTATTGGCTTCCAGGCTAGCCATCGCTGTGATGAGCAGCCCATTGTTAAGAAGCCTGCGTGAGCCTGCATCAGAATGAAGCTGGACATCTCCTCCCAGACGCTGGAGCCAGAAACTAAGTAGAGAGTGAATGTGAACTCCATCTTCATATCTAAAAATTAATTTATTTAGTAAGTGTGTATGAGTATTTGTCTACATAGATATATGTATGTACACAATATTTGTGCCTGGGACCCGGGAACGTGATTGGAGGACATCAGATCCCCTGGAACTGAAGTCATGGATGGTTGTGAACAACCATACGGATGCAAGGAAATGAACCCAGGTCCTCTCCAAGAGCAGCAAGTGCTCTTAACCACTCAGGTTAATCTTAATCTCTCCGGCCCCGAACTTCATACTTTCTATGAGAAGTGCCTGGCACACAAGTTGCTAGCGATGCTCCGGGTGAAGTATGGAAGGGTGGTGTGGTCCAGAAAGGCCTTGTCCATGAAGCAGGTTGAGTAAGGAGCACTCCGGTCTAAGATCACAGGGAACTGGAGACACAGAGCAGAGTCTAGAGAGGTCCTGTGAAGGTGGAGCTGAGTGTTCACATCTTGATTAGGGGGAGCACATCTTGATTAGGGGGAGCTGGGTATATCTGAACTGACAGATACAGCCATGCTCCATCATCGCAGGCCCCAAAGAGCTAGCAGAATCTGCAAACGTTATCCTCTCTAAAAATGATGATACCTATCAATATACTGTCAGAAAGCCCTTAAGGTAAGAGGCCCAGGACCAAAGTCCAGGATCCAGCATCTTGTGACTCCTGTGTCCTATGACGCTAACACCAGCATGTTTCTCTGGAGAATGAATGTACTAAGAAAACTAAAGATGAGGAGACAGGATATGTTCAGTGTGCAGCTAAGAGAATGAGGGAAAGAAAGACGCCAGAAACTGAACTCCAAGAAGAGGAGGCTAGCCTCACTTTGAAAGCATCTACTTTTGAGTCCAGCCAAAATCAAGAATTGTGGACCAATAAGATGGGTCAGCAGGTAACAGCACTTGCTATAGGAGTCTGACAGCCTGAGTTGAATCCCTGGAATCCACACTAGAAGGAAAGAACAAACCGCTGAAAACTGTCCTCTGGCCTCCACATGCATATGTGTGCCTGCACATTCATGCACAGCACACACAGCAACAACAAACAACGGGGCTGGAGATGGCTTACAGGCTAAGGGCACTGACTGTCCTTCCAGGGGACCTGCTAGCAACCACATGGTGGCTCATGACTGTGTGGATATCTGACTCCTTCTTTTGGCCTCTGCAGCCACAAGGCACACACTTGGTATACAAACATAGATACAGGCAAATACTCATACACATAAAATAAGAATGAATAAATAAATAAATAAGCGGCTGGGCCCCAGCACCTGTCCCAAACATGTGCTCACAGCATTGTCATCTCGGCTGTCTTTCTGTCCATCTGTCTTTCAGCAGCACAGGCCATGTGGGCCACATACTGGGAAATGTCCAGTATGGTACCATGAAGGCAGGCACGGTTAGCCAAGCAAGGGACCAAGAGGTACAACCCAGAGGGGAAAAGCTGCTGACAGGGGTCTCTTCAGCTTCCCACATCTCTCTGAACAGTTGTGAAGTTTCAGATAAGGGTATGAATGGTTCTACAGGAAATCCTTTCTACACCAGCCATGGAAGGGGAAGCCCAGAGGTAATATAGTTCACACCATACAGTAAGCAAAGGGTGGGGAAAGGTATCTGCAGCAAAGGAAATAACAAAGCAAGGTTTTGGGGGGTTGGGGAAAGTTTGCTATGGTTAACTATACTCCTAGATCTGCTCAGGCGAAACTGAGCCACTGCTGGGTATAGCGGTGCACACCTTTAATCCCAGTCAGTGCCTGAGGGGCCAAAGCACTTGGATCTCTAGATTTCTAGGCCACAGGGTGAGACCCCGTCTCAAAACAAAAACCAAACAGACAAATTGAAGTTAGAGGAGCAGGTCTGATACCCATAGGATTGAGACCTTCCAAGTCATTACTGATGAGAACTGAAAGTCTTACGACAGGCTTAATTTTGTAATACAATTGTTGTTCCTAGCTCTTAAAATCTCACATCCCAGATCCTGACAACACGCATGAATGATGGGAGGGGCACAACGGCTATACAGAGTGCACAGTTCTTATCTTTCTAGAAGAGAGGTGTTTTCTGCGGTCGGTGATACTCACCTTTAACTCCAGAACTCGGGTGGCAGAGGTGGATGTCTGTGAGTTCAAGGGAAGCCTAGTTTAGAGTTCCAGAAAAGCCAGGGCTACATAGTGAGACCCTGTCATCAAAAAACAACAACAGCAAACCACTGTCCCTGTCAGATAAAGGACCTTAAGATGGGCAAAAGACTGGATGTTTTCCTCCAAAAGACTTAACCTAAGAACACAGAAAAGGCTGTGGCAGAGCCTTGCCTAGCACATATGAGGTCCTAGGTTTGATTTTCTCAGCACTGGAAAAATAAAAATGTAAAGACCTAGCTCCAGTGCCCCGAAGTGTCAACCAAAATGAACAGCAAAAGTCAACACCACTAGTCACTGGGAAGATGTAAATCAAAACCAACACCAAGACACTGTCCTACCCTCTCTGCCATGGTAAAGCAAAACAAAACAAAAGAACCCCACATTAGTAAGTCTGGGCAGTAATGAAAGACATCAGAACTCTCTTCTCCAGTTGCTCGGGTGTGAAGAGATGCAGCTGCCTCACAAGCAGTCTGTCCAGCTCTCCGAAGTTAAACATAGTTCCCTCAACAACATACAACCCAGCAACTCAGATTATATGGCAGGAGCTTTGAGAATTTACATACAAGCTTATATATCAATGTTTATTGCAGCAGCTGCTCAAAGCGGCTCTAATGTAAAATAAAGCGGTGAATGTAAAATAAAGCTCAGGGTATCAGGGAAATGGGAGTTGATACTGTATTTCTTTGAGTGTGAAATTCTCAAAGAATGAAAGTACATATAATTTTAAATTAAATAATATCTGGGAGTGATGGCTGCAAGCCTGTGATCCTAGCGTTCCTTCTGAGGCAGAAGCAGGTGGATCTCTGTGAGTTCAAAGCCAGCCTGGTCTACACACTGAGTTCTTGGCCAGCCAAGGCTACACAGTGAGACCCTGAAACACAGACAGACGGACACACAGAGATGGGTGGGGTTCGGAGGGGGGTGAGGGAAGAACACGAACTGAATATGTGCTGGCAATGTTCCTATCAGTGCTCGAAGGACACAGGCATCACTGAGTTATTAGTCAAGAAATCCACTCAATGAAAGAGACTCAGCTAGCTATTTGTACATAAAACAAAAAATAGATCTATTTTTTTTAAAAAAAAATACCAAAAACTTCAGAATCACATCCCTGAAAAGGATAGATTCGCAGACTTTGAATGACATCTTATTAAAGCTGTTCTCCAGAGATAGCCCTTACCTCACCTCTGTGTAACAAAGCACAAGCCGAAAGCTGACAGGTTCACACGGTTCAGCCCTATGGCCAAACTGGACGATAGACCATGTTCCCTCCTGTCCCCATTGAGGTGACCTGATCATTCTTCTCCCCACCCAAGAAGGGTTACCAAGTACAAGGAAGAATAGCATGTATTGTGCCAGTGGTGTGTGGTATAGCTTGTCAGGCCCAAGATTAGAAATAATTCCACCTTTTATTATTAGGAAACAATTGCCTGTGAGCCAGCTGTGGTGGTGCATACCTAATAATAATAATTAATTGATTAATTAATTAATAATTCCAGAGCACAGGATGCTAACGCAGGAGGACTGCAGAGGCCAACCTGGGATACAGAGAAGTTCCAGGCCAGCCTACGCTATTCAGTAAGACCCTATCTCTAAGAAATAAATAAAGCAACCAGGCAAATGCTTGGGAGACACTTCTCATGGGATAGGAACCTGATGCACCAGCCTTGGGGAGTAGGAGTTAACCAAATGTTCTTAATTCCTTCTCTGTGGAAGGCGCTCGCTGAGGTCCCTGTGCTCACGAGTAAGCACTTAGGGAATCCGGAATGTTAACACACAGCTGTCCCTTCCATTTATAACCTGTTAACAGCCCAGAGGCTGGGAGTGGGCTAATAGCCTGGTGACCTTTGCAGTATCTGTGGGGGCCACAACTGACCCTGACCGTGACCATGTCAATCTATAGAACCTATCTTACGGAAGATGTCACATGTAGTCAATCTATAGAACCCATCTTTATGGGAGATGTCACAGGTCCAAGAGTTCCAATGTAGTCCTGTCTTACGTCTGACTGTGCACGTGGGACTGAGTTAATTATCATCGGGGAAGTCTGCATTACATCATGCTATGCTTGCATTACATTGTGCTATGCTTGCATATGCCTGAAATAAACTACTTGGAGTCAGACTCCCCAAGTTTGCATCCATACCAGCTACTGGGTCACGCTGCATGAACTACCTTGCCTCTTGAGGACCGTTACTCTACTGGTCACAACCCTCACAGAGACAACCTCCCTACTCCACTATACCCACCCCCAGGCACCCCACTGAGATCGACAGCTCCTGAGTCAAGAATAGAAAAGTCTCAAGGCTTCCCCAAAAGAAGGCTAACGCTGAGC
Source organism: Grammomys surdaster (assembly GCF_004785775.1). Classification (NCBI taxonomy): domain Eukaryota; kingdom Metazoa; phylum Chordata; class Mammalia; order Rodentia; family Muridae; genus Grammomys; species Grammomys surdaster. The sequence goes on along the minus strand of NW_021604568.1, from coordinate 6,328,454 downwards.
ATTTACTGTGTGGCAGGAGCTCCCACTATAACCATCAGCAACATGCTTATTATCCCATTTTATAGATGAGGTAAACCAAGTTAACTAAGTTAGCTCAAAGTTCTACAGAAGGCAAAGTAGAGCTGCTTTCCAATTTGGGTAACGGGCTCCTGAACCTGCTCTCTCAGCCATGGGCAAGTGTCCCACAGCTTTGATAAACACACAAAAGAAATGCCTGGAGCTGGGCAAGGTGGCTCACACCAGGACTTCCCAGGACTTGGAAGGCTGAGGCTATAAGATCGTTTCAAGTTCAAGGCCAGCCTGGGCCAAGAGTGAAACTCTGAAGGAAGAAGAGGAAGGAGGGAAAACGAGAGGGAGTCAGAGAGGGCCTTGCTGGCATACTGGAGAGAGGGAACACACAGACACATGACAGACTTGTGGTAACTGGAGCCAGCCTCCACTCTCTTCCCACTACCTGCCTCACATCATCCAAGGACCTCAAACCACTTCCTTAGCACCTAGGCCAGCTTGTCTAGCCTTCAACTACAAGCTTGCTGTCCTTGAGTAATCCTGATCCTTGTCCATGGAACTGTGAACTGCAGACAGGAAGGAGGCCGGAGCTACACAAACAAGATACCACAGGCCTCAGAGGAAGCTGACTGAAACTGCCCCAAGCTACCAGCACTGGGGGTCAGAGGCTTGCCCACAAGGACAGACATAGGTGAAGAAGTGGGCCCTCCTACTGCACGTGGGGGTAATGAGCCCATGCATACCCTGCTGCTGAGAATATAAACAGACAGGCCCACTTGGAAAGCAGTGTGGCCCTACACCCCATGTTTTAAATGTGCCATATAGCTAACCCTACTGTTCTCAGTTCTATGTCCAGGAATCAAAAAACATAGAAAGAAACATGTTGCTCTATAGAGTGGTTAAATAAAGCAACAGCATAGAGGCGTTTTAAAACCCCAGGAGGCTGGAGAGATGGCTCAGTGGGTCAAGCACTTGCTCTGTAAGCAGAAAGACCAGAGTTTGGATCCCCAACCACACCACTAATGTTATGATTTACATATATAAATCACTATCTATGTAAATTATACGTGAAAAAAGTGTGAGGCAGGTGACATGGAGGTTGGCTCCAACTACCACAGCTAAGTTACTAACATCCCCCCCAAGCAAGTCCCTCTCTGGCCCTTCCTTTCTTCCTATGTAAATCTATGAATAAGAAGCAGAGGCAGAAAGGGCACTAGACAGATATAAACCACATTCTTCCACTTTTTGCTTTAAATAAGATTTATGTATTATCTGCCATTATTATGAGCATATGCCATTTTGCACATTTTGCAGAATTAGAATCACTGGTATAAGAAAGAAGGTCTCTTAAAGCTCAGAGAGTTAGAGGATGGCACCCACAGCCGACTTATGCCAAGCTGGACAGCTATGGGTTTTCTATTCCCACAGCACAAACAAGAAAGGAGCAGACAGGCTGAATCCTACTCACTCTAGTCAGTGCCATCCTCCACTGCCAAAGAACTATGGCAGCACCGCATCCTGGTGCAGAAAGCCACAGAGTAGGTCCGCACCCGAATGAACCACACAGAGCTCATCGGGAAGCTTCACGTCCTCTGTTGCTAGTGTTTGGTCAGACGACAGGTGACAGGTGGGACTTTAGAGGAAGTCAGCCGTGGCTGCCATCCTTCTTCCTCTCCCTAGGGAGCACTCACCGCTCCTCTCCAGGCTTTGAGAGACCTTTTTTCTTACACTAATGATTTTAATTCCACAAAACAGCAGAGGTCACAACAAAGGCAGATAAGAGGTGGTGTGACTTCTAGATGAACAAGATAACCTGGAAGGGGGTGCCCCAAAACTAATGTGTAGCAACGTACACAGTGTGATCACTTTCTCCGGGACCACAGGCTTCCAAGCTGAAAGAACTTGTATAAGAGAGTTACAACTCAGGACGCCTTTTGCTGGGTATTTGAAAATCAAAATAGACATGTTTTTGTAACTTTATTCTGGGACCCGCCCTTCCCAACCACAAGATTCTTGTGCTGGCTTACACTCTATTTTCACCTTTTCCAAAACAACTTGTGAAAGTTCAAGTCTATAAAATTCTTGAGTTTCTGAATCAAACCAGCTGTGGCACTCTTGTGTAATGGCACAAACTTTTAATCCCAGCATTCAGGAGGCAGAAGCAGGTGGATCTCTCGAGTCTACTGCCGACCTGGTCTACATAAGCCAGAGATACACAGTGAGACTTCGTCTTGAAACAACCCCCTCGAACATATACACACATACACACACACACACACACACACACACACACACACCAATCATCTATTTTCCCACAGAAGAAAGTTTAGTATGGATAAGAAGAAAACCAAAAGTAAACAAAACTAAGCTGAGAATGTCACCAAGTAACCAGAGTCCCCAAACCCTGCTCCCTGCAGGACTGGCTGTCAGGAGTCTGAGAAGGTGACCTACTTTAATCCCTACATTCGGAATACGCAAAAGCAGCTCAACAGCCACAGGGTTCAACAGCATGGATTGATTTCTCTTCCCCTGTGTCGACCTCCCAAGTCACAGTGTTCTAGATTTCTGTCTGTGGTTCCCACATCACAAAAATATGGTTCGGGCCAGATTCAGCTCCACCTAGTGGAACTGAATGGCGCCCTAGAGTGAGGACGCTGCAGGACCTCAGCTAACACAGTTCCTGTCACTCCCATACGTCTGGAATCGGGGCCCAGTGGTCTAGGAAAATGCAGGTTGCAGGTGACTCTCCAAATTAGTGCTAAGAATGGAGGCAGGCAACGGAGACATCCTCTCAGGAGTACGTGTGGCCAGACGCTCAAAGAGTAGTTGGAATTCTGAACCTGAAGCTATCCAGGGTGTCCTGAGCACCCATAAACACTTGCCTGCGGGTTCCAAACACACTCCAGCTGCATCCCCAGGCCTGACCACAGGTTCCTCATTAGACTTAAGCCTAATCTTAAGGGAGGAGAGTTGGCCTCCCTTGAAGCAGAAGCCAAGACCACTCAATGGTTTCCACAGGCAAAATGTGCGTGAGAACAAACCAGCGATCCAATGGCCAAAGACAAGACAAGCCTTGGAGCGGGGAAAGGAAAAAGTTGTTTAAAAAAAAAAAACCGCTACTCAAGTTTCGACTTGGTTATGAGACCATAGAGGACACCGAGAGAAGGAAGTAACTGGCCATTAGGCTTTCACTGGGATAAAACCAAACTATGTTCTGGAACCGAAACCACAAAGATAGATCAAAGCAAAAGGGAAGAAAAAGTTCAAGACTGGGCGTGTGAGGGGGTAGAGTGGGGGGCATCACCTGCTCACTGAAGCAGAAACCAGAGACTATTTCATCCAAGTGTCTGTCTGATGCTGGCTGACAAAACAAAGCTGACTGGTGAAGGTCGTTACTGAGGGCACAGTGAGCATATTAGCGCTTTAAACTGCCCCATTTAAAACTTTGCTCTGAAGGTAGCTTGGGAAGGACAACTCACCCGGTAGACCTCAACCAAGTCCCATTTTCTGACTTCTCCAAGTACACCAGTGTTATTCATGCACACACACACACACAACACACACACACACACACAAAATGGATAAACAACTCGGAAAGTCAGTAAAACCTGTCTGTAGTCATGCAATCCACACGCTGCTCCTCTTGGCCTAACTTCAAACTCTGCAAACAGCAGATGCTGGAAGCCAGAGGGCTTCCTACCTCAGGCCAGATAATCCCTAATGGTGAGACCATCCTGAGCGGTGTGGAATAGCCAGGGCACTCCTGGGTTTCACGTGTGGTGTGGCAGCTACACTCTCAACACGTCTCCAGACACCGACAAATAGCCTCTGGAGGAGGCAAAACAACCCTGAAGTGAGAATCCCTGTTTTAAACTCAGACTCACCATGATCAGTGGGCTACACAGATAACCAAGAGGAAACCCTAGCTCTAGATACACAATAGACTCAAGCAAGTCCAGGTACACTCCAGACCTCAGTCCCTCAAGACAGTTGCCACTAATGTGCCAAACACGATGCTCTCCAAGGACCACAGATAACAGTGGTGATTATTATGTTTCACCACTAAGCGTATTCTGGAAATCTTCACTATGTTGTATTTCTCCTTCATAATCTGTTTATGCTAAAGTTTTTCTCATTTTGAAGAGGAAGAAACTGAGGCACAAGAAATCAAATAACTCACTCAGTAGTATCATATTTGGAACTCAGATGGCCTGACCACAGAACCCATGACCCCATGACCTTACCACAGTTTTGGGTTGTGCCAAACTAACATGGTGGATACTATCAGATCCGCACTGCCCATTATTCAGTCAATAACTACATGAATTTTTTTATTTACATTTTTGTAAATGTAAATAAATTTTACATTTGATGTAAAGTAAACAGCATACCACTTTGGAAAGCAGTCTGGCAGCTTCTTGAAAAGATAATCCTGAGTTAATTGACCCAGTAGTTAGGTATCTATATAGAATTGAAAACTTAAGCCAGTGCAGTTTATAACGCCAGCACCAGGGAGACTGGACTGAGGCAGGAGGATTGCCATGAATTGTAGGCATCTTAGCCACAAGGTGAAACCCTATATCAAAAAAAGAAAAAAAAAATCAGTGGGCTACGAAGAAGGCTCAACCACTGAGCCCAGTAATCAGGGTTTCGCCGATGGGACTCACCACGAGACGATGTCTGCAGGTTGCCCTTTGACCTCCTTACCCCTATGCCCATGCACCCCCTCCCCCACATGCATATGTGCACACACACACACAGTACACACACAGAAAATGAATAAATGTGAGAGAAAATCAGAACACTGCATTTATGCAAACACATCTCCACCGCTGTTCCCAGTGACATTACCCCCACTTTGGAAACAGACCAAACGACGGGCTGATAAATGGATAAACATGAGGCCATCCATGCCATTCAGAGAAACAAAGTTGGGCCAGGGAGATGGATCGCTGAGGAAGAACACTTTTCTGTAGCCAGGAGGACCTGAGTCAGAACTCCAGCACCAATGATACACTGGGCTAAGTGTGAGCCTAACAGCCTGGCCTGAACCAGAGGAGACAGGTAGGGCCCAGGAGCTTGCTGTCCAGTACGTACAATCAAGGCAAGCTTCTGCTCAGTAGACTGTCTCAAGGCAATAAGATGAGGGTGACAGCCTGGTTCTGGGTCCCACCAGAGTGTGTATGGGCACAAGACCAATATACTCACATGTATGCACCACACACATACACCACACCAAAAGAAGAACTAATACATGCTACAACACAAGGCAACCATAAAGACATTGTGTTGAGTAAGATATCCCAGTCAGGGTCTGCACTTGAGATGAAATGAGCAGAGCAGGCAAATCCAGGGACAGAAAGACTGGTAGTCGCCGAGGGCTGATGGGAGCAGGGTGGGCATTAGCGTGACCACTAATTCTTCTGGGCTTCCTTTTGAGGGTGATGAAATATTCTAAAATGTTACAGAGCGGCAGTAATGGCTACATGATTCTCTGACCACGTGAAAACAGACAATTTATGGAAGGCTTTTGTTGTTTTGGAGACAGGGTCTCACTGTACAGCATTGGCTGGCCTGAAACTCATGATGTAAACCTGGCTGGCTTTGTATTGACGGAAATTTTAAAAGGTGTGAAAATATCCTGATAAAAATGATATATAAAAATTAAGATTCAGTTTCTCAGGTACCTTAGCCAAAATCCAAGTGCTGACAGCCACAGGTGTGAGCGGCCACTGACCTGCCCAGCCCAGAGAGAGGTCACTTTCAACACCACAGAGAGTGCTACTGGCCAATACGGCCTTAGACAACAGAAGAGCCTCCTCACCCTTCCCCCTCACGGCCTCCTCCTCATCTTACTCTGACTCTACACCTACACTCAAAGCACAACCCATCCATCACTGTCCAGTTGCTCTCCAGTTTCCCTCCCTGCCCACTTCTGACTCAAGTCCCCTCCTGTACAGCAAACTTCACAGCAACCCAAATGCCTGTCTCCATGAAAAGTCTCCTGGCTGCTCAGCTTCCACGTGCCCCAGCAGAGTCAAATGCCCCCTCTTCTTGGGCTCGTACCTCGACTTCAAACAATCCCCTTGGGTTTTAATTCCTTCGTGGTGTAATCCCCCCCCCCCCCCATTTCCAGATCCTAGAGGTAAGAGACTCTGTTCCACCTCTGATGGTTCCCAGAACCTGCTAGGGTCCAGAAATGTCCATTAAACTGAATTCCAACAGAAAGGAAAATTACAGGAACTCAGGAAACAATTTCTGATAAAATGCTTGTTTTGGAATACCAGTCTAAAAAAAATCAGGACAAAGAGGCTAGATTTTGTAAGCCACACGGTCCTACTGTTCTACAAGATGTTATGATAGTGACTGCCCTGAAATACTATTTAAAATGATCAGAAGTTCAAGGTTATCCTTGACTACACACCAAGTTCAAGAGAGCTTGGACTACCTGAGACTCTGCCTCAAAATAACAGGAGAGAGGGTGTGGAGGATGGAAAGGGGCATACGGTACTTCCTGCCTCCTAGTAGTCAGAGATGGAGGTATAAACGTCCCAAGGGTGCATCCTGGGAATGGAGAAGCAGTTCTAAACTAAAACCTAAAGCACAGGAAGGAAGCAAAGATGATATCAAATTGAGGGGCGTGGTGAGAAAAGCAGGGGCCCAATCAAACTGTTTTGAAGTTGACATGTAACTCCATGGATGGTATCTATAGGTTGCACCCAGACCACTGGCTAGCTCACCTTATAGACATAGACATTTGTACTAAAAGTTTACGCTTAACAACACAGTCAGGTACTCTAGTTAGTTCTACATAACACCAGAAAGAAAGCAAGGCTACGTTATCTCAAGCATAAATTAACTGGGGGAAACAAACGCCAAGGCCTTCCTGTTTGCAAACTGCAGCTTTTTTATGCTCTTCAGATTCAAGGAGTCCCATCTGTTGAGTCACAACGTCCTGTGAGAGAGTTACACAGAAGTTCCTGTGTCCCTAGGCTAATGTACTTTCCTGGTCTACATGACAAGAAATGAGTATCCAGTGAAGTGCTGGTAAGAGGAAGATATATATATATATATATATGCGTGTGTGTGTGCATAAAATATTAAATGTACATGTACAATAAATGTGCATATTGGTGTACACCTGTAGCTCCAGCACTTACAAGCTGAGGCAGCAGGATCACAAGGAGTTCAAGATCAGTCTGGTCGATATACTGAGTTCTAACCAAGGCTATGGCTAACAAGACCTTGTCTGTCTAAACTACATCCCCCACTCCCCTTCCCTCCAAAACAGATCCCCACTGGTGGCTCAGTGGTTATGGCGTTACACTGCTAAACCCTGAAAAAAAAAAAAAAAAAACAGAAAAAAGATGGTATTTGACGGATCCATTTCAGGGAGGGAGATACAGTGAGGTACCCACACCACTATCTACACAGAATTCAGGGTACCACCTGAATGATCACTATAGAGATAAAGACCTGAGGCCGTTCCTGGACAGATGTTCTCTGCAATATTCTCTTTTTGATCTATATGGACCAAAACCCCAAGGAAAACCCTAAATTGACCAAGCTGTGCCAGGTTCAAAGTTAATAATTATATTGTAATTTCCATTCCAAAGGTTAAAAAACAAAACACAAATTTCACCATAGTTATCTGGTATGATTGATTGGACTGGAGGACTCAGAGGGAGGGTAAGGGGTGTCATGACAGTGTAAAGGGTGTCAGAGTGACGTAGGGAGAGGCCAGGGAGGAATGGGCAGCTCATAACAAAAACTTTCCCTCTCTGCAGGAACTGTATGGAACCAGACAACAGCTGTGGTCAGTACTAGCACCCAACCAAACGGAACAAAGTACAAAAGCTACCCTGTCCCCAAAATAAGTATTGGAAGCGCCAGGACTATGGTAAGAAAACAGTCTGTGATTGACGAACTGGAAGTGAGCCTTACACGGAAGACCCCCGCCACCCCCAGGCTGCAGGACCCTTTTCCAATGCTTTTCCTTAAAGAAGTGGCTCTGGTTTCTACAAGCAACCACCCCCACAGGCTCTACATTCCTAAATCAAGTCTCCTAACAAGGTGATTGAAGGGCTATGGGGAACAACCCCCAGAGACGTCCACAGAAACAGAAAAGCAACTTCATTCTGTGTTCTACTCCATCGATACCTACGCTTAACCGTACCAGTCCTGAGAGCTGTAACTTCTCCAGGAGACAAATGTATCTCTCCTGGCAGCTTATGGTTTTAACTCAGAAAACAAAGAACCTAAACAACGTCAAAAACGAAAGGCCTTCACCCTAGGAAGGAATCGTTCATTCATATATCTCCCAGCTAACATATGCACCCCCACCCCATTAAGACACAGCAACAGATGAGCTGACAAATAACTTGTAATTATAGACATAAAGGGGAATGCTATTCGGTCACAATGTGGATGGACCTTGAAAACCCGACAGAACGTGAAAGACGCCACACATACTACAGCATTCCACCACACAGGATGTGCAGAACAGGTCAATCCAGAGATACAATGCAGACTAGAGGTTGTCAGGGCCGAGGGTAAGGTGGGGGAGGGGTGGAAACAGGGAGTAACTGGTTAATGGGGACCATTCTTTGGAATGATTCAACTGTTTTGGAAGTAGATAGCGGTGGTGGTTGCACAACACTGACCCCACGCACAGTGATTCACTTGAAAACTGTTGATTTTGTTACGTGAATTTCAACGCACTTGACAATCTATCAAACCGCAGAGCCTGGGTGGCTGAAGGAAGACGATCCTGAGTTCAAGCCCAGCCTGACCTACACTGTGAGATCCTGTCTCGAACAACACAAAACTCAATTATTTTCGGGTTTTGTTTCTGTTTGGTTGTTTGTTTCAGGAAGATGATACTCAGGAGCAAAATAAGACCCATCTGTGCGAGGGCTGCCCTTAAGCTCTAAGGAGAGAGGTAAGATTTCCACTAACAAATTCTGCTCTTCAGCGTGACATGACGTGAAGTGCTAGGCTGTACAGGCTGACCCTGTGCTGTCTGTGCCTGCGAATGCTTTTCTGAAAAACAGACAATGATGGGAAGAAAGGGAAGAAACCAAAAATGATAGAAGCTTTGCCAAATTTAACAGAGGAGGAGCGATTCCCCCTACAGCACCGCACCCAATCTGGCACCAAGAGTAACGCTTCAATTAGGGTTTTGAAACGCCAGCCCAAGCTAGAATCAGCATAAGCAGGCTTCTCGGCCTGGACTAAGGAAGAGCAAGCCACTCAGCAAGAAAAGCTAGGGTGCTCCATTTGCTGCTCATGTCAGCATCGGAACCACCCTTTGGTCAGAAGCCCTGAGCTGGCTCGGATCAGCACCAGTGACTTCTTCGTAGGCCAGCCAGCCTACCCTCATGGCCTTCTCAGAGCTCAGATCTGCCCCTCCTCCTGAGGGGTTCCGACTTCATCCCTGTCTTCCAAGAATCTTACCTCCAATAACAGGCCACCAACGTGCTATGCCTTACATCATTGAAAGATATGAGCCAGGATGCCCTCAGAAGTTTTCCTTTGTCCACCCTGAAATAAATAACCTGCTGGGCCCTTCTCCCTCTGGTGCTAGTTCAGTAACCTGTGATCCCTGCACACATTGGTGTGCACACAGTCTCTGGCTCCTGACTCTACTGCGGGGCAGAAATAAGGCCCACATGCGCCAGTCATGCATCGATATGCAGGAAGAGTCATCCAGAGCACCCACCATACCTACCCTCTCAAAGACCCTCAAGTCGCCTGGCACCATTGCCTCTGCCATCTTCTCAACATTCAACTCGTCACAGGTGTCCCTCAGCTAAACACCAACACCCCCCATCACCCTGTCCATGTTAGCCACGGACTTCCCTCCCGAAGACACTCAACTCTTTGCAAACAAACCTCTTTGAGACCCCCCTCCAACCAGGCCTCATCCGCCCCGGACCCCCGAAGCTAGCCCAGGCGCCCTCCCCTTACCTGCGGGGGCTCAGCCCTTACTGACAGGGGGCTGGGCAGCGCCTGGAGGAGCAGGAGCGCCATGCCACCCAGGAGCCTTCTCCTCTCCATCCCCCTCCTGCTCCTGCTCCTCCGCCACGGCGCCGCCACCCCTCCTCCTCCCTCTCTTCTTCCCTCTGCTTCCTTCTTCCCTTCTTTTCCTGTTTCGCTCAGCCCTCCCGCTTCCGGCTCGGCTCCACCCCGCCCCAGACAAAAATGCCCGCCCAGATGCAGAGGTGGATCTCCAGCTCCCGTGCCTCATTGGCTGTTGTTTTTCGTCCATTGGCTAAAACAGCTGTGCGTCAAATACTAGTCCCACCCTCGTGCTTGGTGATTTGGCCAATGAAAAGTGGGAGGAAGCCGGGCCATCTTGATTGCTTCGAGGTGTGTGAACGTTCGATCGCCCCGCCCCACAGAGAGTGGCGGAAGTTAACAGGGGCTAAGGACACGACCACCGATGCATTGAAAAGGGTTGGCGTATTCAGCCATTTTGAGTGTGGCGGAAGTGTTATGTTCCCAGAGTTAAGGGGAGGTAAAAAAGAAAAAAGTGGTGAGGTATAATGATTCTAAAGTGTACTTCTACAGAGTAAAACAATTGCAGTCTATAAACCTTTGGTGCTTTTCATATTAAAGTACAGGACGCGCTAATATCAGGATCCCTTTTCCAAGCTCATTACCCAAGCAGCAGCTTAGATTCATTTGAGTTCCCTATTAAATGGCACCTCTATTAGAGATAGTGCTCTGCCACCCCAAGTTTCAAGGACAAAACTCTTATGACGCTTTGCAGAATCATTGCTTCATCCATGTATCTTCCGGCTAAATGAAAATCCCTTCCCTATGCCCTCCACCCTCTCAAATCCCATCCACACACACCGCAATGTCAGTACTAGTCTACACAAACCCACACATTACCATGTAGCCGCTTCACCTTTGAGAATACTTGTCCAACTGGGCAGGGGGACGTATCACTCTGTGGTAAATGGCTTGCACGGGCAAGGCCCTGAGTTCAGACCCCAGTATGGGCCATAAGGAATGTAGAATGCGAAGAGATACAGGAAAGGAGGGAAGAAGAAAGAAATAAAAGATTAGACTTCAATTATTTACAGGATGTATTAGGTTAGCTATTTGATGTAGGGTCTCCCATGTCGTCCATACAAGCCAGGAACTATGTGACTCAGGCTGCTCTCAACATTATGAGTTAGTAGTTTCCATACAAAGCCCTCTTGTTCATTACAATGGCTTTCAACAACCCACAGGCCAATTCAAAGAAGGCAAAGACGTTAGAAAATGAGGATGACGAGGGTCTGATGGAACCCTTGAAAGTCCCTGGCCTGGGGATGGCAGACCTCAATCGTAGAATGCTTACCTGACAGGAAGAGAACCTTGGGTTCCACTTTGGAACCTCAAATAAAAATCAAATCATCTCAAAATCCTCCTAACTTTAAGACTTTTCCATAAGATGGTAACTGAGTTTGAAGCCATTCTGTTCTACAGAGTGAGTTCCAGAACAGCCGGGGCTACGTAAAAATATCCTGTCTCAGAAAACAAAAACAGAATAGTCATCTGTGACGACAGGCATGCCGAGGCTTAAAGATTAAGAAAGCGAAACAAAAGCCGCTCTTTACAGAGAATACAGTGAGAAAAACTTCCCAAGTTCTGATGTTTCTTTTCCAGTTTGTTTTTGAAAGAGAAAAGCTGAAGTCAGGTTTCCCATCTTTTAAACTGGCTGAAAAGCAGACATTTCTGCTCATGTACCATCCAACATCACATTTTCCATGTTATAACAAGAATCCTGTAAGCATACTAAGCAAGAGAATCCAGAAACAGAAGGCCCATAGTATGACTTGGCCACAAATGTCTAAAGCAGACAAATCTGAAGACAATAAAGGGATGAGGGATTGGAAGAGGATGTGGCTGCTGATGACCTTGGGCTTTCCAGGAGGAAGAGAGGAAGTGTTCTGGATTTCAGTAGACAACTGGACTGAAAGGTACGAAACCATACAAGTTAAAGGGCACTCACAAGTCTGAAGTGAAGCGATAAAGAGTCCAGGATAGCCTGGGCTCCATCAAAAGGAAAACATCAATTTCATGGTGTCTGAGTTCCATTTTACTTCTTAAGTGGGTGTGGGGTTAAATGGTAGCTGGGATCTTGGCACGCTGTCTCCTTTAGTCCGACTGTGTGGTGTCAGATGGATACCAGCAGTGTTACAGCCCCAGGCCCCACCTCAGACCTACAGAACCGGAAGCTGGGATGAGCCTTTCCACCTGTTTTCGCAACACCTTCAAGTGACCCTGGTGAACATTCTTCCCTTTGAGGCAGGGCTGGAACATGCTATGTAGAGCAGGGTAGACTCAAACTCATGAAGATCCACCTGCCTCTGCTTCCCAAGTGCTGGAATCTTTAACGACCTGCCCCATGGGCCTAGTATACATTTCTAAAAGTCACAGTTTCGGGATAGGGGAGACATGTTAAAAGTCTACATGACACATGTACAGTGTCTGTCACATACTCTAGTTTTTCTTTTTATAATCCATTAAGAAATGTAAACGTTTTTGTTCCTAAGTGCACAAAAAGAAAAAAAAAAAAAAACAGAGAACAGGTGAATTTGAATGTCATGGCTCACCAATTCCAGCCCTAGGGCAATATATAATCCACTCCAGTAGACCTGTGGAACAGCAGCACAGATTGGTGGATTCTTCTCCATTATTAAGGAAATCAGACAGGTTCCCTCACAGTTGTGATACCCCCTGGCATGCCAAGGCCAGTGCTAGATCCTGCTTCCCATCAGGAGCTAGGAGCTTAATTTGCAGACAGCGTTTCATGTTCTTTCAAATCATTTATTCAATTCATAACAGTGCGTTTGAACAGAATCAGCAAATCTCGGCAGACGAAGCACATATACACACCGAACCCAGGGAAGCCAGTCTCCCAAGGGCTCAAGGAATGGCCCTCCTTAGGTTCCTCGGTCCCGGTGGACTTTCTCTCTGAGGTATCCAGGTGAAGCGCCCATCCCATCAGCACTCAGCTCTCTCTTTGATATGTGACCTCACAGGCTGAGGAAGGGAAGCCAGCAGGATATCATCCCACTGAAGTATGTGGCAGTACTGAGTGGTGCCTTCACTCGCAGTAAAACAGAGAAGGCAACGAGAGAAGAGACCTCTCTAAAGGTCCCAGAAGTAGATTTGGATGTGATTCTAAGACAGAATAGTCATTTTCAAAGGGGGAGAACTTGATGTCCCACACAACATCAGTGAAGTTGCTGTTTGTCTGTACACTTTTTTTTTTTCCTTATTTCTTCAAGACAAGGTTTCTCTGTGTAGCTCTGGCTGTCCTGGAACCCACTCTGTAGACCAGGCTGGCCTGGAACTCAGAGATCCACCAAACTCTGCTGTCCAAGTGCAGGGTTAAAGGTGCATGCTTCCCTATACGCTTCCCCCCTCCACACATACACTTTTTTTGTTGTTGTTGTTGTTTTTCGAGACAGGGTTTCTCTGTGTAGCCCTGGCTGTCCTGGAACTCACTCTGTAGACCAGGCTGGCCTGGAACTCAGAAATCCACCTGCCTCTGCCTCCCAAGTGCTGGGATTAAAGGCGTGCGCCACCATCGCCCGGCTACACATACACTTTTAAGGCTGTGGTCCTGGCAGATTCCCACTCAGAGGTCCCTGTCCTCTCTGTACACTCCAATCTCTTTGGTATGAGACCCAATGGGCTGAAGAAGGGAACTATTTGTCCATGTTTTGGGTTTTTTGTTTGTTTATTGTCTTTTTTAGTACAAATAACTCCAAGGACTTAAAAAACTCAAATCTAGCAGCATTCCAGTGACACAGTCCAGTCAGGGCACAATGGGGAAGGGTAGAGATGAGTCCCCAAGAGGATTCACACTGTCCCTTCTTTTCCTCCTGAATAGGGAGCTGGATAAATAGCTCAGTAGTTAAGAGCAGTAGCTGCTCTTCCAGAGAACCAGGGTTTGATCACAGTGGCTCACAGTGGTAACTCCAGTTTCAGAGGATCTGACATGCTCTCTGACCTCTGTGGGCACTGCATGCAGAGATATATATGAAGGCAAAACACCCATACCCATAATTTTTTTAAAAATAAAATGATAAAAAGCTGCTTTTTTTTTTTTTTTAGGTCTTTTGAGACAGTGTTTCTCTGTTATAGCCCTGGCTGTCCTGAAACTCATTCTGTAGACCAGGCTGGCCTCGAACTCAGAAATCTGCCTGCCTCTGCCTCCCAAGTTCTAGGACTAAAGGCATGTGCCACCACTGTCGGGTGATAAAAAGCTTTTTAAAGACTCACACAGTTAAACATTTCCCTTGCTTGGGAAGGGTGAAGCAGGAGAAGAGGAAGGGATTGGTGTATCTTCTGTCCTGACTGGACAAGAATCACATGCTTTCTAATTACTCTAAACTGTGTGAGCATCTCCCAGACACCAGCGACCTCTGCTGAGAAGGCCTCAGCTTCTGGTCCCAAGGGACAGGGTCAAGGACAAAGCAGACAGAATACTTTGTCATTGTTCCCTCGTTCACATTTTTGAGTCAGGCTCTAACTCAGGCTATCCTGGTATTCCCTATGTAGCTAAGGCTAACTTTGAACTTTTAGGGTTTTGTTTGTTTGAGACAAGATTTCTCTGTGTAGCCCTGGCTATTCTGGAATTAGCTCTGTACACCAGGCTGGCCTCAAACTCAGAGATCAGCCTGCCTTTGCCTCCTGAGGTTAAAGGTGTATACTACTACTGCCTGACTTTGAACTTCTAATCCTCCTGCATCTACCTCTTAAGTACAGGGATCACAAGCATAGAAAACTATGTCTGAATCATATGATACAAAGAATTGAATCCAGAACATTGTGAATGGTGGCAAACACTTCCAACCAAGCTATACCCCCAACCACCTTGATCTCCTTTTTAATTTGTGTCCTCTGGAGTCCAGTAAATTAGGTGCTTATATAGAAACAGGAACCATCCCCCCACACTCTATTTCCCCATGTAGCCTGGCTTTCAGACCTTACTGCAAAGAGGAATGTAGACACAGGTATGAACAGCTGGCAGGGAAAAGCTGGTCCACACAGCTTACGAATCAGTCCTTGTAGGCACGGAGCACTTAGAGACCCTTATTAAAGTAGGCAAAGAGGACTTGTTCTCCATACTTGGCCTTGATGGTGTCCTGCAGCTCTGGCTCTAGATAGGAAACTGGTAATTTGCTGAAAGGAAAACCAGAAGTGGATTATGAGGATGCTACTAAGACAATCAGCAATTTACCCTGAGAAAAAAACCCACCCACATATCACCTCTAAGAAGTCCATCCTAGTTAGCATTAACTGTCAACCTGACATAGCCTAGAGTCACCCGGAAAGTGAGTCTCAACTGAGTAACTGTCTTTATCAAGATGATCTGTAGGTGTGTCTGTGAGGAATTGTCTTGGTTATTGGCTGATCTGGGAGTATCCAGGCTGGGCGGCACCATTCCCTAGGCAGGTCCCTTGGGCTCTCTGAGAAAGCTAAGTATGAGCCTGTGTAGACAAGCCACCAAGCACCATGCCTCCATGGCTTCTGCCTCAAGCACCTGCTTGAATTCCTGCTTTGCTGCCCTGCTCTGCCCCACCCTGCCCTGCCACAGATGTACTAGCCAAATAAATCCCCCCCCCCAAGGGAATTGTCTCTCAGAAAGATTTCACACAGTCCTCCAGGATGATACCAAGTCTGCTTAGAGGTCCTTGGCCCTCTAAACTCTACTGTCACTTCAGGACCCTCGAGGGGCTGCTGCATCTTTGACCCTCTTTCCAACATAGCCACATTGGACAGTCTCTACTGCTTTCCATGAACAAAACAAGAATAACAAAGTTAGGGTTGGAGAGATGGCTTCCAGAGGATGCTAATCCAAATCCAGCACCCATGTCAGGAGTTCAAACCCGCTCTCAACTCAAGGGATCCAAGGCCCTCTCCTGGCTGTTGCAAACGCCAGCACACAGAGACACAAACACACAAATAAAACAAATCCTTCTTCCCCTAAGTAGCTCTTAGTCACAGTGTTTGCCCTAGCAACAGAATGAAACTAGGAGAGTCCATTCTAATTTTTTAAAATACCACCCACCCCATTTTGTGTGTGTGCATGCATGTGTATGTGTGCGTGTATGGGTGAGGCCAGAGATCGCCATCAGGCGCCTTTCTCAGTTGTCCTCCATTTTATTGGGGGGGGGGCAAGGTTTCTTACTGAACCTGGAACTCACCAATCTAGCTAGGCTAGTCAGTCAGTGAGCTTCAGGGATATACCCGCCCATGCCTCCCTGACACTGGGGTTAGAAGCACACACTACTACACCCAGCTCTTTTACATGGATTCTGGGTGATCTAACTCAGATTCTAGGGTTTGCATGGCAAGTACTTTACCAACTGAGCCATCTCCCAGACCTTTTCTTAAGTTTTATGAGACAGGGTTGTAAAAAAAAAAAAAATTTTTTTTTACTGCTTTTGTTTGCTAGGGTCCATATATCCCAGTCTGGCCTTGAACTTTTTTTAAAGATAGATTTATTTAGTTATTTAGTTATTTATACATACATACATACATACATACATACAGTGTTCTGCCTGCATGTATTCCTACAGGCCAGAAGATCTCATTACAGATGGTTGTGAGCCACCATGTGGTTGCTGGGAATTGAACTCAGGACCTCTGGAAGAGCAGGCAGTGCTCTTAACCACTAAGCTATCTCTCCAGCCCCTAGCCTGGACTCTTGATCCTCCTACTTCAACCCCTGGCCCTATCCCCAGTGTGGGATTACAAGTTCAATTCCTGATCTTTACAGCCAAAATTATTACCAGTCTCTGTATCAGAATAAATGTCACATCACCTAGATGGACTATAGTCCCTGGCTTTAACACCTGTGTTTTCCATGAGTCTGAAAGCATAGTGCTCAGGACTCGGGAGGTCCCTGGCAGATGGCCATGATCCCGCACAGAGGGTGGAATGACTGCTACCATCTCAGCTCATGCACAGCTACACCTGTGTCCTGGAACCAGCCTCCAGCTGACCCCAGGCTGATGGCCCCACTCCCTCATCTCTTCCCCCACACTTCCTTCTAGGAAACACAGAGTAAGCGGAGGTACAAGCCCATGCACAGACCCAATCATGAGCCATAATAAGCAGAATAAATGCTTCATTCAACTTTAAAGGCCAGATCTGGGCAGAAGTGGCCTTGCTAACGCACAGCCAGCAGGACAAGATGCCTCCTGTCGTTCCCCACCATGTCTCTAAGACATTGGGTGAGAACGCTTACTCCTGGTTTCTCTCCCAATGCCTCAGAGTCCTGGCTGGTGTCCCATTTGCCCCGAGTTAGAAGGCCAGAATTTAGGCAGATGCACTTGGAAGCATCAACTTTCCCGCTCACCCCCCACGCCCCAAAGCAGGTCAGTATTGGAGTGTCTGATAAAGCAAAGCAGGCAACAATTGGCTGATACCATTCCTGAGGGAAGAGCCCACAGGCCACTGGCACCATGATGAGGAGGCTGTAAGAAAGGAGAGGAGTGTTAGGGACATGTCCCAGAGGCCTGCCCACACCCTGTCCCTGAGCCCACACACCTGACCTACCTTCCCTCCAGCCCTTCTCTATGTCCTGTAGAGACAGGGTCATCGTGTAGACTAGGGGCAGGGGCTGGCTGAGGATGGTCCTGAGCTACTGATCCTCCTGCTCCTGCTTCTGCTGGGATGACATCCCTGTGTGCCACCGCCCTGGCTGGGAATTGAACCCAGGGTCAGGTGCACACTAGGCAAGCATTCTGCCACTGAGCTATCATGTAGAAACCTCATCATGACTTGGTGATAGAAATCTGTGTCCCCTCTCCCCTCACTCCAACCTCTGCTTCACACCTGCAGTCAAATGGGGAAAGAATAAGGGTGTGACTGAGGAAATGTAACTAAATGACTGACATAACTAAGGAGAGTAGAGAGCAGACCAAGGTCACAGGGGCCTGTGCCACACAGGGAAAAGAACTATCACCAGCAGGACACAATCAATGACATCCCAGTCAATGACAAACTGCTAAGAACACAGCGTGCCATTTTTTTCCGTCTGTGAGGCTGAGATGCTGAGAGCCCCAACCAATCTCTGCCTCCTCATTCTTACTTCTCTAAACCTGCCCTAGACCTGAGGGACAGGGGACCCTGGGAAGAACCCCAGTTCACACATCTGGGTGTCACAGCCAGCAGAGAGCTCACACATCAAGAGGATATACTCACAAGCAGCCACACAGCACGACCTGCAGTGGAGCATGCAGCACTTTCACCTTCTGCTCAGAGGGGAGAAAAAAACAGAGAAAGACGCCCACGAGGGACTTAGATGCCGCAGAGCACCCCCTGCACCTACCCCGCCAGAAGAAGCTAGAGGCTAGATCTGCTGCCCTGAAGGGGAAAGGTGTTCCCCTGGCTCTCTGCAGACAAGGTCAGGAAGCCTGCTTTCATATCTGAAATAGAGGCCGGTAAAGGCTGGCACAGGCTCTGCTTGAGTAAGATGAGGTGGTAGCTACTGGGAAGGAGGGGAAAGCCAATTTCTAGGGAGTTAGGCAGGGAGCATGACCTACCTTCATCAGGGGCAGTTTCTCCAGCCTCTCCATGATGACTGGCAACAGGACTGGAAGAGACAAACAGCCAAGAGAGAAGTCACACTCCCCAAACTCACAACTGCAGGCAGATCACAGCCTGAGGGGCCTGCCGTCCCCCCAAGACTCTGCAGAAAATACTTGCCATTGGGAGAAAAACAGAGACTGCACAGGCACCACTACACAGACTCTCCCCCAAATCCCAGAGAAAGTACACTTCCCGAAAATGTGTTTACCGACAGAAGGCAGACACACACCCCTGTACCCGAAGCATCCTTCTCAAGATGAAAACTACTTTGCAGGCTCACACAAACACATTTGTAACCTACTCTGCAATACGACCCTGCTGAGATCCAGGGCGGGCCATTGTCTCTGCCACTGTATCCCAGGTACCTCCCACTATTGCTCAGTATCACTAGCTAAATGAGGTTAACTCACTTCCCCAAATTAGATGAACTGATAGAAATGGGAGGAACGTGTGTGGATCCCCGGGGCTGTCAGCTCTCACAGAAAGCTTGAGAAAGTATGCCACTTGAAAGCTGAGATGACCAAAGCCTCGACCAGGTAGTCAAGGGTCCCCGCAACACAGGAGGTGTTCCCCATCTTACTCATTCCAGGGGCTGCCATGGTGATCCGAGAAATAACCACTTGTGTGATGCCCACAGCCGCAGCTCTCTGGGGGCAGAGAAGAGCTGTCAGGGGTCACTTATCCAGAGTTTGTGGGCTACAGAGGTGAGGGGGAGCATGGCCAAGTCTGAGCAGGTAGAGGGGATGGATGGACCCACCCAACTCGCCTGCCTGAAACAATTTGGGAAACCTGTCTGAACAACTAAATGGGGGGCGGGGGGAGGGATGCCAAACCTGTAATGGCACCCGGGGCATGTGTGAGCCCATCTAGGAGGGACAGGGTCAAAGGGGGAAGTCTCTCCCCCTGCTTACCTGAGAACAGCCAAGCTCATTTTGGTTCCTGTCCTTCACACAGATGCCCTGGATGAGTTCCCTAGACGACAGAAGTTTCTGGACATTAGGAAGTAGACACACACACACACAAAAAGAAGTAGACACAAGCCAGGTGGTGGTGACGCACACCTTTAATCCCAGCACTTGGGAGGCAGAGGCAGGCGGATTTCTGAGTTTGAGCCCAGCCTGATCTACAGAGTGAGTTCCAGGACAGCCAGGACTACACAGAGAAACCCTGTCTCGAAAAACCAAAAAAAAAAAAAAAAAGGAAGTAGACACAAGAAGCCTGCCTGGCAGGTGACACATCAGGTCACCAGCTCCAAGGACTGATACAGGAGGAAGTCCCCTCCTGCAGCCTGGCCCTTCGGTCTCCCTTCTTCATCCTTGTGGATGGTATCTCAGAAGTGATGCTGAGAAGAGGCCAAGAAAGCCAGCCCTGGATCCACACTGCCTGACTGGATTCCTGAAGCTGTAGGCGTATGTGTGACCGACCTTAAGAGTGGTCTTTAACCCTTCCAAACCTCAGTTTTCCTAATGTGGAGAATGGGATAATCCTGCCACCTACTTCATGGAACGTAATGAGAATTAAATGAGCTACTGAACAAGTTCTGAGACCAGTGCCTGGCTTAGTACCTATCCCTCATACAGTAGCTATTCTGTCTAGACAAGCTCTTGGCGTCCCTCAGTCGGAGACCAGGTAGATAGACACACTGGTTCATCTGCTTGGAAAGCACGGCAGAGCAAGGAGTAGAGCAGAGTAGAGACATGGGCACACACGGCACTCTGCAAGCCCTTTCACAGGGGCTGCTGTGGAGAGCCTCCATCTGCCAACAAAATATGGCTGTTACAGACAACGGTGTCAGCAGCATCTAAGATACCCAGTCCTTACACCACATGTGTTCTAGAAAAATACAAAAGGGGAAAGAAAGAAAACAGAAACTGGGCTGGGGATGCAGCTCAGTGGTCATCCTTGGCTAGCATGCCTCCAGGCTCAATACCCAGCATGTCAAAGAGAAAAAATAGAAGAAGAAGAAGAAGGAGAAAGAAGAGGAGGAAGAAGAGGAGGAAGAAGAGGAGGAAGAGAAGGACAAGGAGGAGGAGGAAGAAGAGGAGGAAGAGGAGAAGAAGAGGAGGAAGAGGAGGAGGAGAGGAGGAGG
>NW_021604568.1:6298285-6307347 GCF_004785775.1 Grammomys surdaster | reverse complement strand
GAGGAGGAGGAGGAGGAGGAAGAGGAGAAGGAGGAGGAGGAGGAGAAGGAGGAGGAGGAGAAGGAGGAGGAGGAGAAGGAGGAGGAGGAGAAGGAGGAGGAGGAAAAGGAGGAGACGACAACGATGACATTATTTCTGGTAGTGCACAACTGTAAGCCCAGCACTCCAGAGACAGAGGCAGATCAGTGCAAGCTCTAGGCCAGCCAGGACTACACAGTGAGACACGGCCCAGAGGCTGAGTGCACATACTGCTTTTGCAGAAGACCTAAATTCAGTTCCCAACACCCACATCAGTTTCACAACTGCCTGTAACTTCAACTCCATAGAGATCCACTGTGTCCAGTCTCTGTGGGCACCTGCACTCACATACACATACCCACACATACATACACATGATTAAAAATAAAATCTTTTGTCAGGCATGGTGGCGCATGCCTTTAACCCTAGAACTCAGATGGCAGAGGCAAGTGGATCTCTGTAAATTCAAGGCCAGCTTGGTCTACATAGTAAACTCCCAAGTCAGCCAAGGATACAAAGTAAATCTCTCTCTCTTAATAAAAAAAAAAGACTCTAGGGCTGGAGAGATGGCTCAGTGGTTAAGAGCACTGGCTGTTCTTCCTGAGGTCCTGAGTTCAATTCCCAACAACCACATGGTGGTTCACAACCATCTGTAATGAGATGTGGTGCCCTTTTCTGGCCTGCAGGCATAATATATACATAATAAATAAATCTAAAAAAAGAAGACAAAAAGCAAAAACTTGCAAGACATAATCGGTTTCTGCATTACCTTTTGTGAACAGTTAGTCTGGCTCTGGGGGACATCTGCCCCCTCCCCTGGCTTCTCAGAGCATCTGGACACTGTGCTAGCATTAGACGCTCAGTTCTGACACATTTCCACCATGAGCTATTCTAAGAGTTTGGGAAGTAGGCAGAGTTTACAGCTCTGACTCTCACTCACTTGGACAGGAGCTAAGCTAGGATACAGCTTTAGGGACAGAGCACAAGACATTGAGCTCAGTCCCCAGCATGAACAAGAAAAAATGGCCGGTCCATACGTCCATGCTTAACCAACCTCGCTCAACACCCAGTACACTAAGTTTAAATCACCCACCACTCTTTGGGCCATTACAGAGGAATGGCGGCCCTTAAGGACCTTTCGAAAGTTGGGCCCATTGGTCTTCTCTGTACTGCCCAGTCCCAGGAAGCTAGTGGCTCAGCGCCTTGGCCTCCTTCCCGTCCCTGCTAACCCTGTGATGGGGGAGAACATGGCCCCCTGTACTCACTGCTGTCGCATCATTGGAATATTGACACAGTTAGCAGCAGCCACAGCGGCAAAAGGCACCCATCGGCCCACCAGGGGTGGGGCTCTCTGTTGAAGGCAGGGAACAATAGAAGTTATTCAAGCTCATACGAAGACGGGGTAGAAAAGGCCTTGGATTATACAGGGAGAGAGGCAATTAAACACTGCTAGTGACATATGTCCAGACATCCACTCTGGAATCTTCAAACTCCTTATAAGCCAGAAAAGCTGTTTTCTCTGGAACTCTGCTGCCCTCTGGTGGCCAGTGTGCCCACAGCACCCCAGCCACACGTACCTTTGTCCACATGTTCATGCCCACGGCAGTGGCCACCGCAGTGGTGGTAGCTGTGAAGTAGGAGAGGGCCATCTGCCTAGTGAAAGAGAAACGCCAGATGGATGAACACGTAGGTGTTGGGAGTGGTGTCACAGTGGCTCAGGCAAGGCCAGGGACTTTAGTGAGTAACTGGGCTTCAGGACTCGTGTGACCTCTCTAGAGTCATCTCACACCCCCGTTACCATCACTCAGTGCCTAGCACCCTTGGTCCTCTTTCAAAGCATTAAACACATCACACTTTTTTCTGCCTCAGAACCAATGTATATTGCTGCTCCCTGTGGAGAGAACTCTCCTACATGTTTGAATCCTTATGCTGGCTAGTTTTATGTCAACTTGACACAAGCTAAATTCATCTCAGGAGGGACCTTCAATTAAGGAAATGCCTCCAGAAGATCAGGCTGTGGGGAAGCCTTTGGGTCATTTTCTTAATTAGTGATTGATGGGGGACAGCCATCCCTGGGCTTGTGGTCCTGGGTTCTATAAGAAAGCATACTGAGCAAACCAGAGGGAGCAAGCCAGTCAGCAGCACCCCTCCGTGGCCTCTGCATCAGCTCCTGTCTACTGTCCTGCCTGAGTTCCTGCCCTCCCTGCTTTCGGCTATAAACTGTTCTATGGAACTGTGAGTGAAATAAACCCTTTCCTTCCCAAGTTACTTTTCATGATGGTTTCCCCTCAGCAATCGTAACCCTAGCTAAGAACGCTGATCTTTCAGAACGCTGCTGGATGCCATCTCTACAGAAGGGACTTCCCAAGGAGACAGTCTGAACAGAGCTCCACTGCTGTCCTGTCACCACTCATCTCCATGACAACAGCAATGGAAAGCTGGGGTCACTGTAGACTCTTCCAAGTGTTTGGTTTGGTTTGGTTATTGAACAGGATCTCAGCATGTAAGCTGGCCTTGAACTCACAGAGATCTGCCTGCCAGCCCTGTTAGAAGATCTTTAAACAGAGACTGCTATGTTTTATTCATCAGGGAATCTCAAGCCTCTAGAACCTTGCCTGGCACATTAATTCTGGAACTAGAAAGATGGCACGCTTAGTGGTTAAGAGGACCCAGGTTCAATTCCCAGCTCCCACACCCAGTGACTCATAACGCCTGCAACTCCAACTGGAGGGTATCTAACTTCTTCTTCTGGCTTCTGCACACACACGTGGCAATCAGTAACAAAACACACACACAAACAAAAACAAATCTCGGGGCATGAGAGATGGTTCAGTGGTTATGAGTCCTGTTTTAGTTTTGATTTTAAGACAAAGTAGCCCAAGCTGGACTGAAACTCACTGAGATCCCCTGCCTCTGCCTCCTGAGTGCTGAAATTAAAAGTGTGAGCCACCATGCCCAGCTTTGTTTCTGTTTCTTAGTTTAAAGTTATGTGTGTGTACATGTGTGCATGCATGCAGACATGTAGAGGTCAGACATGTGAAGGTAGATCCTCCCGAGCTGGACCACCTGATCTGGGTGCTAGGAATTGGACTTAGAAGCTCTGGAAATGCAGGGCATGCTTTTAACTACGAAGTCATCTCTAGAGCTCAAGAGCACTGGCTGCCCTTGCAGAGGACCCAGGTTGTGCTCCCAGCACCCACATGGTGGCTCACAGCCATCCATAACTCCAGCTCCAAGGGATCCAATGCTCTCTTCTGATTTTTGCAGTCACCAAGTATACATGAAGTGCATAAACAATAACACAAAATAAATAAATCTAAAAAGTAAAAATAATTTTTTTTTTTAAAAAAAGAAAAGAATAGCCAGGCGGTGGTGGCACACGCCTTTAATCCCAGCACTTGGGAGGCAGAGACAGGCGGATTTCTGGGTTCGAGGCCAGCCTGGTCTACAGAGTGAGTTCCAGGACAGCCAGAACTACACAGAGAAACCCTGTCTCGAAAAAAACAAACAAAAAAAAAAAACAAAAAACAAAAAAAAGAAAATAATATATCCATCAAATGAATGGGTATTTTGAAATGGTCTGGGGAAAAGCTAAGTCTCAGTTGGTCTTAATATTTCAGATGCTGGGAAAGGGTAACCTGGTCACCTGCCCAGAGTGGGCCCCACTCAGAAAGAAAAGACAGTCCAAGAGCAGAAGGGCTGCTCAGGGAGGCAGAGGGTAGCCATCTCCTACCTGACTGACGTGGGGGAAGCTGCGTTCCTGTTGGTGTAGTTGACCAAGGCATTAAAGGACTGGTTCACCCACTGCCAGAAGATGACCGCAGGCATTGTCCTAGAGGAAGGGAGGCAGGACAGATGAAGAGGGCCTGGGGTGTACTGGGTACCACAGCCCTGCAGCTCCCAAGACAGTGCCATTCATTTTTATGCCCCCGGGCTTTTGGATGGGACGAGCCCGCCCCCTGGGAAACTCCTCCTCCTCTCACAGGATCCTGCTCTGTCGGGATACTTTCCTTCTTGAAATTTTTCTGACCCTTCTTCTGCCCTTCCTGAGACAATGACTCCATGTGTCCTGTTCCCATCACTCAAAATTCTCCCCCTTCCCAAAACTACTACTTCCCAATCTCCATTATGCTGTGTCTCCAAGAGGGGAGACCCTAAAATATTTAATCCCTGACACCTAGACCACAGCATAGCTCAACAACTAACTAATGAACAGAGAGGGGTAGAGGACTCAGAGGGGGAAGGGAGGGAGGGAGAGTCAAACATCAAAAGCGTATTCCCCTCCCAACCAAGAAGAGCAAGAAAGGGGCTTTCTGTTTTTCATTTGGGTATCAAACATTCAAAACATAAATACACTGTGGAATTTATACTTTTAAGAATTTAGGGAGCTGGAGAGATTGTCTCAGCAGTTAAGAGCACTGACTGCTCTTCCAGAGGACCTGAGTTCAAGTCCCAGCAACCACATGGTGGCTCACAACCATCTGTAATGGGGTCTGATGCCCTTTTCTGGCATGTCTGAAAACAGTGTACTCACATATATACAATTTTTTTTTTAAAAAAAGCGGATCTTCCCACTTCAAATTATTAAAACAAAACAAAAAAGCCTTACTCCTTTAACTCAATAGAAGTAGAGGCAGGTCGAAGAGTTCTAAGTCAGCCAGGGCTACATAGTGAGACTCTCAAAATAGTAAGCCTAGTAAGACTAGTAATAGTACAACACTCCTCGGGATGGCTAGCCGACTGAGCACTCAAGGTCTGTCGGCATCACCATCAGGCCCCTGCAGTTCTGCGTGAGGTCATGAACGGTCACTTAGCCTCTAGAGTCCCATCTAGCAAAGGGAGAAGATAGAGAGCCTGTGTGTAGGGCTGAGAGAGGGGAAAGGCCATTCACAGAAAGAACTTAGCATGGTGTCCATATCCAGGAAGTGACTGATCAAGAGGACTGTTATTACAACTTGGCCCCTCCTCCGTCTTGGACTCACCTGTAGAACTGGAGCATGAAGCCCGTGATGATCATGCCACCGGGGACCTGGAAGGACATCCGCCCGATGACATTCATCTTCTCCCCAGTGTCAGGGTGGAAGGCCGAGTCGTAAAGCTTCTTAGCATACAGCAGCTGCTCCACCTGAGTGCCAGGAGGCACAAGTCCCATCCTGTCACCCAAGGACAGCGTCAGTGACACTCTGACCTGACCCCTGCCTCCTGCCTCCCTGAGACCTCTGCCAGCTCCTCTAGCTCCAGCTTCTCCCTCCCCTAGAGAGCTCAGCAGCTCTCGATGATGGTTATGCTGGTCCCTCCAGCCCCTCCCCCACCACTCACTCACCTGCTCTTTTCCACCACCACCTTGGCCCAGTCCAGCTCCTGCTCGGATGCAAAGACAGTGCGAGGATCCGTGATGTTAAGGAAGTGCTTCACACGCCCCAGGAAAGTGCACTGGTCCCAGCGGGGAGCATCAATGTTAAAGTCGGACAGGTCAGCCTCCATGGTGTTGAAACACAAACTACAGACATAAGGAGAAGAAGAATGAGAGTCGATCCCTTAACCAGTTTTCCCCAGAGGCCTTGGCAGTCAGGGACCCTAAGCATCCCCTGTGATGATCTAGGGGCCTGTAATGCTTTGTATATGCTCGGCCCAGGGAGTGGCACTATTAGAAGGTGTGGCCCTGTGGGAGTAGGTGTGTCACTGTGGACTTGGGCTTCAAGACATTCATCCTAGCTGCCTAGAAGTCAGTCTTCTGCTAGCAGCCTTCAGGTGAAGATGTAGAACTCTCAGCTGCTCCTGCACCATGCCTGCCTGGATGCTGCCATGTTCCTGCTTTGATGATAATGGACTGAACCTCTGAACCTGTAAGTCAGTCCCAATTAAATGTTGTCCTTATAAGGGTTGCCTTGGTCATGATATCTGTTCACGACAGTAAAACCCTGAGACAGGGCCCTTGTGAACGGTGATCATACTAAGCAACTGCCAGTTAGCGTTTCCTGGTCCATGTTAGTACCAGCCTTGTGCCTGATCACACGAAGGGAGACAGTGTCGGCCACAGAGGAGCTCAGTCTGACTCAGCAGCAAGGACTCATCAGAACTAGCATAATACCCCCCTGGTGCTAGCAGAGAAATAGGGAAAGTAGGCATTCAGAACTAAAAGCCCTCTGCGCTTCACCAGGCCTGGCTTCAGAGAAACTGTCTACCGCAGTCTAACCACCACGGCACATCACACCTGCAGTCGGGAAGCAGAGAATCATGAATGCTGGCATCCAGTCTCCTACAGCTATCTACCTCATCTAAGGGGGTTGGGCAAGGGGGGGCCCTGGAAACATCTATGGAAAGGGCGGGGCACAGGCTGACCAGAAGACACACCAGATTTGTCTGATCACAGCAGCTTTCTAAAGCCTTGGCATACAAGTAGGCAGTCTGTTACTCTTACACTCTGGATGCCTGGAAATCCAAAAGGCAGTTCTACTTCTACTGCAAGTCCAAGAAGCAGTCCGCTCCTTCCAGCCACAGCTGCGGTGATCGCTGTCACCTGGGCAACCAAACTTGGGAAGACAGTTCCACAAGTGGTTGTCTTCAGCAGCAGGGGCTCTCTCCTCTCACTGAATTTGCATTTTCACAAAGTGGAAACTTGGATGGGTAAGTGGTCCACAGGACATCTTTCTCATTACCCATCCCAGTGGAAAAGAGCAGGGGTTCTCTTTCATGTCCTTTTCACAACTGTAGCTGCTTATGACCCTGTAGCCTAGCCTGTGACCCTGTAGTCTAGCTTATGACCCTGTAGTCTAGCCTGTGACCCTCTGTTTCGCATCTTTCTGCCACTGTAGGTCTAAGATCAGTGAGCAGTAACCACGTAGCAGCCTAGATGTTATGCTGTCTTCAAATTTCCAAACAATTTAGCCAAAACATCAAATACGAATTCCTTTTTAACTTGTCCTCACTCAAACTTTAAAGCTTTGGGCAGAAAGCCTATTAAACGCCAGGATGGAACACGGATGCCCTCTGGCCCTGTTTCCAGTAGGGTCCTTGCTTCCTTCTGGAAGCTCCAAAGGCAAGCTTCCACCATCTGCATTTCTTTCACATGTTTCAGACTCCAACCAAATGGCCCACTGGGTTCTGCTGACTGGTTTTGAGGGCTTTCATAGCCTGTGGCTCCAAACTCATCCATCCATAGTCCGTCAGCACACCCAAGGCCTGCGAGCCACGTGATCGGGTGGAACACAGCGATAGCCCTTCTTCTTACAATTCTGGGGCTAATTCTTGTTGCAACAACAAAACAAAGTACGGAAGTTAGGAGGGAGAGGGAGCAGGGTATTTTGGCCCATGGTTCATAAGAATGCATCCCACGGTGGCGAGGAAGGTCTGGTGGTAGGAGAGTGAAGTGGCCGGGCACACCGTGTCTGCATCAGGAAGCAGAGAGAGACAAAAGCTGGTGTCCACCTTGTTTCACTCTAGGACCTAAGCCTATGGTTGGTGCCAACTACATTTAAAGCGCATCTTTCCTACCCAGTCAAACCTCTCAGGAAATACCCACCACAGGTGTGCTCAGAAGTGTGTCTCTGAAGTGATTTTGAATGCAGGCAAGCTGACAGTGAAGATGAACCATCACAAGGGTCATCTGCCTCCCCCCACCCCTTAAAAAAAAATACCACCTTACTTAAATATTCACCTGTAAAGTTGGGAAATGTATTCATTTTGCTCAATGGCTGTCCTGAGGCCTAGCACAGAGTATTTAGTGTCCTGGGAGAAAGTCCAGCTTGCCAGCAGGTAGGTATGACAGCTTGAAAGTACAGATGCATAGGCTAGAAGGAAAAGAACAGCATCAGCAGCCCTGAAGTCACTAAAGACTAAAATTTGAAGATAGAGGGAGAGGAGAGGAGGAGAAGAAGAGGGGAGAGGAGGGGGGGGGCCGGGAAGGGACGGCGAGGGGAGGGGAAGGGGAGAGAGAAAGCATGCTGAGGATAAGCCCTAAAGAACTGCTATGTTTAAGAGGCGAACTACGATAGGTGGTCTCAAAGATGGTGAAGAATGCAGGAGAGGGAGGCAGGCGGAAGCAACGGGTGGGGGATGGAGAATAGAGGTCAGCTTCTACGTTGTTGTAGTTGTTAGGGTGGGAGAGACTTTAGGTTGGTACACTGCAGAAACTGAATCCAAGAGGCCAATATGCCCACAGCACTTCTGCCTGCCCTTAAAATGGTCTTAAGTGACGATCTCTGGAGAAGGCAGAAGCTGAACTGCAAGTACCATTGACAGAATTAAGATTTCTGCCTGCCCACCCCCCCCCCCACCCCCCCCCCCCCCCGCCTCTCTCCTTGATCACTTCCTAGATACAACAGGGAGCTAAAAGGAGTCTAACTGGGAAGTCACACATTTTCTTGGTTTGCAGAGTCATGGGCTGAGAACAGCTTGACTGAGCTCAACAGAGCAAGTTGCCATGCTCCCAACAGACACATGTGTGCACATGCCAGCTATACACCTACATGTACAATGCACATCTACAGAGCCAACCTTCTCTGGCATCTCCTCCCACCTTCAACTTAACATTACAGAGTCCTCTGCCTTTCACACAGAAGCCCCTTTGCCAGGATGCGGCAGACATACACTAAAGTATGTGGGTGACATTTGTTCTCTGTACTATTTATTTTTGTTTTTGTTTGTTTTTTGTTTTTTGGTTTTTTTTGTTTTTTTTTTGTTTTTTTTTGAGAGGGAGAGGCACATGCAATAGCGCACATGTGGAGGCCAGGGAACAACCTCTGGGAATCAGTTTTTTCCTTCCACTATGTGGGTCATGGGAATTGGGCTAAGGCAATCACTTTTGCTTTCTTTACTGACGTCAGGATAGAATGCACACTGTGCTTGGTTGGTTTTTTGGGGGTTTGTTTTTGTTGTTTTCTTTTTTTAAAAAATAAACTATATGGTTCCTCCCCAAATCTACATTATGTATCTGAAACATCACCCCACAAAGGGGATAGTTCCCTGACTCCTTCAGGTCCTCTAGTTCTGAGCCCTCACAGCATCCTGCCCTTCCCCACAGCATCCTGCCCTTCCCCACAGCA
>NW_021604568.1:6288580-6298275 GCF_004785775.1 Grammomys surdaster | reverse complement strand
CACAGCATCCTGCCCTTCCCCACAGCATCCTGCCCTTCCCCACAGCATCCCGCCCTTTCCCACACTGCATCATGGGCTTTTATCATTCACAGGTAGCTATGTGTGTAACATCTGTCTCCCCTGCCCCCCTCCCCCGCAGACTGTAAACGTCTGTAATAGCCACTGCTCTCTCTCCTATGCTCTCTAAAAACTTACTATCGGATACAATTGGGTTCTCTTGGTCTCACTTCTACGTTAAACTCAGAACTCGCCTTGCTCACACAGTAAGAGCAGGTCTGCTTCCCTGAAGTCACACACTGCCGACTGCACCAGTACCGAGCCATATGCGGTCTCTTGGTTTTGTCCACAGTTACTCTGCCTCCTCCCACACAAGCTCCATATAGTCCTTCTGACAGAGAGACAGGTGAACATCAAGCCAACCCAGGCTGAAAATCTAACAAGGTCATGAGGCTGTGACTGGAGCTCACCTGGAGAGGTCCTCTGCCCCCTACAATCTGTTTTCCACCTTAAAAAAGAAAAAGAAGGGGGCTGGAGAGACGGCTCAATCTGTAAAGTGCCATCAGGTAGAGATGCGCACCTGTAACCCCCATGCTGGGGTGGGAAGGTGGGGGCCCAAGAATAAGATTCCTGGAACCCACTCCCAATCTAGCTGAAGGAGCTCGAGGTTCAGGGAGAGACCCTGACTCAGGACTGGAGCTATCTGGTGTTCATTTTTATAGCGGCCAGAGCTCTGGTTGTGGGGAGGGGGATTGAAGAAGACACCCATTGTCCTCCACATGCATACACTCACGAAAACACATGCATATACCAATACACACAACAGCATGCATTCACTAAATAAACTAAAAAGTCCAGAAATGGAAGCACATGTCAGAAACCCCCACGTTTGTGAGGCAAAGCCAAGAGGATCAAGAGTTCGGACCAGGGCTGGAGAGACGGTGTCTTAGTTATCATCTATTGCTATGAAAAGACACCACGCAGACTTTTTTGTCTGTCTTTGGTTTTTGAAGACAGGGTCTCTCTATGTAGCCCTGGTTCTTCTGGAACTTTCTCTGTAAACCAGGCTGACCTCAAACTCACAGAGCTCTGCCTTCCTCTGCCTCTCTCTCTCTCACGAGCACTGGAATTAAAGGCATGTGCCACCACCATCCAGCAGACCACAGCATCTTTTAAAAGAAAGCACTTAGTAGGAGGCTTGCTTAGAGTTTCAGAAGTTTAGTCCATGATCACCAGGGTAGGAAGTGTGACATCCATCTGCCTGGCAAGCATGACACTAGATCAGTAGCTTAGAGCTTATATCCCGATCCACAGGGAGCTGGCAGAGAGAAAAGACTGAGCCTGGCATGGGTTTTTGAAACCTCGAAAGCCACCCCAGTGACACACCTCCTCCAACAAGGCCACACCTCCTAATCCTTCCTAAACAGTCCACTCACCAGTTGAGAACTAAGCATTCAAATATATGAGCCTATGGGGGCCATTCTCATTCAAACCACCATGGATGACTCAGTGGTAAGCTCTTGCAGACAGTTACAAGAGTTAGGTGGTTCCCGCAATCATCTATGACTCCAATTCCAGGGAATCTAACACCTTTGGACCTCTGTGAATACCGGAGGCAAGCAAACACTTAGATAAAAGTCAAAGGAGGCCAAGCATAGAGGTACATACTCTTTGAATCCCAGCACTTGGGAGGCAGAGCCAGCTAGATCTCTGTGAGGGACAGCCAAAGCTACAAATTGAGACTCTGTCTCAAACAAACCAAAATCAACCAAACAAATAAATAAAGTAAAATGTTTCTTTGTTTTAAAACAAGCTCAGACAAGCCTGGGTGATACATTGAAACCATCTCAAGAAGAAAAAAAAAAGGAAAAAGAAAAAAAAAGAAAGAAAAGAAAAAGAGGAGCCTGAAAGGTGAGTAGGTGGGCAAGGGCACTTGTCACCAAGCCTAACAACATGTTCACTCTCCAGAACTACATGGGGAAGGAGGAAACAGACTCCTGCAAGCAGTCCCCTGGTCCACTCATGTTCATGCTGATGGGTGTCAGTCCAAAAGACACTCAGGAACTGTGGGGTCTATTAACACACCAAAGTGTCTGCTGGCCTCCACCTCACTCAGCGCCTGTGGCTCCCTCCAGCTCCTCTCACGCCACCCCTACCCTAAACTCCCTTAGCTCAGGAGAAACAGCATCCCTTCCTCCAGCTTCTCAATCCTACAGAACAACACCCCACCACCCACCACCACCACCACCCACGCACACCATTCAGCCATGCGCTCTCTTGACCCCTCTTCTCTTGACCCCCTCTTTCTTCTTCCTCTCACGGACTGGTTTATTCTGCTGGTCGTGTTCAATGTACTACTTTCTCTCCCTCCTCTGGACTCTTCCAGATGCTTCTAGCTGTACTTTCCATCATATCTACAATAAAATCTTCTTCCCAACCACACCCTGGAGTGGTCATATCCTCACTTTATACACGTGGTACTTGATCATCACATACAGACATATAAATACTCTCTCTCTCTCTCTCTCTCTCTCTCTCTCTTAAATTTTTTTTAAATGAAAGAGCAATTGAGAGAGACAGAGAACACAAGAGAGAGAAGAAATCAAATGAAGCAGAATAGTACTAATCTTTCCTAGAGAAAGCTCATCTTCTCTAGCAAGTGGCACTAAAGCTCAGAACAGAACCACAGATATAGTTCTGAGATAGAGTACGTGCCCTGTAGTGTACTTGCCCCATAGGCACTAGGCCTTGGGAGGTCCAGGCAGCTAAAAACTCTGCAAGACCAGACCAAAGACCACTGAAATAGCAGACTACTGTCAGGTTGCCTAGAGCAAGCAGGAGAAAGACACTAATAATTAAACCAGTAGGGCCAGACCTCTGCTTACAGACACATCTGACTCCAAGGTAACAGTGAAAACAGATACCGTCTCACCAGAGGGAACTCTGAACCTGC
The DNA here is from genome assembly GCF_004785775.1 of Grammomys surdaster. Lineage (NCBI taxonomy): Eukaryota > Metazoa > Chordata > Mammalia > Rodentia > Muridae > Grammomys > Grammomys surdaster. Next base: position 6,295,325 of record NW_021604568.1, on the reverse strand, counting down.
CTTTCCCCACAAAAGAGCCCCAATGTGGAGACCAGCAGATTAGTGGATAACAGGAGAGGAGTCTGTTATCCACTCACCTTGTGCCTCTTTTTTTTCTTTCTTTTCGTTTTTTGAGACAGTGTTTCTCCATGTAGCCCTGGCTGTCCTAGTAGACCACCAGGCTGGCCTCAGACTCAGAGATCCAGCTGCTGTGTCTGCCTCCCAAGTGCTGGGATTAAAGGCATGTGCAGCTGCCGCCACCTGTCTAATCACCTTGTACTTTTAAAAAAAGATTTATTTATTTATTTATTTATTTATTTATTTATTTAATGTATATGAGTGCTCTATCTGCCTGTACACCTGCATGCCAGAAGAGGCATCAGACCCTCTCATTATAGATGGTTGTGAGCCACCATGTGGTTGCTGGGAATTGAACTCAGGACCTTTGGAAGAGCAGCCAGTGCTCTTAACTACTGAGCCATCTCTCCAGCCCCCACCTTGTATGTAAGTCAAGATTCAGAACTGACTTTTTTCTCCAAGGATCTGACACAAGTATGCAGGCAGCAGTTGTTCTGACATTTTTAAAAACTTTGGAGCTGGAGAGATGGCTCAGGAATTAAGAGCAATTGCTGCTCTTGCAGAGGACCTGGGTTCAGTTTTCAGCACCCACATGGTGGCTGACAACCATCCATAATTCCAGCTCCAGGGTACCAAAGACACATGGGGTGCACTTACATACATGTAGACAAAACACTCATATACATAAAGCAAATATTTTTTAAAGGTTTTATAAAAAGTACTTTACTTGATTGTAAAAAGACCTGAAAACTAGCAGGGCAGAGTGGTTCATACTACATATTTGGTGTCCAGGAGCACCCAGGAAGAAGGCAGATCTGTGTATATTTAAGGCCAGTGTGGTCTACATAGCGAGTTCCAGGCTCACCAGAGTTACATAGTAAGACTCTGTCTCAAAACAACAAGGACAACAAACCTGAAAACCCATACTGGAAAAATCTGCCTTTGTTTCAGAAATCTTAACTAGGTTGGTGAAAGAGGTAAAGCCTGAAACCCAGATTAAACTATTAATAATATGTAGCCCTTTCTTTGTGACAGGACTTGCTCTATGTACTTGACATACACGGACCTGTAAGATAGGTAACAGGTACACACGCATCAGTAGACTCCCAGAGATACCACTTCTACCTAAACTATCAGCTGTTAACGAGCTCTCTGTTTACTAACAAACGTAAACAGCCCTGAGGTGAGGGATGTAGTGTAGCTCAGCCGCAGAGTGCTTGCCTACCCTGTACAAACCCCTGCATTCTGAGTTTAGTCCCCAAGGGACAACGGCACTGCTACATGGGCCACAGTGTTTACAAGCAACACTATAAAATAAACAGTTTACAAGTTAGATCAAGTCGGGACTCTATCATTTACAATAACCGATTTCTAGGGCCGTAAGGAAATTAAACCTCGTATTAAAAACATTCCACTAGGAAGAATGCGATTTCCACGAAGGCAGGTTGTACTCCAGTGATGGGAAACCGACCTGCCACAGAGGCAAGGGTAACTCTCCAGTGGTCCTGTGCATGAGAGGTAGCACTTGCAGTCCAACATGGCTTAGCAAAGGATCCCAGACAATCTAACACTCCCGCTGTCAGCTAACCTCAATGCTAGGGACCGATCCCCAACCTCCCTATCGCCCTCTCTCAGGCGATCTCCCCCAACCCTGTATTCTAACAAGAATGTGGAGATTGAGACGCAGCCCACAACTCCTGAGCCCTAAAGCCTGGCACTCGAAGACAACGGGGGTCAGAAGGGAGGAATCCACTGGAGCACTGGTCCGTCTCTCTGGCCACGCGGTTTCTGCAGATGCAAGCCCGGCACGCAGCGCCTGACAGTCCCGTCAGAGCAGAGCCAGGCTCCCTTCGGAGGCGCGGGGATTAGGAATAGCTATGCGTTGGCCTGCACTTGAGGGCTCTTACCTGGGCCCAGAGGGATGCACCCCACGACTGCCACCAGTCGAGGCTGACTAGGAAAGCAGAACCGAAGTGTCGCGGCTAGGCCCTGGAACCACCCCCTCGCCCTACGCCCCCCCTTCCGACCAATCACAGGCCACAGGCTCCGGCCAGCCACGTGGGCGATTTTGCATCTCCCGCTGGGTCGCTCACCAGCCCGCCCCGCCCTCCCGCCACTCCCGAGACCGCCTGCGCAATCGGCGGACGCTTTGGCGCGCTTGCGCACTTTGGGTAAAGAGGAGCAGAACCCCGCCCCGTCCCGCGGCTCAGCTCCTCCGCTGTGCGTGCGAGGGACGTCAGGGGCGGCGCCGCAGCAGTTACCCCTGGTAACGGGGGAGGCAGGAGGAGGAGGAGGCGGAGGAGGAGGAGGAGGAGGGATTCGGCTTGAGGATGGTGAGTGTGGGGGCCCTGGCCCCTCCAGAGCTGACCAGTCACCCCCCCTCCTATCCCCAGGCCTAGGGCGGGGCGCTGCACTTAGAGCCGAGGAGGACGTAGGATGGAGCTCGCCTTGATCTTTGGGGTTCTAGATCGGTTTCAGGGGCGAAGGAGGAGCCCCTAAAGTGGGCCTAAAGGGAGGCCTAGGCCTGGGGAGAAAGGAGGGGTTTACGATGGATCCGAAGCTTGGAGGGGGGACTTGAGGAGTGCTTGGCTGGAGGGGAAGAAGCCTGGGCACCATCATCTTTCTAGGGACTGGTTTGAAGGCGGCTCTGGAGCTGCGGAGATCAGGCCCGGCTCACAGATCTTACTGCACAGTCGACCTCTCGGTGCCTCGGGACTGTGGGGTCCATCTGAGACCCAGCCAAAAGTGGAAGAGTCTGAGCGCCACTCTCTTTGAGATCACCCTGACAGCACCAGGGAGCTGTAACCTAGCTTTCCTAGATGCTCGCGTCTCTGAGTGAGAGGTGTATAGGGAGGGAGTAAGTCCCAGGACAATAAGAGGTACCGCTGGGAATGAATGCCTCTGTGGTGAGTGCGCTCCTGCAGTCCCAACTTCTTCGACGAAAGTTCGGCGAATGGTTGTTGATGAGGGATTTTTTTTGTTCCATATTTATTCCATGTTGATAGAAACAAGTTAACCTCCCGGGTCCTAGCATTTCCTTCAAACTTGCAGTGTCCTTTTGCCTGTGGCCACATGAGGACCAAAGGTCTTCGCCTCAAACTAAAAAGAATGAGAAATAGAGAGTGAGCATCAATTTAATGCAAGCCCTTTCTCCGTTAGCCATAATTAAGGCTTTTCCAAAGTGTAACAAAGTATACGGTGTGTGACAGATTTGACCGGAGACACTCAGTTCCTTGTTGATTTTTTAAAATTATTATTTTGTTTATGTGTATGGGTGTTTAGCCTGCCTGTATGTTTGTGCACCACGCGTGTGTCTGGTGCCTGCAGAGGCAAGAAGAGGGCTTTGGTTGCCTGGAACTGTAGTTACAGATGTCTGGGAACCATCACGTGGATGCTGGGAAATGAACACTGAGCATTGCTGAACATCTATCTGCTTTCCTTGTTGATTTTGTATACGATAGATCGAGAGTCAAAATGAAATTACAGGGAAATGAATATTTTTAGAGGTAGTCAAAGAAAACTTGATTTTAAGGCATTTAGAACAGGTTAGTTGGCTTACTAACTGCTCTGAACCGGTTACAGTTGCTTCCCTCCTACCCCTCATTATTTTTGTGAAAATATTGAGCTACTTCTGTTGACTTAAGAAGAAAAGCCTAGGACTAGGGGGTATAGTTCAGTGGGTAGAGATTTGCTTAGCAAGCATGAAGTCCTGCATAAAACCAAAGATGTTAGTGCCTGCCTGCAATCCCAGCTCAAGAGGTGGAGGCAGGAGGATCAGAAGAAGTCCAAGGGCTACATATTGATTTCCGGGCCAGCCTGGGATATATGAGACACATTCTCAACAAAAGATGAAAATAGTTGGGCAGGGGGAAAATTACACATCTTCTTTAGTCATATTATTGAGCAAGTGAATTTTGACCAAAAAAAATTTACAATGTCAAATTAAGTAGAATTATTTAATCTGAGGTTGTCAATCACACTTCACACTCCTTACAGTTACAGTTATGTCTAACCTCAGGCTAAACAGATTTTAATAAGTGTTTTCTTTTTATTATTTATACACGAGCTGCCCATTTAAAGGCTAAGTTTATTGTAACAAATGAGTACAGATATAAATATTTACACAGAAAATAAACGGATTTGAGAAAGGGGCCCTGTAACCCCTGTAACCTCAGCACTTGGGAGGTAGAAAAAGGAGCAGAAGTTGAAGACCAGCCTGGGCTACATAAGACTCTGTCTCATAATAAGTAGATAATTTTTAAATTAATGAAAATAATTAGAATGGCAATTAAAAGGCCTTGCCAGGCTGTGTGCGGTGGCTCATGCCAGTAATCCCAGCCCTCTCGATGCTAAATTTAGAGGATCACTATGAGTTAAGAGGACAGCCTGGGCTACAGTTAGTTTTTCCAGGTCAACCTCAGCTAGAGGGAGACCCTGCCCCAACAGCCATCCCCTTAAAAGAAAGAACCACATGCCAAACCAAGAGAAAATAACTAGTTATAAATGAGAAACGTGAGAGTTAACTTTCTTCAGTTTATCAATTGAGTCGAGTATATAATTTTATGATTGCTTAATTTATAATTATAGGTCACAGTAAATAAACCACTGCTCATGTTTCTAGGTGCAAATTGGCACTGTATTTAAGTATAAAACAAATTGACTATGTATATACAATAGTTGGATAGCAATACAGTATTCACAGTATTTGGTGCTCAAAACAGCTTAGTGTGTATATACATGTATATATGTATATGTTTATGTATATGTGAGTGTTTTGCCTGCAAACATGAATGTACACCATAGGCATGTCTCATGTCCAAGGAACCCAGAAGAGGGCATTGCATCCCCTGAAGCTACAGTCAGGTTTGAGCCACTGTGTGGGTGTTGAGAACTGAACCCCGGTTCTCCACAAGAGCAGCAAGTGCTTTTTGTATTATTTATTTTATTTTCTATGCTGAATATTTTACCTACCTGTATGTACATATACCACATGAATTCCTCGTGCCTTCAGAAATCAGAAAAGGACTTCAGATCCTTTGGAGCTGGAGTTACATAAGGCAGTTGTAAGCTACCTGGTAGGAGCTAGGAATAAGGCCTGGGTCCTCTGTAAAAGCAACAAGCGCTCTTAACCACTGAGCCATCTCTCCAGGTCCAAAATAATTTTTAAAAAACTATTGGGTTTACTCATTTTATTTGACCTGTACTTTGCCCACCTGTATGTATGTAATCTTGCTGCCCTCAGAGGTCAGAAGAGAGCATCAGATCCCAAGGCACTGGAGTTATGTCTGTGTAGGTTCTAGGAACTGAACTGAGATCCTCTATGGGAATGAAAAGTGTTCTTTTATTTATTTGTTTGTTTTTATTTATATAAGTACTCTGTAGCTGTCTTCAGACACACAGGAAGAGGGCATCAGACCCCATTATAAATGGTTGTAAGCTACCATGTGGGTGCTGGAAATTGAACTCAGGACCTCTGGAAGAGCAGTCAGTGCTCTTAACCACTGAGCCATCTCTCCAGCCTCAAAACAAATGTTTTAAAGTGAACAACAAGAAACTAGGATAGTAAGCTGGTCAGTGGTGGCGCATGCCTTGAGGCAGGCAGATTTCTGAGTTCGAGACCAGCCTGGTCTACAGAGTGAGTTCCAGGACAGCCAGGGCTACACAAAGAAACCCTGTCTCAAAAAAACAAAAGAAAAGAAAAGAAAAGAAGAAAGAAAGGAAGAAAGGAAGAAAGGAAGGAAGAAACTAGGATAGTGGAGTGTGTTGACACACACCTTTGATCCCTTCACTCAGGCAGAAGCAGGTAGATTTCTGAACTAGCCAGCCTGATCTACATAGTGAATTTCAGGCTAGCCAGGGACGTATTATAAAGACCACCCTCCCAATATCAGAGAGGGGGTGGGGGAGGAGAGCTAGGCAAAGGTAGCACATGCCTTTAGTTTCCAGCACTTGGGAGGGAGAAGCATGGGGATCTCTGTGAGGTTTTAGGCCAGCCTAAAATTGTTTTGGACCTGGAGAGATGGCTCATTGGTTAAAAGCTACAGTTTTGCCGGGCAGTGGTGGCGCATGCCTTTAATCCCAGCACTTGGGAGGCAGAGGCAGGCGGATTTCTGAGTTTGAGGCCAGCCTGGTCTACAGAGTGAGTTCCAGGCCTGTCTCGAAAAACAAAAACAAAAACAAAAACAAAAAAAAAAGAGCTACAGTTTTTCCAGGATAGCTAAGGTTATGTAGAGAGAATCCTGTCTCAAAATAAACAAACAAACATAAGCTTGGCAGTGGTGGTGCTGGTCTTTAATCCCAGCTCTTAGGAGTCAGAGGCAGGGAAATCTCTGTGAGTTGGAGGCCAGCCTGGTCTAGAGAGTTCCAGGACAGCAGGGACTGCACAGAGAAAACCAACAAAAACAAACAAACAAACAACAAAAAAAACCAAACCAAACAAACAAAAACAGAAAGGAAGGAAGGAGGGAAAGAAGGAAGGAACAAGAAAATTACTAGTGCAAATTAGTTGAGATTATCTGATTTAACAAATCCATTTTTTCTTCAAACATTTAAGTTATTTTTAGAACTGAAAGTAGAACACTGAGTTTAAACAGTTAGTGACATGTTTAAGTGTGTCATATCTATTATCCCTGGTCTACATAGCAAGTTCCAGGACAGCCATGGCTACATAGGGAAATCCTATCTCAAA
>NW_021604568.1:6279503-6288480 GCF_004785775.1 Grammomys surdaster | reverse complement strand
AGAGAGAGAGAGAGAGAGAGAGAGAGAGACTGGAGAGATGGCTCAGTGGTTAAGAGCACTGATTGCTCTTCCAGAGGTCCTGAGTTCAATTCTCAGCCCTGGCTGCCCTGGAACAAACTCTGTAGACCAGGCTGGCCTTGAAGTCAGAGATGTGACTGCCTCTGCCTCCCAAGTGCTGTGTTAAACACCTGCACCACCACCTCAGGCCACAGCAGCTCTTATGAAGGGAAACGTTTCACTGGGACTGGCTTACATGTCAGAGGCTAGTTCATTATTACCATGGCAGGAAGCATGGTGGTGTGAAGGCAGACACGGTGCTAGCAGCAGGAAGAGACAATGAGCCACAAGGCCTGGGTTAAGCTTCTGAAACCTCGAAGCCCACTCCCCAGTGACACAGTTCCTCCAAGGCCACTCCTACTCCAACAAGCCACTCCCTGTTCACCATAGTGTCCCATGTTTTAAATTTGAGCTGTGGCCAATGCTTTTTTCTTTCCAAATTTGAGAGATTGAAACAAAAAATATTTTGAGCTTCTCTGAACATTTAGGGTCAGCTGCTGAACCCTGGCTTTACAATCACATTTCCTTTTCTTTTCTTTTTTAGCTTATTTTATTTTATATGTATGAGTGTTTTGCATGCCAGAAGAGGGCATCGGATTCCCTGGAACTGGAGGTTTGGAAGCTTCTAAGTCACAATATAGGTGCTGGAAGTAGAATCAGATCCTCTGCAAGAAAGAGCAGCGCTGGGCGGTGGTTGGCGCATGCCTTTAATCCCAGCACTTGGGAGGCAGAGGCAGGCAGATTTCTGAGTTCCAGGCCAGCCTGGTCTACAGAGTGAGTTTCAGGACAGCCAGGGCTATACAGAGAAACCCTGTTTCAAAAAAAAAAGAAAAGAAAAGAAAGAGCAGCAAATGCTCTAAAGTGCTGAGCCATCTCCCCGACCCTCACTGGAGGATTCTAGGGCCATTGCTCTACCATCTTAGCAAGATACAAAGATGACAGTCATTTGGCACATAACCAATCACTGTTGTTTACCATGAACTCAATTCATCAATTATTTATGGACTACTTCCTTCTTACATGTAGTTACCGTACACACACAACTTTTTGTTCATTACATGTATTTTTGGGGTCAGAAAGTGTTAAGTGAAAAAAATTTTTATCAAAAACAAAAAAAAAAAGGAGGAGCTAGGGAGATGGCTCTGCAGTTAAGGTCACCTGCATACAGGCAGGTAAAACATTCATACACATAAAACTTTTAAATAAAATAAAAAGAAAGTGGCTCCAGAATTAAAGAAAGCTTGCCATTCTCTCATTGGACCAACATTCAGTTCCCTACACCCACATAACAACACACGACCACCTCTAACTCCAGTTTCAGGGGACCTGACACCCTCTTCTGACCACAGCATCTTCATGCACAGATGTGGTACCCATCCATATACACCTTGGCTTACATGCGTATACATAAAATATGTGTTTTTTTTTTAAAGAAAGAAAATATACCCATAGTTACCCATGATGGCTCATTCCTGTATTGTGAGTTCCCTGAAGCTTGATAAGGAAAGATTATGAGTTCAAAGCCATCCTCGACAAGTGAGTGAGTTCTCTCTTAAAATAAAAAGGGCTTTTTTTAAGAGCTGGTCAGTCTGCCGGGCGGTGGTGGCTCACACCTTTAATCCCAGCACTTGGGAGGCAGAGGCAGGTGGATTTCAGAGTTCAAGGCCAGCCTGGTCTACAGAGTGAGTTGCAGGACAGCCAGGGCTACACAGAGAAACCCTGTCTCAAAAAGAAAGAAAGAAAGAAAGAAAGAAAAGAAAGAAAAAAAGAAAGAAAGAAAGAAAGAAAAAAAGAAAGAAAGAAAGAAAAAAAGGGCTTTTAAAAGGTCTGGGTAACCTACTATGTTCAAGGCCCTAGGTTTAATCCCTAGTTATGTATGTGTGTGTGTGTATGTGTGTGTGTGTGTATGAGACAGGGTCTCTACATAACCATGGCTATCCTGAAATTAACTTCGTAGACCAGGCTGGCCTCAAACTCATAAAAATCCTCTTGCCTTTGCCTCCTGAGTGCTAGAATTAAAGGTTTGTGCCACCAAAGCCCAGCTAACCACTAGTATATACACACATATCACACACACACACACACACACACACACACACACACACCCTCTAAAGAAAAGAAATACAAGAAAAGAAACAGGACTGGCAGAGTGTTTCTTTCCAGCTCTGTACATATGAAAATGTAACGGCTGTTCCGGGCAGCTTCTGCGCGTCCTTCCTTACGGCGTCACCTTACTCAGTCCTCTCCCTGTTCCTCATCAGATTGCACCCTTCTCCTTTCCTGGTGGGGTCAGCACAGCTGAGCGCCGTCTGAAGTTAGAAGCGGCCTCCTGTTCGTCAGGCTGGTATCTGCTGAGAGGGCCCCACTCGTCCTCAGGAGCGCTCTGTCTTTAGTAGAGAGATGATGAGAAGGAGAACAAGTCTCGGGTGCAGATGAGGCGTCTCAGTGGGGGAGGGGCTTACCTCTAGCCGGACGGCCTGTGTTTATCCCCAGGGCCCACATGGATGGAAGGCGTGTGCTGATTCACAAGAGCTATCAGCTGACTCCCACAAGCACTCTGTACCGAGCACACACACATGCACACATGAAATAAGTAAACACGTATCATTTTAAAAAATAATTACAAAAAAAGAAAACACAATCCAGTTTTTTGTTTGAGGTCAATAGGACCCTGGTTAAGAGGTGAACTGAATTTGAACTCTGTCCCGTTTAAGCTGCTTAGGGAGAGAATGTGTTTGACAGCTCAGGGTTATAGTATTTAATACGTAGCCGTTCGGGGTCATACTGTTTCCATGTTCCAGCACATTCCTCTACTTACCCTTACCCCTCCACTTTGGTTTCTGTGTATGACCTAGTTTGTGTCTTTTGGGGTCAGAGCACGATGCCTCTACCGTGAATTGAGTGTAAATAGATTTTGAGGCAGATAAATTTCTGTAGTCCAAGCCAAGTGTGGAGGCTCACACCTTTAATCCCAACACTCCATAGGTAGGAGCAGCATAATTCTGAGTTTTAGGCCAGCCTGGTCTACACAGAAGTTCCAAGATGGCTAGGGCTATGTAGAGAGAGATCTGTGAATAAATAAATAAATAAATAAATAAATAAATAAATAAGCAAGCTCACTTGTTCGCTCGCTCTGCAGTCCGTGGCACATCTCTTCAAGATCTGGTTGTAGCAAAGCTTGTTTAAATGTTTTGTGACTGAGTTCAAGTGCTTCTGCCCAGCACAGATAACTTGTCATTGCTGGAGTCGGTAACATCTGCATGCAGTTGACCGGGTTCTCTCGTTACCTGTGTTCAGTGATGGAGGAGTATAAACCTGCATAAAGATCATATCTCTTTTGCTCACTCTTCTGCTTTGGAACACATTATGGGTGTTAATGACAGTTGAATGAATGGCTGTTTGGGTCAAAATTACACTGTAAAAATTAACTTCATTGTCTTTATACAGTAAAACTCATCCCCATCATAAATTTAACTTTTAATGAATGCTTTCTTTCATCTGACATTTAAAATAAAGCATAGCGTGGAGACGACACACACGCTCAGGGTGGAGCACTCTGCTCTCTTTCATCTAGCCTCTTAAATCAGCTTACCTTGTACCTTTCTGGCAGAGCCCTGCAGCTATAAATAGCCTCCTCCCTATTTAGCGAGCCCTGGTAATCCCGTGATCCTGTCCTGGAGGCCCGGGCTGACACAGTGCGCTGTGGCATCAGCACTTGTGTCCCGGGGTGGGCTTGAGATGCCATTTTCATTTTACTGGAAGGGAGAAAATATTAGCTGAACTTTCTCTTTCTGTGTCATTTCACTTAAGGGTGAAGCATCTGATGTTATTGCCTAATAAGGAAGAGTGCTCATTAGAAATTAAAAGCACTATATTCTCTACTATTAGGTTACAAAAGGTGCCTATAGTTAGAACGGCTTGTGTCTTCTCTCAGCTGTACTTTACTTCTTTAATGAGTAGGAATTAGGAGGGCCGGGGGCAGGTGTACTGGTGCACAGTTTTAATCCCAGCACCTGGGAAGCCGAGGCAGGATCCCTGTTGAGACCAGCCTAGTCTGCATACTGAGTTCCAGGTCAGCCAGGGCGACACAGTGAAGCCATTCTCAGGGCTGGGGATGAAGCCTGGCAGTAGCATGCCCACCTGACACGTGCAAAGCCCTGGTTCAGTTCCTCACATGTGGAGAAAGTTCGCTCACTTCAGCTGGACACTACAACAAAGAAACGGTGTTTTCCCATTAATTGTTCAATTTCAGATGTTAGGAGTATGTGAGAAAACTTGGTCTCCTGGCAACAGTTTATGTATCCAGTGATTTCTTTCCTTTTTTAAGATTTAAGTTTTGCTTTTTAAATTATGTGCATATGCCTCCATGTGAGTATGTGCATAGATGCAGGTGCCCTAGGAGGCCAGAGGCATCAGATTGTGCTGGAACTGGGGTTACAAGCAGTTGGAAGCCAGCTCACATTGGTGCAAGACTTGAACCTGAGTCCTCCACAAGAGCAATGTGTTCTTTTCCCTGCTGACTCACCTCTCCAGCCCTGTTAAGTGGTTTCTTAGTGAGGAGGCACTTGATGAAACACTGAAAATGTGGGCCTGAGACATGGCTCACCAGTTAAGAGCACTGGCTGCCCTTCCAGAGGTCCTGACGACCACGTGGTGGCTCACAGCCATCTGTAATGGGATCTGATGCCCTCTTCTGGCACACAGGTATCTGTGCAGATAGAGCACTCATGCATAAAATACAAAAATAAATAAATCTTTAAAAAAGAAAAACTGAAAATGCTGACTTTAAACTTTGTAAATAGTAAAATATTTTCTGTAAAATGACAAGGTCTTCCTTGACAATTTCTACACTAGAAGATAATCCATGAACGTTTTACCTATGTCATTTAATGTGTTAATTTGATAAATTCCTATATTTTAGTGTATTTTAGGAGCTAAGGTGACCTTTTCTGTATCCAGTCGGGGCCTCAGGATGAGTAATTCAGTGCTTTTTCCTGTTCTTGGTCCTTTTCTATCCCAGTCGCCATGGAGTCTGAAAGATTACCCTATTAATGAATGAGTTCAGTACAGCTAATAAGAATTGAGAAACGACCTTGTTCAGGTGTTGATTATGAATGCCTTCCATGTTCAGGTGTTGACTGTGAATGCCTTGAACAATGTCTCAACCTCTCTGTCATGTTCAGGAATTGCCTATGAGTGCCTGAGACGATGTCTCCACCTCTCTGTTGTGTCTGTTTTCTTCTGCAACAGCTAATTTATGCTCTGTGACTCTCCTGTTGGGTTCTTATAAAAGTCAGATGAAGGTCAAGTGTTTTAAGCCACTAGTAACTCAAGAGGCTCCTTATAAATATGGCTTGAAGAAGGAATTGAATCAAACTAGAATTAAATGAGATGAAAATAAAAACAAAAATATGCCCTTCCTTAAACAACAACAGCAAAATTCTGCCCGTCTTTTGTTAGCTTCAGATGTATTCAGCCTTCGTCCTAAACCTTTGGGCATATCTTTGTCTGTCTTAGACTGAGTTTTCCATTCTGCTGCTAGAAAGAGACAGAGACATGGAGAAGTCAGTGCAGTCCTCAGCTGCCAGCGCAGGGCCACAGAGGACACAGGAGGCTGCTCATCCGCCTCCACACTTCCATGCCATTGTCCCAAGGCCTAATTGCTGAGAATTATTTCACAGAGATAGTGTTTGATCTTCATCAACAGATTGGCTTGACTTCTCTCCTGGTGCAGTGTGGATGAGAAACAGAAGCATTTTGTATAATTCTAAATTCTAAGACCCAGCTTGAAGGAATTTCTACTCTGGCTGGAAGATTAGAGTGTATGACCTTAAAATAATATCATCTTTTTTCAAAAAAAATATTACTTATTTATTTTTATTTATATGAGTACACTGCAGCTATCTTCAGACACACCAGAATAGTGCATCAGATCCCATTACAGATGGTTGTGAGCCACCATGTGGTTGCTGGGAATTGAACTCAGGACCTCTGAAAGAGCAGCCAGCTCTCTTAACCACTGAACCATCTCTTCAGTCCCAGTATCATCTTTTGATTCTTCTGTTTGTTTGTTGAACAGAATCTCTCACTGTGTAGCCCTGGCTGTCCTGGAACTCACTTGTGGACCAGACTGGCCTTAAATTCAGAGATCTGCCTGCCTCTGCTCCCTGAATGCTGGGACTAAAGGTATGTACATGGCTTCATTTTTAAATAATTAATTTATTTTGAGACAGGGTCTCTCTACATAGCCCTGGCTATTCCAGAACTCACTATGTAGACCAAGCTGGCCCTGGTCTCACAGAGATCTTCCTACCTCTGCCTCTCCAGTGTTAGGATTATTAAAGATGAGCACCACCACTCCTGGCCCTCGATTCTTTTTGAGCCGTACCTCATTGGTCTGGGATTGTCAGCTGCAGGACAGAACAAATAAATAGCCTGTAAACATCCTCTTACCTGTTTAATAAGAAAGCAGGGCCAGGGGTTAAGGGGACAGGTCGGTGGTATGGGCAAGGCCCTGCGTTCAGTCCCCAGGACCAAAGGAAAAGTGTTGATGGAGAGATGCTGCAACATTTAAGAGCACTGCCTGCTCCTTGAAAGCACCAGAGTCTGGTTCCCAGCACCCACATAAGTGACCTGGAGCCTGCAGGGGGCCTGACTCCTTCCGGCCTCCACGGGCACTGCACTCACTTCCACATGCGCATGCTCAGACACACACAGATGCACGTAACAAAAATCATGTGTGGTATGCACCTTTAATCCCAGCACTTGGGAGGCAGAGGCATGTAAATCTCAAGAGTTAGAGGCCAGCCTGGTCTACAAAGGAAGTCCCAGGACAGCCAGGGCTACACAGAAAAACTCTATCTCAAACAAACAAAAACCCCTAATAATAATAAAGCATTTTAAAACTGCTGGCTAAATCATAATCATTAACGCCTTTTCTAATTACCTATTTGTCACATGTGATTTTTCATCTGAAAGCAGGGGTTGTCTGTGTTATATCCACACATCCTGCAAAGATGGAGTGACGGACATAAACAGAAGCCTGTAGAGCCCTGGTGCATTTCACACGGCCTAGCTGTGTCTCCGCTCAGCACCTTAAAAATAAATGCTCCCCCAACCGCTGAGACAGGGTTCCTCTGTGGAGTCCTGGCTACCCTGGAACTCACTCTGTAGACCAGGCTGGCCTTGAACTCATAGAGATTCACCTGCTTATGCCACCCAAGTGCTGGGATTAAAGGAGGTTCAAGGGGGCTCACCACCACTGGCTAAAAATCTTTCTTTTCTCTTTTTTTTTTTTTTTTTTTTTTTAGCACAACCAAACTTGTGATCCTACCATCATCCCACACTGCACTGTGTTACTCAGCCCCTTCTCTTGTTACCTCTTCCGGGTCACACTCTTTAATCTGTTAGTAGCCAGCGTACTCTTGGATCTCCAGTGAGACTCAGCACAACATTCTTTGTAGTTTAAGCCTTTTTGCTTAGAATAGGCTTGGTCTGCCTACCTTAGCAGCACTGTTTCCTGTCGTAATGTCGCTTCCCCAGCACACACAGAGTCCTTGCCCTTCCTACTCTGTGTCACTTAGGAACATTCCCAGTGTTTGTGTGAGGGCTGACAGCCCCCACCACCTTAGAGTCCTACCTTAGCTAGAGTGGGTAATTCTAGTATCTGTCTCGTGCAGTGGCAGGAAGCTTCACTCTGGAAGTGGGGAAGTCTGAGCACTGACTAGTCTGACATGTGAAGCATCCTAGTTGAAATGTACATGGAGGGCTTTAGGAACACCGGTGGGTAGCATGTCACGGCTGGGTACCAGCTAAGCAGGAGTCATGGGGTGGGCAGGGACAAGCTAGCCGCTGACCTTGTTGCTGCATTTCCCCACACCACTAAGGCTAAAGCTTGGAAGGAAGAAGCAAGTGGAACCAATGGCCATAGAGTGGATGGAGATATGCTAACTGTCCGTAACCGAGGACAAACGTCATAGCAGAAGTCATTCTGATGTCTGCTAATACCAAGTAACCTGTCCCTCTTGTGATTGTTCAAGGGCTTGCTCTCTATTTTGCGCAAATTGAAAAGTGCACCAGACCAGGAGGTGCGAATCCTTCTCCTGGGCTTGGACAACGCTGGCAAGACCACCCTGCTGAAGCAGCTTGCATCTGAAGACATCAGTCACATCACACCTACGCAGGTGAGTGAGCGCCCCCTGTGACAGGTGCTGTCACCAAGGAAGATGGAAAGAGCTGTCCCAGTTTTGTGTCTGTCACTGTGATAAAATGCCCTGACCAAAAGCAGCCTGGGGGAGCGAGAGTTTGTTTGAGCTCATTCCAGATTATAGTCCATCGTCCTAGGGAGGTAAAGGTCAGAGTGTGAGGCAGGGAGTCACATCCACGGTCAAGGGCAGAGAGCGCTAGTGCATGAAGAGTTCTACTTCTGCTGAGCCCTTCCCTGTACCACACCCAGAACCCAAGCTCAGGAGCCACAGCAGGCAGGCCTTCCACCTCAGTTAACCTAATCATGACAGATCTCACAGATACACTCATAGGTCAGCCTGATCCAGACAGTCCCTGACTGAGGTCTGCTTCTGGAAGGTGTTAAGGTGACTATTAAAACTGACCAACACAGTTGCTGTGGCAGATAGAAGTTTATACACTGCCATGGTTCATTTCTGAGAAAAGTCTATATTGTCTAAGAATAATCAGATTTCAAATACACATCTGAGAAAGTCCATGCATGTGAACTAGAACAGTCCGCCTCTCAGAGACAGGAAGCACGGCAGCGGTTCCTGGAGCCGAGAGCATAGCAGCTTTGTCTGCTGTATTAGGAGAGCGTAGGAGCTTTGTCTGCTGTATTAATCAGGGCTGTGAGCTGAGGACATTTGGACGCAAACACTGTAAATGTACTTAAGCCGTCAGACTTTACCATTTA
>NW_021604568.1:6277317-6279403 GCF_004785775.1 Grammomys surdaster | reverse complement strand
ACACACACACACACACACACACACACACAAATGATTAATCCAGGGACACACCTTTAATCTGAGCACTGAGGCGGCAGTGTTTGAGGCAGTCTGGTCTACAGAGTGAATTCTAGGACAGCCAAGACTTAATAAAGAGAGGCCTTGTCTAAAAGAACAAAGGATAAGAAGAAGATATATTTTATGCACGTATATCCTACCACAATTTTAAGAGTGTGTACGTACATTTCAGTCATCTTTCTTAGGCCTAAATGACTACAGCCAGATCCCTCCCGTTTATATTGTGCTAAGGATGGAACCCAGAGCTGGCACCTAGCATGAACTTCGTCAGGGTAGTGGTGTCCGCGGCACATCTGAAAAGCAGAGCAAAGAATGAGGAGCAGGAGTCGGAAGCAGTCCCTGACTGCGTTGTAAAGTCCAGGTCAGCATGGGCGCCAGAGGATGGCTCAAAGAAAACAGCAGTTTGTAGCCAGGCATGGTGGGAGACTCCAGTGACTCAGAGGCAGGTAGGGGAAGATTACTGTAAGTTTGGAGCATTCTGGTTTATATAGTGAGCTCCAGGGCACTGAGACCCTGTCGCAAGGAAGCCAAAAATAAAACAAATAGGGCTAGAGAGATGGCTCAGTGGTTAGGAGCGCTTAGGCCCTTACTGAAGACCTGGATTCAGTTCCCAGCACCCATGTGGCACCCATGTGGCAGCTCTCCCAACTGTCAGTAGCTCAGTTCCAGGGTGTCTGACTTCCCTTCCTGGACATCAGATATTCACATGACAATTCTTTTTTTTTTTTTTTTAATGGTTTTTTCGAGACATGGTTTCTCTGTGTAGCCCTGGCTGTCCTGGAACTCACTCTGTAGACCAGGCTGGCCTCGAACTCAGAAATCCACTTGCTTCTGCCTCCCAAGTGCTGGGATTAAAGGCATGCACCACCACCGCCCGGCTCACATGACAATTCTTAACAGTAGTAAAATACAGTTATGAAGAAGCATTGAAATAATTTTATGGTTGGGGTCATTTCAACATGAGGAACTGTACTAAAGGATTATAGCATTAGGAAGGGTGAGAGCCTCTGCTTTAAAGCATCTACGCACTGGAGGTTTGGGCAAACCAGTCTTAGCATTTTCTGTCCATGGCCGTGAGACCCTGACATCAGGTTACCAGCTGTGCTGGTATGTGTTCTTCATGGCCTGTGAGTCTTAGCAATTCACAACTCTTTGCAGAAAAGTCATTTCAGCTGCTACCAAATGAGCAATTTTACAGCTTCTGAACAAATTTAATGTATAGCCCAAGGAGGAGCAAATTACAGCAGTCTAGCCTACAAGGCTGAAAACACATATTAGTGTGTCAGGATCCCTGCCAGAAAGAGAAGGGCTGGGGGTTAGTATTAGCAATAGACTACATTTTCCAGAGCACTGCGGCTTCGAGAGTGCAGACAGAGCAGGTCTCCAGTTATACCTCAGCGTCCCAGCACCTCCCTTCAGGCTGTGTTTGCTGTGTATAGACGGCCGATTTTATATTGTTGAAGTTTCATACTTATTCTCTAAAAACACATTCAGTGTATTGTTGTTTAATATTTGAAAAGACATTAGATGTTCATTCACTATAGTCAATTTAGAAAGCAGAAATAAGTAAAATTGAGACACTGAAGAACAGCTGAGGAGATGGCTTAGTGGAAAAGGGGGATTGCTGCCCAACTAGATACCAAGTGTTCAATCCCTGGGACCTGCATGGTGAAAAGAGACAACTTGTCCTCCACACTTAGCAGTGCACGCGCACGCACATGCACACACACACACACACATACAAATAGTTAGAAAGAAGAATGTTTGTTTAGAATTTAAAAGAAAATGCATATGGTGCCTGTCTTGGTTTGAGTGAGAGTGGCCCCCATAGGCTCATGGGTGGGAGAGACTAAGAGGTGTGGCTGTGTTGAACAATGTGTGTCACTGGGGAGGGGCTTTAAGGTTTCAAAAACCCATGCCAGGCCCAGTTTCTGTCTTTCTCAGCCTTCAGATCAGGATGTAGCTCTCAATTACAACTCCAGCACCATGTCTGACTGTGTGCCCCGTGCTCCCCACCATGTCTGACTGT
>NW_021604568.1:6276183-6277307 GCF_004785775.1 Grammomys surdaster | reverse complement strand
TGCCCCGTGCTCCCCACCATGTCTGACTGTGTGCTCCCATGCTCCCCACTATGATAATGGACTACACCTCTGAAAGTGTAAGCCAGCCCCACACTAAATGCTCTTTCTGAGAGTTTCCTTGTTCATAGTGTCTCTTCACAGCAAGCAGTACAACAGTGACTGGAGCAAAGCCACTTAGAGCCACCACTAGCTCTTAGGAATGTTGCCATTCAGGTTTTCCCTGTGCACATGTGTGGGCACATGTGATGTGTGATGTGTGATGTGATGGGTGTGTTTAAGAGAAAAACATCCCAGCGGGGGTTGTGCACACCCTCAAACCCAGTATTTGAGAGTCAGAGGCAGGAGGATCTGTCTGAGTTCTAGTCTAGCCTGGTCTACATAATGAGTTCCAGGCTGACCAGGGCTACACAGTGAGACTTACCTCAAAAATAAAATAAAATAAAATAAAATAAAATAAAATAAAATGCAGATTGTGTAGAATATAGCATTTTTCCAGAAAGGGTGAGGGGGCGAGGGCACACACCTTTAATCCCACTACTCTGGAGGCAGAGGTGAGCTGATCTGAGTTCGATGCCAGCCTGGTCTATAGAGTGAGTTCCAGGACAGCCAGGAGTACACAGACTATGACTCAAGAAAGAAAACAAAAAGAATATAGTATTTTATATCATCTATTTTACTCAGAGTTAATTGTGAACATCTTTTTGTTTTGTTGTTGTTTTTGCTTAAACAAGATCTAATGTGTCCCAGCATGATAAATGGCTGGAGATGGTCCCAAACTCCTGATACTCCCGCTTTGCCTCCTCTATGTAGGGATTACAAGTGCGCCCTACCATACCTGGCTGTGTGCAGTGCTGGGAATCAAACCCAGGGCTACCTACATATCAAGCAAGCAAGCACTCCAGCAACTGAACAGCACCCCAGAGCATGAAACATCCCAGAGCATGAGCATCCTTATATACTGGTGAACACATCACAGATGCACACATAAAGACATGCTCATATGCACACATAAAGACATGCTCATATGCACACATAAAGACATGCTCATATGCACACATAAAGACATGCTCATATACACACATAAAGACATGCTCATATGCGCACATAAAGACATGCTCATATGC
>NW_021604568.1:6261188-6276173 GCF_004785775.1 Grammomys surdaster | reverse complement strand
GCACATAAAGACATGCTCATATGCGCACATAAAGACATGCTCATATGTGCACATAAAGACATGCTCATATACACACATCTGTGGATGGATGCATGTACTCATTTGTTATTATTTCCCTAAAATTATTTTCTAGTAGGTTGTGTGGATCTGATGAATTGCAAAATTTGTTTTGTTTTCAAGATAGGGTTTCTTTGTGCAGCCCTAGCTGTCCTAGAACATACTCTGTGTGCAGACCAGGCTAGCCTCCAGCTTAAGAAATCCACCTGCTTTTGCCTTCCAAATATTGGGATTAAAGACATGCACCACCATACTCAGTGTGATTTACAGAAGTTTAATAAGTTATCTTTTTAAAATTACGTTTGCATGGGCCATAGCAGAATATGCAAAGATCAGAGCATATGGAAATCAGATGACAATTATGGGGATTGGGGTCTTCCTTCCACCCTGTGGGTCCTGTGACTAAATTCAATCGCCCTGCTTGGTGGCAAGCACCTTTACCCGCTCAGCCATTACTGGCTTGAGTTTAAGTCTAAGGCAATGCCTAGTTTGTGCAGGGCCCTGGCTTCAATCCCTAGCACAGAAAAAACAAAACCAAAAAGCCAGAAGTTTAAGGAGATGATACATCTGGTCACATCACAGCATTTACAACTGTTTTGTCTGTTTAATTCCAGAAAGGGTTCAATAGTACTTAGTTCTATATTTAATAGCAATTTTAAAATTCTACTTGAGTAGAATTTTAAAATTATACCTAGGCATGGTGACACAGTCCTATAATACCAGCAATTAAGAGATGGAGGCAGAAGAATCAGAAGTTTGTGGCCTTCTCAGCCACCACATAGTGAGTTCAAGGCCATCCTGAACAACATAGATCCTATCTTAAAAAAAAAAAAAAGAGGAGAAAGAAGAGAAGTAGAAGCAGAGGAAAAGAAAGATAAAGGAGGAGGAGGAAGAAGAGGAAGAGGAGGAGGAGGAAGAGAAGAAAAAGAAGAAGAAGAATGAGAAGAAGAAGAAGAAGAAGAAGAAGAAGAAGAAGAAGAAAAGAGAATATTTCAGATGCATTCAAGTTTTTTGTCAGCAAGTTGCCATGAAGCAGCCACTGTTGCTTTCATGATAAGTTGATGCTATTTCCCTTCAGAGTTCTTGAGCAGATAACTTTTTCGGTCATGGGTGATTTAGAAGAGTCCTACTCAGCACAGTCCCAGTTCTCCTCTGTAAGTTCCTCTGTGGAACCGAGCGAGTGACAGTGCTGCCTGTGCCACTGCTCTGGGCCAAGCCTGATGGGCTAGGCAGCAGTGTTGGCAAGCTGCCAGGTGAAGCAGATGGTTTTGGAGGCATCCCCAGACCCACATAATTCCAGTTACTCTGGATGAAATGTCACGGATGCTGTAGCAAAGTATTGATTGGATATTCAAATCCTGGATTCCCTTTATCATTCTTGCCAGAGAATATTTTTCCCTCTTTCTCATGCAGTGCTTTCCTCCTGAACCCCAAAGGTCTTGTTAGTTTGTTTCTCTCTACAATAATTCCCAGTGGCCATGACTTGCTCTGCTTGAGTTTTACTCTGAATGCTAAAAACAAAGATTTTCCTGTCCTTCTTCTCTTCCTTCCTTCCTTCCTTCCTTCCTTCCTTCCTTCCTTCCTTCCTTCCTTCCTTTTTATTTTCTTTTTATTTATTTTTATCCATTTTATTTTTTTGTGATAGGGTCTTAGTCTGAAGCTATGGCTAGCCTGGAACTCACCAAGTAACCCAGCACAATGGTGTTGAACTTGCAGCAATCCTCCTGCATCAGCTCTCTGAGTACTGGGATTAAAAGCATGAATCCCGTGCCTGGTAGAAGTTTTTCTTTTCCAATTCATCCAAGGTACCTCCTAAAGCAGTTTCAAGGGAGCCCTTGTTGGCTTCTGTCATGGTCTGTGACTCAGGCCACCACTTCTGAGACTGAATGTGTGATCCAGCAGACGCCATCTCCTCACTCCTCTGACAGTCCAGCTACAACCCCCTCTGGCCCACGGTTGCCTCAGCTCAGCTCCTGTCTCTCTGTTGAGACATTTCTTCAGAGTCTCCAGATTTGCTTGTCTCTCTTTAAACTTATCATCTGTACTTTTCTCTTGCCTTTGACTTCAGCTTCTGCTTCCTGTCATTTACATATAACATCCTGTTAAACTTAACATCTTGAAGACCGCATGAGGAGAGGTCTGTGTTGATCACAGGTAATCCCATGTCCATTATCCTTAGCAACATACAGGTTTACAAATACATAATATGGATTTGTCCATGGCTTTGGAAAGGTGGACCCTGGGGCTCCATGAATGTTAGGCAAGCTCCCTGCCTCCAGGCTGCACCCCAGTCGTAGTATATATTCCTTATTCTAGAAAACATCATGTGAGCCAGGTGTAGTAGTACACACCTCTAACCCCAGTATTTGAGAAGGAAAGCAGGACTACAGGGGTCCATCCTCTGCTACTTAGCAACTTCCAGCCCAGCCTGGGCTATATGAAAGCTTAACTCGGAAGAAAAAAAAAAGAAGGAAGGAAGGAAAAAAAGTAGCCTTCTTGCCTGGATATTATTATCAATGATTCTACTGAATGAAATAAACATTTGTAAGTAAATATCAGTTTGTAAGTAAGCCGTTTGCAGTATTAAGGGTATCACATTGTATCATAACTGGCAGAGTACTTAAGAACTTATGTAAAAAGTAGCTATTAAAATTTGGGAGTAAGAGCCGGGCAGTGGTGGCCCACGCCTTTAATCCCAGCACTTGGGAGGCAGAGGCAGGTGAATTTCTGAGTTGGAGGCCAGCCTGGTCTACAGAGTGAGTTCCAGGACAGCCAGGGCTACACAGAGAAACCCTGTCTCGAAAAACAAACAAACAAAAAAACCAAAAACAAAAAACAAAAAAAAATGGGAGTATGGAAGCTGGAGAGATGGCTTAGAAGTTAGAGCCCTTGTTAGTTTATTTTCGGGACTGGGGAGATGAGACAGGTTTCTATGTGTAGCCCTGTCTGTCTTGTCTGTCTGTCTGTCTTGGAACTTGCTCTGTAGCCTGGGCTGGCCTCAAACTTCACAGAGATCTGCCTGCCTCTGTCTGCCTTTGGCTTGTGAGGATTAAAGGTGTGCACCATCCCGGACAGGCGTGCTCCTTGTTACTCTTGCAGAGAAGTCAGGTTCAATTCCTAGCACCCAAGTGTTACCTCACAGCTAACTCACAGTAACTCCAGTTCCATGGGATCAACTGCCTCTTCTGACATCAAACAAAGCATGTACATGGTGCACATACATACATGCTGGCAAAGTATTCTTATTCATTAAATAAATCTAAAAAAGTAAAACATAATAATAATATCTGGAAATAGTGGCCTGGTGCAACTCACTATTAATCTTAGCACTTGAGAGGCAGAAGCAGGTGTGTCTTTATAATGTCAATGCTAGCCTGGTCAACAGAGTGAATTATACTTCAAAAAGGGGCTGAAGAGATAGCTCAGCCATTAAAGAGTTCTGAATGCTCATCAGAGGACCTAGGTTCAGTTCCCAGCACCCACATGTTGACTCATAACTCCAGTCCCAGGTATCTCTTCTGGCCCCCACGGGCACTGCACATGTGTGGTATGCAGACATACATTCAAGCACTCACATACCTAAAATTAAAAAGCCAAGTATGGTGGTACACACCTTTAGTCCCAGCACTCAAGAAGCAGAGGGAGACAGATCTTTGTGAATTTGAGGCCAACCTGGTCTATATAGTAAGTTCTAGGACAGCCAGAGCTATATAGTGACATGCTGTCTCAATAAATAAGTAAATAAATAAATATCTGGCGATAGAGCTGACTGATGCAGCCTGCGTGTTGTATGCCTGGAGCCCAGGCTCAGCCCCTAGTTATTAAATGTAACTTTGTAAGAATTAATTGGTCCTTTTTTGTTATTTTTACCCCTTGTCTCTTTCAGGGATTTAACATCAAAAGTGTACAGTCACAGGGTTTTAAACTGAATGTATGGGACATTGGCGGACAGAGGAAAATCAGACCATACTGGAGAAGTTATTTTGAAAATACTGATATTCTCGTAAGTAATCATGACATGCTTGTCTTCGCTAACATTGATCTGAGTGAGCAGGGCCAGCAGAAGGCTGCAGATTGTGAAGGAATAAGATGTTTGGCTGACTGTTAGTGACAGTGTTGTGCCCATACCCACACTGGCAAAGTGTTGTAATCTCCACAAAATGAATAACAAAGGCGGTCAGAAGATCTTGCCCTGGCTCTGTCTTCCCTAGTAACACCTTACGTCTCCAGAAGAGAGTGGCAGTTAAGGGGTCTTGATCAGGTTTGGTTTTCTGTCAGCTAAAGAATTAAAGGGCAAGAAAAAGCTGTAGAAGCACAGGCAGTCTGAGAGAATCGCACTCCACATAGAGTCAGTAGCTGAAGAAAGGTGTTTGCTGGAGATGAGGAAGCACATACATGCAGCCGACACAGAAAGACTCGCATACACACGTACACTCCACAGGCACACACACCCCACGTGCACACACACACATCCCACACACACACATGCAACCCCCATGCATGCACACACACATTCCACAGGCATACAGACGTGTGCACCAACACTGCCCAGGTTCTCCCCTGAGATGGACAAGACTTGCAAATGTGTCAGAGGTGAGGGATGACAAAAGAGAATCCAAGGAGATCTTCATTCGGATTTGTTTTGGTGTTTCCTGTTTTGTTTTGTGACAAGGTCTCATGTGGCCCAAGCTGGCCTCAGACTCACTCTGTAGCTGCTGACGACTTTGAAATCCTGGTCTTCCTCCTTCCAGCACCCTCATTATCATGATTACAGATGAGCCACCTTACCCAGTTAGTGGTTTGGGGTTTTCTTTCCCTTGAATCAGGGTTTCATTGTGTAATTTAGGCTGGCCTGGAACTCAGAGAAATAATCCTGCTTAGCTTCGTGAATGTTAGGATCCAGGAGGAGCTATCGTGTCTGCCACATCGTTGTTCTGGGTGAAAGGAAGTATATATATTAACAAGGTTGAGAGCATGTGCCTGGGCAGCAGTGGATGAAGAAAGGAACACGGTTTGCATCGTTAAAGAGCTTCCGCTCATGGGAGACTTCAGAGAGGCAGCCGGCGGCATATGAGACTGAAGCTCACGTGAGAGTTTCAGGCTAGAAATAACTTGGGACTCATCAGTATGTGCATTGTAACTAAAGCCTTGAAATTAGATGAGGCCACAAAAGCTGTGGCTGAGAGGGAAAGGCCCTGACACTTGCCAGTTAGGAGAGGAGCTAAGCGCTTTCCATTGCTGTAGCGCCGCCACCGGCACAATCAACTTAAAAAAAAAACGGTTCCGTCGGCCTCTCCAGGGCCTGCGAGCCCTGTTCTGGGCCTTTGGCAAGGCTGCAGTGTAGCAGGCAGTGCATTGTAGAGGAAGCCTGATTCCCCAATTGGCGAGGGTCTCACAGTTGCCCTAAGTCGTGCTCTCAGTGGCCTACCCCACCCCCACCGCCACCTCGGCCTCTGTGCTTCAAGGTTCCCCTTTCCTGAGGCTCCACCCCAGCGGCCTTGCCTTCCAGGCTCTAGCATCAGGTGTGCACTGCCGTGCAAGTTCTCACTTCCTTTTTCTTTGCTCGCTCGCCTTCAGCTGTGTCACCTTACAGCTAAGGTCACCCCATCACCCCTGACTGTTCATGTGCTTTGCAGGCACTCTGCCTTTGCCACTATCATTCCTCTCCTCCTCTTCCTCCTCCTCCTCCTCCTCTTCTTCCTCTTCCTCCTCCTCCCCTCTTCTCCCTTCTCCTTCCTCCTTCCTCCTTCTCTTCCTCCTCCTCCTCCTCCACTACCCCCTCCTTCTCCACCCCTAGCCCAGGGTCTCACACCTGCTGAATGGCAGGCACTCTGCGCTTGTGCTGTGTCTCTGGCCCCACTTCATTCATATTTTCATTTATTTAATGCCTGTTCCTCTCACAATAGAGATTCCATGATAACAGGGACTTTTGTATTTTTTTTAATTTCTATGTATTATTTGTGTGTGTGTGTATGTGTATGCATGCACATGTGTATGAGTACATGCATACATGTATGTATGTGATGTGGACGTGTGGCTGGTGCTTAGGTACATGTGGAGATCAAAAGACAGCCTTGTGGGTCAGTTTTCTCCTTCCCTCTTCTGTGGTTTCCAGGGATCAGGTTTGGGCCCTGCTCAGCCATCTTGCAGGACCTGCTTTTTGTTTTGTTTGTTTTGTTTCCACCTGTGTTATTGGTTCCTGGAAAAGTACCTCAGAGAATAAAAGGAAGGCCGTTGAAGACAGTTTTTTGACATGAGGTAGAGTGCGGAGTTACAGACTTAAATTGCCTCCCAAGACTTTGTGTATTCTTGAGTCCAGGCCTGCTACTTCCCTCTCTGAGCGAGAAGGGTGGCACAGAGGAGGGGCTGTGTGAAGTGCAGAGCATGTCCACTCACTGGCATTCTCTTCTGTCTCCTCGTTTTTCAAGACAGAACTTCTTTGTGTAGCTCTGGCTATCCTGGAGCTAGCTCTGTAGACCAGGCTGGTCTGGAACTCACAGCTCTCACTGCCGCCACCTCCCGAGTGCTGGATTAAAGGCAAGCACCACTACTCTGGCCTCACTACATTCTTAACTTAGAATGTAAAGGTATGCTACCCTTAGCAAACACACTGCAGGCATTACATCCTACAAGCGCACCACGTGTCTGGCCCTCTGAACAGGTTCCAGCCTGTTCTTCATGCTGGATTATCGGCTCAAGTGGATGAGAAGAAACAGACTGCTGTTCACCCATCTTTCACCGACTATTCCTTCTGTATATATATAAGACAGGCTCGAGCTCGAGTATGTCCCAGGCTGGCCTTGATCTACCTCTGTACTGAGGATGACCTGTTCTCCGGGTTATCCTGCCTCCAATTCCTAGAAGATGGGATTCCAGGTGTGTGTTAGACCCAACCTTATGCGGTCAGTGCTGCAGATCATACCCGGAGCTTTGAGTAGACTGGGTGTCTTAGTTAGGACTTCTGTTTCTTTGATAAAACACCATGATCAAAAGCAACTTGGGAAGGAAAGGGTTTATATCAGCTTACACTTCCAGCCAACATTTCAGCACTGATGGAAGTCAGGGCAGGATGCAGAAGCAATGGAGGAGTGCTGCTTATTCGCTTGCTCCTCATGTTCAGTCTCCTTTCTTATACCATCCTAGACTACCAACCCAGGGGTGGCACCGCCCACCATGGGCAGGGCCCTCCCACATCAATCATCCATCAAGACAATGTACCAACCCGGGGTGGCACCGCCCACCATGGGCGGGGCCCTCCCACATCAATCATCAATCAAGAAAATGTTCCATAGGTTTGCACAGAGGCCAGTCTGTTCAGAGGAATTTCTCAATAAGATTCTTTCCAAATGATTCTAGCTTATGTCAAGTTGACATAGACTTAGGCAAGCACTGTACCAATGGAGTTACATCCCTGGCCCCTACATATTTTTAGTTTAAAAATTTTAGATTTACACAATGCTCAGAAACAAACTAATATAATGAAACCCAAAATATAAAACCACCACTCAGCTTTATTCTGTTCATTGGGCAGTCTTGGTTCGCTGTACATTTGGGTATTTTAAGGCAATCTTGGACATTGTGGTTTTTTTTCTTCCTTTTCATTCACAAATACTTGAAATATGCAAAAAAGTATGTCTAAATTGAGAGTGTTGTTTTGATCTCAAAATTAAAAACAAAGCAGGGCTTACCATCCAAATATCAAATACTCAGACACAAACTTAGGCATAAGCCTATGTGTTAAAAGCTTCACAGCTAATTAAAGAGAATGTTTTTCTAGTATAAATGAGGCTCTGGGTTCAATTCCCAGCTTTGCCAAACTACATAATTACATATAAATCAGATTTTACTAAATAGAGAGATATTTTATATTCATAAATAAGAAAACTCAATATTGCTATCAGTTAATATTTAACTTACCTAATAGATCAATGTAATGTCAATCAAAATTCTGGGTAATTATTTTGTAGTTATTGTCAAACTGATTCTAGTGTTTTATGTGGGAAGACAAATAGTCTAGATAGTCCATGTAACTGAAGAATTAGCTGTACTGCTGAATCTCCCAACTTCAAGATTAACTCTGTCTGAGTGAGGTACCAGGGTGGCAGAGACAGGTGAATCCCTGTGAGTTTGAGGCCAGCCTGGTCTACATAGTTCCAGGACAGCCTGGAATTCTGAGGCAGAAAGACCATATCTCTGAAAACCAAAAAGGAAAAAAAAAAATTACTCTAAAGCTACGGCATAATCAAGACAGCATATATAATAGAAAAGACATAAGAATCGATCAGTGGGGCTGAGAGATGGCTCAGCAGTTAAGAGCACTGGTTGCTCTTCCAGAGACCCTGAGTTCAAGTCCCAGCAACCACATGGTGGCTCACAACCATCTGTAATGGGATCTGATGCCCTCTTCTGCTGTGTCTGAAGACAGCAATAATGTACTTATATACATTAAATAAATAAATAAATAAATCTTTAAAAAAGAATTGATCAGTAGTGTGAAGGGGGACAGACTATAACCCCACGAAGATAAATGAGCTAAAGGAGTCCCAGAGGGAGGGGCTTACAGTATACGATGCTGGGCCAGCAGGTACAGTCACACACCAAAAACCAAAGCCATCTAGACATAGATCTTATTCCTTTCATAAAACACCCAAAATCAAATTGAGAAGATGGGGAGGGGGTAAGACAGGGTCTCACTATAGAGCCCTGACTGTCCTAGAACTCACTGTGTAGACCAGGCTGGCCTTGAACTCACAAAGATCTGCCTGCATCTGCTTTCTGAATGCTAGGATTAAAGGTATGTACCACTACACCTGGCCTCTCAAAATCAAATCTTAGACACATCTAGATAGAAACCCCAAACTATATACCTTTTAGAAGATACTACAGGAGGGCATCGAGAGGACTGTGGGTTTGGTGATGGTGACTCCAGAACACAGTCCATGAAAGGGGAAAAGCTGAACTCCACAAGAATTTAAGCCTCCTGTTGTACGAAAGGCACTATTAATAGAACAGAGAGGACCAGTGAGACAAGCTGTTGTGAGACAAACTTCCTGCGGACTTCAGCATGGGTGTCAGCTCACAAAGCTGGAAACCTGGTGCCCAGTCACAGCCTGCAGGCAGCTCAACAGGTTGGAGTGTCTGTTATGGTTTGTGGGGCCTCAGGGGCCTCCCCGGCCAACCACCCACAGGGAGGTAGCCCACCTCAGCACTGGGGTTTTCATTCAGTAACCTCTGGCCTCCAGGAATGTCCTTTTCCACCCAAGTGGATTTTTCCCTTTCCTTTAAACTGCCCCTGCCCAGTCGAGTTGTAAGGAATAGCTGGAAGTGCCGTCGCCCCTGCTTGTCTCTCCAGTGGCTTTTCAGATCTGTACAACACTCAGGTTAGCGTCATGTCATCTATATAACAAAACCTTTCTCAGAGGATGGGCAGGGACCACCCTAGCTTCTAGCACTGAACCAACCATTGTTCAGCCTTCAATCACACAGTGATCACAGATGCACAGACCACCACCCCCCTCTCGGCCCCTCAGTGTCTTTTATTACTTTTAAGACAGTTTTTGTTTTAGCTATGGGTTCCAAGCTCTCAAATCCCAGGAAGGCCTCCTGAGGACAAATCTAACTTGTACTCTCTTTTCTTTCTGGCCCCCAAACCTTAAGAATCGGCAAGCCAGCACCCCATCTCATCCTCTTGGTTATCTCAGTCACATGCCAGCCAGAGGCTAACATGAAGGATGCTGCCATATCTCTTTCTCTTGTTGCAACTGCTCCTGTACACAACCGCTCCTGCCTGGTGGCCACCTTGGCCTCTGATGCATTTCAAATATGCACAACAGCGGCCAGGCAAGCTCTGCTGCTGCTGGGCAACAGTCTCCACCTTGTGCATTCATCTCCAAGACTGTAAAATTTCCTGTAAAACTTTAACTGTTGTTTTTAGGGCATCTCTGTATTCACATGGTGGACCCCACTCATCAGACAGGCGAGTAACCCCATACCATACAGATGAGGACAGATGAGGACTGCCATCCTGGGATTAAACACACACACACACACACACACCTAATCCTGATGGCTCAGCCCCAGTTGCACGTCTCACTATCCAAAGCAAGAACCATGCAACTGCTGGCATTTGCAATGGCACACTAGCACCATACAAGAAAGGGCAGCTGCATGGGAATTTCCTGCACAGATTTCCCCACTCCCACTTCGCAGCCTCGGTTGCACGTCTTACGACACATAGCCAAGGCCAGCACTCCTTTGGACCCATCCCTGTTCAGGGACCAACTATGTTATGTGACAAGCCTTTTCCTGGGGAGGTACATCTGCTCATCCCAGATAGGGAGCCCACAGCAGACCAAAGTACGGACACCACCAAAGGCAAACTTGGTAAGCCAGTGAGTTTTATTGGAGCTACTTACAGGAATGTGGGTGAAGAATTGCTTTACAGGAGCAGAAATGCCTCAGAGCCCACTGGTTTCTGCTTCTGCAGGCAGCTGGCCTGCCTGGTGCCGCAGCCTTCGATGCACCGTGGCTGTGTGGAGTCTGCCTTACAGCTTGAACTATCTGAGTTGCCTTTGTAACTCAGCTTTCCTCCAATGAGAGAGACCCTCACCTTTTATTGCTTACTCTGACAGGGGTGGGCCTGGTGAATCTGTTTAGTTTCAGAGGCTTCCTGAAGCTATTTTGAATCGTTTACCTAACCAGGCACGGTGGCATATACCTTTAATCCCAGCACTTGGAAGCAGAGGCAGATGGATCTCTTGAGTATGCGGCCAGCCTGAACCCTATCTGAAAAAAAAAAAAAAAAAAAAAGGAAAGAAACAAAGTCTAGATGTAATTCCAGTACTCTGGGAGGTAAACAGATCTCTGTGAGTTCAAAGTTCAAGACTAGGCTGGTATACTTACCAAGTTCCAAGTCTGTCAGAGTTATATAGTGAGACACTATCTTTAAAAAGATTTTTTAAAAATAAAATAAACTGGGGGAAAAGCAAGGGACGTTGCTTTAGGTGCAGTGCCCAGAGAAGCGCTGTATGAAAGGACACTAGTGAAGCCCCAGATTCTTAGAACATCCTGGTCCGCACGTAAGTGTGATCTGAGCCCTAAGCTCCGCCCTCTTGCTGCAAGGTAAATGAGCCATAACCCTGGATCCCACATCCTCATAGGCCGAGAGTGCCCAGGAATAAATAACATGCCACCCAGCGAGCATCAGAGCAGCCTTTCGCCGAGAGTGTGTACAAGGTGATATTTAAGGTTGAGAGTCCACCTCATTATCTTCCAGTGCTGTTGGAGCTTTGGCAGGTTTTGGAAAGCTGCTGAGTGTCGGGTTCTGAGTAGGCAGCCTTGAGACTCAGCTCTGCCTGCCTGCCTGCCTGCCCGTCTCATAGCAGCCCTGAGCGGGTTGATGAATTCTGTGTGTTCGTCTGGGTTTAATAGTCTTCCATTGTTAGTTGAAAAAGACCTATTACACTGGACGCTGTACCCTGCAGGAGTGGGATTGAGGCTTGACACATTTCATTGCCTGGTTAAATCTTTTCAATTCTCTCTGGAGTGCCGTGGTAAAACCTAGCTTTCGAGCAGTGGTGGCCAGGTTGATCCAGTCTGCCTCCTGTTTTTGTGTAGCCTGTGATCGAGAATGGTTTTTTATATTTTTTTAAGAGGTTTGAAAAAAAAAAAACAAAAGGAAAAATACTGTTTTGAGACATTGTACGAATGACGTGGAATTTAAATTCTGGTGTCCATAATGAGGTTCTGCTGGAACCTGGCCACCTGCATTCGTTCCTGCGGTCCCACAGTTGCTTTCTTGCCGTAGTGGCTTGGCTCTGTGTGTGTGAATGAGACTCCATGAGCCACAGAACAGTGTTTCCTACTGACTGCTCACAGAAGTTTGTTTGCCTTCACTTTAGAGCATGCAGTGGTTCTAAGGGTTTGGAGGTCAGGGTTATTCTGTGGAACAGTGATAGTGAGAACGTCTGACCTCAGCTGAGGAATTTTG
The DNA here is from genome assembly GCF_004785775.1 of Grammomys surdaster. NCBI lineage: Eukaryota > Metazoa > Chordata > Mammalia > Rodentia > Muridae > Grammomys > Grammomys surdaster. The sequence goes on along the minus strand of NW_021604568.1, from coordinate 6,264,127 downwards.
GGAAGCAACTGTAAAAGAACTGAAGTATAATGGAAGGGAGGCACGTGGGCGTCTTCCGGTTCTCTGTGACAGACAGGTGTGGTGGTGCACGCCTTTAGTCACAGCTCTCTGGGAGTCAGAGGCTGGTGGAAGGTCGACGGGAGCCCTCACAGGCCATGGTTACGTAGTGAGACTCTGTCTCAGAGAGGAAGAGGAGGAGAGAAGGAGAGGGAGGAAAGGAGAGACAGAGACAGAGGACCTCAAGAGGAATGGATGTCAAATGCTTTAAGATAGCTGTCTCTTTTCTCCTATATTGGGCCACCAGAGACAGAACTCACTAGCAACTGAAAGCCCTAGGATGTGCAGGTACCTAATTTAGCAGTTCTGTAGTCCTCTTAGACGTCAGCTCCAGCTATGAGTAAAGCCACACTTCCCTTGCCACCTCTTGCTGCCTACCCTCTTGTGAAGAACTGAGAAGCAATAAAATGGCCAAAAGGTGGCAGCAGGAAGGAGGAGGACAGGGATGAGAGAGGCTTACTGGTCAGTGAGGAGAGACTCAGTCTCTGGAGCCAGAGCTGCCCTAACTCTAAGAAGGAGTTTTCTCAGGTCCTCCCACAGCCAAATAAGAATTCAAAAGCAACTGCCATAAGCAAATAAAAAGAACACCCGAGATGCTAGGCCACTTAAGCCTTCTGGGTGCTGGGGAGGAAAATCTTGCAGTAGAATAGGTTTTATGACTTGATATTTGAAGGACTCTACCATGTTAAAGTCAGAAGCACAAATACTTAACTTTCTCTGATACTTCATGACTGGAGACCAGGAAAAAAATGTATTAATGATCAGTTTGTTCTGAATTAAAACAAAAGAGAGCAAGACAGGGGTGGGGGGGAGGGTAGTCCTATATGCCTACACAGGAACACACCCAGGGCACTGAACAAGCTAGAGTCAGGTCATGGAGAGAGGAGAATGGGAGGTCTTGGGGGACAGTTCGTGGCCCCCCTTCAGTTTCATCTTGTTTCTCATAAAATAAGGGGGGGGGGGGGCTGAGAGATGGCTCAGCAGTTAAGAGCACTGGCTGCTCTTCCAGAGGTCCTGAGTTCAAGTCCCAGCAACCACACGGTGGCTCACAACCATCTGTAATGGGATTTGATGCCCTCTTCTGCTGTGTCTGAAGACAGCTACAGTGTACTCATACATAAAACAAACAAACAAACAAACAAATAAACAAATGGGGTAGTTACTTTCTAGACTTGATCCTAGGATTTTTGTGTAGTACTGTTCAGATTCTATAAACACAAAAGCTGAAAGAGTTGGTATGTGGTTAGAGCCATCCTTTAGAGCATGATAGCGAAAACAGGAAGTGAAACTTCCTGTCCATTAAAGAGTGGCAAAGGTTTGACCAGGGGATGGCTGTCCCTTATGCTCCCCTCTGGACTCTCTGGTGCTCCCCTCTGGACTGTCTGGTGCTTGGCTGGTTGGCTCTTTAAAACCTTTTGCTCCCTACTTTCCTGTCTCAACCATCTCTATTCTTCTTTATGCTTATTTCTCATGGGTGGCATGCTTGCCATGGCATACCTATGAAGTCAGGGGACACTGTGCAGGGTCCTTCTCCCTCCCTCCTTCCCTACCCCCCAGTCACACTGGCTCTGCCTTTCTTTTCTGTCATACCAGATGGTCCTCGTTTCTCCCCTCAGTTTTATCCTCGGCCTTTGGCCCTAGCATACCTTCCTCCTACTTTGTGATTTATGTTTTGCTCAGTGACCTGCACGCACCCTTCAGGGTGCTGACTCCAGAAGTCACCTGGCTTCCCGGCCCTCCCTCCCATTCTGAACTGTGTCTTGTCATGATCCTCCTAACTAAGCTGTAGACTTGCAGGTAATTCTGTTTAGGCTTCTCCCAAGCATTCATTCTTTCTAAACCTGTTTATGTGTTGTGCGTGTTGAGCCCCAGGCTGGAGAGGTGGCCCCAGAGTTAAGAGCATGTATTGTTCTTCCTGAAGGACCAGAGTTTAATCCCCAGCACCCACGTCAGCAGCTCAGCAACTGCCTCTAACTCCAGCTCCAGGAGATGTGACGCCTCTGGTCTCCTCAGGCTCCTACACACATGGCCTCCACACATACGTACACATGATTAACAGGTTTTGTAATAAAATCTGGGGCCGGGCGGTGGTGGCACACGCCTTTAATCCCAGCACTTGGGAGGCAGAGGCAGGTGGATTTCTGAGTTCGAGGCCAGCCTGGTCTACAGAGTGAGTTCCAGGACAGCCAGGACTACACAGAGAAACCCTGTCTCGAAAAAAAAAAAACAAAAAACAAAACAAAACAAAAAAAAAAGTCTAAGCTCCCAACATACTTAACTAAATAAATTTAAATATTATTTAAATATAAATAAGTACGCAAAATTAGCGTGCTTTGCATAATTACTTACTTTCAGTATCAGGTGTGGAATGTCTGTGACGACGTCCACAATCCACTGATCATTCACTGACACTGAGTCTGTGTGGACCACCAAAAGACCACTGAAATCCCACACCCCACTCCTGCCCCACCCTACCAAATGGAAACACCAGCCAATTTTGAGAGAAAATGTAAACTTGGATTCTCGAATAATAGTGAACACTAGTGACTAAATGAAAGAATATTGTGCAAAGAAATTATCATTCTCTTTTCCAAAAGAAGAGATTCCAGTGTAGCAGAGAATTTGCATCAATAGCAATCTTATGTGCACTGCAGGGCCCACTGTTGAAATTTAAGGAGTGTAATGGTGCGAACTGAAGTTTGGTTTCTTGTTTGTTTGTTTGTTTGTTTGTTTGTTTGTTTTTCGAGACAGGATTTCTCTGGATAGCCCTGGCTGTCCTGGAACTCGCTCTGTAGACCAGGCTGGCCTCGAACTCAGAAATCCACCTGCCTCTGCCTACCAAGTGCTGGGATTAAAGGCGTGTGCCACCACCGCCCGCCTGG
>NW_021604568.1:6251518-6261088 GCF_004785775.1 Grammomys surdaster | reverse complement strand
TTTTTTTTTTTTTTTTTTTTTTTGAGATAAAACAAAGTCTCATGTAACCTAGGCCTATGAGCCTGGAGCCTGAACTGGCCTCAAAAAGTTGGCTTATTTGAGTTCAGGGCCAGCCTGATCTACAGAGTGAGTTCCAGGACAGCCAGGGTTGGACAAAAACCCGGTTTGGGGGGGGGGGGGAAAGAGGGTGCTAGAGAGGTGCTTCTCTGGTTTAAAGTCACTAAGAGTGAGCTAAAATTAGCTTACACTGGCCTCATTTTCATAGCAATCCTCCTGCCTCAGCCCCTAAAGTGCTGGAATTACAAACTTGAGTACCACATCTGGTGGGGTGGAGCCTTCTGTAGGTTATTTGGTTGTTTGATTGTTTGTGCTTGGATGATTTTTCTTTTTTTCTTTTTTTTTTTGTTTGTTTGTTTTGTTTTTTCGAGACAGGGTTTCTCTGTGTAGTCCTGGCTGTCCTGGAACTCACTCTGTAGACCAGGCTGGCCTGGAACTCAGAAATCTGCCTGCCTCTGCCTCCCAAGTGCTGGGATTAAAGGCGTGTGCCACCACTGCCCAGCTGGATGGTTTTTCAAGACAAGGCCTCTCCTGAGTAACAGGCCTGGCTGTGCTGGATCTTAGATCAGGCTGGTATGACAAGGCCTTCTGTAGGATATCTGTCTGTCTGTCTGTCTGGTTTTTCAAGGCAGAATTCAAGACAGGGTTTCTTAATCTTAATAATAATGTGTAATAATCTTAGCTGGTCCTATTTGGTTTTTTAAAATAGTCCTATTGTTTTTTTTTTTTTAAGACAAGGCCCCTCTGTGTAACAGTCCTGGCTGTTCTGGAACTTACTGTAGGATATCTGTCTATCTGTCCATCCATCCATCCATCCATCCACCCACCTATGCATCCATCCATCTATCCATCTATCCATCTATCTAGATATTTGGTTTTTCAAGGCAGAGTCTCTGTTTAACAGTACCAGCTATCTTGGAACTTACTATGTAGACTAGGCTGGCCTTGAACTCACAAAGATTCATTTGCCTCTGCCTCCCAAGTACTGAGATGAAAGGCCTTCACCACCATGTCCCCTGCCTTCTGTAGGAAGTTTAAATAGCCATTGTTTTTAGAGGCTGTAACTATGGGCAGCTTTTTGTTCTCTTTTTAAAACTTAATTTTCCTTACTGTTATGCAATATTATTTATTTGTAACTATAACTCATGGGTAGAAGGGGAAGCTTCAAATTCATAACTTACAATGAGTCTTGAATTTTCTTTCTGTTGGGGATGTAGCTGAGGTGGTAGAGTGCTTGCCTAGCATTCATGTAAGGCTCTGAGTTCAATCCCCAGCAACCCTTAAAATACACTTAGACCCAGCAAGCAGAGGCAAGATCAAATTTTGTGGGTTATCCTTGACTACAAAGCCAGTTCAAGGTCAACCTGAACTACATGATACCCTGTCTTAAACCAAAAACAACATAACGGCATTATTGTCTAGCATAGCTTGTCATCTAGACTTCCCTTGACATCACAGCAGCAGCGATGATGGTAATGAACAGATAACTGTCCCTTATCTCTGTCCTGAAGTCAGCATAGAGGTAATGCTGAAGGGGTGCTTTCAGAGAGAGGATGTCCCAGAAGCATAGGGTTGCACATGCCTCCAAACAGCGCTCCTGTCGGGTCCCTCTGTCCACCCTGCCGTGAGGATGTGAAACATCTAGTTTACCCCCTTGGCTTCTGGGCACAGGCGCCTCCCTGGATGTGTTTTCCCAGCATCCTTAGTTCATGCATTGGGTTTCCTTGCTCCATGGGTGAGGAGAGCGAGGCCAGGTTGTCTCTATCGTTGGGTTCATCTGAGCTCTATGACTGAGGACCTTCAGCTTGTTGTAAAGGTTGCCCCTTCTCTTTCTGTCTCTGTTTATTGAAGTAACACTGTTGTTTTCCATTGCAGATATATGTAATTGACAGTGCAGACAGAAAAAGATTTGAGGAGACGGGTCAGGTAAATGATTCTTATGCTGAACTCTTAACACAATGCGGTATTCATTAATCTACTGGGAAGTGTGTTAGGGATGGGAGTGCTTTTGTTAACTATTACAGTCCAGGAAGAGGGTCATTCTGCTGAGCAGGCAAAAATAGAGCTGTCCAAAAAAAATTAGTTCCACTGTCTTTTGGTGAAATCCTTTTAGCTTAATCAAATTGAATGTATAGGATCTAAGAAAATGGAACTTTGCACCACACCCCAAAGCCCTTCTGGTGTGTCTTCCCAGACCATGGAGAAATGAACTCATGAACACACCGAACATTCTATTTACATGTTTCCATACCTAACTGACCAAGAGTAATTGCCAAACACTGGCAAATTCAGAAGGATGAGAAGAAAAATACAAGCCAAAACTAAGCTACTCATTTTCAAGCCAGGAAACAAGATCAGCCTTGAACTCAAATAAGGCTTTAACTGGAGGGTACATGTCAATATGTTTAGATGATACAGTCTGCGTATACAGTCAATCACAGAGCAGTAGGGGCCATCGACCATTGGACCCAGACTGAGGTCACCGCCAGCAGCAAGGACGGAGGGCATCTCTAGAGAGCCATGTTTGGATCTCAGTTCAGAAAGTGTGCCCTGCATCCAATGGCAGAAGTTGCCTTTTTCTGTTCCTTTGTCTTGGAAAGTGGGTTGAGGCTCTCCAGACTGCTGGAGACAGCCCTTCCCCCTTGTAGGGGAGGGTCCTGGAAGTTCGCTGCCTCTTGAGCTGTCCAGTTCCTTTTTGTCTTTTTGTTTTTTGAGACAAAGTCTCACTCTATAGCTCTGGCTATCTTGGAACCTGAGACCAGGCTGGCCTCAAACTAACAGAGATCCACTTGCCTCTGGCTCCCGAGTGCTTGGATCAAAGGCATGTACCACCATGCCTGACAGCTGTCATGGCTCTCTAGAGATCCCCTTCATCCTTTCTGCTCCTGGGGGTGACCTCAGTCTGGGTTCAATGGTCGAGGCCCAGTGCTGCTCTGTGTATGACTGTATACACAGACCATATCATCAACCTGCGTGTTTAAAGTAGCCAAAATGTGAGCTTAGTGGGAAAAAGGCAGAGCCTGTTCCTAGGGTAAGTGTTTATACTCATTTGAAATTTCTACAGAGTTAACATACAGTGTAGAGTTCTTCCTGTGACCTAGGCTACCAGGGAAGCTCTGGTTTCTCCCAGGTCTTTTCAGGATGTGAAGTCAGTGAACATTGATGATTGGGTGTGTGTTTTGGAGATAGATGAATGGACACAATTATCTCTAATAGTCATTTCCATTCTCTATATTCATACACACATACATATATACATATGGGTGCACACACACACACAATTTGTGAGTCTGTGAGTCTAGCTCACTGAGGAGCACCTGTTTAGCATGTATAAGAAGATCCTTGGTTCAATCCCCAGGACCAGAGGAAAAAATAAAAAAGATATTTGTGGAACTAACCTTGAATAAGTCTGAAATCTCTAACTGCTATTTATACTCTTTCTTAAACAGCGGCTCTCAGGGTATTTCTTAGTGACTTGTGTGTCTCATACAGCAGAGTCACCCGGTAAGCATGTTAAAAGTGATTCCTAGACGCTGGCTCCAACTATCTATAGTCAGAATCCCTAGTTTGAGCCCAGAAATTTGCTAGGGAATCTTCCAAAGGTACAAGCCTGAGGATCTCTACCCTGAGAGCTGCCGGTGATCAACTTAACTGTTTAGTGTTTTGTAACTCCAAGTGTGCTGTGCTCTTAAGTGATACGGTTGTCAAGCTTCTCTTCCCTTTCCTTCCCCTCAAAAATGCCCCAGGAACTAACGGAATTACTGGAGGAAGAAAAGCTGAGTTGTGTGCCGGTGCTCATCTTTGCTAACAAGCAGGATCTGCTCACGGCAGCTCCAGCCTCAGAGATTGCAGAAGGGCTAAACCTACATACCATCCGGGACCGCGTCTGGCAGATCCAGTCCTGTTCCGCTCTCACAGGCGAGGGTGTCCAGGTAAGGCGGTGGCATTTCTTCATTTCCTGTCAACATGGCAGCTCACTAAGGCATCTGCCTCACTGGTAGTGTTGATCTAGACCAGAGGTTCTCTACCTATGGGTCATGACCCCTTTAGGGTTTTAAGACCATAGGAAAACAGAAATGTTTTCATGACAATTTATAACAGTAGAAAAATTACCATTATAAAGTAGCAATGAAATACTTTTATGGTTGGGGGTCACCACAACATGAACTGTATTAAAAAGGTTGCAGCTTTAGGAAGGTTGAGAACCACTGATCTATACAGAAAAAGATGTAAAGCCAATACCTCTAGCTCGCAGATGAACATTCTAGGAGGTGAAGGTTCTCTGCTTAGAAACCAAGTAGATACCATGAAAGGCTCTGCAGGAGGAGCAGCCCTGTGCCTTCAGCCTACTGTCCTCACCTGGGGAGGCCCAAGGAAATGACTTGAAGTTACTTGATAGTTGTGTCCGCATCCTGTGTTGGGTCTAATACTATGAATGCTAAAAGCCTGTTCTCCTAGGTGATTGCCATCAGCGACCATACAAATGCTAGCTGGCCTAGAAATGCCTCTGTTTCTCCTCTTAGTTCTTTCCCTGCTCTTGGGTTTGGTGTCTGTTTCAAGCTACTGGTATTGATTTCCCACTGGGGGGCTTCTGTGGACACAAAGCCCTGGGCTTTATGCTGAGGAACCGTATACCAAGAGATTGAACACCTCCTTGTGTAATATTAATTTAGGGCAGAACATAGCCCTGTCCCAGACATCCAAGAGGCTGTGTTCTCCAAAGGACGTGCACTTCTAACTCAGATGCTTCCTACCAAACCTCCTCAACTCAGCCATGAGCAGCCCTTTTAAGAAGATCCTAAATCTTCCTCGTTCCTCATTTTAAGCATGTGGTTTATCTGCTAGGACATGTCACAGTGCCGTGAGGACTGGCCAGTCCTGCTCTAGGGTCTTATCCTCCCTCTCTGCTGTTCGGTATGTTGATAATGGCATGACGGTTTGTTTTTCTCTCAACACAGCTTGTTGGGTTGCAGACCTGAGATCTGGTTCTGCTGCCTACAGCCTCTTCCCATTGGCTTTTCCCTTTTACTGTTCTCCCGCTCCCCTCAGTCACTTGACACTGACTTGTTTTTAAATGGACTGATTGCTTTTGTCTCAAGCAAATAATCACATTCGAGAATGTGTTGGTCCTGACATGTTAGCTGCTTGTTTGTTTTATTTTTCCTTTATTACAAAAATAGCCAGGACTGGCTTCTATGTACCACCTCTAGAGCTGAGTGTACAGCCAGCACTAGACAAGGCTCCCCTTCCTCACAGTGCTGATACTGGCACCCAGAAGTCATGACTATGTGTATGCTGGAACCCTTGGAACCCAGGGCTTGCCACAGCTAAATCCTCCAAATGTATCCTGGAGAACCCTGGGAGGGTCAAGTTTGGGACAGTTGATGTTTTGGAGTTTTGGAAACAGTTTCTCTTTTTGTAAGTTTTATCTTAGGGGTATGGGTGTTTTGCCTGTACATATGTGTGTGCACCCTTTCCATGCTGCGCACACGGAGGCCAGAAGAGGGTGTTAAATCTCTTGGAACTAGAGTTACAGATAGATGTGAGCCACCATGTAGGTGCTCGGACTCAAACCTTAATCCTCTAGAAAGAGCAGCCAGTGCCCTTAAGTAATCTCTCCAGCCCCAAGACAGGGAGTTTTGTAGCCAAGCTGGCCTCAAACTCTCTATAGCTGAGTCCAATCTTCTAACCTTTCTCCCTCAGCATCCAAAGTGTTAAGATCACAAGAGTGGGCCTCTACACTCAGCAGTAAGCCCTTCCGCCCTCCCTCCCTTCCTTCCTCCCTTCCTCCCTTCCTAGATTCAGGTTCTAACTTGGTCATATTCTAACTTGGGCATTGTGGCACACATCCATACTTTGGAGGATCAGTCGAACCAGAAGTTCTAATCTAGTCCCATGAAATCCTATCTCAAATATGAATTTTCCCCTCATTTTTTTATTTATATAAAATTTTATAAAGTTGAAAAAATTTGGACTAAGGGCCTGACTCAGTGGTAGAGTGGTTGTCTTACATGACAGGTTCCGGGTTCATCTCAACAATACAAAAATACACAGAAAAGTAGGCATGACAGTACAGGCCTGTAAACTTCATCCCTTGGGGGTAAAGCCAGCAGGATCAGGAAGTTGCCACCAGACAGACAGACTGTCTCAAAAGTAAGTAAAAGAATCTTTCTCTCTCCTAAGTCCCTATACAAAGGGACTAAACTACCATTCTTCTAGATTCTCCCTTATAAAATTGTTACCACATAGGTGATTATTTGTATAAACAAGCTTGTCTTCAGGCTTTTGATTTAACTACATTTTTAGGGTAATTTACAATCCTGTCCAAGTATGCTACAACATGGAATGTTGATTATAGGTAAATACTGATTATTTTATTTAGTCTTGTTCAATTACAACCCTCTTTTAAAATGAAAAGATCTGCCAGGTGATGGCGCACACACCTTTAGTTCTTGGAAAGCAGAGACAGGCTCTGTGAGTTCAAGGCCAGCCTGGTATACAGAGTGGGTTCTAGGACAGCCAGGGCTATACAGAGAAACCTTGAGAAGAAAGAAAAAAAGAAAGAAAGAAAGAAAGAAAGAAAGAAAGAAAGAAAGAAAGAAAGAAAGAAAGAAAGAAAGAGCCGGGCGGTGGTGGTGCACGCCTTTAATCCCAGCACTTGGGAGGCAGAGGCAGGCGGATGTCTGAGTTCGAGGCCAGCCTGGTCTACAGAGTAAGTTCCAGGACAGGCGGAGCTACACAGAGAAACCCTGTCTCGAAAAAAAAGAAAGAAAGAAAGAAAGAAAGAAAGAAAGAAAGAAAGGAAGGAAGGAAGGAAGGAAGGAAGGAAGGAAGGAAGGAAGAAAGAAAGACAGAGAGAGAGAGAAAGGAAAGGAAGGAAGGAAAAGAAAGAAAAGAAAAGAAGATCTTACCCTGTGTGTGCCCTTCCAGCTGTGCAGAGGGTAATTTGATAGACACAGGCACAGGTAGGGAGGAGAGGTGACAGTTGACCTCCTGTTTTCCATTGCTGAATATGGAACCCAGTCCTTGTGCATAGCAGGTGAGCACTCTACCCAGGCCCAGAAGAAGCTTTCCTGTGTCATAAACCTTTTCAGCATGAGGACTCTGCCCTTCTAAATGGCTCAGAACACAAACGTTAGAAAGTCAAGAACATCCTAGTGTTGGGAGCTATGAAAGGGGGTCTGAGGAGAACAAATAGGTTGTATGTGTACACTCATCCACGTCTGGGTTTATGGTGCTATGATCTCCACTCTTGGCCATGGTGGAGAAAACTTGAAAAAGCAAAGCCAGAATTAAAGTGAGGTCATTGTTTCCTCAGCCTGCCCAAGGATATGGAAAAGGGGCGGGGACCAGAGTAATGATCTGGAGTTGGTACGGAGTGCAGTAGCATTGAAGTCAAGGGCATTATACCATCGGAACCTGAAGGTAGCCAGGGAACTCCTGCATTTCCCAACCCCACTCCTGTCTGGGGAGAGCTATGTGCTTGCTTCTAGCAGTATAACCACCACAGATACACAGCGCCCCTACAGTCTGACAGGATAACCACAGGTCACACCACCCCCCTACAGTGCCTCTTCTTCCCTTCCTCTCCTCCTCCCTCTCTCCTTTCTTCCAAGGTGGAAATCAAATCCAGGGCAGTGATTACCTGTGAGCTTCATCCCCAGCCTCCATTGTAGAACCCTTACACAGCAAGCCACCAGGCAGTTAGACAGTGTGGTAGTAGCAAGGGACTTCTGTAAATAATAAGCAGTTTGAATAAAGTCAAACTACAATCATTTGGCTATTTGTTAAAAAAAAAAAGTGCTTTTTTAATTGGGGACCTGCAGCAACCAAGGTACAGGAAGTGACATCAAAAGAGGTCTAGGGCCAGCAAGATGTTTCAGTGGATAAAGGTGATTGCTGCCAAAGCTGATGGATGACCTGAGTTTGATCCCAGGACCACGGGGCAGGAGAGAGCTGACTCCCAAAAGTTGTGCACTGACTAACACACGCAGATAAATTAATTAATCAAAATACAGTCATATGAATGAGAGAGACAACCAGCAAAGAACTGAGAGTGAAGAAAATGATTTTATACAGAGGACAAATAGTTTGAAGGTCACTTAATTAGTTTGTAGATAGTGCCAGGGTGTATAGAATTGGCTGGTTTAGACTGGGATTTCAAGGTTAATGAGATTAGATTATGGTTAATAGAATGATATAAATTTAGAGAATTTAACCATTATTTGAAATAAGTTATTTAATAAAAATGTTAATTAAGAAGAGAATCTTCGTTGTCCTTTCATGGTCACCTTTGGGGAGCAGAGGAAGGTTATGGAGCCTCTGTGGGAGCAGTTTTCACTGTCAGCCAGTTACTAACCATGCCCCTCCCTCAGGTGACACTGCCCAGCCACTCGCCAGCTTCTTGTTTTTTACCTTTCAAAGAATCCCTTCAGTGCAATTCCTTTCTAGGACTGCATGGCTAAAGTTAGGCCTTTCATAGCTCTTAATTAAGAATTAAAATATCCCTAAAAACTTTGCTAGGAAAATGACTGTAAGGTTCAGTTATTTGGGGTTCGCTTTTAGATATAAATTCATAATGATTAAAACTTTCTTTTTAAAAATTATTTATTTATTTTATGTATATGAGTACACTGTAGCTGTCCTCAGACACATCAGAAGAGGGCATTGGATCCCATTACAGATGGTTGTGAGCCACCATGTGGTTGCTGGGAATTGAACTCAGGACCTCTGGAAGAGCAGTCAGTGTTCTTAACCTCTGAGCCATCTCTCCAGCCAGATTAAAACTTTCTAAATCTCATTTTGTTCCCCTTTCCCCAGCTCCCAGAGGCTGCCCAGCTGGCTGAACTGCCTTTGGTGCCATCCCTGTTGTAACAACCCCAGAAAGAAACTGTACAATGTGTATGTGTGTGTGTGCAGCAAAACACATCTGGCTGCCCACATAGAGGTTCTAAACCTGTTAACCCAGGTGCACTCCCTGGAACTCACCTGTGTAAGAGAGAAACAACTCTAGCAAGTTGTCTTCTGTGCTCCACATATGCTGTAACAGGCGTGGACACTCCCACTATACACACACACATACACACACACACACACACACACACACACAATGGCTGGATGAATATAAAACATTTATAAACACACAAATAAACAACAGATCTAGGAGAACTGTGGCATACAAACAAACAGCCAGGCCCTTCAAGTGGTCCAGTCCAGAGACCAGCCGAAGACAGACAGGGGATGTGCCATACCCTCTGTGCCCAAGCAGGCCAGGTAACTACTTCCCATCAGTTACGTGGCTTGAACACATAGTTTGACATTGTGGGAGCTAGGATTCTAGGATGGAATTCTTGAGAGGGAGTTAGTACCTGGTATTCCCAAGACACACTTAGGTGGTCTTTACAAGATAGTGCCATGTGCTCAGCTGTGTGTGGTATAGACAGTTACGGAGGACCTGTGTGTGGTATAGACGGTTACGGAGGAGCTGTGTGTGGTGTAGACGGTTACGGAGGA
>NW_021604568.1:6241228-6251508 GCF_004785775.1 Grammomys surdaster | reverse complement strand
TGTGGTATAGACGGTTATGGAGGAGCTGTGTGTGGTATAGACGGTTACGGACAGACATCAGGAGGGTCTGGAGCAGCTCTCTCCTCACCTGACTGACGGTGACCGGGAGGCCAACTCATCATGTAACTATAGCGGGCTTTCCTGAGAGACTGTCAGGAGCAAAGAACAGGTAAAGGGTGCAGACCAAAGGAGGGAATCCATTTTGGATACTCCATCCTGCTGCGAGGCCTTTAGTCCAGAGGAGGGATCAGAAGAGACCCAGTTCCATCAAGCAATGACAGCAGAAGAAAGGGAAAGTGAAAATGTATGGGATGGATTACCTAAAGCTCCCTTAGCCGGACTCCCCCACCCGAGGCCTGGAGAAAAACCTTTCTGCATACCCTTGAGGTAGGCCTGGTTGCTAGGGCCTCCTAGGATGGATTACTTAGCACAGGTCTCTTGTCTTTTTCTTTCCAATGGGCATCTAGAAAATGTACGAAGGATCTGGATTAGATTTTTAAAAAGTTATAGAAACCTCATCCTGCTTCCGCCTGCAGCCATGAATTTCACCCCAGACCATGCTTGTCCTTCCTATTGTAGTTCCAGGTGTTTGGAGACACTTTTTCTTTTTCTTTCTTTCTTTCTTTCTTTCTTTCTTTCTTTCTTTCTTTCTTTCTTCTTTCTTCTTCTTTTTTTTTTTGTTTTTGTTTTTTGTTTTGTTTTGTTTTTCGAGACACGGTTTCTCTGTGTAGCACTGGCTGTCCTGGAACTCACTCTGTAGACCAGGCTGGCCTCGAACTCAGAAATCCGCCTGCCTCTGCCTCCCAAGTGCTGGGATTAAAGGCATGCCTGCCGGAGACACTTTTTCTAAAACACAACGTGTTTTCCTTTTAAAGCAGAAGTCAGCAGTTTAAACCTGGCCTTGATTTCACCATCTCTGGTCACCTGCCTACACTGATGGCTTGACCAGGCAGGATGACCCATGGGCACTGTCTTCCAGGCCGCCGAGCTAGACTAGCTTCTCATGTGGCATCTCCTCATCCTCCAAAAGGGAAGGATAATCCGATCACAGCATCTGCTGCTGTGATTCCTTAGGAGGGGCAGCTGCAGTCCGCCTTGCTTCGGTGTGGACTGAGCCTCTGACCGAGGGGCACCCGTCCAGCTTCCTGCCTCTGCTTCTTTTTCCTTGATCAAGGGAACTTTTCCCTAGCCTGCTAATAGAGTTTAATTTGTTTTTCTTTGCAGGGGTAGAAGTTGAACCCAGTATCTTGTTTATGCTAAGTCTTTATTCTATTTTAGAGCTATACTCTCCAGTCCCACATTTTAGTATTTAAAGAAGGATGTCTAGTCCTTTCCGGGCCTGGGATCAGTTGGTACTTTTTCCAGGTCTGTGTGGAACTGCTTATCTCTCTGTCAGACCTCAGGTGGATTTTTATATTTGCAGGCCTCTCTGTGGACTAAGAGAGCAAGCCTGTGACAAGTGATTTGCTCCCTCCCTGGTGCACTGCCCTTTGTCACCGGAAAAATATGAACAGCAAGCGATGTTTTATGTATGCTGTGTTCAGCTGCTCCTTAACCCTAGGGCCTAAAGGCACAAGGGGACAGGCTGCATCGCTCAGCACGGGTCTGAGCGCCTTATCATCCTAAAGCAGTTACTGAAGCGGCCACATAGTCAGCCTAGCCTTAAAAAACCAGCCCACCCAGCCATGGCCGCCACTGCTTCCTTGCAGCCACCCATCCCTGATGGATGTACCGGGCTGAGAGCAAATGCAAAGAGCGGAACAGCCAGAGGCCAGCCCTGCCCATAGGCAGGCAGTGCACCCTGACTCTCAGGCTCAGGATGATTAGTAGGGGCAGCTTTTCACCACTACTACCCCCACCACCATCACCACCACCTCCACCACCACCACAACCTCCACCACCACCACCACCATCATCACCACCACCACGCCCTGCCCCCCATGAATATGGTGGGAATACTTCTGCAACACAGAGATATTTATTTCCTCTCTAGGAAGTCACACAAGGCCCAGTGTTTGAGGGTCCCTGTCTCTTGTCTCTATTTATAAATTGAAGCTAATCAATTCAAACTCAGTTTCAACAAGATTGGTAGGGAAAGGAAAGGGGAGACTGTTCCCACCAGGGAGACTGATTCCCAGAATGAAGATCAAATGTGCAGGAAATCGGTCAAACCAGTTTTTAACAATAAAAGGTTCAACCATTAAGCAAACCTATGAATTCATTTCCTCCTTCAGGGACAGCACAGTCACCTCCTTCACGTAAGCAATCACCTTTCCTCCAGAAAAGCAAAGCCCACCGTTCACTCACACACAGAAGCAGAGGCTCCTCTGAATAACTTTGTTGTCTCTAAATGTATCCACTGAAGGAGGTGGCCCAGGTCACAAATGCCCAGCCTTCCACAGGCCTAGATCCCAGCAGGTTAGGAATCCTCTGGTCCCTTTTAGAGCTGTGGTACACTAGCTGGGTTCCTAGACAGGGGTCCTCCAGTCTTTACCCTGTATTCACCTGAAGGAAGCCAGGAGGGATGAAACCAGCAGGATGGCCTTTCCCAGCTGCCTTCAAAGGCTCTCCCAGCTTTTCTCTGTAAATGAGATGCAGAGCACTTCCTGTCTTCCTCAGCCACGGAGAAGATGGTGATGGTGTATGGTTCTCAGTGGGAAGAAAGGCGAACTTCAAGGCCCACCTCTGCGCCGACGTTTTCTGTTCTTCATTTCCTTGTTTGCAATCTGGAAATAATAATATATTTCACTGGGTGGCTATGAGAATTAATTTTAAAGACTATAAATTAAGTACGGGCTGTACACCAGACAGCATGCTGGTCCTTTGCTTAGACGCTCCCATCCTGGTTTTTGGATAACACTATTATCTTTCCTTTCCAGTGGGCTACTTGATAAAGCTTGCCCCTTACTTGATTTATGAGGTACTGTCACACAGGATTGTGGTCCTCCCCTCCCCCTGCCTCTCACCTCCAGCTCCCAAATGCTATGACTCAAAGGGGCCTCCCCAAGCCCAACAGAGAAGCCCAGGGTTTCACCCAAGAATGGCACCAGAGGCTGAGGACAGTCATAGGTGCTGGCCTCTGAGTGCCTCTGTCAACAAGACCATGGTGGGCAGGCCTCCACTAAGATCCTCAGACATCTGCCAGCCAGCGCCCTCAGCAGGCCGCGCCCTCTAAGGCCCTCTCCGCCTCCACAGAGGATGGCTCCCTCCACCTTCTGCTTTGAGTGCCTGCAGCTGAGTAAATATTTTCTCTATCTCTTTGCCTACACTTATGTTTGGTGAAATGTAATAAGGGAACCCCCCTTCACCAGTCATAAACAAAGAAAAAAAAGACAAAATGGTACTGGGGTTGTGTGGGGAGCCTTCTTGCTATCCCGGAGAAGCTGGTCTGATAAACAGTGTCTGTAGGAAAGGGAACATGGAGGCTCCTTTGGGTGTTTGTGCTGCGCTTGACCATGGCTGTGCTGCCCACGTTCTGAGCTCTTCCACTTTGGAGCGAGAGAAGAAGGTTATCATCGTAGTCGTCCCTCTTGTATGTGTAAAAATCTTTTTTGTCTCCTGGCAGGTGATCATTTTTTTCCTAGAAACCAATTAGCTACTAAAATTAAACATGCTCTCTTTAAATGAATCCTTTTCATAAAACAGTTCTAAAATTGCTCAGTTTTTCAGAGTGTGCAGCTGACCCAGTTGATCAGATGCTTTGGGGTCTCCTTCACCGGGTCCTCCACTGCCCAGCTGCAGCCAGGTGCTTCCTACCTGAAGGCTTTCTGCCAAAGCTAGGCCTCATCCTGGCAAAGCAGAAAGGTCCCTCAGATCATCAGGTTCTCCTGCCCAAACGCCCTGGAGGCAGCTGATGGAGTTTTAATCATGGTACATGCAGGTGACTGTCAGATTAGCCAGGAGAAAGGGGGCCTGCTGGTTGTTGTACAGTGATGTATTGTTTACGGGATAATGGCCCAGTGGCGAGGGTGTCAGCTGATATTTATTGCCATAAGCTGTTCTAGGTGTTCAGGTTCCATGGCAGATCCACAGCCACCAGAAACGTGGGGTTTGGAGTGTGGGTGTCACGTGTGTAAGCACAAGTAGGTGAGGCCTGGACTCTGGGCAAGATACCCTGCAGGGCCCACTTGAGTTCTGTCCCATGTTTCTAAGGAAACTTGACTTGCCTGAAGGTCAGGAGTCCCTGGGGGGGGGGGGGGGGTCCAGGTATGCTCCAGAGGGGGTTGACAAGGACGTCAAGTTTGACAGGCCTGGCATCTGTGAGGAATCGTGCCGCCTACCAGGAGGCTGTAGGCATTGTGTGGGGTTTTTTTCCCCCCTTTTTACCTCAGTCCCTCTCTAGCCTTCTAAAAAAGGACACTTTCAAGGTCAATGTGCCTTTAAGAAAACTCCGTTCCTCTGTCCTGCTTAGCACTTAAAGCAACCAGAAGCCACTTTGAAAGCTCTCTGTAGAAGCACGTGTGTATTGCCCTGCATGTGTGGAGGAACACCCACTGCAGAGGGTTGTTTTTCCAAAGTGAAATTTAATTTAACCCAAGTGTACACTGTCACACTGTAAACACGCTAGGGAACCAGAAGGGTAGCTCATTGAATTAATTCCCCAGCAAAGGTCAGCTTTTAGAAAAAGCCAAAAATGGCTGGAATCTTTCCTGATAGCTCCTCAGCCGAGCTCCAGACCCCAGGCAGATGTGTTTATTTTTTCAGAGGGAGTTCCTAAGGAGGCATCTCAAGTTCAGGTGGTGACTGGCTCTGTCCCCCTCCTGTGCTCAGGGACTTCCCTCTGCCCTCCCAAAAGGTCACCAGCCCTGGTCAGCCAGGTGGGCCCCAGGGCAACAAACTCCCCAGAGTAGGTGGTCCCAGTCCCCTCCAGGCTGAGCTCTTGGGGCACTCCTTGCAACTAACACTGGCCTTTTCTGCCCATTTCTCTCAAAGGATGGCATGAACTGGGTCTGCAAGAATGTCAACGCAAAGAAGAAATAAAATGGAGCCGGATGGCGGCGCGGGAGCTGCGGGCGCTGAAGTCGGCCTGAGAAACACGGTTGCTGCTTTCTGACCAAATGCTTTTCCATCTGTGCACAGACACAGCTGGGTGGCGGAGAGGGACAGCAGCTTGAGAAGAATCCCCATTCCAGCAGTAGATTTTAACTGATCTCAGAGGTTCGGTATCGTTTTTCAAATAAAGGAATTATATTATTTCCTCTGCATAATTGAAATAGTATTAAATGTCTCCGAGCACATGATTAGAAACGAACAAGCGCTTGTACTGCAGCTAGGTGATTCCACGGGGCTTTTGTGGAAAAGGAAGAGGCCACTTGTGCCGGTTCCTTTATTTACTGACCTGTCCCTTCACTCCCTCGGTGGTTGGAAACTGTGTTTGGGGGTGCTAGGCAGAGACTTTCTTTTCTCCTCATCTGCAACTGAGCCAGGGTTTTGGTCTGTCCGGCAGGAGACCGCCACTGGGGGAGGTAAAGGGTAGCTGATGATTAAACCGCCTTGTCAGGTAGGTAAGAGACAAGTCGCTACAGAGCCGAGCCGCTGGCCCCTGCTCCCTAGGGCCTTCTCCCCACGCCTCATCCCTGCCAGCCACACGGGGAAGCAGATTCTTATGACTTTTGCCTGTAATGACATCTGGAATGTAAGGAGAGCTGGGAGGTTTAATTCCAGAAAAACTACAAGGTCCTTAGAAAGTCCTCACATGGAGGGCTCAGGCTAGCGTAAACAGGCTTGCTCCAGCTCAGTGGAGCAGGGAGCAGTGACTCCAGATTAGCTGACTTCTCCACTGCAGTCCTATAGAGGGGATTTCTAAAGCTCAAAGAATTCTGTGTTTAAATGATCACAATAGGCCGACGCTATCAGATTTTAAAAATAAATGCAGCTCTGCCATGAACCTGCTCCACTGAGAAAAGCCAGGCAGATCGATTCTGAGAAGAGATCAATTCTTACTGAGCTGGCAACTAGGTGGTGTGGGAAGCTCATGGGTAGGCAGCATCTGCTGCTGGGTGAGCATGGGTGTGATCTGGTGGGGGGGTGCGGGGGGCTGGACCCAGGAAAGCACTCACCCCATTGCTGGTCTCTTCGTGGCAAGCACCCTATCCTTCCCCCACTTCGAAAGGAGCATGTTTGCCTGAGCCGTCAAAAATCCCAGCCTCAAACCCCCTGAAAGCCAACCGGAGCATCGTCTGCTCCTGAATTAAACTCTGTTCTGGGCATGAGCTCAGAGCTTTTCAGAGAATAAATAAGAGGCTATCCAATGCCTGGTGGGTCCAGGGAGGCCAGCTGCCTTCTCATCCTGGGAGGTAGCCCTGTCCGAGCCCACCATGGTGTGCAAGCAAACAGGAAGTGCCACAGAAGACCCTGCTCCGTGGTACCCAGCTTATTCTGGACTCTGGAGAGGGAGAAGCTGGGACAGTTTGAAAGGTGGCCAGGATGTAAGCTATCAACAGAGGCTGGGGGAAGGTGTGGGGTTGCAGTGCCCCAGCCTGTAAGGACTTGCAAGACAAAAGAAGGTGAGGTCTGTAAATCGCTCAGCTAGTTAGCCCTGCCACCTCTCCCACTGACTTCTCTAGCTCACCCAAACCCCTCTAGCTTTGAAGGGAGACAAACAGCTATAAAGAATCGGAAATGCCCCTTCTCCAGCCACCAGATGTAGCTTTGGCCCTTGAGACTTGCTTTTCTGTACAAATAGTGCATCAGGATGTTATCTGAGGGGCGGGAGGCCTGCTTTGAGATCCAGTTTTGGAATGCTGCAGCAGGGCACTCTTCCTTTGGAAGAGCTTGAGCTGTAATGCATTTTTGGTTTCTTACCATCAACTTAAGGAACTGTTCTAAAGAGCCCCACCCCCACCCCGGCCCAGCTAGCAGGCCTAGCGACCTGCCCTGCTCTGATCGCTGTCTCTGTAAATGTCCACATTTGCTTCCCAGCTAGAGACACCAGAGACAACTGTGGTTGCCACAGGCTTTTATCTTCCCTGTGAGTCCCGTTGAACCCTCTGGGGGCTCTGGGGATAAATGCGTGGAGCCTGAAAAATGCAGTTTGAAAGCTCCCATTTGTAAAAACAAAACGCTTGTAAAGTCCCGTTTCCTTTCCACCGTGCCACCCCTGCCCCCTGTGGCCATGGACGGAGAACAGAGTCTGAAGCTAGAAAGAGGATGCCCCGCCCCTGTGCCTCCCCCATCCCAGCGAGCTCTGGTAAGACTTCTGCTCTGCGCACCATTGCATCTGAATGTTCAGGGGGCGAGGGCTGAGGCCAGAGGGCAGGCAAAGTCCACAGCGTATACTCCAACCCGTTGTGGGAAAAACTGAGCCCTGCTCTCACCCGCCCTGTGTGGCTCCTTTTGGCTGGATTCCCTTCGCCCAGTGCAATACACCCTTTCCCCTTCGCTCTCCCTTGGTTACTATGGAAACAAGGGTGTCATTGATGTGGGCTGAGCTGGGGAACATGTCGGTGCACAGCTGAAAGTCAGCGATTATGCCGGTGGTTAGCTCTGCCCGGTAGAAAAGTCCACAGCCTGAGATGCTGCAGAAGGACAGTCTTGCCGACGTCCTCCCACCCCCTCCTCCCTCCCTCCTCCATCCCCTGTCTCCAACGGTTTCTTTATTCCCCTCTGGACTAAAGTGGTGGCTATTTTTATGCCAGGCTGTGCCCCACCCTCACTGTTGGCCGCTCCTTATCCGGCCTGGCCTGGAGGGTGACACCATGTCACCCTCACCAGGACCAATGTCTCCGTTCCCTTCCACAGCATGCTTTGATTTCTCTTCCTCTCCTTTTCGGGACGCTTCTTCCTTTATTTTTAGCTCTGCTCTGCATGTGGTTTCGGGTTCGATGTGATCCATCGGAAGGCTCTTTTTTTTTTTAAGTCCCCTTTGAAAATGATAATCAAAGGAAGGGACACGGTGTTTGGTCACGTGGAAAGCTCAATGTATAATTTAGACGTCTGTCAAAAACGCAACAAATAAAATGTAGCTGAAAGGAAGGCGGTCTGGAGTGGAATGTGTTCTCTGCTGAAGCTCCAAGAGGGCCCAAGCAGCTTCGCCCTTTTGGAGGTTAGGTTTCCTCAGGGGAGGGCTGTTTTCAGGAAAAACATGAATACCACCACCAGGTAATGTGATAACCACCACCATTGCAGCTGCAGCACCCATCCACCTCACCCTACCCCTAACCCCATGCAATAACTAGGCACCATTCACCCCACTTTGCTGTGGAAGAAACAGAGGCCTTTGCCTCAGTTAAGGAATTTGCCAGTATCACAGTGCCTGTGAGGATTGGTGGAGCCTAAAACCTGCTGTCTCTGAAGGACAAAAAAAAAAAAAAAAAAAAAATCACAGCCCACTTCCCTGAAGTTCCAGGTCCAGCCCTCACCTCTGCTTGTTCAGCAGCTGCCTCCCACAGCCTCTAACCAGGTGGCCCTCTGCACCAGGTGGCCCTCTGCACCAGGTAGCCCCTAGGCTAGCACTGCCCGCCCTTCCGGACTCCCAGTCCCCAGGGCTTCAGGCCCTCTCATCACAAAAGCACAGTTGTAGATCTCATTTCTTCCTTTGCACAGGTTAAGCCCCATGGACAGCAGAAAGGAGGGAGACATCAAGAACATCAGGGCTATCAGGGTCACTTGCAGTCACCTACCGCCTACTACTGAGTCCTCTTGCCAGAAGCCTCCAAAGAAAACGCTAGCTAGCCTTTGGAAGGTGGAGGCAAGAAGTTCAGGACTTAAGGGCAGCCTGGGCTACTTGAAACCATAATCTCAAAAACTCCAAGGTCTGATGGGGATGCTCATGAGAGGTCACATGGTAGTTAGCAGAGGCTCAGAGGTCTATGGTCTTGCTCACTCTTCATAACTCCTAGAGTCCTTCCTACCTCAGTGGAGGGGGAGCTACTGGCAGGAAAGGGGAACCAGAGGCGCAAGGTGTCCGATGTATTACAGGACATTCAGTTCACCTTGAATTTCAAATACAGACTAATTTTTACTTCAGGTACTCCATGTAATAGTTGGGACCTTGCTGGGCAGTGGTGGTGCATGCCTTTAATCCCAACACTTGGGAGGCAGAGGCAGGTGGATTTCTGAGTTCGAGGCTAGCCTGGTCTACAGAGTGAGTTCCAGGACAGCCAGGGCTACACAGAGAAACCCTGTCTCGAAAAAACAAAAAAGAAAAAAGAAAAAAGAAAAACAAACAAACAAAAAAAATAGTTGGGACTTTGTTATAATACTCAGGAAAACATTGTTTATCTGAAATTAAAATTGAACTGCCAATTCTGTTTTGTTTCAGTTTTTTGTTTTGATAAACCTGATGTTCCTACCAAGGACTAATAGAGGACATGTGAAGAGACTTGTATCCTCAGCCAGACAAAGTGGCACAAGCCAGTAATCTCAGCACTCAGGGGCTGTGTGCCTGTAATCCCAGCACTCGGGGGCTGACAGGTTCAAGCCCAACCTAGGCTACATTATAAATTATTTCAAAACCAACACAAAATATCCTGCTATGATAGCACACGACTTCAATTCCAATATTTGGGGGGTAGAAGTAGGAAGATCTCTGTGGGTTCAAGAGCAGCCTGGGTTATATAGATAACAGAGAGACGTGCTCACCATCCGTGCCTAGAAATCTGAGTTCAATCCCCAGAACCCACACAAAGCTAAACGGAAAGAACCAACTCTGCAAATAGCAGATACTTCTTCATGCCTCAGTCTCCTGTGTGTAAAATAGGGAAATAGTGACCAGGAGGATCAGAGACTAGTTTTGCTCAGTGTGTTATAGGAAATCTCTGTAGCTATTACAAAAAAAACAGCACTTTCCCAGGCTCCCAAGACGTCTGTCTCCACCTCCATTCCTAATCCTATGTGGCTCTGTGACTCTCAAAGCAACATACAAGCAGTCTGCCGGCAGCCTTCCCTGAGGGGCTGGCAGACCCCCTCTCTCTGAGGCTCCCAGGGCCACCCCAACCACACCTCCTGCAATTAGATTTGTAAGTGGGAACAGACTCTCATCAGAGGCTCCTGATTGGCTCCAGGCAAAAACACAGTTTAGCGCTCAGTCAAGCTGCATTTTTAGGGCCTCTGTGCCCCCCCCATCCCCCTTAATTGCAATCTGTTCTGTAATTTCTTTTTCCAACACTGCAGAATGCAGAGAAGCTGCAGCCGCCACCAGCAGGACAGGGAGGAGGGAAAGGGCTCCTGTTCCCCGCAGAGCATCTGCTAGTCCAGCACTTGGTGGCTAGAGATGTGTATGCAGTGTGTGCGTGTGCAGTGTGTGTGCAATGTGTGTGCATGTCTGTACTATGTATGTC
>NW_021604568.1:6237658-6241218 GCF_004785775.1 Grammomys surdaster | reverse complement strand
ATGTCTGTGTGTGTGTATGTGCATGTCTGTGTGTGCAGTGTGTGTGTGTGCATGTCTGTGCGTGTATATGTCTGTGTCTGTGTGTATGTGCGGGTCTATGTATTCAGTGTGTATGTATGCAGTGTGTATGTGTATATCTGTGTGTGTGTGTCTGTGTATGTACTGTGTGCCTGTATGCAGTGTGTGTCTGTGTATTCAGTGTATGTATATGTATGTATGCACATGTATATGTGTATCTGAGTATGCAGTGTGTGTCTGTGTGTCTGTGTATGCAGTGTGTCTGTGTATGCAGCATGTGTGTGTGTGGTCAGTGTGTGTGTGTGTGTGTGTGTGAATGTCTGTGTGTGTGCATGTCTGTGTGTGTGTCTGTATATGCAGTATGTATGCAGTGTGTGTGCGCTCTGTGTGTGTGTGTGTGTGTGTCTGTGTTCGAGAGCACTCTGAGAACCACCCATAGGCATGGACGTGTGGAGATCCAGTCTGCAATCAGCAACTAGACCTCCATATATCAGGGGCAGCTGAGAAAAAAACAGTTAAGTCAGTATCCTCTTGCCCCAGGAACTTCTTATGTATTAATCTTACTTAACCTTTACAAGGACACTATTAACCGGAGATACTGAGTCACTTGTCCAAGATCTCACAAGGAGACAAGGTGGGCTCACTGGCCATGATGGTGCTTACATCCCTTTATTCCCAGCACTCCAGAGGCAGAGGCAAGCAGGTCTCTTAAGTTCAAGGCTAGCCAGGTCTACAAAGAGAGTTCCAGGACACTTACACAGTTACACAAAGAAAAATAAAATAATAATAATAATAATAGTAAAAAAAAAAGACAAACTGGACAGTGGTGTCGCACACCTTTAATCCCAGCACTTGGGAGGCAGAGGCAGGCGAATTTCTGAGTTCAAGGCCAGCCTGGTCTACAGAGTGAGTTCCAGGACAGCCAGGGCTATACAGAAAAACCCTGTCTCGAAAAAACAAAAAAACAAACAAACAAAAAAAAAGACAGGCTCACACTATGTTATCCTGGCTGGCCCAAACCCACTATGTAGACCAGAGACCCTCCTGCCTCTATGCTGGGACAACCCAGCTCCTATGTGACTTCCAAACCTATGATCTTAGAAGCCCAGAAAGAAGGCCGGAGTGCTGGTTCGGTGTTTAAGAACACTGGCTGTTCCTGCAGAGCACCCAGGTGCTCACAGTGCACGACATAGATACAAGCAAAACATCAACACATGGAAAATAAAACAACAGCGATCTTTTAAAAATTGTTTTGAAAGAAAGAACACAGGAATCCCCTTCACAAAGAACTACAGAGCAATTTCCTTCCTTCGTGTGAAGTGCCATGTTCCAGGGACAAAAAGCCCTTGCTAAAGAAATTAAATACTAATGACAGACTTTCAGAGAGCAAATGAGGTGCAGGAGTGGGCATAAGTCTTGGCTGGGGTACCTGAAGCTGAGGACCAAACAAACTGTTGCCTCTCCTAGTGATTGGCTAACACCCCACCACCACCAATCCACCCCCCACTGTCCTAGGTTCCTAGCTGAGGGAAGTGGAACACACAGGAACTCACAGGAACACACAGGACAGGAGACACAGGTAGCTTGGCTTCCTGCTGACTCCTGGCCTGGGAACTCTTGTTCTCCATCAGGACTGTCAGTGGCTAGGAGCACCTGGAGGACAGGCCTCCAAGGCACAGTAAGGTGGGCCAGAGGTGACCTCATTCTGCCTTTGGACCTTCCCCTAGCTGCTGGTCCTGAGGCCACCAGCACAGGCACCAAACAGGAACCAGCCCCACCCTTAAAACAAAAGAAAGCAGCTGGCCTCAGCTGTGAAGAAGGTTCTGGACTAAGTCCGTTGCCTCTATTCTGGACCAGAGGTTGGCAAGTTTGATCTAGGTCATTGGAGCAGCAGTCTGGCCGTCCACTCTGACTTCATGAAGGGAGGGGAGGAAAAAGGGCAGTTTACAGGACAGACACACCCCCTCCACACACCACAGCTTCTGCCTGTTGAGCAGTCTTGAAAACTGAAGCCCAAGACTGTTATCTGTCTCCATTTTCCTCCTTTGGACACACGTTGGACAGATTTTACACTGGCTAGCACGCCATGTATCCACAGGCCTTTCAGTCAGGTGTGTAGGGCACAAACTTCACATTCATCCTTAGGAATGGCCTATCTGTGTCATTAGCTCCTCCCGGCCTGCATTCCCATCCCACCTCTGTACACTCTTCAGGGCTGGAGCCCACCAGCCTCCCTCCCACCGTCTTACTTGTACCAAAAGGTCAGAATCAGGGAAGCGTGCCAGCCCCCGTACACAAAGCATGGCTGATCTGGGGCTTTCCAGGACGATGGGACTTCCCTTAAGCTCCCGGATGACAGAGCTAAAGCAGCTTCCCTGCCACAGATGGCTTTGGAAAAGAGGGGATCGTCTTTGGTTGTCCCCAGTAGCCCATCCTGAAGCCAAAAGACTAACTTAATCCAGCCCAACTCTTCCCGTCAGAGCCCCCACGATGGCGGCCTAAACTTCATCCTGACTCGCTCATGGCTCCTTTCCACCCCAAGACCTGCAAGAACTAGCGGGCAGAGCTGGGCAAAGAGAAAGTGGGAGGAAGCAGGATTCATTCCCATGGCTGGGATGCTGATCCAGGCAGGAGGCGGGGCCTGCACAGCTGCAGGCAGCCCCCCTGCCCTGAGCCTGTGAATGGGCACGGACCCTCCCGCCTGCCTGAACCGCTCCTGAAACAGTCGGTCCTGATGAACACTAAGCCGGCAGGGCAGCTGTGCGCATTATCCATATGCATGGGGAGGTGTATATTTATCCTCACATCCCACCCCACCCTGCAGCTGCCGCCATCGCCCGTGCCAGGAGAGTGAGTGGGCACCAGGGCCCAGGCTGCTTTGCCTGCCCCCACCCCACTTCCTAGCCTTCCCCGTCCAACCCACACCCACAGCCTTCACTTGACCCATTTAGAGGCAGAAGTGTGTGCTCTTGAGTGCGCGCGCGCGCGCGCGCGTGTGTGTGCCTATGTGTGTGCCTATGTGTGTGCGCGTAAGCGCGTGCGTGTTTGTATGCACACAAACGTGCGAGTGTGTTTGAGAGTGAGTGTAAGACATTGTGCACACGTCGTTTCCTCAGTTGGCGCTTTTGATTTCCTCTGAAGCCTCTTGATTGCAGACACACAATGGCATCGTGCTGCCCCGCTCCCTCAGCAGCTCTGCTCCCTCAGCAGCTTCGGGCTCTGTGCTGCCTCCTCCCTAGAGCTGAGATTTTCTGCTGACTCTGGGCCCAGGGTTGACAAACAAGGAAGAAAAAAGCCTGAACCAGGCTCCCACCCTTGACCCTAGTCCTTTCTGAGCTCCTGTATCTACAGCGGCTTGTATTTCTTTCTGTCTCCCCACTGGCCACATTCCCTCCTGCTCCTGGCCCCTCTTCCCTGTGGAGGTCAGAGCTGTTGTACAAAAAGGCAGTCCCCCGCTCAGAAGCCTGCTTTCTATGCTTTCTAGGTCTTGTTAGGTCTCTCTCTCTCTCTCTCTCTCTCTCTCTCTCTCTCTCTCTCTCTCT
>NW_021604568.1:6204680-6237648 GCF_004785775.1 Grammomys surdaster | reverse complement strand
TCTCTCTCTCTCTCTCTCTCTCTCTCTCTCTCTCTCTCTCTCTCTCTTTCTCTCTCCCTCTTCCTCCTCTCCTTTCTCCTCCTCCTCTTCTTCCTCCTCCTTCTTCTCTTTCGAAATAAGGTCTCCATATATTGCCCAGGCTGGCTTCAATCCCCCAATCCTGTGTCATTACAGAAAGTGTTGGATTTACAGGCACAAACCACCACTGGCTCATTTCTTCTTGTACGGACTTTTGACTTCGGACTCCACACAGACCCTATATTCTAAAGTAGCTCTCCTCCTTGCCCTCCATTAGAACTCCCACACTTGCTCCAGAAGCAAACCTCTCTCTCCTTCGTGCCTCTCTCTTCTCTCTCCTTTAGGACGTGGTTGAGCTCCACCTGCTTAGGAGCTGAGGGCTACCCTGCTTAGGTAGGAACTTGGTCCTCCTGCCCTGACTCATTGAACAAGTATCTCATGAGCAGAAGCAAAGCTCTTACAGTGGCCTCAAGTTCCCTCACCGCCTGGATGACCTCATCATTCACTACCCTGCTCCTCCCTCAGTCCTTCCAACCACATTCACCCCCTGACTCTTCCTGAAGTGAACTTCTTCTGCCGGAAAGCAGCGCTCATTCCTCCCGCCCACCCTGCTTGCTATTGTTCCAAATAGCTCTGGATTTGCCCCTCACATACACACATTCTTGAAGTTTTCTTTTCTTTTTCTCCTTTCTTTCTTTTCCTTTCTTCCTTTCATCCTTTCGTCCTTTCTCTCTCTCTTTCTTTCTTTCTTTCTTTCTTTCTTTCTTTCCTTCTTTCTTTCTTTTTTCGACAGTGTTTTCTCTGCTTAGCCCTGGCTGTCCTATCCTAGGAATTGCTCTGTAGACCAGGCTGGCCTCAAACTCAGAGGCCCACCCATTTCTGCCTCCCAAGTGCTGGGATTGAAGGTGTGAGCCGCCACTGTCCGGTATTCTTCAAGTTTTCTGCTCAGTGCTTATCTTCTCAGTAAAGCCTACCGTCCCATCTCCCTGTGTAAGAACCTACAGACCCCTGCCCCTTCTCATAGCCCCACCCCCACTCACTTTGGTTTTCCTTTGTGGTATTTGCCACTAACCCATGATTATTTATTTACTGTTGTCATCTGCCTCTTCCTCATTAGATTATCAACTCTAAGATGGGCAGAGGTCATGTCCAGTGGCATTCTAACACTGATGCCCAAGACCAAAAGGAACTTAGCAGCTATTTGCTGGCTGGCTGGCTGCCTGAATGAATGGACGAAAGACACAGTGTGAGACTCTGAGACATCAAAGATGACTAATATTACACGTTTCCACAGACAGTCATATCCTAGCTGGAAATGTAAGCCCTAAAGCTTGTACCCTGACTTGTAAACTACAATTAGATTTTTTTTTTTTAAATGAGATAGTGTTTCTGTGTAGCTCTAGCTATTCTGGAACTCACTCTGTGGTCCAGTTTGGCATCAAACTCACAGAGAGTCACCTGCCTCCAGAGTGCTGGGGTTAAAGGTGTACACCACCATCACCAGGCTTTTTCTTTGTTTTATTTATTTTCTTCTTTAAATTGTGTATAAATATGTGCAGAGGCTCTGGCCTGGAGCTAGAGTACAAATACTACATGCTCTGAATCACGCGGCCGTCTCTCTGTCTCTCTAGCTGTATGAATCACAATTAGAATATGAAGGAAGGCAACAACATGCACAGGGGTAAGGTTAGCCCAAAGGAGCAGGAGCCTACAATGGCTTCCAGTGCGTGCAAGCTGGCTAGGCCAGACCAGATCTGGCACTTCACAAACAAATCTCATTACTCCTCCATCATCCTACAGAAATGAGGCCGGCCGGGCTACATGGAGGAATGAACCTTTGATGCGACAGAGAAGGAAGGGTCTGAAGTCCAAAGCCACTGGGACCTGGGACCATGTGGACTGTTGGAAGACTGACCCTAAGTATATGGTTTAATGGGTAAAACCTAGGGAGCTACAGCTACCAGGGATGGGTCACTGGTCGATCTCCGTTAGGCTACAAGCTGTCCACTTGCATCCATGCCTACTCCTGTTTGGTGCCCTGCAGCAGGGACGCATATGAACAGTGTTTGATACCAACATCAACTGACAAACAGGACATCCGTATGTCAAATGACTCCCTGCCGTTTCTCCCCCCTAGGTAGACCAGAAATCCACATCGCTCTTAACACTAGGCTCCTGGAAACCGTCCCCCTATTCCAGTTCTGACATGCAATTTGAGACGGTGCCTGTCACCCCTCACCTCCACTGTATAAATGGCAAGTCATCCCACATGTCACCCCTGTGTTACCTCAATGTAAATAATGAAAACTAACCCAGGGCACACAGCAGATGGGTTCCTTTGCAAGAAAGACCCAATTACTGAAGATCTAACACAAGGAGAAGTCATAAACAGCCTAGTTTGCTGCAGTTAAAAGAAATTAAGCACACAGCAATTAAAGAAAACTGGTCTCCTGTGGAGAGAACAGGCAAAGGCCCTCGGTCCAGAGGTCTGAGGTAAGTCCACTGCCTGGCCAAAAGTAGCCCTAGGCCTTCCGGGACAGGTCCAGGGAAGAGATAGATGTCTTCCACATGGGAGATGGTTGTCAGCTGTTTGCCAAGATGAGTTCCTCAAGACTACTGGAATCCATCTTGCCCTGATCTTAGAGTGTTTAGGTCTCTGCATGGTGGAATTCATCCTGCCCTGAAGGGGAAGAGAGGCTTTGGGGAGAAAGAAACACATAAGGAAGAGCTGACTGCTCTTGGGGCCAGGCCTTTCTGGCTTGATGCCCTCCTTTCTCACCTTTCAACCTTAACTGCCTCTACAGCACTTCCTGAGGTGTTCCTTGTTTGTCCTCGCCTCCAAAGAAAATTCTAGAATGATAGCTCTTTAAAGAGCCCGGATTCAAGGCCTTCACCTTGACATTTCTGCTCAGAGTAGAAGGCACCGGGGCAACTTGCCCTTCTTAACTTTAAGGAACCAGCTCCAGCCCTGTGAGGTCATGGATACCTGTTCTGTTAGTATTTGGTAAGCGGTGGGCAAGAGGAACTGTGAATTTAAGGACAGCCTAGATTGAACATTGAGAGACCCTGTCTCCCTAAAGAGAAAGAGTTGGGCATGGTGACATGCACCAGTGATCCTAGCACCAGAATCTGTTAGCAGAGGTTGGAAGATCTTCACAAGTTGGAGACAAATGCTGGTCTACGTAGTGAACTCCAGGCCAGCGCCTCAGAGACTGTCTCAAACAAAACAAAATGAAAGCTGGGCATGGTGGGAGACTCAGGCAGGAGGATCTGTGAATTTGAGGCTAGCCTGATCTACAGAGAGAGTTTCTGAACAGTGAGATTTACACATAGAAATCCCATCCCAAAAAGCCAAAAATAGAGTAAAATGGAAAAAAGAGGGAAGATTCAGAAGATTCTAGATCAGTGTCAGGATTCTAGTGTCCTCCTTAGCCTGGTAGCCCTCCTCTGTGTCTGTCTATCTGTCTGTCGTCTGTCTGAGGCAAGGTTTTTCTCTTCTGCTCTGGCTGTCCTGGAACTCGCTTTGTAGACCAGGCTGGCCTGGAACTCACAGATCTGCTTGCCTCTGTCTCCCCTGCTGGGATTTAAGATCTGAGCCCCTGCCCAGCCCTCCCTCTTTATTGTTTTGTCCTGTTTGGTTGTGTAGACCCTGCTGGATCCTCAATCGCCATCTTGTGCTACAAGCTCCACCAGGCCAGTTATGAAGGGCAGGAACACCCTCCAGGACTGTAACCAAGAGTCGCTAGGTTTATAGACTCTACCTCCTTGTCCTCTGCATTCCTGGTAACCTTACTGATAAAGCAGAGTCTCAACAGTTCTCTCCCTGCTAATTCTCCTCTCCCAGAATTTACTGGATGTAGAGGTCTGGTAGGGAATCTCCCAGGGGCTAGGTACCCTCCTGAAGTTGCTAACCAATGGTTTCCCAGTTGGGGAGAAGATGAAGGTGACTGAGATCCGGTTTGATGACTGGGCTCTGAGTGGGAGGGTGTGAACAGGGCTTGGGAGGAATTCAGAAGTGAAGTTAAAAAGACAAGGGTCTTCACTTAGGGAAGATGCTGATGTCACTCAAATGACCCTTCACAGGGTGCCCTGGGCATGCGAAGTGGGGAGAGGTTTTGTGTTTTGCATTTAAAAATCTGGGGTCTGGGGGTCAAATACCCTGGGATATGGAGCGGAGACTCTCACCAACCCTTCTTGCCCTCAGTCCATCTCCCTCCTAAGCATAGAGATGCTTCCGGCAGTTGCGGGGCTGCCCCCCCTCCCTGCCCTGCAGCTGTTCTCCAGCTGCCCAGCCCCACCCCAAAGACAGCTGGGAGAGGCTGCGGGAGGGGGAGGGAGCCTGCCCAGCTGCTGGCTCTGGCTAGGTCAGGGGAGGGCTGTGACATAAAAGAGCCCGACAGGCTTGGGTAGTGGAGGAAACCGCCCTTCCCACCCACCCCCGTCACCTCCCCCACACACACACCCCCCCCGCTACCCTGCCGGGTGGCCTCCTCTCGGGCGCTGCACATCTGGGCCACAGAAGCTGCCGCCCCCTTCTGTGGGGTAGTGGGGAAAAAGCTGTTGTCTCCCAGCACTTCCTGGAAAGGGGAGGCGTGGTGGCCTCCGAGAAGGGGTGAGGGGCACAGGGGTCTGCCTAGAGGACAGTGCACCTGTAGGGTACAAGGCCTCTGTCTGCCCTTCCAGGTAACCATAAGAAAAGTTCCTCCCTGCTTTCCTAAGCAGGCCGGGGCGGGGCAGGAGGGGCGGTACTTAAGCCCTTTCTGGGGGGCTCTGCCCCTCACTCTGCTGGGAGGTAGGTGACAGCTGCTTCTACGGAGCCAGGACAGCTGGGTAGCTCGGGACAGCTGGACGGAGTTTTCCCGGTTTCTCCGGCTGCCCAAACAGGCTCTACAGCTGTGTAGCTGATTGCCGGGGTGGGCTTCAAAGGAGGCTGGGGGTGGGGTTCCAGTCTAACTTCTCCTCTACGGTGTCTCTCGAGGCCTCGATCTGGTTAATGCACCTGGAGAAAGGGCCCCTCCCATTAGCCAAAACAAATTGGAGCAAGTAGGAGAGAAATTAGGCAGCTCTGCATCTTGGCTTCCAGCTCTTGGCATGGAGAATGCACCAGGGCTCCTGACAAACTAGTCGGTGAGAAGAGCCGACATTGTAAAAGTGTCTATCTGCCCACCGGTATCCACCTGTCTCAGACATCTGTCCCCTCCCCTTGGCCCCAAACAGGTGCAGGAACCTGGGCGGCTTGTCCTAACTCCAAGCTCTGGCTTCTAGCCAACCAAGGGTGGTGGAAGCCATGATACAAGCTTCTAAATTCCCCATTCCCCTTCTTTTGAACAGCCTGCTAGGCTACGGGGGAATGACTTCCCAACTGGAACTTGTTTTTCGGAGGTGCAGTTACCGGAAGTCACCAAGGCCTAGGCAGCTCACAAAGGGCTAACATTATGGCCCATATTGTATCAGGTTTCCCGATTCCACAGTAAACAGGAGGAAAAAGGAGAGAAAGAACTATGTACCAGCGAAGATTTGCCTCCTTCTAGTTTGGAAAAAAGGTACAGGTTCACTTTAAGAGGTGCATGCAAAACAAGCAGCTGATCTAATCCCAGCACTCCGGAGGCAGACAGGTGGATCTGAGTTCCAGACTAGCCTGGTCTACAGAGTGAGTTCCAGATCAGTCAGGGCTACAGAAACCAGCTTTAAAAGCAACCAATCAACTAACCAGACAGCTGAGCAGAGAACCTTCCAGAATCGAGAGCCAGCCAGCAATCCCAGTGCTTAATAGGGCTTAAAAGTAATCTCTAGTTCAGGCCAGGATGGTCTAGGTGTATTCCAGCACTCCTCAAGGAGGCCCCATGTATCAGACAGCCCTTCTCAAACCCCAGGGGTCTCTGATCACCACTGGATGTAGGAATGCAAACTCCTGGGTTTTTCTGATCTAGCTCCCTCCCCCCTTTTAATCCTATTACCCCTTTTATCCCTTCCAGGGCCAAAGTCCCAAGTCATTAAAGGGAGTCCAGTGGCCCCTCTCCTCGGAACAGGGCCTGTTTTGAGTCTGCAGCCCTGTATATAGCAAGCAGATACATAGCCCTGCACCTAGCATAGCATGTGCTTAATACTTGTGGTTAAAAGGCAGGTAAACTTTGCAAGACTCAAAGGTGCTCCCCCTTCACCTATCTTAGCTAGAACACTGGCAGGACCTCATAGAGATGCCAGGGGTCTGTGTCACATGGGGCCAGGTCTGGAAGGCCTCCAGCAAGTACTTATCCAATGAACCCAAGGTTATATAGTTGGTGCCTGAGGAAGTGATATTTACCGGTCTGGAGTTGTCTAGACCAGGATGACAGAAACCAGGACAGGAGGGCTGAGGTAGCCTCAGAGAGCCCTGCCCATACCAATGTCAAAAGATTCTAGGCCTAAGAGGGCCAGTGGTGAGGCAAGGCACAGGCAAGACTGCGCCATCATGTTTATTAGAAGACTGGATTTCAGTGTGTTCTAGACAGGAAGTCCATGATTCAGATAAGTACTCACTTATAGGAAGCTGCTGTCAAGATCCAGGTAAGGACCCAAATCTGGGCAGCCCCTCCCCGACTGACCTTAACAAGTGCTGTGCTCTTGATTTTATTCATTATTTCTTTTATTTCTCTTTATTATTATTAATATTATTATTATTTGCTTTCGCTGTGGTCACTATCATTGGCAAAGTTCTTTTTTTTTTTTCAGCTTTTCCCGGACATGGGGCTCCTGGCTTTGAGGGTTCCGCTCAGGCGCCAAGGCTGCTTGGGATGTGGCCCTGAACTCCGGCTGTGAAGATGTCGAGTAGAAGAAATCATTCTTGGTCTAAAAACAAAAATTTAAAAAACCAAACCAAAACAAACCCCTCCACAATCTATAGGTCATTCTTTTCTCCACCAGTGATCAAACTGCCCAGAAGAAACAGTGGAGAGAGAAGAAATAGGCTAGCGGACTGGGCCGCCTCCCAGGGTAAGCAAGGAGTGGCACCAAGGCTTCCTCCAGCCATGGGGGGTATGAAGGGAAGGGAGTAGGATTTTTTTTTGTTGTTGTTTTTTGTTTTTTAAAAAGAAAGATAAAGAGCCCAGTGCCTTGAGTTAAGATACTGTCCCAACTCCAGGGCCACCTGCAGCCCCTGCCCAGGCCACTTCCCACTGTCACCTCCTCATCCAGGAGATGAATAATTAAAAAAAAAAAAATCAAAACAAGACCCTAAATAAAACATAATCCAAAAAGAAATGACCTGGAGGAATGGAGAAGAAAGGAGGAGAGAAGGGTGGAAAGGGCCGGTCTCTGAATGCATAATTCCCGAGCCACCGGGGCTGGGGGGAAGGGTCCCCAGCGTCCATTGCCTGCTTGGCGTTAGCTTGTCACATAGTGTTTGGTGGACGGCTGCCCATACACCCTGTAGAAATCCTGGTGGCCAGGTTGCTGGGAAGCGTCGAGCCAGTCTCTGACTGCCAGGCCGGGAAGGGACTGAGGGACGGAGGGTGTGGGTGGAAGAGGGTGGGAGTACTCCTGTGAGGGCACTGTCCAGGGGAAGTGGCCGGATCGGGGGTACGGCTGGTGGCCGCCATGGTTGGCCACGGAAGAACAATAACAGTTGTCCACAGAACAGACGAGAATCTTGCGGCCGCCATATTGGGGAAGCATGGGCTGCTGGGTGGCAGAGCCATTGGGGTACTGCGAAGGGGGAAACACGGGACTCGAGTGTACTGGCTGGGCACCACCTGGCAGAGCAACCAAGTGCTGTGTGGAGCTGCAGGGCCCCAGGGGTTGCCCAGACTGCCCCTCGCTGCTGGCTGTGCCTGCTGCCCCGTACTGGCCGCCCACAGGGCCTGATGAAGTCTCCAGGAAGCTAGCCTCTGGGAAGGCTGTTGAGTGCTTGCGCTTTTCTGCCCCAGAGCTGTTCACACCACAAGGGTACAGGGGGACACTCTGTAGGAAGGGCACCGGCGTGCTGAAGGGACCTGTGGAAAGTTTGGAATAAATGTTGCTGAAGCTCCCAACCCAGACAACCCAGGTCTCCTCTCCTGTGCGGGCCTTGAACCGCTAGAGTCCAAATATGTGATATCTTGGTTGGTGTTTACTATTTTTATATTCTAGCTGAAAAAAAAAAAAAAAAAACCTGAAGCCCAGGAAGGTCATGTAATGCCACTTGCCCAAGGTCCCATGCTAGGAGTGGCAAAGCCAGGATATGAACACAGGTTGCCGGTGTTAAGCTATACTGACTGCCTCTTGGAGGAGGTACTGGCATTTACCCCTGCCCAGAGGCTTTAACCTCACCTTCTAGCATCTTCCGCAACTGCTTCTCTTTCTTGGCCACCTCGTTCAGGAAGAGCTTGGAGTTCAGGTGGCCGATCTTAGGGGGAGAGAGGCTGCTGCCCGTGCACGTCTGGGTCCTGGGGGCAGTGGACAGGGCATCTGCTGTGAGGAGGTACCACCCCTGAGCCCACCCATCCTCCCCACCAGTGAGCATGGCCCTATCTGTCCTCCCTCAGATGTGTTCTGGAGGACTGGGGGCTATCAGCTCACCTGTCCATTAGGATTTTCACAGACTTGGTGTTCTACAAGAGAAGGAAAGAACGGTCAGACAGTGGAAAAGGCCCTCTGGTGACTGAGTGCCTGCTGTATCATGGCAGTGGCACGGCTCCCGTTGATTGTTCGAAACAGAATCTCATGTATCCTGGCTTAGAACTAAGCATTAGGATGACCCTGAACTATCCTCCTGTCTCCACTCCCCAGTGGAGAATTACAAGAGAGTGTGGCAATGGGGCATAGTATACAGTACAACGAGCAAGCTCTGAACTTCGTGTGTTCTAGGCAAACCGTACACTCTGAGCCGCATTCCTGTCCAGGCACCGTTTCTTCTTTGTATCCGTTATATCTGGGAAAGGGTCCCACAGGCCCTTTGCTGGGTCTCTTTGTTATGTAGTTCTAGATGTCCTAGAATCCACTCTGTAGACCAGGCAGGCTGGTCTGATACTCTGAGATCTATCTGCCTCTGTCTTTTGAGTGCTGGGATGAACAGTGCACACCACCTACTCCAACAGGCCTTTGGAATCTGGATTTCAGAAGTGAGTGATGATGTTCACATCATATCATGTTACACATATGATCTAAACAGGACATCCCTGTCCAACCCATCAATACTCCCACAGCCCCTGCTTGAATTTTCTTACCATGTGAAACAGAGAGATCGTTGCCCATGCCAGTTCTACCCAGTCTTTTTTTTAAAATGAGTTAGGTGCCAAAATTTGTTTCTTTTAGTTTTCAAAGCTTAAAAAAGAATCTTTGGGCTGGAGAGATGGCTCAGTGGTTAAAAAAAGCATTGACTGCTCTTCCAAAGGTCCTGAGTTCAATTCCCAGCAACCACATGCTGGCTCACAACCATCTGTAATGAGATCTGATGCCCTCTTTGGGTGTGTCTGAAGACAGCTATGGTGCACCCATATAAATAAAATAAATAAACCATTAAAGGATGCTGGACTGTTAGTCAAGGCTCAGGAAGCATCTGTGACTTGTCACAGAACTAGGAAGAGCAGTTGGACAGAGTCTAGCCCATGCAAGCTGGCTCCAAAGACAAAGGGAGGTGAGCATCCTGGGCTGGAAGCGGCCAGGGAGCAGAGCTGTGCGGAGCAGAGCCCCCAGTCCTACCTTCATGAAGCTGACGTCCTCCGTCTTATCGAAGAGAAGCTGCAGGGAGCCCAGCAGCTTCTTGGCCTCCTGCATGCGCTCCCCAAGGTGCAGCGCCTGTGCTGCGTTCTCGCTGCAGAACTTGGCTTGTGCCTTGTCCAGGACCTCCACGGTTTGCCGCAGGTCTTCATCCAGCAGCTGGTGCAGCTTCTCGTACTGCAGACGCACCTCCTCCTTCAGCTGGCTCACTTTCTCCTGCAGAGACAGACAAGGATGGGCAGGCAATCAGCAGTGACCGATCTGGGGCTGATGTCACTACCCCAACTCCAGCTCTGATGCTAGGGTCTGGACCCTCGAGCCCCCTGACTTCTGAGGGTAAGGTGTGACCCACCAACTCCCCATGTATAGCACTGGGCTGTGTGCCAACCACTCTTAACCGATGGGGCTCCTATTCTGATAGGTGAGTGATTGACAGGTGGCTCTGGCACAGAGCGACTCAAGACCCCTAAGGAATTCACCTAAGACCTTGCATCTCCACCACCCCACCTGTGTTCAGGGTTTACTACCTCCACCAGGCGCTTGTCTGACTCAAGCTTGTACAGCTGGTCCTCAATGTCCTGCTCTCTCTCCTCCAGCCGCTCCTGCTGCTTCATCAGCATCTTCTGTAGGGGCAGTTGAAGTAACAGTGTCAGAATGGGGTACTGCTCCAAACTTACCAGCCAGCATCATATCTCCCTCTTGTTAACAGATTCTTCTGAGGTCCTTTGACTCAAGATGACCTAAAATCTCTACCAGGCAGCCTCCTCTGGTCTTCAAGCAGCCCCAGGACCAGCTCTTTTCAGTAATGGGAAACCTGAGGGGGCTTCCCATGTGTATTCAAGCCCTGAGCTTTCTAGGGGCAGGCTCTGCACACAAGGTACTTGCAGCCCCTGCTTTCTATGCACCCATTGTTTCATTATATCTAGAAGGGGGTTCATCTAGTCACCCCAGCTACCTATGAGGTAAGTACTGTACTGTGATCATTCACAACGGGAGAAACTGAGGCCTAGAGAGCTTTTATAACCTGGCTACAATCATCTGGCCAATGGAGCTGAAGAGACGGTTCAGTGGTTAAGAACGGCCACTGCTCTTACAGGAGATCCAGAGTCAGGTTCCCAGCACTGTGTTAGGCAGCTCACAGGTGCTTCAGGGCACTCTGACTCCTCTGGCCTTCGCAAATGCTCGCAGGCACACATATACATAATTAAAAAATAAGTATTTATTTCTGAAGTTGTAAAGCTAATGGATGACATATCCCAGGGTTATGGGGTAGGAGGCCTGTGATTATCCAAGCCAGGAACGTTTCCCTGGGGGTACCATCTTGAGTAGAGCACCCTAAGATCCAGCCTTCCAAGGTGACACAGGGCCTTGAGCTCGCCTTATATTTGCCTAATTCTATAGTTCAGCAACAAAGCCACCTCTCCTTGTTCCTGAGGCTACAGCCCTGGCCTCAGGAGTCAAGTACTTCAGCCCCTCAGTAGGACCAGTAGAGAATGGCCCTGCTGCTTTCAAGACCAATCTGCTGCCAGGTCAAGTTGCTTTTCCAAGCTCTCAAAAAAAAAAAAAATTATATTTATTTTATTTTGTATACGAGTGTTCTGCCTGCACATGTCTATGTGCACCAGGTACCTGTCTGGAGCTGGCAGAGGTCAGAAGTGATTGGATCTCCTGGGAATGGAATTGAATGTGGGTCCTCTGCAAGGGTAACTAATGCCCCTAATTGCCTGTTTCTACAATCCTCTCCCCCATCACAAACACACCTCTTCAGACAAGGCCTCCCCCACCCAACATGACTGCCTCCTTTCAGATATTTCAGCATGGCTAGGAACAATCTTTTAGAGCAGCTTCCAGCCGCTGTGTAAGGTAAGTACATCTTTGCCTGGGCCAAGATCTCCATGTGCCTTTAGGAGGTCCTGTGACTGGCTGCTTCTCAGATCTCCCCCAGCACTGGGCTCACAGCACACTTCAATTCTTCCTGTCATATTTCCTGCCAGCCAACAGTACCCCCTCTCCTTTGTCTGCTTTCTGAGGCCCAACTCTGAGGAACTTTCCATGACCCTGTTTGTTCTGAGTTGGTGCAGGTCCCTTCCTATCCTGATCATGTGGTTGGTCGCCTGTCACATCCTGCTCTACTGGGTAGCTGTGTTCTTTAGTACAGCAGCCACTTTTTACATTGATGTTAATACAAAAATAAAGTAAGGCAGCTACGGTAATATTGGCCTGTAATCCCAGCACTGGGAGGTTGAGACAGGAGTTTTGGGAGCTAGAGCCAGTACGTAGAAAGACTCTGCCTCAGAAAAACCAAGAGAAAAAATGGAGGACAGCTCCAGGTTTCCACCTGCACCATTTCAGGGGCTTAAGGACAGCTACATGTAGCAAGTATTGTACATAAAATGTTGCCACTTGCAGGAAGCCATGTGGCAGCTCTAGCCTAGAATCCGCTCACTGGGCTACCGCCCCCTATTGTTACTGTTGTGTTATGACACCGAGGATAGAGCCCAGGGCCTTGGACAAGCTAGGCAAGTGCTCTAAACAGACCTACATCTTCAGCTCACATTCTGGTGCTTTGAATTTCACTCAGAAACTATGATCTGATTTCTTTAGAAATTCCAAACCCCCCCTCTCTTTTTTTTTGGTTTTTTGAGACAGGGTTTCTCTGTGTAGTTCTGGCTGTCCTGGAATTCACTCTGTAGACCAGGCTGGCCTCGAACTCAGAAATCCGCCTGTCTCTGCCTCCCAAGTGCTGAGATTAAAGGCGTGCGCCACCACCACCCGGCTTTTTTGGTTTTTTGAGACAGTGTTTCTCTGTGTAACAGTCCTGGCTGTCCAGGAATTCACTCACAAGAGATCTACCTACCTCTGCCTCCAGAGTGTTTGGATTGAAGGCATGTGCCAAGACACGCACCCAGCACTAATTTCAACCCTCTTAAGGAACTGAACTTTGGCTTGGGATGGTGACACATACCCAAAGTACTAGCACTATGAAGGTGAAGCAGGAGGATCACCATAAGTTCAAGGCCAGTCTGAACCAGATGGGGGAAAATAAGAAAAAGGGGTGCTGGTGGAAAATAAGAATTGCTGTTAGCTAGGCATGACGGTGCAAGCCTTAGTTCTGCTCTGGGGAGACTGAGGGACAAATTTGAGGTCATTCTTAGCTACAAAGGGAGACCCTGTGTCAAAAGGCTTTGCAGTTGCCTTCTGCTTCTCTTCATGGTCAGGCCTCAAAAAGGCCTGAGGACCTGGTTGTTGTTGAATAGGTTTCCAGAAACATCCAGGGGTTGAGCACAAGGCATATAACCCCTGCTCACCCCCTGCCTCAAGATAAGCTCCTAACAGTTCCTTCCTCACCACTTCATCCTTTTTTTTGTTTTTGTTTTTGTTTTTCGAGACAGGTTTTCTCTATGTAGCCCTGGCTATCCTGGAACTCACTCTGTAGACCAGGCTGGCCTCGAACTCTGAAATCCACCTGCCTCTGCCTCCCAAGTGCTGGGATTAAAGGCGTGTGCCACTGCTGCCCGGCCACTCCACCCTTTTTATATATGGGAAAACCAAGGCCAATGAGAAACTTCAGGCAACTCTATTCTAGAGAGGTTGCTAGCCAAGAAACAAAGAAGCAAGACGCAGGGGTTGGGTGAAGGTGAGGCACTCCTTCTAGGCCTAGAAAGCCTGGAGTTTGACCCAGCAGACCTTGCCCCTGTCAGCCAAAGTGGCCAGATTGACAATAAATACAGCTTGTATGGAGTAGAAACAGAGGTGCCCACAGGACTGCCCAGATACACACCTGAGCACACACACCCTGCAACCTGGGCCCTGAGTCCCTGGAATGCACATTTACACCCAATTACAGTTGTCTGGAGACCCCAGACAATGAAGGAGCATGCATTAAAACTTTCCTGGGGGTTGAAGCGGCAGTTCAGCACTTAAGAGTACTAGCCGCTTGGGTGGATAGGACCCAGGTTTGATTCCCAGCGTTAACAAAGGCTCACAACCATCTGTAAGTAACCCCAGTTTCTGGGGTTCCAACACCTTCTTCTGGCCTCTGCAGACACTGCGCACACACAGTACACACACACACACACACACACATGCCATTCGTACACACTTAAAAAACCACGCTTCACTGTAAATGGGAGGCCTTCTCCCCTCTGCTATATAAAGATAGAGCTCAACCAGCATGCTGGCTGCCCATCATGTGTGCTCATAGTCACACTGAACCAAGCACCCCCAAACCAGGGTCCAGGCCATCCGATAGCTCAGGTTCTCACCACTCCATGTTTGTCTGCCCAAGTCATGGATGACCAGGGCTCTGAACAGAGATGAGGAAGGGAGACCAGCCTGAGGGAAGGAGGCACACAGACAAATGTTCCGACCAACTTAACTTCTCCTGGGTGGGAAGGATGCTTCCCCACTGAGGCCCTTCATGAATATATGACTGCTATCCACCCCCCAGCTCCTGCGCAGCCCACAGCTCGCAGGCATTCCCAGAAGCATCCCTACTCTGGGACTCTGGGATGCTAGTGTCGGGCCTCAGTTTCAAGATTCTGCAATTTTCTGCAGGAAGGGGTTGGGTCCAGCCAAGGCCCAGTGAAGACAGTAACCCCAACAGGTAGGGGGGCTGGTTTCCCCTCAGAGACCCCCTTTTTTCAGGTCTGCTGTAAGAGAAGACAGGGCAGGAAGAGGAAGGAAGCTCACCAATGAGACCTTCAGGACTGGCAAGAATAGGCAAGCCCCTACCGTCAACAACTTCCTTGCACCCAGGGGTACGGGGAGAGGTGCTACTTCAAGCACCAGTGAGATTGGCAGGAGGCAACTGCTGCCTCTCCACCACAGGTGCATTGGCTCCACCAAACCAAAAAATCATGGTGGTGCACACCTTTAATACCAGCACTTGAGAGGCAGAAGCAGGGAGTTTAAGGCCAGCCTAAGTCTACAGAGTGGATGTATCAGGTGCCAGAACAGCCAGAGCTACATAGTGAGACTCCATCTCAACAAACAAACAAACAAACACCCCTAAAAACTAACCAAACAAATGAAGCAGGAAGATGCTGGAGGACCAGGGGCTCATATCCTCTCCTCACTCCCAACAACCTTGTTCTAGCCCAGTTTCTCCCCACCTTCTCAGGGAGTCACATTTCCCATTTGGGCAAAACACAGCTGAGGCTGAACCCCATCTCTCAGCTTGATTCCGAGTAGAGGCTTTTTAAACTGCCAGTGGCTTCCCCATAAGCGTCCTGGACTATGGCCCATATCAAGTGTGTGAAAGGTGAAACCATGTCTAGTCTAGAGGGACCAAGGTCTCTGGAGAAGCCTAGAATTGTGGGACATGATCACTGTTTCTTTGGGTCTCAGCATTCTGGGATCTATT
Organism: Grammomys surdaster; assembly: GCF_004785775.1. Lineage (NCBI taxonomy): Eukaryota > Metazoa > Chordata > Mammalia > Rodentia > Muridae > Grammomys > Grammomys surdaster. Next base: position 6,222,590 of record NW_021604568.1, on the reverse strand, counting down.
GGGCCTGTGAACTCCCATGCTCTCCATGGCTCCAGAGTGCCCATGTATCTCAGACATGCTTCCATGTCTTAGTGCCCAGCCAACCAAGAGGGGTACTCATAGGGCCTAACTTCTTCTACCCTGCTATCTCAGACTCCTCTGGAGCCTGACCAGCTAGGCCCCGTTGGTATTTTGCTGCCAGACTAGACCAGGCAGGCGGGTGAGGTTTGGAGAGTAAGGGCTGTGTAAAAGTTAATAAATAATAATAAACCCTCAAGTCAACCTTGAAGAGAAGGTAGGTCAGGGGAGAATGGGCTGAGGGCCAGGGCAGAGGCAGGCCCCAGGTTTGTAGGCAAGGCTGAGGTTGGCTCCAGCAGCCCCCAGGGTAAAAGTGAGGGGATAAGAAAGGGGCTCCACAATTCAGCTTAGAACCTTGTAGAACTTTCTTCCCAAGCTTCCAAGACTATCCTACCCTTACTTCCTCATCTAATCCTCTATCCCAAGATCAAATCTGACCTGGCTGCATGGCACAAGCATTTTTTCTCTCCCCTCGAGAAAGCCCCCCTTCCCTGCCACAGTGCTACCATGTGAACCCTTAAGCTGGGGAAACCACAAACGCAGGGATAAGGGGTGGTGGGCACAGGCGCCAGGGCAAGGAGAACGCTAAAGACTTAGCCATCCCCACAGGCCATCAGTGTGAGAGGGCTTCCCAGCTGCAGAGCCGAATTAGCTTTTGCTGCGCACAGAGCAGCCTCTGGGGCAGCAGAACAAAGAGGCGAGAGAGAAAGCCCCCCTTTGTCTGGGTTTGAATGCCAGGCAGGCCAGGGAGGAAGGCTTTCCCAGAGCCAGGGATGAGCTGGCCAGGCTTGCTTGCTCAGCCCAGGGCAGAGGCCCAAGTGGGGCTGCCCACCCAGACTCTCCTCACTCCCCAGCTCTGCAGCATCCACTGGGGCTCTGTGCTACCCCCAATCCCCATCACAGGCAATAGCTTACCCTAACACAGATCCCAGCCTCCTCTCCCTTCCCAAAGATCCCCAGGTAAGAAAGTCACAAGCCCCCTGGCAGGTTCACAGCCCACCTAGTACCTGTTTGAGCACTTTGCAAGTGGCAGTCTGAATGAAATAAAGGACAGGAAATTCAGTTTGCAGGGATAACCAGTGAGGCCCAAACAGCCTGTCCTGTGCCCCACTCATCTCACCTGACACCCACTCTTCCTCACAGACATAAACACATGAGCATACTCTCTCCTTCACTCCACAGCCACACAGGAAAGTACTGCCAATTAAGTCAGTCATGCACACATCCTTTCTTGGAGATTCTCATGTGAAAAAAAAAGTTACAATAGACAGACGGACAGACAGACAGATGCCCTGAGTCCATAACTGGCAGGTAGAGCAATCAATGAGAATGTATGACAGGCTCCTGGCTGTCAGCAGGATCCTGGGGTAGAGGCAGGGGACTGGACCTGCCTGAGGCTTCTCTTAGGTCCCAGGGAGGAAGCCAAAGCAGGCTTCCTTCTCTAAAGACGCAGGATGATCAAGGAAAGGACAAGGGTCACATTACCCCCTCCCCCACACACAGAGTTTCCCCACTCTGTCTGCTTTTGGCAGTGGGAAGGATGGGTCTGAACTCCCTGAATCAAGCTGTAACTCCAGCCCTAGCTTACCAGAGACCTCCAGGCCTCACTTCCACACGGGAGTCTACAGGGTTCTCCTGCCAGCACAGGCATGGGGTACTTTCACTCTAAGCAACTACAAATCTCAGCAGTGGGATTGCATTCTCAGAGAACACCTCTTTTCCTCAGGAGGGAGGATGTGAGGTACATGGTTCAGGCCAACCTCTCCAGCCTGCTTCCAGGTCACAGAAGCACACAAACCAAGCAAGCTCAAGTATGCACATCTACAAAGCCCCTCCCACGAATGACCGTGACTTCTCTTGGGTCCTTTCTATGTTGAAAGGTCATAAGAGGGCTCCCAACTTCCATCAGCCCCCTGTCGCTAAGATGAACTCTTAAACTTAGAGGCTTGAAGGGATTTTGTCTGACATTCAGGATTGCTAGGCCTGAGCCCACTGGATGTCTCAAGCCTGGGCCCACAGCCCAAAGGAAAAACACTCCGAGGGCATAGGTATGTCCCAGTGAGTGATCTTGAGGCCCCATCTGGTTGGCACCCAGTCCTCTCAAAGGCAGAATGGGGCAATGTCCTGGCCTGCACAGGCCTAACTCGAGTACCACCCCTTCCCGATGCCACACCCAAGCCACTGGCTCAAGCACACAAAAGTGGGTGCTTGTGAGTATTTGGAGATACAGCTACTGGAAGGGTTAAGTGGTGGTTGTTTTGTTGGTGGAGATGGTGGTACTGGTGGTGGTAGGTTTTTTGTTGTTATTCTTGGGGTTTTTTGAGTCAAGGTCTCACTATGTAATCCTGACTGGCCTTAGACTCAAGAGATCTGCCTGCATCTGCTTCCTCAGTGATGGGATTAAAGTTTTGGGTTACCACACCCAGGACGCTCAGCAATGTTAACTATTTCCGGCCACGTGACCTGGACCCTTACCCACTGTGAGGGCAGGTGAGAAACAGCAAGCAGAACATAGATTATTTTTGTGGTTCTGGTGCCCTTTTCTGCAGCACTACCAAAGGCCTTTTCAGGCCTAGCATGAGAAAACCGGTTGAGGCAAAGTCTCTTGGATAGCCTAAAGAGAAGGCAGGGTTTTCTAGTCAGCTTCCTCTGGGCCCAGCCCCTCCCCAAGGGTGGGAGCCCTACGTCTGCATTCAATAAGTCAGACTTCTACTTGAGTGATAAGGGGCTACTGAAAGGTTTTTTTAAAGCCTGGGGCACCAGAGAGATAGGACGTGAGGAACCTGAAGGAAGATAAGCCTGGGGCACAGGTGCTGAGCTCACAGAATTGCACATCTGGCCCTAATGCAACTCACTATTTCTGAGCTTGCCCCATAGGCACTGAGCACATGCATACATGCACGCATGCGTGTGTGTGCACACAACAGACACACATATCACTGAGCTGCTGACAAAGTTCAGTTGTCCCCGATGAAAGGAACCCCAAGTACATTCCTATAAGCAAATGCCACCCTTTCCTCCCAATCCTAAAGCAAGACATACCCATTTGAGGGTGAATGGAGACACACACACATATCTAAGGATGCCTTCCTAATAGCAAGCCAGATATAATTAAGTTTCCATCTCTACCGCCAAGACATCCCTAGCACGTGCACCAAACACACAGAATACACCACTTCCACTACTGTTCCATTCAGTCCTATCTCCCCCCCCCCTTTACACAGTCAATCCCAGGACAGAGATTGGACAGCCGTCTTCTCTCCAGCCTTTCCTTGGACTTTCCCAGCCTCCACCCCTACTATCTTTAGTAATAGAGGCAGCTTCAATACTGGGTAAAGTGTAGGCTCTGCCTAACCGGAGTCGGGAGGAGGACCACAGGGCTCCTCCGCTTCCCCAGGACTTGGCCTTTTCCAACTGGTGGGGAGGAGTGACTCCACTTCTCCATCCCCCACACTTCCTTTAAGAAACCAGAGGCCTCTCCTGGCACAAAACCCCAGAGCTGGCCCATGCAATTGCAAACTAATTATACAGCAAATTTTGTTATCCCCGCCCTCAGCCTGCGGTGGCCCTTCTGCCTTTTGTTGGTTGTATCTGTGTGGTTTTTAATTGCTAAACAGTGAGTCATTTAGATTGGTCCCCTCCTTGTCTCCCTCCAGCCCCCACAACCACCAAGGAAACAACCCCCATCTACACTCTGGACAGGCCCGGCTTCCTCATACTGCAGCAGCCTCATTGGCCTCCAGGGGCCCCCACCCTAAACACACACTCCTGGTCCTACCAAACCCAACCTCGATCCCTTATCACAAGACCCCTAGCAAGGGCTTTCAAGATGGCTCAGTCTTAGATCAGCTCCTTCCTCCGGTGTGACTCAACCCAGAGAGGCAGGAGACCCGAGAGGAACCTGGGAGGAGCCCCCTTCCAGTGAAAGGGACGGAAGTATGCCCCACTCCAGTTCCCTAGCTAGGCCCAGAGGCCTGAGAGGGGGAAGGCGGTTTTGACATTGGCTGCTGCAGCAGGGTGTATACAATGGGAGGGGGTGCGGTTCGTAATCACCCAGCCGGCAGCCCAGGGGAGCCAGCTGCCTGAAACCAGATTTCAACGCGGCTCAACCTTAAACCCACAGGATTCTTTTTCCGTCTTCCATGTCCCCTCCCCAAATGTGGGAGGGCTGTGTAAGAGGGCAGGACTGAGAGGAAAGAGCCCAGGGTGAAGAAGACACATACTTTAAGGTTTGTTCATGCCAGGCGCAGGCAGCATACAAGTATATAGAGGTATATAGAGCAACTTTAGCCTGGGGAGCGTCTACTAGGACGGACTGGAAGAGCTGACAGGCCGGGACTCCTCTGGACAGCCAGGCCTTGCCCAACTAGATGCCAGAGTTCTGCTCTACCTCCGGAAGCTAACCCCCCCCCCCCCACAGTGTGTTTCCAATAGAGCTTAAAACTAACATGGCTGCTTTTGTTTACTTCCTCATTGGTATTGCCAGCATCATGGATCATGTCAGCCACAGCAGCGGCACCAGGACACTCATTACATAAACAGCAGCTGGAGAAGCAGGACCGGGGTCACTGCCTTGGTGACTTCCCGTAGAGCTTACAGAAACAATGCAGGGGGAGGGAGCTGCGCAAAACAGAAAAAGCAACACTCAAAACTACTTCTAGCAGCCTCCCCCAATTCCATAAATGACTTGCAGGACGGATCCTAAGGGCGCAGGTGCGAGAATGCGGCCAGCAGCCGGGGGCCTTTTCCCCAGGACCTGGCCCCCCAAAACTTTCACGGAAGAGTTTGGAAGGGGGCCTCTAGGCTAATGTCACAAGAGTCAGCTTGTGCGGATGGGTGGCTCCCAGGCCGCGTGTGTGTGTGCGTGCGTGAGTGTGTGTGTGTTCGCGCGCGTTCTGTGTACTTGCCCGTATCTCATTCCTCCGTATCTCCACGTCACACACCGAGTGTCCCTGATGCGCGCCGCTGTAGTAGCAGCAGTACTGGCACACCGCCACCTGCTCGGCCTCGCAGTGGTACAGGCGGTAGGCGTTGTGCTGCGGGCAGCTCCAGGCCCGCACGTCGTCCGCCTCCACCAGGAGGTGCCCGCGGGCGGTGGAGGGCTGCTGCAGGTGCGTCTGCACGTGAGACTGGCAGCAGGGAGCCTCGCAGCGCAGGCAGACCTTCTGTGCCGGCAGCGGGGGGCCGCGGCGACAGAACACGCAGTGCAGTGCCGTCGGCGGCTTCTCCACGTGCAGGGCGTTGAACTTCTCCACGATGTTGGTGAGCTTCAGGTTCTTCTCCAGGCCCGGCTTCTGATTGTAGGCCTGGTTGCACTCCGGGCAGCGCACAAGGCCACTGTCCTTGGCCCAAGCCTCGCCGATGCAGCCCCGGCAGAAGTTATGTTTGCACGGCAGCTGCACCGGCTCCACGAAAACGTGCAGGCAGATGGGGCAGATGAGCTCCTCCTCAAAGCAGTTCTTCCAATTCTCCGCCATGGCGGCTGCGGGCAGGGGGCCCGGGTAGACCTCGCTAACTCCCCAACCCTGGGGATCCGTCTGGTACAGCTGGGGACCCACTGAGTCCGGAGCTCCGGTCCCCGCCGGCCGCGCCAGTCGCTCAGTCACCAGCGCCTTCCGCGTGCCCGCCCCCCAGAGGAGGGAGCCTGGGTCCTCGCGCCGCGCGCGCCGCCGGCTGCGTCTCCTCCTTCTGGCGAGTGGCTAGCGGGAGGCGACGGGCTGCGCCAGGGCCGCGGCCGGGGCACCAGCCCTGGAGGGGAGCGCCGTGGTCCAAATTCCATATAACAGGCCGCCTCCCCGTCAGCGCGGCTAGGGCAGCGGCGGCCCGCGGCCTGCGCTCGGCCCCGCGGCTGACATCGGGGCGCGCCCCGCGGCGCACCGAGCGGGGTAGCCGCACTCTTCCTTTGGCGGCGACGGTGGCTCCCTTCTGGCTGGTGCGAGCCGCGCCTTCCTCGCCTGGATCCCGGCCGAGGTCCGAGGGGCACGGGAAGCTAGTTCGGCCGCGCCGAGGCTGGCTGGAGCGGGAGCGGGCGAGCGAGGCGCGCCGGCGGTCCCCGGGCCGTGGCGCGGGCGTCCCCCAGCTGGCCGGCCGGCTGCGGGCTGCAGGGCGCGGGCGGGCCGACTCCGGGGCGCTGCGTGCGCGCTGGGGCAGTCATTCAGATGAAATTCCAGTCCCCGGCCAGAGACACCAGCCCGCCTCTGCCTTCCTCCTCCCTTCACAAATAGAAACGGAAGGGGGAGGGAGAGAAGTGGAAAAAAAAAAAAAGGCAACCAGAGAGGGAGGGAGGGAGAAGCCCGGGAGGTGCTCCGGCCTGACCCCCTCGTCGCTACTTCTGCGCTCCCTGGAGGCCCCGCGCAGGGCGCCCCCGCCGCGGAGAGACCCCACTCCCTGTCCCCGCGCTGGGCGGGCGCCTCGCCTGCGCTGAGGAAAACAAGGATTGATCAAACTAGAAAGGAATTTTTCTCAACTGCTAATGAACAGGAGGCTCGGCTCCCGGCCCTCCCCTCCCCCCGCCCGGCCCTCCCCCTTCGCCCCCCCACCCCTCCCCCCCCACTTTCTTTTCTTCTCGGCCTCTGCTCCGGCCTGGAAGGCTCCGGGCTGCGGTCGGAGCCAGCCTGCGGCGGCGGCGGAGCCAGGCCGAGCCAGCCGGGCCGGGTGCGTCCTCAGCGCCCAGCCATCTTGAGCTCCCAGCGGCCGCGGTGGGGACAGGGGTCCGGGAGCGCGCTCGAGGGTCCTGTAGCTCGCTTTTCCACCCCTCCCTTTGGTGGGATTTTTTTTTTTCCTCCAAGGGGAGGGCTGGTGGCCTCCAGCAAATTAGGAGAGAGAGAAGGAGAAAAATGCCAAGTCTTGATTTCTCTCTACCTCTGCTCCACCCATCCCGATCCTTTCCAAAAAAAAAAAAATCTTTTAAAAAGATTAGAATTGGAAGAAGTAGGCAGAACGGAGAGCGCCTGCTGCCCCCAGCGCTGCCCGGGCGACGCGTCCGGGGCGGGCCCGCGCCCGTCGCTCTGTCCGTGGGTCCGTTTGTCCTCCCGCAGCTTCTCAAGTGAGGGGAGGGCGGGCACTCCGGGCAGGGTCTCCGCTGCGGCTGTCGCTTCAGAGCTTTATCCTTAGATCAAAAAAAAAAAAAAAAGGGAAGAAAAAAGGGGGGAAAAAAAAGGAAGAAACCAGCCCCCAGCCCGAACTCTCTCATCATAACCACCTTCAGCCATCTTGCGTGTATTATTTCAAGAATAATCTGTTTAATAGAAATAGCTGCGTCTCTGGCCCCCTTCTCCGCATCCTGGGGTCCCGCCCCCTTTTAATAATAATCTCGATAATAAAAATGATCAGCGGGCCGGACAGTTAAAAGCTGCTTTTTTCGGCCTCGAGTCTCTCTGCTTTCTTCCCTCAAGGAAGGGACACTAGGGGATCAAGCTGAGGCCGGGGGTGCGGCCAGCCGGTCCCCGCCACCAGCGCAGGGAGGAAGGGCTCTCTCGCCCCTGCCTGGAGCAGCACGGGCGGGGGAGAGCCTCGGCCCGCGGGACCCACTGACGGGGCACACTGGGCACACTGTCTCTGGCCCCGGTTCGCAGCTGCCCCGCATACAATGGGTTCGAAGCAGAGTGAGGAGGGCAAGATGGGGGCGGGAGGAGGCAGAAGGATTGCGGCGCTCGGGGCTCCCGGATAAGGGCGATAGAAGCGCGGAGGGGGGCAGGGGTGTCCCTACATCAAGGCTGGTCCCGCTACTCGGAAAGGGGGCGGGGAGACAGGAGGGGGGGGAGGTGAGGAGAAAGCGGCAGGCGGCGCCTTTAATCAGCACCCGCTGGTTCAGCCCACCCGGTACTAGCGAAATAAACGGGGAGGGGGGAGGGGAGGGGCGTATTTTCCGGAAGTGCTGTTACATGGGCTTAGACTCTTGGCCCCGCCCCTTTCCCTGTCTGGAATTAGGGCTGTTCCTGAAACGGCTTATGCTATTGGTCCCCAAGGAAAGACTCCTCCTCTTTAAGGCGTGGCAAACCTTCGTGCTCTCACGTGACTTGCACTAACTTCGGTACATTAAACATTGGGTGATGAGGGAGGGGCTCTAGCCGAGCTCCTTAAAACGGCAATAATGCTGCCAGGCTGTGGGACCATTTTTTCCTGGGCCTCTTCAGCTATAGCTCTTTTTACTTGAAAGATGGGTTGTCAACCAATGTGCTCAAGTGTCTAGAGAAATTGAGCAGGGAATTGCAAAGGTTCACCATGGAGCCCAATCTTTGCGATACTTTCCTCTACATCTCTGAAGCTTAAAGCTACCTGCTAGTAATCCCCTTTTCTCTATTCAAAAGACGCTTAAAGAACTGTAGACATATCCCTGGGTTAGTTGGTCAGTCAATGAATATACAGTATAACAAAGACCTGTGATGTGATATCGGTGGCATCTTTCTAGGCCCAGGGAACTACCTGGAAAGCTACAATTTTTTAAAAAAATTAAATATAGGATAATTTCTGAGAGTAAGAGGCACGTGCAAAGGATCTAAATAAAGGTGACATTTGATTCCAGACCTGAATGCACACCAAGAAGCATGCAGGAGCAGACTGGGAAGTAGTACTCTCATCAAAAGGCAAAAGCAAATGCACAAGCTTGTACCTGAGCAGAAAGAAGGCATGATGGGAGGGAAACAGGTAGGGACCAGAACACACAGGGCATTACCTGTCACAGTCGCAGGAAGTCATTTGAACTCTAAGCTGGTTGTGAGCTGCTGGGTTTGGTATATATTAGAAAGAGAGCCAACACAATTTATTATTGGATTAGCTATGGGCAGAGGGAAATCCACAGAACAATAGGGGCTAGGAATAGAACCAGGATGTGCTTATCATTATATGTATATCCTGTTAGATAGATAAATGTTTATTGCCTCCATTGTCTTACACAATGTTTTATTTAGTTTGCGGTGGAGGCAACTGAATCCAGAGCCTTGGCCAAGCTACGTTCCCCAGCCAGGCCCTGTGTGTGTGGACACATTGAAGTTCTCCCACGCAGGCCGGAGCTCAGGCTTACTTAGGTGGTGTTCTTCAGGGTGATCTCCTGGATTAATCTCTCCAGACTGTTAATGACCTTTCTGGAGATCTGGCCTCTCACCGGTTTGTCTCCATTTCCCTGACAAGAGGAATTAATCTACACACTATTGCCTTGCCTGACTTTTTACATAAACTCTGGAGAGTCTACTCTGCCCCGCATGCTTGCAAGGTTAAGCTACCTTGCAAGCCCCAAGTCCTTTTTAAATTTATTAATTAAAGCATATAATACTGGTACATAGTTGTGCTGACTAGTTCTGTGTCAACTTGACATAAGCTAGAGTTGATTTGAAAGAGGGAATCTCAGTTGAGAAAATGCCCCTTCCAGACTGGGAAGCCGGTGGGGCATTTTCTTGATTGATGGTTGATGCAGGAGGGCTCCCTGGTGGTACCATCCCTGGCTGCACTGCTGGTACTGGATTCTATTAGAAAGCAAGCAGAGCACACCAGAAACCAGCTCCCCTCCACGGCTTCTTCCTCTGCTCCTGTCTCCACGTTCTTTCTTGAGTTCTGTCTTGACTTCCCTGGATGATACAAGCTGTAAAATGGAATAAACCCTTTCTTTCCCAAGTAGGTTTTGGTCAGTATATTTCATCACAGCAATAGAAATCCGAACCATACAATACTCAGTGTCTAATATGATAACTCATTGACACATATGTACACTGTGTAATGGCATTTTTTGTTCTGGTGCTGGGTATGGATTAAACCCAGGCTCATTCAAATTAGGATGTTAGGTACTCCATCTTTGAACTATATTCACAGATGTCTCGAGTGCATGTGCGAGTGTGCATACGTGCAAGATAGGCAGCTCAGTCAGACAGACCTTGAACTTGTAATCCTCCTGCCTCAGCCTTCTGAAGAGCAGAGATAACAGGCTTATGCCACTAGGCCTGGCTTGAAACTGTTTTTAAATGGCTGACAGAATTTGGGCCTCAACAAGAAACTATTTGCTAAGAACCAAGAGAATCAGTGAGCATTCTGTTCTGGAAGAGCATCTAGATTGGCTTAGCTGTCTAATGGCAATGTTTCGGAGGTATATCTATAGACGGGTTCAGTGGGGAGTATGTACTAGTTGTATAAATTTCAGAGACTATTTTAAATTGTGGAACTAAGTCCCAAATCCAGTTCGGTGTGAATTCTGAGTCCTTGATCTTTTGAGGACTGAAGACAGCACAGGTGTTTAGTACATTGCCACCCTTCTGTGAGAGGCCATATGGTAGACAAAGGAATACATGAGTTAATTCATATACACATGTGATTGAACAATGTGAAAACGGCCCCTAAGCCATGTTTGCTAGAAGCGGGTGGCGGGTGTGTCTCTGGCCACTTCATCAGTGAGCTAGGGACCAATCTAAAGGAGTCTTCTCAACTCGGGAATTCCCAAGTTGGAGATGTTGACAGCTCTGAGAGGTGGGCTTTCCAGTCTTCTCTTTCCTAACCACACCTCTCCTTTCCTTAAGAGCCTTTATTTCTGTTCAGATGCCGGTCTCCGATCTCCTGGGTGAATATTTCCAGACTGTTAATAAGTGACCTCCAGCTCGCAGGTCCACACAGCTCACCTGCCAGGTTTCCCTCGGGTACTTTGAGTCCCATGGGTTGGACGTTGAGCTGCTCATTCTTTTCCCACTGCAGCTTGGTCCTGGTCCTCTGCTCCCTACCTTAGCTCCCTGGACAGTAGCTGTTTAACCATCACGCCACTGCCAGCTATGAGAGACACAATGCAGGAACTCTCTTTCACTATCCCATCTGCGCAGTCAGCATCAGGAACTGTATGTAGCTAGATCTTTCTCTTCAGTCTCAGATCACCCACAGCTATACCAGATTTTCACATGCCTTTTTCTTTTCTTTTTTTGTTTTTGGTTTTTTAAGACAAGGTTACTCTCGATCTGTAGATCAGGCTGGCCTTGAACTCAGGTTCATCTGCCTCTGCCTCCCACTTACTGGGATTAAAGGTGTGCCCATCTCCACCTGGCTGTTTTCTTTTTCTAGCATCCTGTGTGTAATCCTGTCTTGGAACTCACTCTGTAGACCAGGCTGGCCTCTGCCTCCCTAGTGCTGGGATTAAAGGCATGTACTGCTGGATAAATCTTAAAAATTTTTTTTTTTAAATACAAACAAAAAGCTCAACAGTCACGTGTTGTGACATGTTTATGGTACCACTCAGAAGGTTGAGGTAACAGGAGCACACAACTTGGAAACTAGCTTGAGTGACATAGACCCTGCCGTTACTTGTGTTGCTGGAACCAAATACCCAACAAAAGCAGTTTAAAGAAGAGTTTAACAAAGTATAGTGGTGCACGCCTTTGGTCCCAACACACAGACGGCAAAGGCAGGCCAATCTCTGTGAGTTCGGGGACACTGCTCTACAAAATGAATTGCAAGACATCTAGAGATGTTATACAGAGAAACCCTCTCTCAACTCGTCCAGGACTTGCCTCCTCCCCACCTCCCAAAAATAAAGAAGCAAGACTTCCTTTTGACTCACATTTCCGGGATTCTCCATAGCCTGTACTGTGTGGAAGCATCACCTGTCAATAAAAATCTGATGGCCAATGAGCTGAGTCAGGATTAGAAGGTGGGACACCGGGCAGGGAGAGATAGGAATTCTGGGAAAAAAATCAAGAGTGGGAGATTTCATCCTATTCTTGGAGAAGATGGACAAATGAAACTGAGGAGAGGTAACCATGCAGCAGACATGAACAAACAGGTTATATATATGTCACAAGCTGGTCGGGGAATGAGCCAAAGCTTGTAGCCTAGGCATTTATTCTTAAGTAAGTCTCAGAGTTGTTATTCTGGGAACAAAGAGGCTGGGTAGAGAAGTTCTCGGTGACAAATGGCACCACCATATGCCCATCATGTTAGGCATGGAATCCAAACTTAGCTGGAAGCCCAAGCTTAGAACAAAAGATACAGGTATTAGGAAAGTCCCAAGTGGAAGATGCAAACAAAAACTTTTAGGAGCAATTTCCTAGCTGGGAGGGGAACTAAGTCTCTTTAAAAGAGCAAACAGAGACCTGTGAGCAACAAACAGGTAATGAGCTGAGAACTAGAGTCTCCGCCATGACCCAGGCAGGTGAACAACTTCCCAGAGCTGAGACTGGTAGAACAGCTCCAGGCCAGTGCCCAGGGGTATGAGGCTCAGTGCTCATGCAAGGGCAGTCTGCTGGATGGAGCCAAGGGGGGCAGAGCTAGTGCCATAGACACATGCTGGCCTGCGGAGCCCACTGACACACAGAAGGGCAGAAAGAACATTTTCCCTGAGCTGTGGTATGACTGAGAAGCCACAAACTTCTTAACTGGTAATGTATAAGTTTGAAAACAATGAAAGTGACACAAATATTTATTTTGAAAATAATAATCTCTAAAGAAAAGAAAAATAGAAATGTTTTAAAAGGTGGATAGATACTAAAAAGAAAGAAACTTGAACATAGACAGTCATAGGAATACTGACTGTAAATATAAAACATAAAGTCTCCATAGAAATGACAGAGATGGAATGGTGAGATGGCTCAGCAGTTAAGAGCACTGACTGCTCTTCCGGAGGTCCTGAGTTCAAATCCAGGCAACCACATGGCGGCTCACAACCATCTGTAATAAGATCTGATGCCCTCATGGGGTGTCTGAAGACAGCTACAGTGTACTCACATATAATAAATAAATAAATAAATAAACAAACCTTTGGGCTAGAGCGAGAGGGAGAAGAGAAGGGGGAAAAACGACAGAGAGAGAAAAATAAATCAATAACAGAAGGAGAGAGAAGGAAAACTAAAAACTAAAGTAGTCTCTAAATGAAGGTAGAGAGTTGGAGAGATTAAAAAACGTGGAGTTTTTGGAGCTGCTTGGCAGGAATCTGACATTGGCCAAGGACAAGGAAACGGGCTTTAGGCAGGAATCTGACTTTGGGCCATGACAAGGAAGTAAGTTCAGGCAGGAGTCTAATTTTAGGCTAAAACAGAGAAGAAATTTCAGTCAGGAATCCAAGTCTTAGGCTAAAACAAAGAAGTAGGCCTCAGGCTTGAATATGACTGTGGGCTAGGATAGGGAAGTAAGCTCAGATATTTTTGTCATCCCGATGAGCCCTTAGAAACAGTGATCCTGGGGATGATCACATGACTCTGTATATTGCCTTGTTTGTTCCTTGACTGTTTGTTTCTATTGCATTGTTGGTTCCTCAACCTAGAACTGACCTAAATACTTGCATGTAATTAAAAGGGCTTAAAAGAAAAGTGGGAATTAAACAAACCTGCCTCATCCTTCAGCCTCAGAACTGGCTGGGGTCATGCTACAATTTTGTCTAATTTTCTTTTAATCCTCACTCCTGCACTGGAGAACCTGTTGACTGACTGAGTGGGCTTGGTCAAAAAAAGAAAATATCTTTCATATTAAAAAGTGGAAAACATGGCCGGGTGGTGGTAGCACACGCCTTTAATCCCAGCAATATTTTAGACATTATGGCATAAAACATGTTCTTAACATATTTCACAATCCTTTTTTTTGTGGGGGAGGGGGGTTTCAAGACAGGGTTTCTCTGTGTAACTCTGGCTGTCCTGGAACTCACTCTGTAGACCAGGCTGGCCTCGAACTCAGAAATCTGCCTGCCTCTGCCTCCCAAGTGCTGGGATTAAAGGCATGCGCCACCACTGCCCAGCTCATATTTCACAATCCTATAGACAAGCAATTGTAAAGGAATCTAACAGACTTTAAAAGAAATGTTCATAGAACATAAGGAGGATATGGGTTCTCCCAGAAATAGTTTAAATAATGCTTCATTGACTTTACTTTTTTTTTTAAAAATGTCAATGACACAGATAGCACAGCTACTGAAAAGCACTGGATTTTAGAAAGGAGTGCTAAATTAGGTCAACATTAACATGTGATGAGTTTATTTATTTATTTTATTTTATTTTTTGGGGGGTGTTTCGAGACAGGGTTTCTCTGTGTAGTTCTGGCTGTCCTGGAACTCACTCTGTAGACCAGGCTGGCCTCAAACTCAGAAATCCGCCTGCCTCTGCCTCCCAAGTGCTGAGATTAAAGGCGTGTGCCACCGCCGCCCGGCATGTGATGACTTTAGAATGGACAGAAGGAAATGTGTTCTGTTAGGGAAGAGGTTTTGTCTTTGTTTCCACAGGAAAAGAAAAGCTATGAATTCCATCGAAATTAATAAAAATTAGATTTGAACAGGGGAGACCCCCTGAAGATATTGGCTACAGACAGGAAGAAAGAAATCAAGAAGACCAACAAGACAGATAACATGTATTGCTGATCCCTCTACATCGGAAAAACTCTGAGACTGTCTGAGACATAAAAATGTCTCCAGCCAAGACTTCAACTAAGCATAGCCTATAAATCTTGTTGGCTTCAGAATCCTCAGGACATATGCCATTCTTTCAAATGGCATGAATAAAAATTTATATTACAGTTTGGTGATACAGTCCAAACTAACTTTGGTTTTTTTTTTTTTTTTTTTTTAGAAAGATGAATTAATTACCTGTTCAAACAGAGAGCAGAGTATTTTCTTTAGCTGAACCATGCATACTGCACATTCGATACATGTTATTGCAGAAATGTATATTACCTATGAATGTTTATATGCTCACAGAGAAAAACAACCAGATACCAATGAAGTTAAAGCAGCCCTGACAAGATTTACCTTGAGGATGCTGAGATGCTGAGACACATCTATTCCAGCATCCTGCCTGATCCAACCTCAGATTGCCTCAATGCTGTTTCCTCAAAAATTTATACCTGGGATAATTTCAAAATGGCTACCTAGATTGTCCACCATCACAGACTGTTCCAGCCAGATCTTCATTTGAGCTTTGCACTCAAAGAACAAATGCCACAGCTAGGTTTCTTAAAACTGGCCAGTATCCCAAATTTCTTTGGATTTGTTTTCCAAAAGAAAACAATGCCCCCCACCCCCCAGACAGCAAGAAACAATTTTAAAAGAATGATGCCACATTCCTAAAAGGTGAGGTGGATGGAATTTGGTTGTTGGTTGGATGATAGATGTGTCAATACTAAAAGGGGGTTGGTTGCAAGTTGTTAATGATCTTGGTCATGAAGGAAACAAAGTAAGGGATGTTAGATTCAATGTATCCTTTTTCTTTTCCTTTTCTTTATAATTCTTTCTTTCCTATGTACTATTAAGGGGAAAGGAGGAGAAGGGATGAAAAGAAAAAAGGGGGGAATATGGTAATGATAGGATAAAAGGGTAGATTGTTAAATCTACTAGACCAAAGAATATCAACAAGCTAAATATTTTTACATTGGTATGGGCTTTGCATATTGATACAAATTTAAAGTTACATTTTGCCAGGCGGTGGTGGCGCATGCCTTTAATCCCAGCACTTGGGAGGCAGAGGCAGGTGGATTTCTGAGTTCGAGGCCAGCCTGGTCTACAGAGTGAGTTCCAGGACAGCCAGGACTACACAGAGAAACCCTGTCTCGAAAAAACCTAAAAAAAATAAAAAAAAATAAAGTTACATTTTGTTACAACATACTATGTATGTATGTATGTATGTATGTATGTATGTATGTATTTTACAGCTCTTGTTTAAGGTATTGTACCTCTGATTCTTGAAAATGAAATGTTGTAGTCCTTTTGAAAGCTGCTATTACAAACTGTTTAGGATAATTAAAACAAGTGAATAGTCAATCAAACTTATGGTCATGTTGGATACTAGTTTAGTTAATTACAGAAAGAGCTTCATTTGGCTTCCTATAGATGTTTTCAAAGTTAAACATAGATAGCTAGAAACAAGGAATTCAGATTTACTGTAGATAAAGAGATGGTCTTCAGAAACCTCCGAGACCTACAGAATATGACATTTAAAGACGTTTTACTAATAAAGGATCTTTTTGACAGTGAGACATGTCAGCTCCTGGCAGCACCCCACACTAATTCAAAGAAGATGATGAGCATTGAAGAACCTCCACATGGAGTTTGCTTCCAATGTGGCAAGCTGCCACTGGGCAAGAAACTGCCCCTGCTTCAACTGCTGACAGTTTGCCATCCAAACAAGACAGACAAGATGCAGGGACGTCAACTGCTGAGCTTTGGAAGTCCTTCACAATTCCTGCTTCACAGAAAAGTCTGTCAGATGTTTTGGGCTAGAAGGCTAAAGATGATGCTCTAAGGACTCAGAGAAATCATAGGTGACTGTCCAGGCAGCCAGCGCTTCTGTCATTTCTATAGTTTTGGAAGCTGCTTACACTGTACTTCCTCTTTATTGAGGTAATATTGATCCTTCTGTGGTCTCTGATGGGGTTGAAGACTAGATAGTGATAGTCTCGAAATTAAGCTTACAATGTTTAGGAATTAAGAAAATGCTGTAATCTAAAAAGATATTCTTAGCTTTATAAATACAAAGAAAATGATTTAGGTACATTTGAACTCACCAAGATACGATAGATGGGGTCTGGAGAGATGGCTCAGCGGTTAAGAGCACTGACTGCTCTTCCAGAGGTCCTGAGTTCAAATCCCAGAAACCACATGGTGGCTCACAACCATCCGTAATGAGATTGGATGCCCTATTCTGGTGTGTCCGAAGACAGCGACAGTGTACTCATAAATAAAATAATAAATAAATCTTTAAAAAAAAAAAGAAAAGATACGATAGATGGTAGAGCATCTTCTTCAAGGCTGCCAAATAGAAATGAACTGGACACTGAGAGTGTAATTTTACTTGTTCAGTTTTCATGATGGTTCTTATTGTACATAATTTATTGATGTTAGAGAAAGAGCCTTTTGTTGGACGAAAGTCGGGGGTGTGATGCTAATTTTTTCAAATCCAATTTTTAATTGTGGTTCCTAAATGCTTTAACCTCCCTTTATAGCCCACCACCCACCCAAGGTAGCAGGAAAGAAAGGGGAAGTGGACCTGTTTAAAAAGGTTCTTTGGAGCAACTCTAATCTGTGTTGTCTGGAAATCAGGTTAGCAGGCAGCGGCATCTTGATCCATTCGAAAACACTTCACGGATACACCGACAGTGCAGTTTGGTAGAGTCGGGTTAGCCAACAACAGTGATAAGACCTATCAGAGACAGCCAGGCCTCAGCCTCGGCTTGAGTCAGCAGGAGGAAGCAACAAGAACACCAGGAGAAGTTCTCAGCTGCGCCTCTCTCAGGGAAGTGAAGATCAGTGAAGCCTTGAGACCTACAAACTTTGCACGGCTTCCTCTATAAGCAAGCCTAGCTCAGCCTCCATCACTGTCCATCAAGTCTTGTTTCTACCCTCCAGACATCACGTGTCCTCCACGTGCCTTGCTTTAGCACGTGCACCCAATCGGCTCCGGTCCTCAGAAGGGGCAACTGCAGCACACCACCAGAAGTTCTTGGTGCATTTCTCTCTACAGAGTCCCAAGAAATGCAGCTCAACTACACACTGTAAGGCGGACCAATACATGGGTGTCGATAGCAAAGAATCCTTCATCACGTGTCCTTTCACGTGCTTGCTTTAGCAGAACATCCTCTCCTGTGCCTGCTTCAGCCAAATGTTCCTTCCTAAGTCTGCCTTAGCCTTTCCTACCTGTGTCCACTTTAATGAAATGTTCCTTCATGTGTTTGCCCCAGCATAAACACCATCCAACCCACTTTCCAAAGAACCCTTAAGTTTCCACTTCAGAGGGGATGTAGAGAGAACCTCTGTGTTGTGGAAGCATCATATGTCCATAAAAATCTGATGGGCAATGAGCTGAGGTAGGATTAGAAAGTGGGACATTAAGCCGGGTGTTGGTGGTGCACGCCTTTAATCCCAGCACTTGGGAGGCAGAGGCAGGCGGATTTCTGAGTTCGAGGCCAGCCTGG
>NW_021604568.1:6192209-6204580 GCF_004785775.1 Grammomys surdaster | reverse complement strand
GTGATGGTGCACGCCTTTAATCCCAGCACTTGGGAGGCAGAGGCAGGCAGAGGCAGGCAGATTTCTGAGTTCCAGGGCAGCCTGTTCTACTTCTACAGAGTGAGTTCCAGGACAGCCAGGGCTACACAAAGAAATCCTGTCTCAAAAAACCAAAAAAAAAAAAAAAAAAGAAAAGAAAAGAAAAAAAAGAAAAAAGAAAGTGGGACATCAGGCAGAGAGATGGGAATTCTGGGAAGGAGTCAAGAGTGGGAGATTTCAGCCTGAACTCAAGAGGAGACAGATAAATGAAACTGAGAAGGAACTCAGCATGTGGCAGACATAACTCAAATAAATGGGTTATATAAGCATTGGGTGAGTTGGGGAACAAGTCAAAGCTCATGGCCTAGGTATCTATTCATAAATAATTAAGTCTCAGAGTTGTTATTCTGGAAACAAAAAGGCCAGGTAGAAAAGCTCAAAGTCACTGCAGTTCACTGTAGCGAGGAAATCAGGGGAGCATAAGCTTGAGGAAGCAGCTGTTACATTGCACCACAGTCAGGGAACAGAGGGAGATAGATAAAGCCTGAAGTAGAAACTTAAGGGTTCTTTGGAAAGTTGGTTGGATGGTGTTTTGCTGGGCAAACAAGTAAGGAATGTTTCACTGAAGCAGACACAGGAGAGATGTTCTGCTAAAGCAAGCACATGAAAGGACACATGATGAAGGATTCTTTGTTAATGACACGCATGTATTGGTCTGCCTTACATTGTGTAGATGAATTGCATTTGTCAGGACTCCATAGAGAGAAACGCATCAAAAAAAAAAAAAACCTTCTGGTGGTGTGCTGTAGTTTCTTGCTGCTTCTGCAGACTCAGGCTGATTGGCAGAGTGATGTCAGCTGAGACAGACACATGTGCTGAGGCAAGACCTGTGGAAGACATGCAGTGTTTGGAGGGTATTAAATAGGACTTGGCAGACTGTGACAGAGGCTGAGCTAGGCTTGCTTGTAGAGCTAGCTGTGCAAAGTTTGTGGGTCTCACATCTTCGCTGATCTTCTGCTTCCCTGAGAAAGACACAGCCAAGAACTTCTCCTGGCATTCCTCCTGGGCTGACTCTGCTTGGTTTATCACCACTGTTGCTAACCCAACTCTACCGAACTGGACTGCTGTTGTATCTGTGAAGTATTTACAGGTGGATCATGTTGCCGCTGCTAGCCTGTGAGCAGAACTGACTTCCAGACAGATGGGAGTTGTTTCAAAGAACCTTTCTAAACAGGTCCACTTCCCACCCCCTCGCCCTGCCCCCCATAGCCTTTAGAAGGGAGGTAAAGCATTTAAGAACCATCATTAAAAAAAAAGATTTTAAAAAGTTAAAGTTGCAGTAGCCCATGGAATGGAGCTGCCTACAGGTGGGGCTTGCCTTCTCAATGAATCTCATTTTGATAATCCCTGACTGTGAAACCTAGAGGCTAATCTAATCTAGACAACTCCTCCTTGGTGAACCCAGATCCTGTCAAGCTGACAGACAACGGTAACTGGGACAGAGTGCTTCTCAAAACTAAAGCAAACCAAGTGTAGCTAGCGGCACCCACCTGTGAGCCTAGTAAAGGGAAACTGAGTCAAGTGGATTCTGAGCCAAAATGAACCCAGGTTTCACCAGCTAGACCTTGTCTCTCAGTAAAATGAACAGCTGCAGTGAATGCCAGATTGTCATCAGTCAGGGTATTATCTGCCTAGAAGACCCTACGCAACTCAGCCTGTGTGTGCCTGGCCATGCACCTCACTCAGTGCCAGCACTGGCTTCCCTGTGGCTCCTCAAACATCCTTGTGAATCACTGTCTAGTCTTTCCAGCTGCTCTTCTCCTGTCCTCCCTAGATGTCCCCATAGCTTACTTCATGACCCAGAGACCCCTTATCCAGATCCCAGCTATGCCTCAGGTTTTCCCTGACCTATTTAAAATGTCCCCTGCCCCCCTCTTATTTCTTCACATGTATCTCCATGAACACGCATACTCCTTGTTTGCTTCTATGCTTGCTTGTTTGAGACAGGGCCTCATGTAGACAAGGTTGTCCTCGAACTCCAAATCCTCTCCCATCTTCACCTCCCAAGTGATGGGATGGCTGGCATGTAGCATGGCATCCAGTCTATATTTTTCACCTTCAAAAAATGTTATTGGGCAAGCAAGAACACCTGTCATTCTTCTGGAGGCCTGGGTTCAGTTCCCAACCCCCATGGGGGCTGTCCCTTGAAATGGCGCTGGTTTGGAAACTGCGGCTAGGGATAAGTGAGGTAAGAGGCCGCACGGCTGCCAAGCAGCTGAGACCTTCATATGTTGGCATCTGTGGTCAGTTCAACTTCACTGCATACAGCAGAGGATCCAGCAGCTGAGAGGTGCTTCTGAGCAAGTTGCAGGAAGAGACAAGCTTGGAGCAAGCACACATTTTCAGGGGTGAAGGGCTAATCAGGAGGGCTGCTCCCAGGGTAGAGAAGACAGAGAGGGGCAGGGAGCACATAAATAAATCTTAAAGTGGATCTCACTATGTAGGCTCTGGTGGCTAGCCTGGAACTCTCCTATGTAGACCAGGCTGACCTCAAATCTGCCTGCTTTTGCCTCCCAAATGCTAGAATTAAGGGCATTCATTAGCACACCCAGCGCCATCTTATTTTTTTAAGAGAGGGTCTCTCATTGAGCTTGAAGCTCACTATTCTGGTGAGGCTGGCTGGCTAGTGAGTTCCCAGGATCCACTTCCCCCTTGCCCAACACTCTGGTTATAGGCATACGTGGCTGGTTTCACATGGGTGCTGGGGACTTGGTCTACATGGGTGCTGGGGACTTGGTCCTCATGGTTTTCTAGCAGTTGCTCTTACCCACTGAGCCATCTCCTCAGCTTTGCCGTTCTTTCTGCTCACACAATGTTACTGCAGAGCTTCAACAGTATACGTTGTGACTATAGACAGCCACCTGGCTCTCGTGCTCCATGCCCTAAGACCTCTCACGAGACTGGAGTGGATGTGAGTGGGGTGGGCAAACCACAAAAACAAGAGATTCTCAACCCTCCCTAATAACAACCCCCTCCACCCCACGATGCTCAGCTACTCTCACTCTAGGAATACCCACTAGCAAACAGGGGCCTTCCCCGTTCTGTGCCCTTAACTATCCCAAACATTAAGAAAATACCGATTTAAATATTTGTGTGTGTGCTGGGCAAGGTAGTGCATTTAATCCCAGGGCTCAGGAAGCCAAGGCAGGTGGAGCTCTTTGAGTCTGAGGCTAGCCTGGCCTACAATGTGAGTTTTGAGGCATTGTCAAAGGTATCTGGAGAAAACCCTGTCTCAACACAGCTTCTCTGTAAAAATTATCCTATTTATGTGTGTGCGCACACATACCACGGTGCCCATGTGGTAATTGGAGGGTTACTTGGGGTGTCGGTTCTTCTATGGAGGTTTGGGGATCAAACTCAGGTCATCAGGCTTGGCAGCAAGTGCATTTACTGAGGAGAAACATCTCACTAGCCTCTCCCAGATTTCTTGAGTCAGCACAGGACTGGCTCAGGTTCACTGTGCCCCCACTCCCCCCACCCCAAAAGGGCTGCCCTTCCCAGACCACATCCTGACCTGCCACTGTAGGCTGGGATCTCATCGCTTCAGTCTGCTGGGCAAATCACACCCCACCCTACCCCATCCTCCCACTCCCTCCTCCTTCTCAGTGCCTGCAGCTGCCTCAAAGCCTGGCAGGCTGTGCAGTGACTTCCAGCTTGCATTCCCTTGTGGTTGGGCCAGTTTGGCAAATCTCTTGGGCTCTCCCCCTCTCCCCCTCCCCCCCTCCCCTGACTGGAGCAGAGTCCCCCCACCCCCACCCTCAAGGACCCAGAAGAACCAGAATAGATGTCCACAGTAACACCAAGGTTTTCCTAGAGGAGACATTAAAGACCACATGGCAGATCTACCTCCTGAAGTCACTAAGAATGGGGTTTCTGCTCTACAGACCTGGTCTCTAGAAGGCTCTCATCTTTCTAGATAACTTTGGCTTGGTACTATCTCCCAGAGACACAGGTTCAGGACCTCCCTTTCTGTGCTCTTTGGGGTAAGATCTTCACTGGCTCCTGTGTTTTTCCAGTAGGTTAGGTAAGAAGGGTGAGTTAAGGGGTGAAAGGCATGGCCTGGGATATCCTGCACCTGTCAATCTGGCTTTTAGACTCTCCCTCCTGTTCTCTTGTCCTGGGGACCAAGGGTCCAGGCAGGATCTACTCCATTGTTCAGAGGCCAGTCATTCTCAGAGTTCAAAAAGATGTCATGGGGGAAGAAGGCAGACACCAACTTCTTTCTTGGGAAGTCCTCCAGACAGCTAGGAGTCATAGGAAATGAGAAAAGAAAGGGGCTTAAGAGCCTCCATATGGGAACTGAAATCCACTTTCTCTGCCTTGTGACATCTCAGGGCCTGTAGTCCTGAGTGCTACCAGCCCATCCTGAAGATTAGGAGAAAGGCCCTGCCACTTGCTGGGACAGAAAACTGTTCCTGGCAGGAAGGGAAAGAATGTGGAGGCCCCAGGTGGTTTCAAGAGTTCCAAGAATCCTGTGTGGATGCCAGTCCTGCCACACCTAGGCTGCCTCCCCGCCCCCAGCATAGGACTCTAAAATATAAGGGCCCTCAAAGGCAGATGCCGTTGGGCAGCCCAGGGAAAGATAGTCTACTACTTTGCCTCTTTATCTAGCTTGGGTGTTTCTGGAAGAGCGAGCTGGCCTGTGTGGTCTAGTTCTGAGATTTTCCAGACCCTAATGCAGCCCCAGGCCCTCGAAGAAGAGGCTCAATTTACATGCCTGGTAGAAAATAGCTAGCTGTAAGGGAGAACAGGGCCTGCAAAACTGGAGGTGATGAAGGCTTGGGGCACTTTTGGGCCCCTTTAGAACCAAAGATCAGATTAGGCAGAGGAAGAGTAAACAGCTAGAGGCATGCTTGGACACCACATTTGTAGTTCTGTACTTAGGAGGCTGAGTCGGGAAGATGAGGATTTTGAGGCTAGCTTGGGTTACATGATGAGACCTTTTCTCTAACAAACGCCAGCAGCCAAAACCTAAAGAGGAATGAAGCAGTAAAATAGCAGAGAAGGTGCCAGCCACCTATTACCGGAGACTGTTCCAGCTCCAAACATGACCTTAAGGGAAACAAGACCTGTAAAGGAGGGCTCTGTGTGTGTGTGGCACCCGTGTATATATCTGTGTGTGTGTGTCACCCCTGGGCTGTGTGTGTGTCCCCTGTGTGTGAGACCCCTGTGTGTGCCTGTATGTGTCACCCCTGGGCTGTGTGTGTGTGAGATCCCTGTGTGTGCCTGTATGTGTGTGTCACCCCTGGGCTGTATGTCCTGTGTGTTCAGCACTCCTGGGCTGTGTGTGTGTGTGCACTCGTGTGCATGTGTTCAGCACCCTTGGGCTTCCAGCATCACTTCTCAGGCTCATTCCACTTCTCTGAGGTTGAAAGGGTGCTGATCTTGTTTCTTTACTTTAGGCTTACAGAAAGAAGCAAATGAAGGGTAGGGATATAACTCAGAGGTAGAACATTTGCTTAGCATGTGGCAAGGTCACAAGTTCCATCCCGTGTCATATACATCCCAGGAAAACACACACACAGACACACACACATACACTAGCATGGCAGAAAGAAGCACACAACCCAGACGTTCCTGCAGATATGTTTAATGCACTTAGATTACACGAAGGAAGAGGGACAAGTAGGAACAAAATCTAAGTGAGTCACTCAAAATTTCTTACAAAAGTCCTGAGCCAGCTGCAGCCCCAGGAACTGAGTCGCCACTGACATTAAAAACTGATATAAAAATGTACAAAAGTCTGTTCTCTGCAGCATTCAGATCTTTGTACAAAAGGAGTGGGTCTCCAAACAGGGCTCCTGACTTGTAACAGGGACCCAGACACCTCACCTGGCACCAAGATCATGGAGGCCAGAGAGGGAAGACCAGGTTAAAAAAATACAGTTGAGGGAGTTCTCTGATCTGCCCCATAGGGGCACCCAGCTTCAGGTACTCTCCCTGCTCTCAACCTCAGAACTCAGTCCCCGGACCCAGGGTCTGGGGTGTCCATATCCTGGCCCCTTTAGACTCCCCAAAGCTTCTCCAGGCCCTGTTGGAGTGTCATACTTAGAAAAGGAGGACCATGCTTCCCAAGCATGGCAGCCGGCGCTGACACCCTTTGCAGCCCACACGAGCTCCGGGAAGCTTTAGTTACAGGAAGTCAAAGTCCCTTCCTTTCAGAATCTCTGGTCCTGTGGACTTGGAAGGTTGAAGGATGGAGAAAGGCTGAGGAAGTCTGTAGTCAGGGAGGAAGACGACTGAACCCCTCCCCTTGAAAGAGCAGCTGCAGGGAGGGAAAGGAAGTGTCCCTCTACAGAGCACCAATCCCGTGTCAGGGTAAGGCCAGTCTTGCTCAATCCGATGTTAGGGTCTCTTCTTCCTGGCCGGCAGCTTCATGGTGAACCTCTTTCCCTGAGATTCCTCTGGAAGAAACCAGAGCCCAAGGGAAAGGAGGCCTGGTCAGACCAGGCTGAGATTAGCCACTCTCCTAGAGACATTATACTACAGGAATGGTGGGAGTCTGGTCCCAGCAGGAGTTTAGACATTCCTGAGGTTCCTAACAGGGTGGGGGTTGGGGGTTGGGGGTGTGGAGAGGTGGGCAGGAAAGACCTCAGGGCCTGTGAGCATCTGGAGCTTACATGCCATTCCCTGTTCCCCAGTGGAGCCACCCAAGCAAGTGGTGGTAACTACCAGTCTGCAAAGACCTTGCAGATTGAGGGCAAGTTGTTGACCGGGAGTCTCACATACTAACAAACTACCACGAACTGTGTGATGTGACACTCACAGTGGGCATGCTCATCCCCGAGCCAGACATATGGAGATAGGCTAGAATGCAGAGGGGCCCTGAAGCAGGGCTCTGGAGAGAATTAGGGAGGTGAACTATTACAACACCGGTGATGGCAAGGAACGCTGAGAGCATCTCTTGGCCCATAAACTTTCAGAAGACAAGAGCTAAAAGGGTAAGGCTGGAAACGTCCTTGTGGAAAAGTTCCAGGGCAGTATGGTGTCTGCTCCAGACAGGCTTCTATCTTGGCTGGGTAGGGTCTGCAGCCAGCCTCTCTCAGATGTTCCTTATGGCTCTGCTTCCAAGTGCTGGTTAAGCTTAGACCTAGGACATGCAGATGAGGCCAGATCAAGCCATTCCTTCAAAGACCAGTTTCTGCTTCTTTGAGACCCCAGCCAGAGTTCAAGGCCCCTGGAGGCACCCATTGTAGGGGGTGGAGGCAAACAGAGCAGGGGAGCTCTTGGAAGGTCCCTGACAGACAACATCTCTCTCCTTTGGAGACATTTGAACTTAAAGAATGAACAAAGACCATCATCCGACCTAGAGGCAGGCAAGAATGCAGAAAAGGAGCTTGCCGGTTCCAGGTCAGAAGTGGGAGATCTCTCTTACGCAGCTCTCAAATGTCCCTGGAAGGCAGGCAGATCTGCAGTCCTGGAGGTGAGAGCACGGTACCCACAAGAGGGCCAGGCTGCAGGAAGAGACAGGGACAGAAGATAGGTACAGAATAGATATGAGAAAGATGAATGGCCACAGGGAGCAGTATCAGCAAAACAAAAGGGAGAGCTGTGGAGAGGTTGACTGCCAGTCCAGGGGGCTGGGCCGCCAAAGGATGGGGGAATCAAGGAGCTGGAGGCCCTGAGCAGAAGGCTGGGGAGGCAGTGGGCTTTACTCTCTTCTTGGGAGGCCTGGTTGGGTAAAAGGACTGGAAGACATAGCAAGGGCCACCATGTCCTTGAGCCCCCAGAGTCTTGTAGAAGCCTACTTCACTTGGAAGGCAGTGGCAGCCCTTCCAGGCCACAGAAAAATCTGTACCCAGGGCTGCGTGGAGTATGTCAGCTGTCCCAGCCTCCTCCAGGGTCCAGAGCTGACAGGCAGCACCAAGCATCTTTTCAGGAAGAGGGTATGTGGGATCAGGGGGAGAGAGCAGAGCCCCCAGACCCTTGTCTAAGAGAACAATAAAGTCCATCCAGGAATGAGTCCTGTTTAAACATCGCTATATACATGGCTTCTGGACCATCTTTGCTGAGCAATAAAAATACCATCCGGTTTCCACAACACACTGAGGAAAGAAAAAACAATTGTTCTGCGGGGTGGAGCAGCCTGAGGAAAAGCTCGCTGGGGCTGACCAGGCCGTGCGTCCTCACGTGTGTTCTGCACACCAGGCCGTATGGCAAGCATGTCTTATCCCAGGAGTGCACCAATGAGATCTGTGGCCGCAGCCGGTGGGTGGAGAGGGTGTGCAGGTGCACCCTCACTCGCTCACTGCCATGAAGGACAGGGGCCTGGTCACATGGGCTTGGTTGCTAGGACTGAGGCCCCTGAGCCTGAGGTGGGTGGGGCCTGTGATGGGCGTGGCACTTTGCAGTCATCCCCACACTTGCCCTTTTATTCATGGGTGTCTCCTTTACAAGCTGTCACACTGGAAGTCACTGGGAGCAGCTGGGCTCCTCTTGGCCCCTGCAGGGCCTAGCCCAGGCTAGTGCAGTGGACTGTCGAACACCACGTCGGGGAGGATGGACACTTTGAGCTTCTTCTCAGGCCAGTTGTACTCTTTGGGAAGTTTAAACTGTGAAGACAGCAAGCAGAGTGGTTAGCTGCCTTCTAAGAGAGTGTCCAGAGAGAGGCAGCACACTGGCCCACACCCTGTCCCTAGGCTGCTGGGGACAAGACAGGCTACTGGAGACTTCTCAAAGGCCAGACTCGGTGCACACAAGCGTGTGCTCACCACGCGTGCGGCTGGTCCAGTGCTCCTTTCCTCTGGCTCTGCCTGTAACTCAGGCTGCAGAGGGCAAGCTTTGGCTCTTTGCATAGACTTTCTCCTGCTCTTTTCCTTGGTTCTGCCTCGAGCCAAAATCACGTAAGGAACCTGTTCCCTGGGGCCTTGGGGCTGGAGGATAGGAGACCAGCAGAGAGTAGATTTTACAGGAAAAGTCTGTCATTGCCATGGACTCTTTCTGAGTCTAGAATCTGCCTTCCAGAGCTTTGTCAGAGGGTCCACAAAGAAACTGCTCAGCCCCCAAATCAGACCCTGCTGGGAGAAGTACGGAATGAAGGCGGTCTGTGCGCATCCTGCACATCCGCAGAAGGGAACTTCCTCACTACCCGTCACCCTGCTTCCCAGGGCTCTTTGTTCAGACTGACCCCAGATGAGAGGCAAGGTCTTCCAAACTAGAAATCAGTGGCTGTCTTGTAGTTTTGTTTCTCTCCCTCACCTGGGGTTTTTGCTTAGGAGAGGAGGAGAAGCTGACTTCTTGTTCCTTCTGGGTTCTAGAACCTTGTATGGAGCCTAGCGCACAGCAGTGCTCAGTAGGTTCTCCCTGACTTGGGTTAGTGCAGGGGTTTGAACTCCCATTGTCTCTGGGCTAGGCTGTAAGTCAGAGCCAGGCACAGAAGGAGGGAATCATGTTCCGGTCTGAGGCTGGGCTGGAGGTGGACCAACTGACACTTCCTGGCAGGCACCCTCTGCCTTTTCTCTTGGGGGACTGTAGACCCAGGACAAAGTGGAGACTGGGGCAGGGTGTGGGGATGGCCTCTGGACAGGAAGAGGCAGAAGAAGTAATTTTTCGTGACCTACTTTCCTAAGCTCCCCTTGGCTCCTGTCTCTCCTGCCTGGACTGTCCTCTTCCCGCCCACTCAACACCCAAGCTCAAAGCAGCAGCTTGGCATAACGCCACTCAGTGTGACAAGACCTCTCCGGAAGCACTTCTGGGCAGCTGTCTTTGGACTGACTGAATCGGGGAGCTAGGCCTCTGAGGCAGTGACTTGTAGGGTGAGTGGCTGGCACACAGTGGGTCCTTGATAACCTTGGACTACGCAATTGAATAAATTGATCAGGCTGGCTCCCTGGGGCAGGGCAGGGAAGGCACGGCTGCTGGGGTGACCAGCCCTGAGGACTTTCTATCTATGGGGGGGGGTACTTTGCCTCAGGCACTTTAGGGCAATGGAAGGGAAAGGGCAGTCTCTGCCACAGGCAAGGGAGGGAGGGCCAGAAGGGCCTTCAGGCCTAGGAAGCCGGCTATTTATCCCACCACCCCAAGGGTCCCTGGGGCAGGAAGGCCTGCCTGCCTGCTGCCTCGGTGTTGGTTATAGGAGGCAGCAGGAAGGGAAGGGACTTTCCAAGATGAGGCAAGTCCTGCAAATGAGGAGAGCAGGAACAAGGAAGAAAATCAAAAGGGATTATGGACTCCATTCCTGTACTCCAGAGAAGCCGCCAAGGGGAGAAATAACCCACCTGGCCTGCCAGCTCCTCAGGCTGAGTTAGCCAGGAAGAGGCTAAGAGAGGCAAACTTTAGCTCGAGAAGGAAGGGAGTGTGGCTCTTGGGTGGCCCAAGGCAAGAGCAGGAGTCCCCTCCTGCCCACTAGAACTCCCCAGTGGAATGTTCTCTGGCAGCAGACATGGGCTTTCTGTTCAGAACCTGCCAGGGAACAGCAGGGGCTGGGGAGAACTCTAGCCTGAAGGCCCTGGCTACTTCTTCAATGAGATTCTCAAGAGCTGGTGACTGAGTGTGCTGGGTGTCCTCACAAGGGTGGAGGCAGGGCAGGTTCATGAAATACAAGAAAAAGAAAGTCATTTAACATTCTCAGGGACTTCTCTCCAGATTATCCCTGTACTTCAGATGGGTGAACACACACAAACACACACACACACACACACACACACACACACACACACACACACCCCATGCAGATCCATGTTCTTACACCCAGGAGCCCTCTATCAGTGAGAAATGAAATAGGCTCACTTCCTCTGGAGATGTTAGATCTTCTAAGTCCTCCAACATTTTCTCTACAAACTCTTCTGTCAACAGAATCTGGAAAAGAAAGCAAAAGGCAGGTTTTTATTTAAAAAAAAAAAAAAGTCTTTTTTTGCCAACTGCAAATCTAAGGGTGTTTCTTTTAGCTGTGGAGGTGGGATGACCCACTGGTTAGTTCTAGGACAGAGGGAAGTACTTGAGGTTTTCAGAAAAGACTGCACTCTCAGTGCCTCCCACCACCTGCTTGGAATACCGGCTAGAGAAGGGCAGAGAGGTGGGGCGGAGGCAGTGGAGAAGGGATGGCATCTGGAAGGTGGGCAGTGCCGGCCTCAGAAGGGAGCTGCAAGGTGGGTGGAAACCCACTTCTTTGGGCTGTTTGGCCTCCTGTGTGTTGCAGGGCAACAGAGAAGGACAGGAAAGCCGAAGGCCACAAGAGAGCTCTTGCCAAGGTCTTTCTTTGCCTGATCAAGATCACCACCCCCTTCTCCCAACCATGTAGGACAAAAGGAATCCACTTGACTTTAGCGTACAAGCTCTGTCTGGGATTTAGAAGCACCCCAGTGGTGGAGTACAAGTCCTGGATCCCATCTCTACCACTGGGGCAGGGAAGCAGGTAACAACTGGACAAAAAAAAAGACCAAAACCCCTGAACCTTGGAGACCGAGAGCCTGCCTGGCTTTTCACAGAGGCGGGTGGACCCTCTGCTTCTCACTGCAACCACAGAATTCTCTGTCAGGGCTGTCCCAGCAGGCCTCAGTCAGCAGCTACCTACTTGTAGGCTTCTGAGATACCTCTTCTCTGGGTGTCTACCCTCCCACTCTGCTGCTTTATTCTGACGCCTGTTACCCACAAGCTTTGGTGTCCAAGCCAATGATCCCCACCACTTAGCTGGATTAACTGTCACCCTCACGCCCTAAGCAAGCTTTCTTATGCTCCCCCATGTTCTTCCTGTCTTTGCTCCTCCATCCTCCCTGCCCTTGTCCAGGGGCCTCTCCACTTCTCTGGCAGACCCTGTGCCATACATAGAGGGTACAAAAGAAAGGCTTCCTCTCAGGGAAACCCTCCCTTTTAGAAGGTGGAGAATCAAAAATTTGAGAAAATACCCATTAAATTTCCCTTGGGAGTTGATCCACTGTGAGGGCAGAAGTTTCCATGAGTTAAAGTGAGGAAGGAAGGAAGGAAACAGCAACGAGGGGTAAAGGGACCTGGAAGATGGAGGTACACAAGGACCAACAGCAGACACCATGTTGACTGCTCACACTTTATCTCTTTCAGTCTCCTTCCAGATGGAGAAACTGAGGCACAGAGAGGTTATGGTACCTGTCCTGTCTTGGCTTGAAACTTGATGCCTTAGTCATTGAGGTGAGGACACTGCCTCACTCGTATTGTCTCCTCCTAGGACACGCAAGCCTGGTTCCACTCAGCTAGCGGCTTAGTGGCTCCCTAGAGGAACAGGACCTGCCTTCACCAAACAGGAGAAAACAGCACTGACCAGGAATAAAGGAAAGAGAGGAAGGAGGGAGGGAGGGAGGGAGGGAGGGAGGGAGGGAGGG
>NW_021604568.1:6171382-6192109 GCF_004785775.1 Grammomys surdaster | reverse complement strand
AGGAAGGGAAGGAGAGAGAGAGAGAGAGACAGAGAGACAGAGAGACAGAGAGAGAGAACACGAGAGCCAACAGTGTCCAGGAGAATGTTCCCCAAGGAACTCATTTCTTTTCTTCTTCCAAGATCCCCAGAGGGGGTTGGCTGGCTCTTTCCGGTCTATCTGGTACTTTCTGGTCCTTGGCCACATCCAGTCACACCTGGCCTTCCTTCCTGGAGCCTGAGCCCTCTTCTTATCCCATGGGTCCCCTCCCCCAAGCCGAGTTTCTCTACTGGTTATCACCAGTCCACTTGAGTAATATAAAGTCGCATTCATATTTTTGGCATTTCCAGGGCTTGTTGCCATCTCTGAAAATGCTAGCACAAACACGAGCATACCTCAGACCCAGGTATGTCACAGCGACTCCCGTCTGGGTTCATTTCTAACTCTCAAATAATCTGGAAGGAGGGGCTCTGCCGGAACGGTAAATAGATCTGGAACTGAGGTACGATGGGGAGGGGGAGGGTTCCAAGAACAGTGGCCACCCAAGGAGACTCCCAAGGGTGTTTTTCAACAAGAAAGGTAAGGCCACCAACAATCCAGTCCTCAGCCAGTTCCTCTGTCAAAGGTCTGGAACTGGTGAGTTATGGAGGCTTTCAGCAGAGCTGCCACCAAGTGTGGACTTCATTTTGTACTGCTGGGAGAGGGGTGACAAGACCCCGAGACAGGGACAAATCCTAGCTGTGCCTTCGTTTTCACTTTTTGAGATTTGCTGGTTTCTGCTGAAAACCACATTGTTTTAAAAGAATTAAAGGGGAAAGCTATACATGAGATCCACATAATATTAAGGGTGACATCCTCCGCACAGAAACACGACAGACTGTCATAGCTCCAGGCACCTGATTGAATTTCCTTTGGGAGTTAAACCTTAGAAGCTTGGACTGAACAAACGGGCCCTGTTCTTTGTATATTTCAGAGCTGGGGCTGAGAATGTTAACAGATCTTATCAGCAGGATACTGGACATAGACAGCCATGATGGAGCAGCTCCTGGGAGCCCTCACTGGGAACAGACTCGCCGTTGTGATGCCACTGTGGGAAAAGCTTGTGCAGGTCTAGGGCTTGGAGCTCCTGAAGCTCACTGTCTGCTTAGAGAAGCCAGCCTGTCACAATAATAGGACCGTCAAGGATCGTAGCAGTAGGTACCTGCCTTGTATGCCTGAGCTAAGTGCTAACCTGCATCTCTTCCTTGGGTCCTGCTATGGGCTTGCGAGGGAGGCGACTCTAGTTCTCAATGCATGGATGACTGGGTACAGAGAAGGAAAAGACAGTCTTCCTGACTTCAGAACAGTGTCTACCTGGTGGTGACAGACCATGCTCTTTTCCTATTTGGGGAAGGTGTGCCAACTCTAAAGGTGTGTATACTCAGGGCTCACCTCTTTCTGAGGGGAAGGTAACAGCAGTGTTTACAATGACCTGAAAGAAAAGCACCCTCAACCCAGTCAGCAGTATATTTTCTCATCTCAACAGGGCTGGAACCTGAGTATCACAAACACACAGCTGCTAACAATAAACAAACAGAAGAGCATGCTGGCTAACTGGAAGGAAGGCTTGCTATGTACCCTCAAGCCATCTTGATGGCTAGGGCCCATACTTTGTTTGAGAGTCTCTCTTTCTTTAAGAAGTTCTGGCTGTCCTAGAACTTCTGTAAGCCAGGTTGGTCTCAAATTCACAGAGATCCTCCTACTTCCGCCTCCCAAACACTGGGATTAAAGGCCTATATGAGCACACCTCACTCTGAGTCCATACATTTTAAGAGTTCCTCTAGTCTAGAAAGATGGGCAGCAATAATGACAGGCCATCACAAGGATCACTGCATTCTATTTTGTTTGCACAAAGAACCCCGACAAAGCACTGAGGTTTATGACCAAATAGCCCTTGGAGGGAGGAGACCCTCTAAGGAGAGAGAAAGGGCCCCTGGACCAATCTGAGTAACATGTTCCCCTGGAGGGCTCTGGAGAACACAAATGCTGGGCTCTACACAGTCTACCCAAGGCAATGCTATTTCACAATGCACCCCAAGAGATCATAGCGGGAGGAAGTGCTAGGAAGAGCCCCAGAGGAGGAGGACTGTGAATAGTCTATACCAGCAGCTACTGGCTGCAGCTCTGCCACTGTTTGACTGTGAGGGCACAGTCAGCTGGAGATAGGTTTTGGAGCCGAGGCACAGAGCTCACTCCAGTGGGCTCATAGTACAGGACCTGTGCGGTGCAGTCAAACAACCTGGCTCATTGGTGGTGAGAAAGAATTGTCAACAACCTCTCAGTTCTCCAGGTTCCAGCAAGTTCCAGAAAGCAACCTGAAAAGTGATCTTCTGTTGGTGCCTGCCCCGGGCAGGCCCGGCTGCCCTGCAGGCAGAGGCTGGACTGCTACAAACCTGACACTCATTCCAAGGTCTGCGGTCAACGGATTTCTAAGTGGCTGACAGTGCCATTCCTTCCCTCCGTATGATGACAATCCACACTTTGTCTTGGGCCTTGTTTGCTCCTTGTGTTGACACGTTGTTCTGCTTCCCAGCAAGCTTGGCTTTCTTTCCCTCCCTTTCCTCTTCTCCAGGAAGGAAATGTGCTCTTTATAGAGGCAAGGCCTGCCAAGGAGCAACTCTGGCACCCACGATGGCAGCGAGGGAGAGACTAGCAAGGGCTCCTGTCAGCTGTTCCCCTTCCCCACACTCAGGCAGACACTCCCATGCTGGGAGGGGCAGAGGCCTGTGCTTGTGAGCAGTGGGGACTCACTCATTTCCTGCTTGGGGTGGGTGGGGAGAAGCTGGCTTTGGTGGCCAGAAGCAGGCTCAAACTTCTGCTCTGTCTACACAGCAGGGAATTACAGTTTGCTCTAAAACTTAATAGGCACTGGACTCAACAATGAGGTCTTGAAACAGCCCAAGGCAAGATCTCTAAAGGAAACCAGGTATAGCTACCAGGCCCTCCAGAAGGAGAAATGGCAGGCCAAAAAGGGAGTGCCAGGGGCTAGGCTGGGCACTCCCAGGTTGGCTTCTACACAGCATCCAAAGGTGTGCACAGGGACCGAAGAACACAGGGCCTTGGCTGAAGGGATCTGCTCCTGGGCTGAGATAGAGTTCAGCAGAGGTTTCCCACTGGGAACAGCTGTGAGGTGTCTTCTCCCAAGCCAGGACCTCCCATTGGGCTGCTTGGGAGTGGCTGGGACTAAGGGCGCCACCTGGGTGAGCTATCAGACACCACACAGCTGAGAAAGCATTGCAAGGCCTAAAAAAAATAATCTCAAGTTTGGTCATATGACCTCTCTGTGACCTCTGGGACTGAAGTGTCTCTCCTTCAGATTGCTCTGGCTAAGAACTGATGTCGGAACTGACTCAGCTCTGGGCGGGGCTCTGCTCAGAAGACTGACAACTCAGAGTCAACAGGCCACAACCCCCAGTGAAGGGGTGCCAGGGGTAGGAAAGGACACTGGCCTGTTCCAGGGTCTGGAGACCTTCTACCAAAGCTCTGAACTTGGTTTGCAGACTATAATCTCAAGGGTGACACAAAGCAGGATGGATGAAGTCATGCCTCTACTCTGGGAAGAGTATGGGCCTGAGGTGCTTCCTGCCTCGGCAGCATTCCCCAGTGTATGAGTTTACACCTGCCCTCTTCTTTAGTACCTTGGGTCCTGAGGTCCCCAGGCCTGGGACCCCTGAGGTGGTAGAAAACGGAGAACCATGAGGCAGTCCAGGATGAGGTGTGTATGGAAGCCTGTCTGAGGCCATCCCACCAGCTCTGAAAAAGGGCTCTGTCTCCTTTTCCTTCCCCTTTTCCTTTCAGTCTCCTTTCCCAGCACTGGGAGGATGGATGCCTTTGCCTTGACTTTCCCCAGGCCGGCAGCCAGAACAAGGTACCAAACTGGGAGTGAGCTCTCCGAAGGCTGCTGAAGGCTGATGCAAGGCAGTCTCTTGGCCTCCCACTGCAGCTGTGACTGAGGGCTGGGTCTCTCTCACCCCATGCCTGCGGCACTCAGCTGCCTCCTGCTCTTCTGCCTGCAATAGGCTTGGGCACGGAGGCCCACGGAGGCACTGCAGAGCCCGGGAGTGGCAGAAAGAAGCCTTGTAAAGAGCAGGCACAGGGCTCTGGGGGTTGAGTTCTCCCTCCAAACAGGCCTGGGCCCCTGCTTGGCATAGTGGGGCTTGATCTGTGACTTTGAGTGGAACCCCAGGTTTCCAGAAGTTCGATAGATTCCCGGGGAGTCAGCTGGCCCTTCAGAAGCAACCTAGAGGCCCATAAGTCATTGCAAGCCTAGTTCCCACAAGCCCAGGAGCTGCCTGTGACCACAGAGGCAAGACCCTGAAGGAAAAGTCAGGCTAGCGGTCAGAAACAGAAAATGCTGATGCTCTCAGGAGGGGAGGAAGGCTGATGTGGGTGTTGGCTTCACTGCTGAGAACCGGGCTGACTGGGGCAGGTCAAATGGAGAGTTTCCCAGGGCTCCTTGCAAAGAGCCTGAGAAACCCCTTGGTGATCAAGGGTGCATGCTTGGAGGGCGGGACCTAAGCCAGCCTTCCCAGGGCTCTCCTGAGGGGCGGCCCGTGGTGGACCACACTAATGAGCCCATAACAGGCCTTTGATTAAGCAGCTCCTAGCACAGCAACTTGATTGAAACATGCCGAGGCCAGCAACTCGTTCCCACCGCTCCCTGGTTCCCCAGGCAACAGCCCATGGGAGGGGACCCAAGTGCTGGGAGTGTCTAAGGCCCCAACTCATTGAGGGGCTGTCTGCGGCGGGGTGGAGAGAGGGAGAGGTGGTGGGGCAGTAGTGCCCAGAGTGGGAACACCAGCAGCCAGGGGGTAGGAACATGAGAAATGGGTGGGGTGTAGGCAGCTTCCTTCCAGAATACTGAGGGGGCTGCCAGACATCTGCTGAGTTTCCTGGGGTCCCAGGTTCCTGAGCATCTGAAAACCAGAGGTGCAGACCATCGCAGCCCTCAGGCCAGAATACATTCTTAGAAGGATGGCAGAACAAAAGCACACAGAGACTTCTTTAATCTAGGAAGACCCTAGTCCCTAACCCTCCTCAAAATGTGCTTAAACTGCCGATGTACACACAGATGAAGCACGACTGGCACTTTGCTAAGACTTGCTAGTATGGCGTTTCACTCTGGAATAATGATCTGTGCACTCTCTGTGGCTGGGGTGTCCTGGGAGATGGGGTCCCCATCTCCTACCTCCACACTCATTCTGACAATGTCCACCAGTTATTGACAGAGCAGGATGGCAGCCTAGGATCTGGCTGGGTTGGGAGTGGGGTGTGGGTGGCCTTTTCCACGTGTGCTGGGCTCATTTCAAATGTTACACATCAGAGCTTTGCTACAGTAACTACCAACACCACACAGATGAAATCTAACCTTACCAAGTGGGACTTTTAAAATGTATTTATAACTTTATGGTTCAAAGTAATTTTGTTATGAAACAATGTAATAACAACAGTAGAAAAGGCAAGATAATTTATGGAACACAATATCCCTAAAGCACTAGCTTCCACGGGTACCTCTGGGCTGAGTCTGAGAAGAGTGGCTGCTGTCCTTTGTTTGTTGTTTGTTTTAATTAAGGGTTAGGACTTGGGGGGGGGGCAGGGAGGAGGTTGCTCTGAGGGAGGAAGGCTCAGCTGCAAGCAGACATGCGCAGACAAAATCATACCCATATTATGAATAGTGCAGACCCCAGACTGGGCTACACACAAAGCCAGTGTGATTCTTGTGATTCTTTGCCTTTTATTATAAACCCTCCTGCTTTCTCTTACACGCCACAGGCAGAGCTCCGCTACCTTGTGGATGAAGTCAGCTTCTCTTTCCCAGTCCTGATAGTGTTTCTCTCTCTCTCTCTCTCTCTCTCTCTCTCTCTCGCTCTCGCTCTCGCTCTCGCTCTCGCTCTCTCTCTCTCTCTCTCTCTCTCTCTCTCTCTCTCTCTCTCAGACAGGCACTCACTTTGTAGTCCTAGCTGGTAGACTTTTTATGTAGAACAAGCTGGCCTCAAATTCATAGATCCCCCTGTCTCTGCCTACCAAGTGCTGGGATTAAAGTTGTGGATTAACATATCTAGCCCCGATTCCCTTTCCTGATATTTTTGTGAAAGATAAATTACTTTTCTCCTACTCTAGATCATAACCAAAAGCCAAAAGCCAAAAGCCAAAGAGAAGGAGGAGGAGGAGGAGGAGGAGGAGGAGGAGGAGAAGGAGAAGGAGAGTAGTAGTAGTAGTATGGCTGACCCCTGAGAGACCTGGGCAGTGCAGCCACTGGAAAGACGCTAAGAGCCCTTAGCCCCAATGGCTGTGCTTGACATCAGCTGAGATTCTTACTCCAAGCAGGAGAATGGAAGACCAGAATGCTCTGGCAAGCCGTCAGGTTCTGTTCAATGGTTTCCATCAGTAGCAAAGGGAGCAACTGGCTGTCAGTGGGGAGCTCTGCCCACTCTACTCACAGAGTTCACTTCCTATGCACTCTGGTGAGACTTCCATACAGTCACTGGAGAGGGGCACCCACGCCGCACCCTCCATTTCTGATCTTATTTCCCAGAGTATGGGGAGTTCTCTACTTCTCATGCCTGGGTTCCCACTGTCACTGGCCAGGAAATGCCCTGCAGCTGTGAGGACAGCAGCACCCACACTCACAACCTCTAGCTCAGCATGGGCGCCATAGGAGCTGTCCTGGGAGGGAAGGCAGGCAGCAAGGGCGGAGCAGGAGGAAAGGAAGAAGGAAGAAGGGCTGCTTCTCACTTGTAACCAGGGTCCGTGGGCGGCATAAGGACGCTCCTCAGTGGCAAAGGCGCCTTCCACTCCCGTGGACACAAACGTGATGGCCATGTCACCTGTGATACTCTTGTAGGTGAAGTGCCGGCCATGCAGGAGTCTGCCCCTGGGGATGGGAACATGGAGACAGTGGGGATCTGGGCCTAGAACACAGTGTCTAGCCAAGGTGCTGGGACTACAGAGCAATGTTCCCTTAGAATGAGTGCCTGGTTGGTGCCCTCCTGATAGCTACCTGCTCACTAACGGGGGTTAACCAAACATGTTTACTGTAGCACAGCAATGAAAGGTTCCACCGCCATGTTCACTAAGGGCATCCTTCCTTTACTCCTAGCCAGTTGACATGCTAGATCAGAGCTCAGAGAACCTCAGGAAGGTGACGACAATGCGGCCAGAGAGGGAAGTTAAGCGTGTGCTCAGTGTCATGCCCAGAATGAAGGACTCATGTCTCCCACAAGGATGCTTTGGTGCCCTGGACAATCTTCCTTTTGTCCTGGGCTCTCTTGTAACATTTAAACAGTTATCCTAGAGGCAATAAGCAAATCTTTAAAAACACAAAAACGAAAACAATATAATCTGAAGCCAAGCAGGGTCACCACAAGAAATCACCACTAGTCCCCAGTCTGGAAACTGGAGGACAGCAGGCAGTGGCAACCGATGGGCAGGGATACCAAGCATCGAAGGAGGAAAAACTGGTTCTGCATTCTCAGCCTGCTTCATACAAACCCTTCCCCAGGCTAAAAGCTCAGGCCTATGCCCACGAGGCTGCTAGGAGGAATCGGCTGGAGTCTGGTGCCGGCCCTGGGCGGCCCTGCGGTGTGGGCCCTGGGAGGCCCTGCTCACGCAGACCACTTGCTACCTTTGGCCTGCTGCTCAGGGCAGTTGGCTAAGGCTGGCTAAACTCTTGACTCCTCCTCCCACTTCTCCTGGCTCTTGGATCCATGGGCAGGGTCCAAACTATGCCATTAATTCTTCCTAGTCATTGTCCCTCAAGTTTAGACGTATTCTTGTGGCTTCCTCAGCTTGCAAAGTGAGGTTGGAAGGGGGCAGCTGCAAGAGATCCAGCCTAGTGCAGTGTTCTGAGCAGACTGAGCTCTGTCCACAGGGCAGCATACTGACTCTCAGCAGCAGAGAGAGACAGCTGGACTCCGATCCCTCTAGGAGTCTGTGGGGTTGGTCACTGGCTTTTGTAAAGAAGCAAGTGTCCTCATGGGAAAGCATCAAGCAGGAAGATGCAGAGCCCAACCTGTCAGAACCCTCTCTCTCCTGACCTGTGACCCAGCTTATGGGATGGCAGGGCCATCCTAGACTCTCTTGGGAGGTCCAGTGACCAAGTGGCACAGCTGAAGGACACTTCCTAGACAAATGAGAGTTCTCAACATCTAGTCCCCATGGCATCTGACTTTTAAACTTCTCAGAGAAGCAGATGATAAGAAAGCCAGGTGTAAGGTGCATACCTTCAATCTAAGCACTCAGAAGCACAGGCTCAAGGCCAGCCTGGGCTACATAGTGAGACCCTGCCTCAATAAACAAACAAAAAAACCTCAGATGACTGACCAATGGGGTGGGAGTGGGGGATGTCATGTGACTGGGCTGTCACAGCTCTAGGTTAAGAGATACAGAACAATCTCTCTCTAGGAACGAACTGTAGGGCCATCTTGTCTTGCTACTCTGCTTGAAGACTTCTCAACTACCTGCACTGCCCAGAGGCTTAGATGGGGAAGACACTGCAGGGGCCTGTGACAGAGTCCCCAGTTTCCCACACAGGCCAGGATAGAGCTGCCTGAGTGGCTGTCTTCCATCCCCAGCCCTCGACACTGCTTAGGGACCAAATGCTCACAGGTAACCTGTCTGGTTAAAATGGCTAGCCCAAAGCTTTAGCTGAGTTGTGTATGGAGGTTCTGAGGCCTGCATGTACTGCAGGGCTGATGTGGAGTGTTTTTGTTCCAGCTCACCTCAGGCAGAGAGGGATGAGGGCTCCTGACTCCTGGTTAAACTTTAGATGCACACTCTCGAGCTGCCGTGTGCGGATTAGCTCGTGGGGGATAACGGCCGTGGAGCTGTCGCTGCCCAAGCTGTCCTTGCGGCTCCTGTGAAGCAAGCACACGGCAAAACCATGGGGAGGAGCACATGGGATTTTCTGAACGAGTTTCTGGTCAGCAACTATGGTGCCTGTTAACTATAGTAACGGTCACTTTCACTAAGCACTAGCCAAGGGCCAGCATGGTGCCAAGCTCTTCTCAATGGCTGCCAACTCCCCCTGATGCCCCATGAGGTGGGCACACTGTGACAGAGGGGCTAAGCTGAGTGACCAGGCTGCACAGCCAATGAAGAGGTGAAGCTGGCATTTGGTCTGAAGTTACTCAGGTTCCAGAGCCCACATCTTTGGCCAACAACACAAAAGTTCACAGCACAGCTGCCTGTTTTGCCTGTGAAATCAACAGTCACTCTAAGGAGTCTTTTTCCCTTGCCTTGATGCCCTAGAGGTTCTTTTTTTTTTTTGGGGGGGGGGTTTTCGAGACAGGGTTTCTCTGTATAGCCCTGGCTGTCCTGGAACTCACTTTGTAGACTAGGCTGGCCTTGAACTCAGAAATCCGCCTGCCTCTGCCTCCCAAGAGCTGGGATTAAAGGCGTGCACCACCACTACCCAGCTGTCCTAGAGGTTCTTAGCTCTCCAAGGTGTCATCGGACAGCAGCTCAAGGTCAGGTTGGCTGACCCTGGCAGATTCTGAGTGAGGCCACTCCTGCACAGGGCCAGACAAGGCAGCAACATAAGCAAGAATAGGGAGCAGCACAACCTTTGCTAGAGGCGAAGGTTGGACCTTAGGAATCAGTCAGATGTGTGTGCCTGGGTAAACTTCAGCTGAGCTTTACTGGTGTGTGTGTGTGTGTGTGTGTGTGTGTGTGTGTGTGTGTGAATGTCCTGTATGAGGTGTGTTATATATGTATGTAGCATGTTTTGCGTGTGTATGTGGCGTGGTATGTGTGTTGTGTTTTATAAAAAAGAAGAGGAAGAACCAGGAATGTGTTTAGTAGAGGGGCGGTATGGTGAGGTGGAAGGGGGCACCTCTGCGGGCCCATGCTGAGGCATCCCTTCCCCCCCCCCCCCCCAGGGACCAGCTACATGATGGGTATAGTATAGAATAGAGTTTATTTAGGGCAAGGGGAGGGGAGTTGAGGGGGTAATAGAGAGAAAGGGAGAGAGAGAGAGAGAGAGAGAGAGAGAGAGAGAGAGAGAGAGGGAGGGAGGGAGGGAGGGAGGGAGGGAGGAGAGGCTGGTGGCCAGAAGCACATGGAGAGAGAGGGGGGAGGGTAATACAGGAGAAGAGACAGAGGGGGGGAAAGGTAAGAGAGTAAGAGAGCAAGAGAGTGAGGAGGGGCAAGCAGCCCTTTTATAGTGACTCAGGCATACCTGGCTGTTGCCAAGTAACTGTGGGGCAGAGCCTAGAAGAAACGCTAACAAAGTATGTATATGGTATGGTGTATGTGGTATGGTGTATGTGTGTGTGCGCATGTGTGTGCATGTGGTGTGGTGTGTGTGTGTAAACACTGAATTAGATCCTTCTGACAGTGACCTTGGCTACACTAAGCTGTCACTGCCCCTCAGGTCCCGCCAGCTGAGCCCCTACCAACAGCTAATCTCACAGCTGGGCTACTGGGGCTCTTGTCATTCTAAGTTTTATGTTTCAAATTTAGCTATCCTGACTGACTCCTCAAATCGACCCCAGAAAAAGAGGGCCATCCATGGATTCCATTCAAAAGGTGGTTCACCAGTCTGGGTTGTGAAATCCAGAACAATTCTTCAAGTATCCAGCAAACTACCAGACTTGGAGCATTCATTCTGTTTGCTTTTGAATCATTCAAGCAGCAGGTAGGAGCTCCTCAGGATGAGGAGGATGAGCTGGACAGCCACCAGGAGCAGGAAGAGGGGAGGGAGGGGGAGGTCATAGCCAATGATGCACCCGACAGGCAGATCCCCTCCCCAGGGCAAGTCTCAGGTCAGCATTGGAGGCAAGGCAGTGACTCAGCCTGCCCCTCACCCCAGATGCTAGGTAGGCAGCTCCACTCTGCTGGTCTGCCCCTCCCAGGACCCACCCCCAGGCGACTCTGTCACCAGGCAGCCCTTCCAGTGGCTCCCAAAGCTGCCTTGGGAACGGCCTTTCCTTGGCAAACACTTTCACAAGAATGGTGAAGGAGACAAACACTGCCAAGAGGGTCACACAGTATTTCAAGATCAGAAAGAAACTCAACCTGTTTAATTTACCTCTTCCCTTTTAAAAAGGAAAACATAGCCGGGCAGTGGTGGCGTATGTCTTTAATCCCAGCACTTGGGAGGCAGAGGCAGGACGATTTCTGGTCTACAGAGTGAGTTCCAGGACAGCCAGGGCTACACAGAGAAACCCTGTCTTGAAAAAACAAACAAACAAACAACTCCCCCAAAACAAACAACAACAACAACAACAAAAGCACATCCAAGGCCAAACAAAGAGCATGAGTGTGGCATGAATCGTGGACTTCTGACCACCTTCTCTGCCTGCCTGCCAAGGAGGGCAGCTCCACATTTCATCCAGGCACTATAGATAGGTTCAGAGGTGACATAGGGGTACCCTGGGGCTCAAATAAGAGCAGAACATAGGAAACAGCAACCGCTGTTTGTTTCCTCTGTGTCAGGCTTTCTGTTAAATGCACAGGTTCACTCACTGGGTCTTCACAGCAAGCAAGGAAACGGTCTTAGCCCTTTCATAAATAAAGTGAGCACAGATGACCTCCAGGTTACAGCAGGAGCTTTATTTTGGGGGATAATGGGGTTGAAACTCAGCGCTTTGTGTATGCTAGGCAAACGCTTTACCACTGAGCCCCACCCTGAACTCTACTGAGTGAGCAGAGCAGCAGAGCCAGGATGTGACTCTTATCTGATAACAGGTTCTCCTATTCTCTGCCGCCAGGCTGCTCGCTGGGGCTGAGGCCTGGCCTGCTGGGGGTGGGTGCTTCTAGAGGATTCCAGCCTCAGTGGGCCAGGCAAAAATGCAGATAAACAGCCTGGGGAGGCAGAGTGGGGGCTGGGAGCACACAGCACACAGGGCTAGAGAGCCTCAAGCTGGAGGGAAAAATAAATTGTTGAAAGTCAGCTAAAGTCACCTTGGTAACTGCCACAACACACTCACCCAGGACGAGGACATCAAACCCAACTGCAAACAGCTTTAAAAAAGCGGCAAAGAGCTTAATCATCTAAGGAATTAATGTGACAAGTGCCCACATTTACACCTCCCACCAACCTTCAATCATTTGAGAAAACATACTTTAATCTTTTAAGAAAAAAAAAAAATCTCAAAATGCTAGCTGTGCACTCCTGGAGCCTGGGTATTTCCGGCATGCAGCTTCAATGGGAAGGTGGCTGCTTCACACACGCTGGAGCCCAGCTTTTTGCTGATTTGTTTTTTCTGGACATCGATGCAGAAGCATGAATTATTTGTGTGGGCTGGGCGAGGTATTAAATCTGCAGCCGACAGAGGTTTGCAATGTTTTGCATGGTTGTCAGCTTAATCTTAGTCATAAAAAAATAAGTAGTGTGCTAGGCAGCATGGCCTAATTTTTCAGCTGGGCTTTCTCCATGAGTTCTCCACAGGGAAAGAAGGCAGAGCTATTGTGGGTGGGGGCTGAGAAGGAGAGGGGCTTCTGGGAAGTCCTGCCCCATAGCCACTGGGGAGGCCTAGGGGACATGGGGCCATAAGTATGCTCTAGGATAACATCACAGGCTCACAGCCTAGGCGACCTTGGCAAATGACCTTCCTCTTAACTTTTTTGAGACAAAGTTTTGCCATGTAGCCCAGGCTAGTCTGTTGGTATCCCTCAACCTAATACCAACATAGTAGTTTTTATTTTCTTTTTAAGATATTTATCTACTGGGCTGGAGAGATGGCTCAGTGGTTAAGAGCACTGACTGCACTTCCAGAGGTCCTGAGTTCAAATCCCAGCAACCACATGGTGGCTCACAACCATCTGTAATGAGATCTGATGCCCTCTTCCAGTGTGTCTGAAGACAGCTACAGTGTATTCATATATAATAAATAAATAAATAAATAAATAAATAAATAAATAAATTTATCTACTGTGTGTATATACGTGCACACAGATATGCCAGTGTACATAGAGGTCAGAGAACAATTTACAGGGGTTACTTCTCTCTGTTTGGTTTCAGACCTCAGACAAGGAACCAAGCTTTACATACTAAAGCAGACTTGGCCTTTAGGTTCTCCCAGCATCCCTCAGTCCCCACCTGGCATACTCTGCCCTCAACCCTGAACTTTTCAGCCCAGGGGCTGGGTTGCCTTTCCCTATGTAATCCAGACATTTTGGTCTCTCTCTCTCTTCTTCTCATCTCTCTGTGAGTGCACACTCTCTCTTTCTCTTTACCCTAGGCCCCTCTCTCCCCATGCGACTCCCCTGGCCTCAGTCCTTGGGGCCAGTGAACTTGCCGAACAGCAGTTTCCCAATAAACCTGCCTTTAGTATAATCTAATCTGGCTTGAACTGGCTCACTTCACCAGCGGCAGAGAAATAACCTATCACTCTCCTACCATGTGGACCCCAGGGATCAAACGCAGGCCACGAGGCTTTGTGGCAAATGCTAGTATCCACTGAGGCATCCCAGCACCCCACCCCTTGAACTCCCAGACTGGTCTTGAACACACATAGCTGGCTCTCCTCCTCACTCAGACTCTGGAATGCTGGGATTCCAGGTGTGTAGCATCATGTGTTTTATAGGGCTTAACTGTTTGCCTAAGCTTCAATATCCCCTAGATAGAAATACATAACCATAGGGTTAGCATCATACTTAAACAAGATGCATCTGATGAAGCATCAAACAATGCATGGGCTTCTTAGACCTGCCCGAAAGACTGGTGATGGCTCTGATGGCTAATAGAAACTTGTTTGCTCTTACCCTGGACCAGGATTTAGCTGCCTCTGGCCAGATCAGTTCTCTGCTGAGCAAAGGTCTTAAAAGGTAGACCAGGATTAAATACTTCAGGTCCTGATCAACCATTGGTGTGCTGGGAAGACCAGATTAAAGGCAAAGAAAACTCTTCAAGGCTTTTGCTTTCCTGAGGGAGACAGTGGCCAAGTCACCTCGCA
Source organism: Grammomys surdaster (assembly GCF_004785775.1). Taxonomy (NCBI): domain Eukaryota; kingdom Metazoa; phylum Chordata; class Mammalia; order Rodentia; family Muridae; genus Grammomys; species Grammomys surdaster. The sequence continues at coordinate 6,178,193 of NW_021604568.1, read as the reverse complement.
ATCTGCCTCCCTGCAAATCTCAATCCAGTGGCCTATAAGCAGCTCAGTTGTTGAATCAATCCCTCCCTGGCAGTCTTCCTTCTGCATCCCTAAAACTGCTGCCTTTGCATCCTATTAACAGCCTCCTTTTCTTGGCTACATGGCCCCAACATTCAACTACATTCCTGACAAGATTCTGAAATCCTCCATCCATTCAAGCCACCCTCCCCTGGATTCATTTGAACTCGTCAAAGTTAGAGTGTCATGTCCGGAAGTGAAGTGGCAAGTGTGGAGATACATACAGTATATGCTCTAAGCAGTGCGGCTCGCAGTGCAGCTCTCAGGGGCTCGGTGACCACTCTCGTCTGGCACAGTTTATTTCTATTAAAACAATTGTCTTTCTTTGTAACCTCATCTTACTACCAACTCATACAGCACTTGTCTGTCAGTGAAATCTTACTCAGGTTTTCTCACACAAGCTACCCTCTCCTGTCCTGTCCTGTCCTGTCCTGTCCAGTGTGGACTATGTGACGGTAAGAACAGACTTCTCCATTATCTGGCTTAGAGCTGTAAGTAGTGTGGATGATTAATCTGAACCCGACTGGCATCCATGGGCTCTGCATTCCTTCCAGACTCTACATCATCGACAGAAATGATTAACTTGCTATTGGTATTTTCAGTCCAGTCACTGGTTAAATTGAGAACAGATCTGGGCCAGGCAGACAGATTCACAACACTGCTTTTTGGGTATGCTCATCCAACCAATTATAAATAAATCCCCCTTCCCTGTCACCCTCCTGTACACTCTCTGGACATTTCCATCTTGCTTGTAATGATGTTCAGAGCACACACAGGATGTCTGGCTAAATACTACCTAGGTAGGCCATAGAATGTCTCTCATCTCACCAGAGCATAAGCACTTATCAGTCTGACTCCATCTCCTGGGGTTGTTTTTCCAATAGCATTCAAAGTTCCTTGCTGAATAATCCAGTCCAGAATTTTCCTGAGAGGATAACAAGTTTACTGGTCCAGAAAGTGCAAGAAGCTCTTAGCAGCCTGTACTTCCATATGCCTCCAGTCTGCTGGCACCCGTCCCCCCAAACCCCCACCCATCATGACTCTCACCTGCTAATTCTTCTGGTGTTCTGGGGCCACAGAAATGTGAAGCATGGCTTCTGCCCTGTGTGGTCTTCCTAAGTTGATAGCATTTGGTTTGTGACAGACACAGAATACAGCTCCAGTACATGGTGCTCCCTCTGTTGCTACTCAGTTTACTCTGTCCAAACTGTAAGCCCAGGGCTTCTGGCTCTGAATAAAATCCTTTATGCCAGCCACAGTTTCTCTCAAGACCCAGTCCTTGAATTTCAGCTGTTTTTATTTTGCTCCTTCTACCCCTTGATTTTCAGGACAGAGTTTCTCTCTGTAGCTCTAGCTGTCCTAGAACTCACTCTTCAAACTCAGGAAGCCTTCTGTCTCTGCCCCCAGAGTGGTCATTATGCCCAGCAAATTTTATCTCTTCTTGACCCTGCTCCTTACATCTGGTGGTATTATACACCTCCCCACCTAGATATTATTCAAATTCTTTTTTAAAACCTGAGTTAAAAATATTTCTGTGGCCCCAGAACACCAGAAGAATTAGCAGGTGAGAGTCATGATCTTGGGGGTGGGGGGGATGTGGGGGGTTGGGGGGACGGGTGCCAGCAGACTAGAGGCATATGGAAGTACAGGCTGCTAAGAGCTTGCACTTTCTGGACCAGTAAACTTGTTATCCTCTCAGGAAAATTCTGCAGAGGACACTGGTTCTGGCAGCAGTTCTCATGAGTGGGGTGGTGAAGCCATGGGGTGGTCAGGGTCAGAGTTTGAGATCTCCTTCCCAGACAGTCCAGGCGCCTAGGCCCAGGCAGACCACCTGCCTCAGCTGACTCTCCCTGATGGCCTCACGTCTGCAGCCTCACCTGAAGACGGGCTGTCTGCAGAGCTGCTGGAAGCACAGACCGAGGAGACGGCAGACACAGCTAGCCTGGATTTCAGTCTCAGATCCAGAGCCTGGGCTGTGAGAACACCCCTGGTGACATGTGGTGTGGCTTAGCTGTGTGGCTCTCTAGGCTGCAGCCTCTAGTGAGGAGCGGGCTTTGCTAGAGTACATACATGGTCCTGGATTGAAGGGACAGACACGGATGCAACATCCAGCTTCTGTAGAGTCAGGAGCCGGAATCTAGACTGTGTCAGTGAAGCACTGAAACCTCCTGGGGAGGGAGAGGCAGCAGGCCCCATCCCAGTTATCATATGAAGATGGGGGAGGGACAAGAGGCTGTATTCACAAGCAGCCACTCCTGTACTGAGGTGGACCCCAAGTCCCAGTGCCCTTCCCCATCCCAGTCCTTACACTGGATGAGAGGCAGTATACTTGGCCCTTATTTCTAGGATGGGAAAGTCTAGGTCCTCAGAGGGATCTACCTCTGCTGGCTGTACACTAGCCCCAGCGGGAGGTGGAAGGGAACACACACTCCAGTTCTTTTGTTTTGTTTTGGTTTTTTGTTTTTTTTCGAGACAGAGTTTCTCTGTGTAGCCCTGGCTGTCCTGAAACTCACTCTGTAGACCAGGCTGGCCTGGAACTCAGAAATCCGCCTGCCTCTGCCTCCCAAGTGCTGGGATTAAAGGCGTGCGCCACCACTGCCCGGCTAACACTCCAGTTCTTGTATCCTATGATCTCTCCTTTCAGTCCTCACACATAGACAACAGGCTGAGTACACAGGGTACAGGTGGCTTTGACGGTAGACAGGTCAAACTATGCTTACTGTCAAAACCCCTCTACCTAACCCTTCTCGCCCTGGCTTCCCCCAGGAGAGCTGGGTGAGAGTGGGTAAAGGCCCCTCCCATCTGTCCCCAGGGTAAGGGAAAGGTGCCTTTAGAGGCTCAGGCTCTGAGAGGACATCTGCGCTGCTGCTGCCTTGCTACAGATGGCACCAGGCATGTTCTCTGCAGCTCCAGTCCCGTGTTCTTGCTAATCACTGTATGCTGCCTCTGGTCTTGTTTTCCAGCCTTTGTCCCACCATCCACAGACCGTTCAGGGCACTTGGGCTGTTAAGCCAAGGTCTCTCTCTGTTCTAGGAAGCACAGGCCAAATATTATAGTGGGCCAGGTCCTGGACGGGCGAACACAACCCCAAGCACTAACTAGGAATACATTTATAGTGAGGCCTGTGGGGCCCTTCAGGGCCAATTCAGTTTAGCTCTGTGGTTAGGCACCCTGACCCCCCAGCTGCCTTCATTGGAAGATTCTGCTCCCCAGGACCCCCATAAGTGGGGTGAGATGGATGCTGATGCTGTTTCAAGTATGAATCCCCAGATGTTTCGTTCCTTATAATCTACTATGGGGGACTATGACAAGTGATAAAATAAACATATCCAGCACACTGAAAAAAAAAATTCTGGACTGGATTACTCAGCAAGGAACTTTGAATGCTCTTAGAGAAACAACCCAGGTTTAACTCTCTACAAACCTACACTGGTATCTAGAGATACCACACTTCCTTTGGGTTTTCAGGGACCTGTTCACAATAACACTGAGATACCACTTGTTTTAAAAAATCATGATGGTGTGGTATGTGGATGCCTCAGTGCATATGTGGAGTCAGAGAAGGCCTCTGTGGAGTCAGTCTTTCCTTCTACCTTTACCTGGGCTCGTTGACAGCCAACACTTTTACCCAGAGCCTTTTCGCTGAGGCAGAGACACCTTTTACCGAGTACAGACAGTGGTGCCTCGTCCTGTGCTGAGCTCTTCGCCTACATCACTTCCTTTCACTCTTATAACAGCCCTATAAATACACGTTCTCTCCCTCACCTTAAAGATGAAGACACGGAAAGCCAGAGACCTTAAGTAACAAGCCCCAAGTGCACATGCAATGTGCCCATAAAAGCTGATGCAACACTCCACCTCCTTCTGATGCCAGCTAAAACATTTTAAAAATCTCCCACCTCAGGGATAGGGAAATGGCTTGGCTGGTGACGTGCTGTGCTGACCTGAGTTCAGATCCCTAGGCACCCTCATATGGGGCTGGAGAGATGGTTCCATGGTTAAAAGCACTAACTGTTCCCGCAGAAGATTTGGGTTCTCAGCCTCTAACTCCAGTTCCAGGGGATGGGATGTTCTCCTGCACTCCTGGGGGTACACAGACTCATGCAGAGTTATACTTTAAAAACATCTTTAAAAGTTGGCATAAGCAGCATGTGACTGTAACTCTAGCACTGGGCAGGATGGCAGAGACAGGTGGATTCCTGGAGCTTACTGGCCAGTCTAAGCACAGGATTCAGTGAGGATCCTATCTTATCTCAGTAAGACAGAGAGGGAGGCAGGAAAGACTCCCAGTGTCTACCTCTAGCCTCCACGTGCACACACGCATACAGATGTACTCTACATACATACACGGTCTCCCATACCTCCTCCAACTTTAGAATTGTGTAGGCAAGCTTGGCCTGGAACTACTTATGCAGCCTAGGCTAGCCCCAGGCTTCCCAGAGCTTTTAAGAGAACTGCCTCCCTGGAATAAAAAGACTGTGCTTCTCAAAATTTTAAGAGCTGCTTCTAGAAAAATAGATACGACAAGGCTAGATTTAATAAGCTGCTTCTCGGCCGAGTGGTGGTGGCGCACGCCTTTAATCCCAGCACTTGGGAGGCAGAGGCAGGCGGATTTCTGAGTTCGAGGCCAGCCTGGTCTACAGAGTGAGTTCCAGGACAGCCAGGGCTACACAGAGAAACTCTGTCTCGAAACAACAACAACAACAACAAAAAAGCTGCTTCTCAGATCAGTTTTTCACAGAATGCTGGCATTTTGGACTAAGGACTACGAAGGAAAACTGACTGGTTTCATTTTTGTAAGCTAACATTTTTGAACCTCTGTCAAGAACTCCCTTTTCACTGAACACCAAAATCCCCTGAGGGTATGACGGTGCCTCTGGGGACCAGAGGCCAGGTGCCATCTGAGAGGATTCTGGGTTTCCCCGTCTGAGCTCTGCCCGGCCCAGCCTCTTCCTTCTAAGGCCATGCCAGCCTACCTCGTCACTGAGCCCCTGACGCTGGGATGCTCCTGAAGGGCTGTCAGGGAGTTCTCTCCTGGTCACCACACAGCTCATTCAGATGCCAGGAAAGCTCAAGCTCCCCTGGGGCTCACCTTTGAGGACACTACTGTGTTTTTACCTGGAATGTGTCATAAGTCTTTCCAAGGGCAGGCAGGTGTAACAGCTCATACAACAGCCTTCCTTCCTTCCTTCCTTCCTTCCTTCCTTCCTTCCTTCCTTCCTTCCTTCCTTCCTCTTTCCCTCTTCCTTCTTCTTCTTTTTTTTTTTTTTTCTGAGATAGGAATCTTACCACTATAGCTCCATATGAACTCATAATTACCTTGGTTAACCCCTCCTGGCTCCCTGTTGCAGCTGCCGAGATTGAAGGCATGTGCCAGCCGGCAGTTTCTTCTTCTACAGCTTAGACCCAAATGGTCCTACAAGGCTCACTAACACAGTTCCTAGTACTCCAGGTTCCCCTCAGAGACAACACTGTCATCCATTAGCTGGCCTTCTGTGTCTTGCAGTTTCGGTGTACTGCCAGAGCAGATGTGGAGGGTTCCTCTGCTCTCTTTCTTGACTCTAACCTACATTGGCTCTAAACCCAGAGCAGTCCTCCTGCCTCACCCTCCCAGTGCTACCACACTGGGTCACAGGCATGAGCTACCATGCCTGGCCGCTCCTTCATAGAAATGTGTGCTTTGTGTGTGGGCATATAGGTAGGCCAGAGGTCAATGCTGGGAGTCTTCGCCATCACTATCCACCTCACCTTTGAGCATGGTCTCAAAGGTCAGAGTTTGCTGACTCAGCTACACGGTTGGCCGGGTCCCTTGCTTAGAGCCTCCTTGGTGCTGAGATGACAGGGATGTGAAGCCTTTTTTTTCTTTTAAGATTTATTCTATTTACAATATGTGCGTGTCTTTGTGGGTATATGCATGTGAGTGCAAGCGCCTGAGGCCAGAAAAGGGCACGGAGCCTGCAAAGCTATAGGGGTTGTGAACCTTCTGACATGGCTGTCGAGAACTGAACACTGGCCCTCTGAAAGAGCAGTATGTGTTCTTAGCCACTGAGCCATCTCTCCAGCCACTTCCTCTTTAATTTTATTTATTTTTGACAAGGTCTTACTGTATAGTCCTGGCTGTCCTGGAACTCGATATGTGTAGCTGGCTTGGTCTTTGCTCCTGAGTACTGTAATTAAAGGTGTCTTCCACCATACCTGGCCTAAATTTTAAAAAGTGTTTCACACGTTTATTTGAGTATGCACACATATACACACATGTGCACGAGTCATGAAACACCTTGGAGGTCAGAGGACAACTTAACTCCTTCTACCTTTGGGTCCCAGAGACACAACTCAGTTCACTTTAATTTTTGAGACTGGGTTTGGAACCTGGAGCTCACAAATTTGGCTACACTAGAAGGCCAGTGTGCTCTAGGGATCTACCTGTGCCTGATGTTCAGTGCTGGAGTTCCAGATGTGGACAATGTCTGTCTTTTTATTTGGGTGATGTGGAGCTGAATGCAGGTCCTCAGATTCAGTAAGTACTGTACTGACTACTCCATTGCCCTATCCCGATATTGTTCTAACTAAATTTATTTATTCTTTTAAGTAAATCTATCTATCTATCTATCTATCTATCTATCTATCTATCTACTTATCTACCTTCTATCTATCTATCTATCTATCTATCTATCTATCAATCTATCTATCTACTTATCTACCTTCTATCTATCTATCTATCTATCTATCTATCTATCTATCTATCTATCTATCT
>NW_021604568.1:6168319-6171372 GCF_004785775.1 Grammomys surdaster | reverse complement strand
TCTATCTATCTATCTATCTATCTATCTATCTATCTATCTATCTATCTTGCCTAGTGTGTGTTGTGTGCTGGCTGCATGCGCCCATGTATGAGGCCAGAGGATAGTTTGCAGAAGTCAGTAGTTCTCTCCTCCTACCATGTCCTGGGATTGAACTTGTGTTGTCAAGATTAGAAATAAAGCAGCTTTACTCACTGAGCCATTTCATAGGTCACATACATGCACACGCATGCACGCGCACACACACACACACACACACACACATTTTTTTAAGTGGTAGGGAGACAGGGACTCACTATGTGGTTCTGGCTGACTTGGAGCTTGCTATGAAGACCAAGATGTTCCTGGTCTCAAATTCATATCTTCCTCACATGCTAAAGGGTTTTCTCTTTCCTCTTTTTTTATTTCCTCTGCCCTTCTTCTCTCCCTCCCTCCCTCCCTCCCTCCCTCCCTCCCTCCCTCCCTCCCTCCCTCCCTCTCTCTCTCTCTCTCTCTCTCTAAGACAGGATTTTGTTGTATAGCCTTGGCTGTCCTGAAACTTGCTCAGTAGACTAGGTTGGTCTCAGACTCAGAGATCTGCCTGATTCTGCCTCCAGAGTTCTGAGATTAAAGATGTACATCACCACAGCCCAGCAATATTTTTTGACATTTTATGTGATAAGGATTTGCCTGAATGTATGTATGTCTGTATACCATGTGTGTGCAATATCCGTGGAGGCCAGAAGAGGCATCAGATTCCCCTGGGACTGGAGTTAGTCTGTTGTGAACCATCATGTAGGTGGGGTCTAGGAATTGAACCCTGGGCCTCTGGAAGAGTAGCCAGTTCTCTTAACCAGGCAGCTGTCTCTCCAGCCCAACAGCCAGCTTATTCAGGTTTTTTGTATGGACTTCTCACTGTAGAAGCTGAGCTTTGAGCTTTCTTTCATCCTAATGTCTCCTTCCTAAGGCAATTCCCTGGCACCTTTGTGTGACCACAGTAAATGTTCACATGACTGACTATATCACTCCTTCTCACCTCCAGACCATTGAGTGTACTTAAAGAATGTCCCCAGTCAGAAGCTAGAGAACAGAGAAGGGGATGGGGCAGTTTCCTTGGGAGTAGAGAAGAGACAAGGCTCCTTTTTCACAGGACAGGTCTGCATTTTCTTTCTCTCTCCCTCCCTCCCTCCCTCCCTCCCTCCCTCCCTCCCTCCCTCCCTCTCTCTCTCTCTCTCTCTCTCTCTCTCTCTCTCTCTCTTTTGGTTTTTTTGAGACAGGGTTTCTCTGTATAGCTCTGGCTGTCCTGGAACTCACTCTGTAGACCAGGCTGGCCTCGAACTCAGAAATCTGCCTGTCTCTGCCTCCCAAGTGCTGGGATTAAAGGCGTGCGCCACCACTGCCCGGCGGTTATCATCATCTTACTGTGCTTTTTTTCCCCCACCTTTTCTGATTTACTTTTAAAAATTATTTTCATTTATTTCTTTTTAAATTTTCTAATTTTTAATTTTTTAAAATTTTATGTTCATTGGTGTATATGTCTATATGAGTGTGTCATATCCCTTGGAACAGGAGTTACAGACAGTTGTGAGCTGCCATGTAGGTGCTGGGAACTGAACCTGGGTCCTCTGGCCAGTGTTCTCAACCACTGAATCATCTCTCCAGCCCAATTTTCTAATTCTTTTTTTTTTTTTTTTTTTTTTTTTTTTAAAGATTTATTTATTTATTATATATGAGTACACTGTAGCTGTCTTCAGACACACCAGAAGAGGGCATCAGATCTCATTACAGATGGTTGTGAGCCACCATGTGGTTGCTGGGATTTGAACTCAGGACCTCTGGAAGTGCAGTCAGTGCTCTTAACCGCTGAGCCATCTCTCCAGCCCCAATTTTCTAATTCTTTAAAATACTTTTGTTATGCTGGGTGGTAGTGGGGCATATTTTTAATCCCAGCACTTGGGAGGCAGAGGCAGGCAGATCTCTGTGAGTTCCAGGCCAGCCTGATCTATAGCACAAATTCTAGGACAGTTAGGGCTACACAAAGAAACCCTGTCTCCAAAAACCAACCAACAAAAAACCAAAACAAAACAAAAACCCAAAAAAGTCTGTTCCATTTGTTTATCAATACCTTCGGGCATTTTGCCTGCAGGTCTGTCTGTGAACTATGTGCATTCCTGGTGCCAGCAGAGACTAGAAGGTAGCATCAAATCCCCTAGAGTTAGAGTTTCAGAGGGTTGTGAGCCACCCTGTGAGGCTGGGAAACAAACCTTAGGCTCTCCACTGAGACATTTCTACAGTCCTCTGCATTTACTTATGTACATGTATGATATATGTCTATGCACACACATGGCACGGCATGCATAGTGGTCAGAGGACAACATGTAGGAGCCAGCTCTCTCCTTCTACCACGGGGATCTCAGGGATCCAACTCAGGTATCAGGCTCGGGGGCAAATGCCTTCGCCTGCTGGACATCATTGTTGTTGTTATTATTGGGTTTTTGTTTGTTTTTTTTTTTTTTTTTTTTTTTTATTTATTTATTTTATTGGTGAGTACACTGTAGCTGTCTTCAGACACACCAGAAGAGGGCATCAGATCTCATTATGGATGGTTGTGAGCCACCATGTGGTTGCTGGGATTTGAACTCAGGACCTCTGGAAGAGCAGTCAGTGCTCTTAACCGCTGAGCCATCTCTCCAGCCCTTTGTTTGTTTTTTGAGTCAAGGCTTTTCTGTATAGCCCTGGCTGTTCTGGAACTTGCTCTGTAGAGCAGGATACCTGGAACTCAGAGATCTGCCTGCCTCTGCCTCCTGAGTGCTGGAATCAAAGGGAGTGTGCCAGCACTCTCCGACTCTATCATCTCTTTGAGACAAGGTCTCTCTATGTAGCCCTGTGACCTGTGCATACATCCTTCTTATGTATTGAACTCACAGAGATCTGCCTGCCTCTGCCTCCTGAGTGATGAGATCAAAGGCACGTGCCTCTACATCCAGCTTATTTTCTATTTTATCAAACAGGGTATCTATCTGTCTATCATATCTATCTATCTATCTATCTATCTATCTATCTATCTATCTATCTAT
>NW_021604568.1:6160698-6168309 GCF_004785775.1 Grammomys surdaster | reverse complement strand
TATCTATCTATCTATCTATCTATCTATCTATCTATCTATCTATCTATCTATCATCTCTATCTATCTATCTATCCATCCATCCATCCATCTATCATCTATCTATCTATCTATCTATCTATCCATCCATCCATCCATCCATCCATCCATCCATCCATCTATCATCTATCTATCTATCTATCTATCTATCTATCTATCTATCTATCTACTATCATCTATATCCACTCCAGTCTAGAACTTTAGACTGTTCTGCCTCAATATGTCCTGTGTGGGTCTTCCTAGGCTGATAGCGTTTGGTTTGTGACAGACACAGAATACAGCTCCAGTACATGGTGCTCCCTCTGTCGCTACTCAGTTTACTCTGTCCAAACTGTAAGGCTAGGGCTTCTGGCTCTAAACAAAGTCCTTTATGCCAGCCACAGTTTCTTTCAAGACCCAGTCCTTGGGATTCCAAGAGTGTGTCACCATGTTCCACTCTGCCTCCATTTGAGGTATACAGAGTGGAAAAGAGATGTGACTCTTCAGGCAAAGGACACAGAGCTGGTGCTTACTTCTAGTGCCTTGATTCTAGAGAGGCTGATTCATTGATTTTGACACAGTGTCTATGTAACCCTGGCTGGCCTGAAATTCCCTATGTGGACCAGGCTTTCTCAAACTTGCCGCACTCTTCCTGCCTCTGCTCCCCACGTTCTGGGATTACAGACACGTACTACCATGCCCTGGCTGGACTCTATACTAATACAATCTGGGCAATGACACTCTACTGTGTGGCGTGGGGAAAACAGCTGTCCCCTCCGCCCCACAGGTGATATATAATACCTACTCAGCCTAGGGACTCTCCAGCCTGGGATTCTGCCTGTGTTCAGAGCACCAAGGGTGGGTACATAGAACAGTTAAACTTGATCTTTGCCAAAAGATCAAGGAGTGACTATCCACCTAGACAATTCAGAAGTAGATCTAATTCTCCATTTCCTTGTCGTTCCCACCCGTCTGTATAACATGCTGTATATTTACCCTTCTCACTGGATAAGGTGACCTTCTACATAGCCCAGCACACCCTTTCCTTCCAGTGTAAAGATCAGCTCCTGATTTCCAGTCCTGGCTGGTCATGACACATGTTCCAGTTACCCTGCCTTCACAGCAGACAGGGAGAACCTAACTTGTATTTCTCTCCACTCTGGAAAGGTCTCAACTTCTCCACATTCACCTGAGTAGCACTTGCTATTTTCTATCCATGGCAACAGAGGTGGGAAGAAGAAGAACCAAGCAGCTGAAATCCCTGCTAGCCACAGTCCTCATCCTGTGACAGTCATGACGTCTGCACTAGCCACATGACTTGAGACCTTCTCCTTGGGGACACCTGGAAGCAGGACACTGGGCTTGGTGACAAATCAGAAGTGAAGTACAATTGCCTGGCTGAGCCCAGCTCCACCTCTGGCTTCAGCTTTTTGCCTGGAAGATTATTCCTATTGCTTTCTGATTGCTGACAGAAGCTCTGAACTTTCCAGAGAAAGAGCCACTCACTTTCTTGTAGGCCTCCCTCAGGGCAGGACTGGGAAAGGGTGTGAGGCAGAGGGAAGCACAGGGCTGTGTGTCACTGTCAGTACTGTAGTTCAGCACCAACAGGCAGAGATGAAGGGCAGTTTTTGACATGGACCCCCTACCCCCCACCCTCCCAACCTGGGGCATGAAGCTGAAAGGATAAAGGCTGGCCAGACAAGACTGTACCAAAGGTGCTGAGCTTCAGAAGATCCTCTAACCATTCCACCCTATCCTGGCCCTTCTGGCTTGGGTGGTAAGACCAGGACCCCTGTGGTCTCGGGTGAGCCCATTTTACCCTCAAGGCCCTGGCTTTCCTCTCCCCAGACACTGAGTCATTTCCTTTCTTCAGCTCTCACCTCTGAACCTTCCCTTTCCCTTCCCTGCAGAAGTGACTCACTGCTGAAGTGTTGGGTGACACTGAAGATCAAGGATGGATGATAAAAATATTCCTGATTGTGCAACTCTAGGGAGGGATGCAGGGTTTGCACCTAGACTCGAGGCACCAGCAGGAACCTTGAATGAGGGCCACTGCGTGGTCTCTTTGCAAAAGTGGAGCCAAGACCAGAGTCAAAGCATAAGCTGACCCATGACGGATTTGTTAGAGCCGTTCCTGTTGCCCTTTCAGATGTGGTGCTGAGCGAGGCAGCACAGACATTTAGCATGGCAACCTGGTTCACAGTGAGGGAGCCAAAACAAAGCCCCTGCTCCAGGAGCAGTGGAGGAAAGGGAGGCCCTGGCCTCTCCACTGTCAACCCTGAAGCAGGGTTCTTTCCAGGCTTGCTTTCCAGTGCAAATGCCTGTACTTTGCCAGTATCAGAACTGTGAGTGAAGCCACCATGATAGCAGGCAGGCTACCTACTGCCCTAACACACAACCCTGACAGTGGGGTCATCCAAATCTGTCCTATGTACAAAGTGGTACCGCAGCAACCAGCTGCCTTCCTACGGGGAAACTCATCTTCCTTCACTCAAATCCACTGTCAGGGTGGATGAAGCCAGATAGCTTCTTCTAATTACCCTTCATGGACACTATAGGCTGAGCAAAACAAATCAGTTTTCTCTAAAGAACAACTCCCTGGCCAGGATTAGACAGGAGTGAGGGGCAGCAAAGTCACCCTATCCAAAGGCCAAGCAGATAGGAGGAGAGACCCGCACAGGGGTAAAGAGAAGAGCAGGCACAGGCCTATGTGGCTCTCACCTGCAACCCCACTACTCGGAAGACTGAGGAAGAAGCTCAGCCTTGAGTTTAGGCCAGCCTGTGCTATTGGTTACCTTTAAGTTCCAGGCCAGCCTAGGTTACAGAGTAAGACCCCTATCTTAACCATAAACAAACAAATTTTGTGTGTGTGTGTGTGTATTTGGGAATCTTACAGAGGTAATATCGCAACAGGAAATTCATTCTTCAGGAATTAAGGGGGGGCATCCTTACAAACTTCTTATTCTAGACAAATAAGAAGTCTGGCTGAGTAGTGATGCTAAGCTTGCTTTTGAAAGGCCCTCTGGCTCCTCAAGAGCCTTCTCTCTCTAGCACACACATGATGCCTGCCCCTCTTTGGGAAGATGCAAGACTCAGTTGCTTATGGAACTCTCCTCCACAGTGAGTCACTGGCTAAGTGAGGACAGTGACAGGACATTAGAGGAGCAGCTTACAGAAACAGACCTTCTCCTGCACTCACCTGACCACACAGGCTTGCCTGTCACCCTCACCATGGAGAGGCTAGAGAACTAATATCAGACTCCGGCTGACCAGGGACCTCAGACAAGAATGTCCTGTGACTTCCACCCTGGATCCCAACAAATGTTGGCAGGAACAGCTCTTGACCAGGCTGTCCTCATGTGGTACAAAGGGCTGCTTCCCAAAGTCACCCGAGCAGGCAGTGGGAAGGGAGGCAGGCGCCAACAAGCCGAAGGAGGCTTTTCTCAACTGATCATCTTGGGAAAAGGCAGATACAAATGTCATGGCTGGAATGTAAGGGTTGTGAAATGTGAAGATACCCCAAAGAGTGCCCAAGACTCTCCTTCCAGGAAGGCAGTGGGGGAGGGAGCAGAACAGGTTACCCAGAGGGGCTGCCTTTCTGGGGAGCAGAAAACAAGGCTCCAGAAAGAAAGAAATCCCCTGGTCCTGAGGTGGGAGTGAGCCAGAGATAGGGTTATGTTTGTTTCTGAAGAAAAAAATAAGGCCTGTGTCTAAAACTAATTCTGCTGTAAACGAGCCAGTTATGACACAGCTCATTATTTCTAGAACCATCGGGGCTAACGAGAGGCCTTTCTTACAGTTAAAGAAGCCTGGTAATCTGCTGACATGAACCTAGCTTGTCCTCGGTGCCATGTGAGAACTTGTCCCTATTCATGCTACAACCAGTTAGTTACCTGAGTTCCTCCAGTGAGGTCATTACTCTCTCAGAGGGATGGCCTCCATGGTCCTCATGGTCCCTAAGCACAGGGTGGGGAAGGCCACACTTGCTGAGTGTGCCCTAAACTACTTCTCAGCTTCCTATGCCTCACCTTTTTCTTCTGTAAAAGGAAAACATATAAGATTATCTACTTCACACACTGGCTTCGAGGATGAATTAAATTAATACTGGTATCAACTGTTGGCTGCTATGGATGTATGAAATTAGCAAGTACCCAATTCCCCAAGTAGGCCAGGACCCAGTTGCTGATGCCCAGCTGGATCAGCTGTTCTAAACCGATACATCTCTGTGACCTCCTAGATCATATTTAGACCCACAAAGACCCATGCACCAGACTGCCCAACCCAAAGTCCTGACGAGAGGAAAACTGGACAGGCAGGTAAAGTAGGGCCCAGCTTCCCAAGGGGAGAAGGGCAAACAGTGGTGCCAGCACATTTGGGACTGGCTTTCTCTGTCATGATCTTTATATGGTGCATCTGAAATGAGGTCAGGTCCCAGAGTGGGCAGCACAGATATTACAATGGTGCTTACTAACCTCAACTGAGCTGACCATTAGACTCTGAGACAGCAGAGAGCTAGGCTCTGGGAGATCTGAGAGCTGGGGGTGGTCTCAGCGAGAGAGTGAGCAGGAGAAACCACTGCTCAACTACTTGTTAACTTGGTAAACAGGACCAAGAATCTCAGAGGAAGACACTGTCACCCCTCCAGATGTCAGATCTCAGCTCTTTGGGGACCTACTGGGCCCTTGAACTGCAGGGAGGATGGATGACTCCAGATCTGTTCTCACTAATCTCTTTATACCAGCCAACAGAGAGCAAAGAGTGGGGGCAGAGGGGACAGCCTTCTGCTAAGTGCCCAGCCTACTACTTTCTTACCGCCCAATTGTGGTGTTTACAGGAACTGAGAGACAGCATGTGCCCCTTGCAGTGTCTAGGGGTACAAAAGTCAGACACATAAAAAAGACAGAGAATGAGGTATCAGGCATGTCTCAGGTCAAAGAAGGGCAACAGGGGGCATCTCTACAAGTTCTCTGTCAGAAGCCCTGGCCTTCTCTGAGAGGTGGGAGGGCCATCTGGAAGGTGACTGGCTTCATATTCCTTGCAAACTACTGGAGGCTACAAGCTCACTAGTACCACTGGCCTACCACCAGTGCCAAGGGAGTCCAGTGCAAGAAGTCATACTCAGGGCCCAGGGAGGAGTCCAGCTCCAGGTCAGGGTCCAAGCTGCAGGTGGAAAGCTTCCAGATGCCCCGTGACACAGCTTGGCTATCTGCTATTGCCAGAGCAAAATCCAAGCAACTTAAGAAAGTCATTGGCTGGGAGGCAGAGGCAGGTGGATTTCTGAGTTCAAGGCCAGCCTGGTCTACAGGGTGAGTTCCAGGACAGCCAGAACTACACAGAGAAACCCTGTCTCGAAAAAACAAAACAAAACAAAACAAAAACAAAACAAACAAAACCAAAACAAAAAAAAAAAAAGAAAGAAAGAAAGAGAGAAAGAAAGAAAGAAAGAAAGAAAGAAAGAAAGAAAGAAAGAAAGAAAGTCATTGGCTTGCAGCTAAAAGCTTTGGGTAGCACTGGAAACCTCCCCACGCTGTTAGAGAGCTCAATTTTTCCAGCTTCTGGATGGCAGGTACACCAGGTAAGCCACACTGAATGGAAACGAGCCCAGAGTAACCCTCTTGATACCATAATCAGCTCCCAGGGTGCATTCTCAGTGCTAACCAGCCAGGCCTCCACTCCTCAGTCCCTGTAGCAGCTTCCCATGCTAGCTGCAGGTCTAGGGTACATCCTGGGTCCTCTCTATCCAGACATGCTGCCTATTCCAGATGCTGGCTTTGTTGTTGTGTGCTGCATCACTGATCATTCTAGGGATCGTGAATTAGCAACTGCAGCCTGATTCCAAACCCACAGTAATTTCCAACAAACTGTGTGTGCAGTCATACTGCATATACCATGACCAGTTTATGTTCCCCCAAAGGAAGGCCCTGTGCATCCCACAGATGGCCCCCAGGGCTTGCAGGTGCCACATAGACTTCTTAGAGGGTAGGTGGATCATCCTAGTCTTGTAGGATTAGGCCAGCTCCTTTTCTACCCAAGCCCCAGAAATTTCCTCCCAGGCAGGCGAGGTCCCTGCTCTGAGTGGCCAGCACCTACACATCACCTACCGTGTGAGAAGAAGGGACGCCCAGCTCTAGCCTTGTTCACTACTTGCCTCCTAACAAAGGAAGAGGTAGGAGGAAGCAGATCTGACCTCTGGGGTTGGCTGGTTTCTCCTAAGGACTCCAGAACCCTTAGACAGGCAGCAGAGGCCTGCAGAGGCCTTTCCTTCCCTTCTCTGGGCCCCAGGAAAGGCAGGCAGGAAGAAGGGCCTCAGCAGCAGGCATGCAATACAGGGCTGGCCAGACAAGGAGGTCCCTGGGGTTGCAGCTATCAGCCAGAGCCCAGGCTCCAGGAAGGAAGGAAGGGCAACTCTGACCCAGAGTGAGATAAGGAGGGGCTGGCTTAGCACAATGGGCTCCCACAAGGCTGAGAGGCCCTCAGTCAGATTTTGTCCCAACCTGGACTCTCTTCTGTTCACACAGCCCATGTAAACATTTACTGCTGTTTATATTCATGGTCTGCAGAGTCCCCTTTGAGGTCCTTTGCTACAGTCCACAGATCTATGTGCCCTGGATCAGGGCTGCCCTTAAACCTAGAGACCCTGGGCCCATTCAACAAGAACCATGTACACTGGTCCCTCTCTCGAAATCCTCAGGTATGGCCCCTCAGGAAAAGTACCATCCTTTTGTCTTGGCCCCAGAACACAGACACTTACGGGGCTCGGTCATGGGTGAGGCCATTCTGTCGCTGAGAATTGATAGGTGGAAGGACAGGTTTGCTGTTAATCTCCAGTCCTCGCCTCAGGGTCTCCCGGATCTGTTCTGTGTCTGCAATGAAATCACAAAGTTGCCAGATGGCCCTCTGGGCTCCCAGCCTGAATGAGAGCCTCGAACAGTAGCACACTGGTGAGAGGCAGGGTTTGGTGGTGCCATCAGCAGGCCCAGCACTCGGTGGTTGAAATACGAGTTTGACAAGTTTGAGATCAGCTTGGGTGGGCTACACACAATAGCACATTGCCTCCAAATAAAGAAAGACAGGAGAAAAGAAGAGATGGGCTGGCAGTACTAGTGGAGAAGGCACAAAGAACAACTCTGCTGTGTGACCTGTTACTGTACAGTGAATTATTTTACAATAATTAAAAACAAAACAGTGCTGGGCATGGTAGTACATGTTTGCAATCCTAGCACTGGAGGCAGGAAATTAGAAGCCAGTTTATGCTGCAGAGAGAGAGCCTGTCTGAGAAGTAAACAATAAATAAAATAGCAACGATGACTGCAGCTGTGGACACAATTGCCAACCTTTCTAAGTCATTCTTTCGTCAAAAGCAACTGGATGTGAGCCCTTCTGACTCTTGCAGGGAAGAAGCAAGGCTCAGATGACTGCACTAGGAGTTGAAGTTGTCTTTTTAGAAACCTTTTCATGAGTGTTCTCACACACGGCATGGAGTGTGGAGGCACAGCTCCATGCCAGGGTTGTGCTTAGCTTCTACCCCAGCACAAAGGAAAGAAGGAAGGAAGGAAGGAAGGAAGGAAGGAAGGAAGGAAGGAAGGAAGGAAGGAA
>NW_021604568.1:6125253-6160688 GCF_004785775.1 Grammomys surdaster | reverse complement strand
GAAGGAAGGAAGGAAGGAAGGAAGGAAGGAAGGAAGGAAGGAAGGAAAGAAGGGAGGGAGGGAGGAAGGAAGCCAGGTGGTAGGGTGCTTCTGGAAACCTACCACTTCAGAGGCTGGAAGCAAGAGGATCAGGAATTCGAGGTCATCCTTAGCTACACAGTGAGTAGGAGGTAAGCCTGGGGTACATGAGACCCTGTCTCCAAAGTAAACTAAGTCAGGTATTATTCAAGGCCAAAGGCATTTTATTCTTTGATAAATGAAAAAGACAGAAGAACTGAGAAAGGAAAGCGACAGAAAGCCTTAAACATACATGTATATAAATAAATGGCTGCTCTTCCTTTGGCATTAGCCAGGGATAGCCTTAGCAAAAACAAACAAACAAACAAACAAACAAAAAACCAACCCACAAGTAATTCTGTAGCCAAGACCAGCATGGAAGCGTCCAATAGGACAGCCACATCCTCCTTCTCCAAGATCTTACCCGGAAGGCAGAGGGAGCAGACTGACCTGTCACAGCCTCTGGGACTGCAGTGGAGGGCAGTGTGGGGGCTTCACACTCAGGCCCTTCTCATTAAAAGTCCAGGAAAGCCCAAGGAGAGAGATCCTCAGGCTTGGCATGGCCTTCGGGCCAGATCTGGGTATGTGTCAGTTCTGTGGGGGTGGACATATGCTGTCTTGTCTTTGGGTGGACTGTGTACTTTTTCTGTTAACTATTCCATGGTTCCCACTCATATATATGAAGCCAGATTCCAAGGAGCAGAGTGTACACACAGTTCAAACACTGGTGTGTTTGAAATGCACACAGGAAACAGCTACAAACAGGCCAATAACGCTCGTATAACTCACTCACACTGGAAAAATCCATTTGTCAGAAAATAATCAGAGTGGACTGCTATTTAGTTAGAGACTTTTCCTGGGGGAGCCTGGAAGGAAAGGGGCAAGCCAGGGGAAGGCCTCAACCTTTGCCAGACAGCCTCCGAGGCTGTGTGCCGAGGCAGATGCTCCGGCTATCCTCATCGTCCTCCGGAGGCCGGCTGAGGTCATCCCAGGCACACTTGGCACTGACACCGCTCAGGTTAGAACCGTCTGTCTCGATGCCTTTGTCAACTCTCTCCTGCTTGAAAAGAACCAAAGAGTCAGAGTTCCTTCAGTGAAGGTTGCTGCCCCTGGCCCAGCTTCTATGCTTCCAGTATTATCCCTTGTAGGTGCTGAGCGTGGACAGCAGCTGTAAGATCAGGGTCTCACTGACCTTGTTCTGTTACATGTACAGTGGTCCTGCCAGTCCCTGTCCTCCTCTGGGAACAGGGTTAGGGGAAGCCAGAGGAACGAGCATGCCACAGACACTTTCTCCCCACCAACATCCAGCACAAAGGCCTTTGTGCGTCATTCAGCCTTGACAGCTCTAACCCTCTGGCCCTCAGAGCTGATGGAGCAGACAAGACCTATTTCTCTCAGGAAAGGCAGAAGGCTTCCCCTCTTCCTGATCCTCTCACCCCACCTCACCCGCTACAGGAGTTAGGGTGTAAGCCTGCCCTGAGTTGGGAACCCATACCTGCAGTTCTTCATTAGAACAGCTAGAGGGGGCCATCACCCCAGAGCAGACGGGCTGCCTGTGCACGGGTGCCAGCTAACTTTGGCAAAGGACTCTGGATGGGGTTCTGTTCCATTTCCTAGGCTGAAATAGGGGGTCTGAAGGGCAGTGACCATTGCACACTTCCCCAGAGGCCTTGCCTTTATGTAGACATTGGCACAGTTCAGTCTAAACTTTCTCCAAATGGCCTCAAGGAAGAGTTGTACTCAAAACATCCCTGGATTTTCTGGTAAAACATACTTCTGTGGTGCTGGGCTTTGGATCAAAGGTCATCTGGAAGAGTCTGGCAACCTTGTCCATAAACAGCCATGCAGGCCAAGTAAACCTCCTGTGACAAAGCTCCTCAGAAGCCCCCAGGTCCCTGTGCCAGTCTGTCCCTCTCCAGGGCTCCCAGACAAGGGCATTGTTCTTATGCCTTGGTCACATGTGGTCTCCTACCTATAAGCTACCTGTTCTTCTCTCTTCTTGTGCTGTCACCACCGGGATGAGGCAGGCAGCAGGGAGGACACAGCTCTAGCTGCTTTAGGCATGAGAGAAGGGCAGGCTGGAGCTGCTCGGGGAGTACCGGAGTTTTCTCACCAGCAGCTGCCCTGAGACCGTCCATGAAACCGAGCTGAGCAGTCAGTTCTGGCCCCGCTAGTCCTCACCACTTGTCTTTAATGTAAAGAGGAAGAGCTCAGACTCAGAGACACCAGCCGGGCGGTGGTGCGCACGCCTGTAATCCAGCACTCGGGAGGCAGAGGTAGGCGGATTTCTGAGTTCGAGGCCAGCCTGGTCTACAGAGTGAGTTCCAGGACAGCCAGGGCTATAAAGAGAAACCTTGTCTCGAAAAACCAAAAAACCCCCCCCAAAACAAAAAAACAAACAACAACAACAACTCATAGACATGGCTGCTGTGGTAATCCCAACTACTCAAGAGGCTGAGGCAGGAGGATAGTAAATTTAAGGCCCGTTGTGTTGCAGAGTGAATTCAAGGCTAGCCTGGGCAACTTAGTAAGAACATGTCTCAAAAAGTAAAAAGTGGGCTAGGCTGGGGATTGAGAGTAGAGGTGCAACACTTGCTTGACATATGTGAAGCTCTAGACTCTGCACACAGGATGGGGGACAGATGGTGGAAGGACCTGTCTGTTAGGTACATACGGGTAAACTAAGATCAAAGGAACCAGCTCACAATCGAGCTAATGGCCAACAAGCCCCAGAAAGGCACACACACAGCGTTCTCACTTGGTACATGGAGCCATCAGGAAAGCAAGCCATACTCGTTCACTCTGGTTTCTTGCCTGATGACAAAGCCATAGGTGCTATGGTTCTTGCTGCCTGGAGTCTCAGGGGGTCTCAGGCTCTCAGCATGCAGAAGGGGAAGGGTCTGCCTGCTCTCCTAATTCAGGGGACCAAGTCTTTTCTGAGTACAGGGGATAAACAAGAGCCTACAGAGCCCCATGCTGTGTCCTGTGTGGCTGTAGAACCAGGGCTTAGGGGATGGCGCCTCCACGGCTTCTGGTTCTTACATAAGCAGAAGCCACACAGAAAGCAGGTTCAAAGTAGAGATAACTCTGGCAGCATTGAGATCATTTCAGGGTTAAAGGTACCCAGAAAGTGGAGGAGCCTCATGAGTAAAGGAAGAGGCTATGTGCTCAGAACTCACAAGTCAGTAGCAAAGAACCTATAGGTCTGCAAACTACATGTCCCTGTACAATCTGAAGTGCCTAGTTGCTGCCATGGCCTGCCTTACAGGCCCACTGGAGCATTACAGAAACATGCCAAGTTCAGAGATGGCCATGACCTTGACCTGCCTCTGGTGTGAGGTAAGCAGAAGGAGCCAGTGGTCTGGTGCTTCTACCCCTACACAGTGTTCAAGAAATGCAGCAATGCTCCGGGGCTTCCAGAATACAGCTGTGTGCCAAGTGATCATCTATTCTTAACCACCGAAGGTGACACTGACACTGTCCAGACAGCCACAGTAGGGTCAACTGCAGACTGGCAGGGCTTAAAGACTCCTTCACACATCAGAGGGTGCCAACCTACCTGGCAGGGTTGGGGAATGAGTTAGGAAGAACGAGAGGATCATTGGACCAATCAGCGCCCACCCTGCAAATGGGCTGTGGGGTCAGCATAGCCTGTGTTGCTGTCTGATACAGGAAGGGCAGCTCCCTGAAAATGTGTTGAGGAGGAGGAGCAGGGAAGTGAATGCAGAACAAAGAAGCATTATTCCTTATGATTACCTTCCTTTGTTGGTGGTGATCTAATTTTAAGTTGATACATAATTTACATATAATAAAGTCCATTCTTTTTAAATGCACACATATATGTGTCAGGCTTGCTTTTCTGGGCTGAAATCTGTTTTCCTAAGAGGGCTGTAGAACTCAGGGGACAGGTTCCAAACCATGCCATATTTCTCCTGGCTCACACACAGAACTCCTCTGCTCTGTCAGGATGAGAGCCAGTGTTATTTGGAAGAGTGTGCTAACAAGGTTTCCTCACTCAAGACATACTTGCAGGTGTGGATCGATCTCAAAGATGGTCTCTCCCCTCCGCATGTCAGTTATGAGCCAGGGACCGCCAGCACTGTGGACAAGGAGAGACGGTGGTAACTGAAAGTCTGAACTGATTGGCAGTCAGTAGCCTTTCTTGTTCGCTGTCCCAGGCCCAGAACATAAAGGACAGTGTTAGTGGTCAGGGACCACAGAGAACTGACGGCCCGAAACAGCAAAGCAAGAACTCTATAGGTGGGATGGAGGGAGGACAGCCACCCCGAAGACCAGGGATCCAGGCCTCTACCTTACAGGGACATGTACTTACATGGGCACTGTCCGCAGCAGATCCAGGATGCCCTGCCCGTTCCACTGTTGGGCAGAGTGTAACTCCTCAGTGCAGACACCAACAATCTGTGGCCCAGGACAAGAAGCCACTGTGTTTTAATGGCCATCCCTTCTAGATGTCCAGCTATCTGGGCTCTCTCAGGGGCATCTCAAATGGGGGTCACATAGGTAGAGTGTTTCTAGTGCCCGCAAAATGTAATGGCTCCCTTAGGAGGTGCTTGCCTAGCTAAGGGGTTCCTGAGTACATTGCCAGGCATGGAGGCCTGACCAGGTATCTAGTGGCACAGAGCCTAGCTCTTGGCTACAGAAGAAACATCGGGCAGCTTATGCCTTAAGTCAGGAGAGGTCCTCCCTAAGGCCAGGTATTTAGGGGCAGGGGTGACTGTCAGCTAGCTGTCCCTACAATAGTTCCGCCTTTGTGTAAGTCTTGAGGGTAACAGCTGAACCATCTTCAGCTTGACTCATTAGCACCATAAGCATGAGCAGCAGCCAGGGAGCGTCCCCCACTGGGGAAATATGAGGTAAGCCTGGAGCTGGCTTTCAGCTGGGAAGTCCCTCCACCTCTGCCCCTGCAGTGTGAACTCAGATAGACCACCACAGGGGAGAAAAGACCAAGGGGAATCTCCTGCCCTTCACTTTCCCCTTCCACGGTCCCCTCTGCTCTGGACTTTCCCCACAAGGATAAACTGCCTGAGACCTCTGATGGCACCTTACCTGGAGGAAAGTAACTACCCCAAAGGGTGTCCGCACAGGCTGCATCTGTGGGTCCTCCGTCAGCAGCATGTGCTGAATTCTTGACTCACTGTTATCCAAAGGGCTGTGCCAAGACACATGGTCCCCGCTACAGAAGGTGTTCTCTGTGGAGAGACAAGAGGACCCTTAGCATTTGGATTCAGGCCTGGAAACTTCCCTGAGACCTCAAAGCCCAGGTTGGGCGGCCCCTCACTCCCCAAGTCTTTTAGAACAGCTGGATGCACCCACTCCCAATACAAGCAAAGAACTGCAGCTACTCCCAGAACACCAAATGGTCCAGGATGGCCTAATCTGTTTGCCTTCACTGGGAAGGGCAGGCTGCTGGTGTGCACACTCACTTGACCTAGGAAGGCCAAAGACTTCTAGCATCTGCTGTGCTTCTCCAACACCACTCCCCGTGGGAAAGGGCATGATCAAGTCAGCCAAGAATGAGGTGCTTTCCAGTGGGGCCAGTGGACCATCAGAGAGCAAGGAAGCTGGGAACAGTGGGAATTCTTCTTGGAAAAACAACCCAGGATTTCTGTGTTGGTGAATCAGCGAAGGAAGGGAACACTCAACCTCAGAGAGCCCTGGAGATCTGTCCCAAGCTCCCACAGGCAGACTAAGGATTTCTGAGGATCACTGAAGACCGAGTAAATGGAGGTCAGGATCGTGCCTTGCCTACCTCAGCAGACTGTACGGCCTTGGGGGTGGGGAGTGCCTCTGTAACACAAAGGCTTATTACTTAAAAAAATAAAGTGCCAAAAGTAGGAGGGGCACATGCATGCAATCCTAGCACTCAAGAGGTAAGGCAAGAGGACAGTAAGTTGAGGCTAGTTTTGGTTACCTGCCAACAGTCTGAAAAAATAAAAACAAAACACCAAACAGAACATGTCTAAGGCAGCAAAGCCTTAGGGAACACTCCCATGCAGTACTAGGTTCCCCCAACCCCGGCTCTTGTCATGAACACTCAGCATGTGCTGCTTTAACCAGTTCATGTGCAACCACGGGTGCCCAGACTGGGCCCCAATTCCCTATGCAGCCAAGGATGACCTCGAACTCCAAACCTTACCTTCATCTCCAAGTGTTGAGACTACAGACATGTGCTACCATACCCAGTTTTGGATTCCTTTTTAAAATGTGCAAGGCTGTTTTGACTGCACGTGTGTCTGTGTTTTACTTAGGTGTTTGGGGCCTGACGATACCAGAAGAGGGCATCAGTTCTCCTAGACGTGAACTTTTAGACATCTGTGAGCTGCCATGTGGGTGCTGGGAATCCAACCTGGGTCCTCTGGACAAGCAGACAGTGCTTTAACTACTGAGCTGTTTCTACAGCCCTGACCACACCCAGTCTCCTGCGATGCTGGAGATGTAGCCCAGGGTGGTGGGCAAGCTAGTGAGTGAGCTCCATCCCGGCTCCCTCCATTTCTGTGAACACATATGCAAGGACCTGAGTGTCCACGTTTCACCCATTTCTACATCTTAGAGTGCATTCCACACCTGCTTGCAGAAAACCTCCTTTGCTAACTGTCTGTGTCATATGTCATGTGGAACACGTCACACATGCCATACATACCAGTCTAAGCCCAGAAGCCTCTGCCCTCACTTGCCTTGACTGTCTTGTCTTGCTCTGAACTCTTAATTCCTTCCTGTGTCACCTAACATTACTCAACCATCGTTCCCAGGCAGACACAGGCTGGGGAGTTGGCAACACTTCCGCAGTGTTCATTCAGGAAGGGAGGGAGAATAACATGGAGGAGAAGGCGGAGCTCCTGAGAGAGTCTCAAGTTTCTGGACTCATGCTTGCACACTCCTGAACCCCACAATCTTTCCCCTGCCATGTCTATGATCAGCATCCCCCCCACATATACACACACAGGTATCATGTTACATGTGCACTGATAAAGACTAAGAGAGAAGACAAGACTCGGGTCACATGAGTTTACAGCAAGCTTGGGACACATGAGATCCTGTCTGTAGGAATAAAGATTAAAAGACAGAACACAACAACACAGCACTGGTGTCTCTGAGACATGGAAAAGAAAAAACACTTCACAAAATTCAATGCAGACAAAAACCAAACCAACCAAACCATTGAAACACAGACTAGATGGGTGTGTCTCACTCTGGGAGAGGACTCTAAAACCCACAGCTGACACCGTGCTCAGAGGTAAACCAGACTCATTTCCTTCTTCCATCAACAACAAGACAAATATTTTCAAAGTATGAACAAGGTTCTAAGCTCCTCTCCAGCAACTGAAAATAAACACATAAATAATAAGAAAAGAGACAGAGAACAGAGTTGAAGGTCTCTCGTTTGTCAGTCTACGCAGTATTGAGCATCAGACTCAGGGCCTCAACATCCACGAGGCTAGCACTCCACCGTGAGCCCAATATACCAGCCAATCCGCCTGCTTTCAAGCTATGAAGCTACAGTTGCCAAGTGAGTAGAGTCTGGCACAGGAGAGGCACTTGATCAATACAGCACAATTGGGACCACAGAAATAAAGCTGCACACTTATGGCCATTAATTCTGACAACAGTGCCAAGATACTCAAGAGAGGGGGAGGAGGAGTCTTTTCAGCAAACGTTGCTAGAACAACGGGCTATCCAAATTCAAAGGACGCAAATTGGAACACTTCCTTATACCATAAACAAAAATTGACTCAAAATGGATCATAGACCTAACTGTGATAGTTAAGACTGCAAAGCACTTAGAAGAAAACAAAGAAGTGTCAGATTAGGCCCTGGTTCCCTGGATGTAATACCAAAGGCACAAGCAACAATGGACAGACAAATTGAACTTCATCAAAATTAAAGCCATTTTGTGCTGTAGCCATCACCACCAAGAAAGAAAAAAGAAATGCAAATCAAGCCACGCCCACTTTACATCCATTAGAATGGTAATTATAAACAATAACAAAAACAAATCCAGAAATGACAAGTATTGGTGCTGACGTGGAGAAATTAGAGCCCTTGTACCCTGCTGGTGGCGATGTCAAATGGTACAGCTGCTATGGAAACAGTATAGCAGATCCCCAAAAACTAAAAACACAGAATTACCGTAAGATCCAGCAATTCCAATTTGGGGTACATACTCAAAAGAACTGAAAGCAGGGGCTTGAACAGATTGTGTGCTAATGCTCACTGCAGCAAAAAAGTGGAAGCCATCCAAATGCCCATCAATAAACTAATGGACTAACAATATGTGTAATTTACATAAAATGAAATACTACTTAGCCTTAAAAGATGGACAGTCTAGCCTGTGCTACTACATGGATGATCCTCAAAAACATATTAAGAGAAATCAGACAGACAAGGAGAAATGATTCATGACTCCATTCTTGTGAGGAAGACCCTGTGTAGTCATGTTGCACACTGAGTGACAGTTGAGGAGTTGGTTTAATGGTGTAGCGTCCAGTCTAGGGAGCTGAGGAAGGGACTCAGGATGAATGGTGGAGATGGCTGTGAAGTACTGTGTTGAGGATGAGAATTTTCACGTTATTTATATCCAAACACAATTGAAAAAAAGACAACCTACAGAATAGAAAAATAGTGTCAAGCCAAAAACCTGATTAAGCCCTCAAAATATAAGCATATTATGCTCAGAATATATAAGGAGCTCTTACAACTTAATAAGAGGCAAACAAGCCAATTAAAATCAGGCAAAATATCTGAATAAATGGTTTTTCAAAGATATAAAAACAACCAATTAGCTCATAAAAAGAGGCTCAATATATTTAAAGGGGAAGTTAATGTTAAAGCCGCAAAGAGATGACAGTGCTCTGTTATAAAGCGGTTGAGATTTAAAGACAGAAAACACAGGGCAGTAAGCTGTAGAGAGCCTGGGCGGGGCAGTAAGCTGTAGAGAGCCTGGGCTGGGCTCAAACTGCTATGTAAACATGGACATGAACTCAATCGTTCAGAACCCAGGGGAGAAGCGGTGGCAGCCAGTGCCTGTAATCCCAGCCCTGAGGAGACAGACAGCAGGGATCCTAAGCGCTTGCTGGCCAGCACGAGTGACAGACCCCATATCCAAAAACAAGAAAGGGCCGGGGAGGTGGTACAGTGGTTATGAGCATGTGTTATTCTTGTGGAAGACTCAGGTTCAGTTTCCAGCATGCAGACTGCAAAGCTTGAGAACCCAAGGTTGATCCCGAGGACCCATACAGTAGAAGGAAAGAACTGATTGCTGAAGTGGCTCTCCAACTCCCAGGTGTACTGTGGCACATGTCCGCACATGTGTACACATGAGCACACACACTCACATACACTCACGCTGAATGAATGTAACTTGAAAAATTACACAAAATGAAAAGAGCCACTCACAGAAGATCATATACTTCTTATCTGCCGCCACTGCTGTAGAGTACTGTAGAGCACTTGGACAGCTTGGGGAGGTGGACAGGGGTCAGTGGGAAGGTCTGCGTGTGTGTTTCCTTGGGGGATGTAGAAAACATTCCCGGTTCACTGAAGTAATGGTTTCCAACTGTGAATTATATATTACGTGAGCCATCAAAAGCTGTTGTGAAGAAGAGGAGGAGGAGAAAGAAGAGGAAGAAGCGGAAGAGGAGGACGAAATGATGATGATACTGGAGTGGGGCGAAGTAGAGGGACCAAGCCTGTCCTCACCTGGCCCTGGCTCAGCAGCCAGCCCAGCAGAGACCAGCTCGTACCGCTGGGCCAGCGCTTTAGTATCCATAGTTGCAGAAAGGGTGCTTGAGACTGCCAGCCGTGTGGCATGGCAGTGAGAATGGACTCTTCCTAACACTCACCAACCCCACCAAGAGCTCTGCCTGACCTGTGTCCCTACATTATCTATTCTTTCCCACGACACTACACACTTTTTACTCCAACAAGCTTTTAAAAAGTTTTATTTTTTTATCCGACTTTCTGCCTGCATGAATGTATATGTGCCATATGTATGCAGTGTCCTAGAAGAACAGAAGAGGGATGCTGGATGTCCTGTAACTAGGGCTGTAGACAGTTGTGTCATATTGGTGCTGGGAACCATACCTGGACCTTCTGCAAGAGCAGCAAGTGCTTAGAACAGCTAAGCCAGCTCTTCAGCCCCAAAACAAATCTAATTTTACTCAAACCTACTTTTTCTTCAGTTCTGGGGATGGAACACAAGACATACACATTAGGCATGTATTCTACCAAACATTCCCACCCCAACAAATGTATTTTGTTAAAAAAACAAACTTTAGGGGCTGGAGAGATGGCTCAGTGAGTAAGAGCACGGACTGCTCTTCCAGAGGTCCTGAGTTCAATTTCTAGCAACCACGTGGTGGCTCACAACCATCTGTAGTGGGATCTGATGCCCTCTTCTGGTGTGTGACAGCTACAGTGTACTCATATAAATAAAATAAATAATTCTTTAAAACCCTTCACCTTTACATCATCATACTAAGTGAGGAAAAGGAGCTGAAGGGTCAGTACGGTTGAGCTGCCATCGAGTAAACTCAGCTTCAAAACAATACAATGAAAACAACTCATGATGTTCTAGCTGATACTGTTGCCAGATTATTGAAAAAAAATGTGAATGACCCCGGTTCACAATGCTGTATAAGGATTAAGTCATGTTAAACTCAGACAAAGTTAACATAGGGCTCAAAGAACTCTGGTAGCTCTAAGAGCAGACCATGGCACTCTGGAGTTCGGAGGTCTTTGCCCCTTACTAGTTGTAACCTTAGGCT
The DNA here is from genome assembly GCF_004785775.1 of Grammomys surdaster. Taxonomy (NCBI): domain Eukaryota; kingdom Metazoa; phylum Chordata; class Mammalia; order Rodentia; family Muridae; genus Grammomys; species Grammomys surdaster. The sequence goes on along the minus strand of NW_021604568.1, from coordinate 6,149,847 downwards.
AATTGCCCAACCACAGTGTCTAAGCTAGGTTCCTGGTCTGTACTCAGTACACCACTGCCATGTGCTGAAATACACAGATACTCCCCATCAATGTGTACTTTGTGTACTTGCCCGAAAACAGGGCAGCCACTGAGCCTGTAGTAATAGGAAGAGCCCAGTAGGTGGCACCATTGCTCCTGATTTACAAAACAGACGCCGGACCCTGCAGGCTTGTCCCAGGGCTCAGATGCCAGTAGGAACCACTACAAACTAGGCAAGGCTTTAGATTGGACACAGGGAAAAGGTTGGAAAGGTTTAAAGCTATGGCTTTCATCAACCATTATTGACTCCGATTTAAAAACAAACGGTTGCAAACCCAGATTGCTTAAGTAAGATTGATCACATAGCACCGTGTTCAGTCTTAATTAGGAAGTAATGAAGAGACCTGAGCAAAGAGTCTCAGGCCTTTGCTGCTCTAGGGTCACAAACACACCCTACTCTGAGCACGTGTGTGGCCAAGACTGCAGAAAGCCTCACTTTGCAATAAATGTTTAGAGAGCATGACACACTAACAGAACTTTCCAGAGAATGGCAGGGTCTGTAGTGGCCAAAAAATAGTCTTTCTTAACAATGAAAGAGGCTTGGTCACAGTTTTCAAGCTAAGGACAAAGCCACAAAGGGCTCATTCTTGAGTCCAGCCTGGTCTTTGTGCCCTGGACACTTGGCCCTATTCTGTGGGAAGCCACCACAGGTCTTGCGCTAGGCCCCAGAGCTGCCCCAGGAAGCCCCGGCTCTTCAGAGCTGTTTTCAAATGCTAATAAAGCCTTAGTTGGAGGCCCAGCTGTCCAGCCAGGGGCTAGAGGGGCTCATTCCCTCTCTGCTTCCCTAAGCCTCCTTACTAAGAGGGACTGGAAATCCCTGGGGTCAGACCTGGTCTGTAGAAGGCCACTCCTAGTAGGGGCTGGGAAGTGGCTTTTTACCCCTTCCTTCCTGTGAGCCCTCAGGTTACATGAAAGACCACTGTCAGCCAGCAGAGCTTAGCCCTCTCTGAACGCTTGATATTCAGGACAGCAGAGATCCTAAAGAAAGCCAGTTCCCGGAAGTGCCCTGCTCTGCTTGAAAGGATTCATGAGTCCACATGAACATTCCTCAGTAACTACTGCCTGGCAAACCTCTTCAAACTCTGTGAATATGTATATAGTTTACGTGTGTATGCATACATGTTTGTATGTATGTGTGTACGTCTGTGTGTTTGTGTATGTGTACATGCATGCAAGCCTAGCACTGAATGAGTGTAGAAACTCTCATGGGTACCTCAAATTGGCCTTTCCCATCCCCACCTCCCCAGAGTCTAGCTTTAGTCACAGTGCTCTGAAGGCTGACTGGCCAGGATATAATAGATTAGCAAAATCTAAGGAAATGGGCTTCAGAAAACAGCTACTGTTTGAAAAATAATTAGCCCTGCTGTTGAAACACTGAAGAAAAGTGACTACATTCTCCCAGGTTCCTAATTCATCCTAACCCTGGAGTATGATGGGCTGGCTGCCCGCATTCTATGTAATAGTACAGTCACACTGGTCTACATGGAAAAAGTAAGGCTCCACCCCCATTGGCCCTTAGGACTAAGGTGCTTAGAGTCAGAGGGGTTGTGTGGCTGAAGCAAACGTTCCTTTCTTCCAGCACTGTTCTGGGCACCCTAGGATGATGACCACAGGCCTTCTAGGGATAGGAACAAGCAAGCAATATGACTGAGGGGCCAAGAAGCCTGATAAACCTACATGGTAGAAGAAAAAGCAGCACCCCAAGTTGTTCTCTGACCTCCACGTGTGCTACGGCATACTCTCTCACACACACACAATCACACCACACACACTCAAACCACACACACATACACACACACACTCAAACCACATACCGTCACACCACACACACATACATTCAAACCATACAGTCACATCACACACACACACACACACACACACACACACACTCCTCACATGCGCTGAAGTCCAACGGGGCAGACATATATAGGTCGGGACAAACAACATGACTCCCTAGAGGCTGCTGCTTTAACCAGGCCTGGCTGACGCAGTGAAGGGAATAAAGCTCAAAGCCAATCCTCTTGGCTCTGCCAAGTCCACACATCCCTGCTTGGGCTCCCTGGCTGCCCCCACTGCACCTCTCCCTGAGTTCACCCTGATTCTGAAAGCCTAGGCAAGGGCATTCCCCTACCCTGCAGCCCTAACACACCTACGCAATACTAATCTCATCTGGGGAAGGGGTTGACCTAGCACTGATATTGAGGGGTACTATGCTGTGCCAGTGTCCTAAGACCCATCTCCAATCAGCCTCCTCCTCCCTGACAGCACTTACCCATCAAAAGAGGACAGCAGACTCCCTTCCTGCTGAGGAAGACCAGTCTTGTCCTTCCCCTCAAAGGGATCAAATACAGCTGTGGGTGAGCACTTCAGCAGGAGCCTGCATGTCTCTGCCTGAGTGCCGTACCACCACCACCCCCCCCACACACACACCAATCCCCAAGCCATAGCCAAGAGCTCTGTCCTACAGCAAGGCTCACTCAGACACGGAGAAAGCAGCCGAATGTGAGGATGTGCACACATCACGAAGGAGCAAAATCAAAGGATGTTCTGGGTAATTAATTCTTTTTTTTTTTAACACTTCACCTTCTCCTGCAGGGAGAGAAAAACAATGTGACACTCTGGAGCTTTGAAGTTTCGGTTGTGCAAACCTGCAGCTCTGCCTTTCTGCACATGTGCACACACAGCAGCCCTACTGCAGGGCCCCAGACTCACTCTACCAGAGAAGGGCTACGGTAGAGCCATTCTTTAAGAAATACGAACAAAGCAAGCAAACACACTGTGTGTGCACAGATTTTCTATATTCTGAAACTTGAAAAGTTCATTTGAGTGAGGTATGTGATATTAATTTGGCTAAATGAGGTTGAAGACTCCAAAAAAAGAAACGACTATGCACATATCACGTAATCAGGAGGGGAAGATGAAGGGAGAGGCGAGCCTGGAACAACAGCACTCAGGAGGCAGATGCAGCAGGATTTTTGTTTTTCGAGACAAGGATTTTCTGTATAGCCTTGGCTGTCCTGGAACTCACTCTGTAGACCAGGCTGGCCTTGAACTCAGAAATCCGCCTGCCTCTGCCTCCCAAGTGCTGGGATTAAAGGTGTGCGCCACCACTGCCCAGCACAGCAGGATTTTTGAGACCCTTTTTCTATTCCTTCTAGGTTTTGCTTGACATCAATAGGAGTTGGAAAAGATCAGAAATCTAACCAGGAGAGATACAGAAACTGTCCCTAGGAAACTGTCAAATGCCTGTCACTCATCTGGGGCACGGTGGCCCACACTCGGAATCCAGGCACTTGGAAGGCAGAGAGAGGCAAGTGGATCTTTTGAGTTCGAGGCCAGCCTGCTCTACGTAATGAGTTCTGATCCAGGCAAGTTTACACACTGAGACCCTGTCTCAAAAAACAAAACCAAAGCAACCCTTCTCCAGGTTCCTTCCTCTTGCTGAAAATCACAGTCACAGAGATAGGATTGATTACACGGAAAACCCCGTTCACAGTCAAGGAAGCTCAGTACACTGCAGTTATGTAGGCCTGTGGCCCAAGTAAGTCTCCAGGGCTAGCAGAGACAGACTGTGGGTCCCTGACCTCCCTGTGAGCCAGGTAAGACACTCATTCTCCCCACTGCTAAAAGAGCTCAGATCCCTGTAGCCACAGCCCATGGCTATTCCTAGTAAAACTCCACTGATTTCATCCACCAGATGTTTAGCCTATGCCCTAAAAATAAAAGCCCTTGGGCTGAAGAGATGATAGCTCAGTGGTTAAAAGCACTGGCTATCCAAAGGACCTAGGTTCAATTCCTAGCACCTACATCTGGAGGTTCACATTTGCCTATAAATTCAGGAGTTACATCCTCTAGGAGGATCCAACACGCATGCCCTTACCTACCCCCAAACATAATTAAAAATAAAATCTAAAAACAAAAATAATAATAACTATTAACAATAATAATAATAGCCATGCTAGGTGTGATAGCACGCATTCTAACTCCAGCAGTCAGGAAGCTGAAGCAATCAGATCAGGAGTTCAGGTACATCCTGGGCTACACAGAGAGTTTCAGATCAGCCTTGGCTACACAGAGACCTGTTAGAATAAAGCAAGATAAATAGAAACCCAGAAAATACAATGGCCTTTGGGTCATTCATTTAAGAACCCAAATCAGCCAAATCCATATACAAACTGCTTTCTGAGACGATGAATCTACTCACTGCTTCCTAAGGCCTACCCATGTTAGGAAAAATTTCTGGGCCCTGATGAGTAGCTAAGAGTTTTCTAGTTAAATTCCATCAATAGGGGAAAAAAGTACAAAGGAAACAGCAAATCCTTTGCCATATGGCAAGACAGCAAATGTTTTTAAGCATGTGCTGTGGGTCAAAGCTCAGCACTGCCAGTGCTTCCTTTAAGCAGAGATGCCTCTGGTTTCCTCACCCACTGCTCAGCTCAGAGGCGCTGTCAGTCTGAAAGCAACCCTTGTCTGTATCCACTGCTAATCTGCTATCTAGAAAGTAGCGCCTAGGGCCCCCCAACAACTGGACTGGAGGCTTGCCCTAAAGCTGTAGCCTGACTGTGGTATCAGCTCCCCAACAGGGCTGCCTTGTCTGGCTTCAGTGAGAGAAGATGCACCTACCCTGGCAGAGACTTGATGCACCAGGGTAGGAGAATACAGAGGGGGGCGTCCACCCTCTCAGAGGAGAAGAGGATAGGGGATGGGGAGAGCCTCTGTGGTGGGGGGCCAGGAAAGGAGCAGTGTTTGATATAAATAAATTAATTAATTAGATTTAAAATAAAAAAGAGAGAGTGGTACCTAGGAGGGCTAGGTCAGTCAGAGACGGCTAGGTCAGTCAGAGACGGCATGTGAAGGTGCAGAGGTAAAGTCCAGACCCTGGTTTCCTCCAGGTACTTCAGGTTCCCAGCACTCTCAGATAAAGGAAAGAGAAGTAGCATAAGTAGTTCTAGGTGACCCGACGACCCAACTGAAGGAAGAGGCAGTAATGGTTACTAGTAATAGTATTTTGGTGCTTTGGCCAGACTCCTTGCCAGGACTAAGGCAAAGCAGGAAGCAGGGTTTGCTGAGAGGCCCAGCTCTTCTGAGTCTTTAATTCTCTAGTCTTGGAGAACATCCTTAATACTGAAGTCGAGCCAGCTTTGAAGACCTAAGACTTGGAAGACTCCTCTGACTTCTGTGGACTTTAAAAGTGATATAGCATCTTCCTTGGTGCCCTGCATCTGGCAAGTAAGGACGCAGCAGCAGTCCCAGCCAGCAACACCAAGACTTTACGTCCCTTCTCAAAGGGCAGCTGGGCATAGGCACCAAACTATAAATGTGCAGACTGCATAATCTGGCAACCCACTTTAAGAATTTGTCCTCAGCTAAGGAGACATAGCCACAAGTTCCACACACATGTTCCTTGCACATTATTTGAACTGGGGGTGGGAGGCTGAGTTGAAGAAAACCTGAAAGGTCATCAAGGGAGTCTGTCATGGTCTTTCCATGCAAGGGAACACTACACACTGGCTGTCACAAACATTGCTACTGAGCTGAATTTACTCATTCCCAAGACTTCAATCTGGACAGCATGGCACACAGCTGTAATCCCAGGGCTTTGGAGGCTGAGGCATGGGGACTGCTATGAGTTTGAGGCCAGCCTGTGTTCCATAGTGACTGTCAGGGCAGCCTCAGCTACACAGTGATACTCTGTCTCAAAAATAAAAACCATCAAAGATTTCACAAAGATGACAATGGGTATAGAAAGTGTGTTTATCCCATACAGCACCTAGTAAAACTGTCCAACTAGTTTCTGTCCAGAGACACGCTCAGAAGATGACAGTCAGACAGAGGCTGCCTCAGGCTGGGTGCTACACAACGCTTGCTTTTCATTTGAACCAAACAGTTACTCTGCAAAGCTACAATAGCCAGAGAGCTCAGTGGCCAAGAGTCTCTTCTCCCAGTTCTCTGCTGTCTGCTTTAAAAACAAACAAACAAACAAACAAAAAAAAAAACAACACACATTTAATGACGTGTGTGTGTGTGTGTGTGTGTGTGTGTGTGTGTGTGTGTTTGAGAGGGTGGGGGGCATGGGAGCATGCATACAGTGGCCGTTGGAGGACAACCTGTGGATCTGATCACCTACCTCAGGTTTGGCAGTCAGCTCCTTGCCCAACTTGCTAGCCACACTTTCTTGTGAGGATGGGTAACCAAATTTCCATTTCTTTTTGCTTTTTCTGGGCTGGGATCAGAATTCAGAACTTGATGTCATATTCTCTCTCTCTCTCTCTCTCTCTCTCTCTCTCCCTCTCATCCATGTACCCCACTTCCAGTTTCTCTGTGTAGCCCTGGCTGCCCTGGAACTCACTCTCTAGGCCAGGCTGGCCTCAACTCAGAGATCTGCCTGCCTCTATTACCTGAGTGCTATGTGCTACCACTGCCCAGATCCTATTTTCTTTTTTCTTTTATTTTCTTTCTTTCTTTCTTTCTTTCTTTCTTTCTTTCTTTCTTTTTCTAGACAGGGTTTCTCTGTGTAGCCCTGGCTGTCCTCGAACTTAGAAGTCCGTCTGCCTCTGCCTCCCAAGTGCTGGGATTAAAGGTGTGCGCCCACCACTGCCCGGCTCACATTTTCTTTTTTAAAAACAAAAAATGTGGCCGGGCATGGTGGTGTATGTTGGGGGTTGATCTGGTGATGCCATGTATTCAAATGCTAATTACTGGCCTCCTAAGATCTGGCTGCAGTCCTAAGAAGCAGATTCTCAGTACACTAAATGATGTATAAATTTGCTCATCAATTTTCTCGGATTTGTTAAATAAAAGTGGCTATAGCCCATTACTGGAGAGAATAAAAGTAGGTGGGGCTTTGTTTACCAGACTGGAGGTCACAGGTAGGGACCACAAAGAGAGAGGAGAGAGAGAAAAGGAAAGTGAGAGAAGAAGAAGGAAGAAGACAGAGAGAGCAGGAGGTCTCCATTCAACAGGATAGACCGGGAGCACGTGCCGGAAAGATGTGCACCATGAGGGCAGACTGACAGAGGAGAAATGACCCAGGAGATGACGTGGACAGCAAGTACTGGGAAAATGCAGCTAGGAAACAGCTAGTCAAGGGTAGAAAAATAGTTTCAGGGTAAGTAACTGTCCAATGACTGTACTACAGCTGATTAAATAAATTTATAGGACTTTGTCTTGATTACTGAAGGACTGTCCTGGTCACATTAAGAACTAATAGAGTTATTAATAGCAATTACAACAACATTCAATCCCAGACCTGGGATGCTGAGACAAGCAGATATCTGTGAGTTTGAGGCCAGCCTGGTCTACATAATTGAGTCCAGGACAGCCAGGACTACACAGAGAAGCCTGTTCTCTCCTCTTCTCCCTGCTGTCCTCTGACTCATTTTTCATGTTTCCAGTATCACCTGGGTATTTTAGCTGTAGCAAAACAACAATAAAGTTACCTTATGGAAACGAAAATGCTCCAGCTAAGACAGACATTAGCAAGTGTGTGACTGAGAAGGGGAGGGGGATAGGTGGACTCTGGGAGGGGGGCAGTAGAGCAAGCAATCAATCAACCAGGTGTGTGATGTGAGTGGTCCCATGAAGAGAGAAAAAGGACAAAGGCTTCAGAGTTTCAGAGTTCAGGTTACCACACTGCTCAGGAGGACCCAGATACATTCAGTGGAAGCTGACAGCATCCTGTTCTCCTAAATTATCAAATCCAAACAAGGTCTGCTTGGAGGCAGATAGGCCCAGCGCTTAGAAGGGGCCATGGGCTCTCCCAAAAGCACCTTGGGGGTATGTGTCCCTGAGGTATGGGCATCTGGCAGAAACGGGCCCGGTCGCTGTTGTCCAGTCCAGCTAGTCTCGTTACAGTGTCACAGTGTTCCCAGCCTGGCTTTGGACTCCTAGGCTCAGGTGATCCTACAGTAGCCTGAGTAGTTGGGACAGCATGTCTGCCAACATCTCCCTAGAAGAGCACCAGAATGCCTTTTCTCCTCTCTGGTGCTAGCTTCCTGGACAGGGCTCTGTGATGGCTCAGGCATGCTCCTGGCACCTCATCAGAACTCTAGAAGGACAGTTACGCCTGCCACCAACTCTGCCCAGGGAGGCAAGAAGGAAGGCTTGATTGGTAGTGACATCCACTCCCAGGAATCTGAGGCAGGGAGGGCTGTGTCTGACTTACAGGTGCTAGTCATTTCCTACCCCAGAGAACTAGAAGCAAGAAAGCAGGCCAGCAGCCATCCCTTTGTATTTTTTCCCCTAATAATAAAACCATATCTCTGTAGAAAATTTCAATATGGCAGGCAGGTACAAGAAAGGAAGTAGCAATGACTCCTAGCTCCACCTGGCACACCGTCAGTGTCTCTGTGACTACCCCCTTCCAGTCATCCTCGTGTCAATAGGGCATGCTATTAGCACAACTGGGACCCACAAATATACAGTACAGCTTTCTTCTCATTTCTTTTTTCTTTGCTTGGGTTATCAGAACTGTTTCAAAAACCCAAATAAGCAACAACCAAAACAACCTCACGAACAGTATTATTGCTCCATGTGCAATGCCAGGCAGTGCACCCGGAGCTCCCACATCTAAAACTGTTTCTCAGAAGAAGTAATCATGTCTTTGAGGAGATGTACAGTTTTGACCTCAAGTTCTACGCATTTCACCTTGTTGAACTGGGGATTTGAACCCAGGAAACCTGACACTTGGCCCTCAACTCTCCAGCTGTGCAGTCTTCTTGCCTGTGGCCTACAGTGCCCCCTGCAGGGAGCATCCCTAAAATGCAGGTGACATAAACAAAGGAGTCACATTCAGCTTGAAAGCTAAGCAATTAAGACTCCACAGGGGGAGAAGAGATGAGAGACCCAGCCTAGGGGTGAATTATTTCAGCTTAGTGTCTGTTAAATAGCTGCTTCGAACTAACTAACGCTCAAGAGGCTCTAGGAGGTAAGCAAGCAGGATACAGACCCAGGGAGCCAGAAGAATTTGCCCCAGACCCACCAGCAGCTCAGCGGGAGATTATTCCCTCCCTCCTCAGGGAAGCAGTGATCCCTCTGGCTGGGATACTGAAGGCAGCTAAGGCAATTCTCAGAGCTTCTGCAACCTCAGACTCTGAACAATACCCTCTGCAGAGGTGGGAGACATTTTCCAAGTGAAAAGTTAGGCTTTTGAGACTGACCAGATATTAAGTCTGTGTGGATTTCATAGACCATGTAATGTTTATTTTGCTTTTCTGGAGCTAGAGGATTGAACCCAGGCCCTCACACATGTGACTGCACACCGGCCCTCAACCATTTAACTGCTGTTGTGGCAGGAGCATGGCATGCCAGTGGAGACAAGCATTCCGGAGCAGTCTCCTGTATAAAGCAGGTGGGCATCAGAATACGGCCTGTGGGCTATAATTGCCAACCTCTGCTCTCAGTCTTCTCTAAAAATGCTTAGCTTTATTAGCTCAGGCTAACCCACTTAGACTTTGGAGCACCCGCTCATTTCTGAGGACTGCCCTGTTTTCCTTCTGTGGCAGGAATGCAATCTTTCAGCTATTAATCTAAAGTCTTGGGAAACGTGGAGAAAGTGTTTTGACTTGCAGTTGGTCAGTATTACTAACAGATGAAAGGGGAAATATTTTACAGAACCATAGCAACCAGAAAAGAGGATAAATCAGCCAAAGGGAAAGAAATGTCAGGAAAATCAAAAAGACTAGGAGGAAGAAAAATGACGTTAATAGAAGCAGGCAGCTCCATTTGGCTTTGGTTAGCTGGCTGGGGCGGCAAGGGCAGCTTATCCAAGCCGGGAAGCAGTGGGCTCCAGCTCTTGGTGAGACAGAACATCTCCTTTCAGAGCATCAGCGAGGCAGATAGTAACACCATATTCATGTGGGTCATGCAAGAGACGCAAACGGGTGGGGCTCTGTGGCATGGTCTTACCTGGGTGGGCTCTGAGTTCATGTGTGTTTGTTAGGGGTTGGGGAGGTAGGAGGAATCAGAGCTTGATTCCCTTTGGGAGGTGGAATAATAACCTTGTGGTGTGCTGCTGAGCACAGGTTGGGCGAGGACCACAAGACCTGGAGAAAGAGAAGGCTGCAAGTCTCAGTGGTTAGAGTCTGGGGAAAGATTTCCTGAGCTACGGCTCCCAAGGACTAGGATGGCAGGACCTGAAATCCCTAAGTGATGGGCTCTTGTATAACCTCAGCACCTTCTGGGGAAGAACCACTCTCAAATGTAGGTAAGGGGCTGGAGAGACAGATGGCTTTGTGGTTAAAAGAGTACTTGTTGCTCTTGCAGAGGGTCTAGGTTCAGTGCTCAGCACTCACATGGGAGCTCACATGGTAACTCCAGTTCTAGAGGACCTGACACCCTCCTCTGGCTTCCATGGTACTCAGTGTGAACTTCATGCTCATACAATGTAGTGAAACACACACACACACACACACACACACACACACAGAGAGAGAGAGAGAGAGAGAGAGAGAGAGAGAGAGAGAGAGAGAGAGAGAAACATCAAGTCCACGCACATCTTATTAAAAGGAACAAAGTCTGCGCTCTCCAAGCCCCCCTCCCCCGCCTCTCCTTACAAGGCATTTGTAGCTTTCCACTGCCCTTAGAATCAATTCCAGACTCAGTCCTGACTTGCCTCAAGGCCCAGCACTTTCCCATCCAGGCTGCACCTCCAGCCACCCGTGCAGCCTGGCCTCCCTCTCCCTTAGCTGGCTGAGGAGGGCTTTTTCCCTCCTCCAGGGCTCACACATGCTGTTTCTCTCTGCCAAAACTGTTTTTCTCTTCCCTCTTCCTCCAGTCTGTCCTTTGCCGACCCTGTGATCTAGACGCTGCCACCGCTTTCACGTTTCGGAGCCCTTTGCTCCTCCCTTCGGTGATCTACAGAATCCAGCTCTCCTTAGCTTCTCCCAGCGCTGTCTCGTCTTGTGACAGGGCCTGCTTCTTTCACTTCAGCTTCCCCAGCATCAGTAGACCCCAGTGTGCAGCAGGCACACAAGTAAATAATGCAAAGAGGAAAATGTTCTTTTCCACCAGCCCCTCCCTCCTGCAAAGCCGGGCTGGCTCATCAAATGTTCTTGGAGGCACATGGCTGAAGCTGCCGAACTCAGAGAATTCTGAAGGCCATGTCTACTTGAGCTTTAAAATGAACTACTATTTATTTCATTTGTTTTTACTTTTTAGATAGGGTCTCATATGTAGCGGTTCTGGTGTTGAACTCACTATGTAGCTAAAGATGACCTCCAACTCCTGACTCTCCTGCTTTCACCTCTGATATACAGGATGAGCCTGCCATGCCCTGGCTGCTACAATTTCTTTTATAAACAGAAAAAAGAGAAATGTTTTAAGAACCAATTCTGTGCTGCCAGTCTGTCAGTACCACAGATTTGATTCAACTGGTTGGTTGTCCCCATCTGGAGGCTCAAGAAAAGGTCCCCGTTGCAATCACCCTGTCTTCCTATTTGAGTCTGAACTGTCATGAGGCTGCCATAAAGAGCAGCAGGCAAGGGCACTGGAACGTCCACTGTGTCAATCACAAGGGTTGGGACCATGATTCTCCTGAAAACTCAAGTCAAACTGGTCTGGAATTTGTGGTTAAGACTTGCTGATGGCAGAACTGAGTGAAGATGCCCTCTCCAGGAACTCTAAAGCACAGCTCAGGAATCAAGTCCTGCAGAACCAGAGTTGGCAGGGCTTCCTCCTAAGGAAACCCAGAGGGTAGGTAAGAGAAAGAGTAAGCTGACCAAAAAGTTAAAATCTTCCAAAAGACTCTGCCAGGGGCTAGATTTGATTCTAAATCTGCAGGTGAAATGGCAGCTACCTGCCCCACAACTATGAGGAAAGTATCTTTCCTCATGATACTCTTGTACTGTCCCAGATCCCGACCAGTATGCAAGGTTCCTTTGACCCCTGATGCCTTATTCTCTTTATGTTGATATAGAAATACCTGAGGCTGGCCCACTTATAATGCAAAGATGTTTATTAGGCTTGTGACTCTGCTAGCTAGAGGTTCCAAACAGCAGCGTGCTGTAATTCTGGTGAGGGATTCCTAACTCTGTCACAACAGTTTTTGATGCTACCTGAATGTGAAATGATCTGGTCCCCAGCAGGCAGCAGTGGGACACTGGGAACAAGCCTTTAAGGTTAAGCCAGCCTCTGGTTCTAGCCTACACTGTTTACTGTGAACAAGACTTCACAGGTTCCTGCTACATCCGCCTTGTAGTTTTCGTCTCTGTGAAACCCTCAGTCAAATAACCCATTCCTCTCTCAAGCTGTCCCTGGCAGGTATTAGTCACAGCAGCAAGAGAAGTAGCAAATATAACAGAGAGAAAGCAGGGAGGTGCCAGGCAGTGGTGGCACACACATTTAATCCCAGCATTCCAGAGGCAGAGGCAGGTGATCTCTGAGTTCAAGGTTAGCCTGGTTTACAGAGCTATTTTTAGGACAGCCAGGACTACCCTGTCTCAAAAACCAAAACCAAAACCAACCAACCAGACAGACAGAAGCAGGAAGGGAACTGGGCATGAGCAGAGGAGACCAACGTGTGGCTGGCCTTCCTTTGTAACAGGCTTGCTCTCTTGCCCACAGAAGACAGCATGGTAGGTTCCAGTCCCTCTTGTCTCTACTGCCCAGTAAACAACTGATTCTGCTAGCTAGAGCCACACCCACTCTTTCTCTGCCAATAGTTACCCTTTGGCCTAAGGCCCCTCCCCCCTCTCGCTGGTTGGAAGTAAGGGTGAGGGGGATCTGAGGGAGACCCAGGGCTATACCTGAGCTTGGGCAGGAACAATGGTGGTTAAATGACACAAGCAGAACCACTTGGAAGGCTGGCTTTCCAGGACTGACATACAAGTGCTAGGAGAACAATCATCCATCTACCGGCTGCAAACCCAGAGCCTGGGAGCAGGACTCATGCTGTCATCACTCCTGGCCAATGAAGGCCACTCTGTGGAATAAGACCAATGCACAGCACCGCAGCCCCACCTTAGCTCCCCACCTCTCAGCAAACCTTCCAGGGGGCTGGTCAGAGCTGAGGCTAGGGCCCACCTGACACCCTTCAGAGCAAACTCCAGAGGCTACCTGCTATGGTCTGATGGCTCAGTGTGGACATTGCTGCCCCCCACTCTATGCCCACCAGAGTTCATCCTCGTGCCCTTGCTTGCCACCGGCCTAGTATTTGGATCCGAAAAGTGGGTCTTAACATTCACTCGTGACTACACTGCTCAGCATGTCCTCACACACAACTGGAAGAGGGTAGAGGACTCTGTGAACGTAATGGGTTTAGAGTGGACAGAAGAGAAAGGCAAGATCATCACACATGGAGATCATTTACACACGGAGGGTATACCTGTGCACACACCAAGCAAAAAACACACATGTTCTATATATATAATTATATGTGACCCTGACAGAATGCAACCACACAGGGGTTAGTGACAGCTACAAGCCACAAGGAGGGGCTCTATCATCAGCTGAGCATGATCCACTCTGAGAGTCTGATTAGCCTAAATCTAATCTAAAGGACAGTCAATCATACTATAGAGATTCTGCACCTTAGTCAAAATTAACTATATGGCCCCACTAAACCATACAGAGTCTATTACATTTAGAACAGGGCTTCCAAGGTGTACTGGCTGGTTTTGTGTGTCAACTTGACACAGCTTGGAGTTATTACAGAGGAAGAGGAAATGTCTCCATGAGATCCAGCTGTAAGGCATTTTCTCAATTAGTGATCAAGGGGGAGCACCCAGCAAATTGTGGGTGGTGCCATCCCTGGGCTGGTAGTCCTGGGTTCTATAAGAAAGCAAGCTGAGTAAGCCAGGGGAAGCAAGACAGTAAGCAGCATCCCTCCATGGCCTCTGAATCAGGTCCTGCCTCCAAGTTCCTCCCCTGTGTGAGTTCCTATCCTGACTTTCTTTGGCGATGAACAGCAATGTGGAAGTGTAAGCGGAATAAACCCTTTCCTCCCCAGCTACCTTCTTGGTTATAATGTTTGTCCAGGAATAGAACCCCTGACTAAGATACAAGGCAAGCACCTAAAGCAACTACATAAATCAAGGAACAGCCAGGCATGATGGTACACACTTTTGTCTCCAGCACCTAGGAGGTAGAAACATGGAATGAGACCCTGTGTCTCGAAAAACAATAACAAATAAAAACGAATAAAAAAACCGCCAGACCAAACCAAGCTCGGTTTTAAATATCTATAACATTATCTACAAAATGAGTAACTATATCTGCATTACTACTGCTGGCTTTCTAAGACAGTGCAGAAAGCAAGATATTACCAAACAAAGCAGCAAGCAACCAAACCACAACTTCACAAACCACTTGCTGATCCACACAGTCTGTTTTCTCTGCCTGCCTTCCTTCCTTCCTTCCTTCCTTCCTTCCTTCCTTCCTTCCTGTCATAGTCTTCTCCCCCACCCCCTCTCTTTCCAATCCATATGGTCTTGAAGACCAAGTAGGATCAAGTAAGAATAACGGCAGATGACAAAAGGAAGGAAAGGGTGCAGGTGTGGGGCGTGCCGGGAAGAGCAGCAGTGAGAGCATAGGCCACTTGAACTTTCTGGAGACCTGGCTCATGTCTCCCTTTAGGTGTTGGTTATGTGGGCCCATTCAGTTTATGAAAATTCATCACTCTGTGTACAACTGTCTTTTATTTGCCTGAAGTAATTGTCATCTCTGAGGCTTATTGTCTCTGCTAACCTAGGCCTAGTCCTGGAAGTTTCTAGCCTCCATACAACCTAATCTAGGCCTAGAATGTTTCAGCCTCTGAGACTTAATGCTAAATAAGCTCACCCTTGCTCTTTCTGAGCTCTGGCTGGATCAACTCAGCTGTTCCGGCTTCATCTCCTCTCCAAGCCAACTGATTCAAACTGGCTGCTGCTTACAGCTTCTGACTGAATTGCTCTGCTTAGCCTCAAACTAACTCTGGCTAATCTTCTGGCTCCTTCTCCTTCTCTGGCTCGTCCTGTCTTCACTGTGTCTAGCTTGTTCTCTCTTCAGTCTGTCTCTGGGAAACTCTCCTGGTAAAGCTGCCCCTTTCTCCTCTCCATGCTGCTCTCCCCTAGGCAGCCTGCTCTTCCTCTCTCTCCTCATGAGAGTTGAGCATACCCTATTCTGTCAAACCTTTCTCTGATTTGTCACTTCGTCTGCCAACCAGATAGACATCACTTTCAAACATGGTACTTCCTTCTACAGACTAACTTTCCCTTCATCGTTTGGGATTAAAGGTGTGTGCTAAGGCTGAGCCACACCATTTTTTTTTTTCAGTAGATAACACAATCTTCGGGTTCACAGTGGGATCAAATATCCTGCAACATTCCATGTACAGTTACATATGCACTTTGAACACAGATTTTCATGAATAAAAAGCTTTTTGAAGGCATCAGGCACACAGCACATGTGGTGCACACCCATATATGTAGGCAGTCACACATATGCATACAATAATAGTAAGTTTTCAAATACATATGGCAGATAGCTCCTGAGGAACTATAGCCAGGGTTGTCCTCCTATCTAACATACAAGCGCACAACACACATGGAGCTGAAGACACACATATCAAAGTTTTAAAACATAAAAGCTAAATATAACATATAAAATATAAATATGACATAAAAACATCTATTAAAAACATAAAAACCTAAGAGGATTTTGGAGATTTTTATAAATGCTTTTTTTTTAACCATGCTCCATTTTCCAAGAACTCCAAGACTGTCGCCCTATTGAGCATTAGTGTTGTTTAACACTGAGCCAGCCATCATAGAGCAAGTAGCCATGTATACAAGCAGCATTTATCCACATGGATGATTCTCAAATTTCTCATTGTACAGCCTGTGGCATCAGGTAGACCAGATGTCTTCCCAGCTCCTATCAATACAACACTGGGGTAAAGTGCACTTCATTCATTATGTGGGCTCACCTCCTGCCTTCACACTGTGATCTTGAATGGGTCACTAACCTCAATGTTGTCTTCTACAACTGTAAAGCTGACATAACCCTGTGTTCCATCCCCAGTATGAAAAAGAAAAGTACGTAACCTGAGCATAGCGGCCTACCACTCAGGAAACTAAGGCAGGAGAATACCAAGTACAACGTCAGTCTGGTTTCCATAGAAAGATGTGTCTGTAAGCACAAAATCAACAAAACCAGTGTGCCTACCCTTGCACGAGGCACACAAGGTACGCTGACAATTCAGTCCTTATCCTCACTTCCATTTGGGCCTTAGCCTAAAATCAGGGACCACTGTCCCCTCCTCATCATAATCCTGCGGTTCAGTAACTTACTATTAGTCTCTGTCAACTTAAAGTAGACTTGTTTAACTATTTGGTTGTGGGTGTTTTTTTTATTTGTTTTATTTTGTTTTGTTTTGAGGCAGTCTCACTATATAGCCCAAGTTGGCTTTTAACTCAAGAGTTTCCCAGACTCTGTCTCCCTGATGCCAGGATTATAGGTGTGATCTATACTACCCAATTTACCTATTACTTAAATAGTACAATGGTATCATAGAAAATCTAGAAACTAAGAAGTTGGGTATTCCAGTTAAGGGTGTAGTCACCCTGTTGTTCTGAATCCCCAATCAGTTACACTGGAGATGCTGTACGTGGAGCCACTGTTGCAGAAGGGACTTAGAGCACACACTTATCAACACACACTTAAGAGCCACAAATTTTAGTGCTAAAATTTTCAATCCTATAGGAAAGTTAGAAGGAATAAAATGAATATCAGATACCCTCTCCTTAACTCATTAATAGCACGCTGCCCTTGCTTTCTTTCTCTAGTGTCTTACTTTTTTACTGAACCATTTACTATCATTTTATCTATAGACACTTCAGCCTTTGTCTCCCAACAACAGAGACATTACCCCGTATAATCGCAATACCACAGCCACACGAGGAACTAACTTCACAGCAGTGGGACACTAGCACCTAACATACAGTCCACAGTCACATTTCCCCAGCTGTCCACAAATCTCTCTCAAGGATCAAACTTTGTCTGTGAACCACCATGTTTCTGCAAATCTTAGTCCTACTAGGTACAGGAATCCAGGAGGCTGTGCTGTAGAATGTCCCACAGTGTGGCTGGAACTCACGCTTGGATCCAGGAACAGTGCCACTCAGCTGATTCTCATACTTGGCTCTGCAGCATGGTCAGACACACAGTAACACTCTGTTAGCAGTGATGCTGTGCTTGATCCTTTGGGGGATCAAGGTGACATCTGCTGAGGCCTTTCTTTCTCAGGATAATTCCCCCCCAAAGATGTACTTATTTTTGTTTTATGTGTATGAGTATTTTGTCTGCATGTATGTCTATACACCCATAAATTCTCTCAGCTCATGGAGGCTAGAAAAAGGAGTTGGCTCCCCTGGAACTTAGAGGTTGTGAGCCACCATACCCAAGCTGGAAACTCTACTCAGGTCCTCCATAAGAATGTCCAGTGCTTTTAACCAGCTTGTCTTTTTCCTATCAATAAATAAGTAATCTGTAGACTGAATCTTTGAGTTCTTGTCTCTTTTTTTTTTTTTTTTTTTTTTTTTTTTTTTTTTTTTTGGTTTTTCGAGACAGGGTCTCTCTGTGTAGTCCTGGCTGTCCTGGAACTCACTCTGTAGACCAGGCTGGCCTCGAACTCAGAAATCCACCTGCCTCTGCCTCCCAAGTGCTGGGATTAAAGGCGTGCGCCACCACTGCCCGGCGAGTTCTTGTCTCCTAACAACTTTTTTTTTTAAATTAACACATTACTTACTGAGGATGAAGGTGCATGCCACGGCACACATGTGGAAGTCCGAGGACAATTTGAGGGAGCTGATTCTCTTCACATCTGGTTTCTGGGAACCAGAGACAGGCTTGGCAGTAAGCACCTTTACCCACTGAGCCATCTCATCAGCTCCTAACACACACTCTCTTTTAATGTAATAAATTACGTTTATTTGTGTGTATATGTATGTGGGCACATGTTCCCTGGCATACATATGGCGGTCAGAGGACAACTTGAAGGAGTTGGTTTTCTCCTTCTACCATGTGGGTTCCAGGGATCAAACTCAGGTGGCCAGGTATAGTAGCAAGCACTTTACCTAATGAGCTATTTCCCCAGTCCCCTAACCAACTTTTTTCCTTTTGTGGGTTTGAGACAGGGTTTCTCTGTGTAGCCCTGGCTATGCTGGAACTCTCTCTGTAGACCAGGCTGGCCTCAAAGTCACAGATACTGTCTCTGCCTCCTAAGTGTTGGAATTAAAAGTGTGCACCACCATCACCTCTTTAACCAGTTAGAGAGGATTTGAACAGCTTGGGCTATATGTCAAGACTCTGTATCAAAAGAAAAGGGCAGGGGGTGGAGTGTAAGATAAAACAGTCACTAGTGAAATTTATTTTGTATGTGAATGAGTATTTGCAAATAAGATCCTATTTCCACTGATTTGCATTATAACTTCAAAATGACTTCACATTAGAAACTACTGTGATTTTGTAGCATCTGTTTTATACTTCTCTGACCTCCGTCTACCTGAGCAGGAACACACGTGAGTACATTAACAAACAGTGGCTGGAGGACCTGTTTCTACAAGCAAGAAGTTGCCTCATCTTTAGAGCCCCATCCCAATAGCATATCAAAATCTACATCAAAGAAAAATCTATTTTCAAAGTTAGACCCGGTGGCACAGGCCTGTAATCGGGCTAAAGAGTGAATTCAAGGTCAGCTTGGACGACTTAATGAGACACTGCTCAACATAAAAATATGTAGGCTGGATATGGGTCAGTGTCAGACCACTTGCCTTTATGTATAAGGCCCCAGGTTAATCCCTGTCAAAACACACTCTCTCTCTCTCTCTCTCTCTCTCTCTCTCTCTCTCTCTCTCTCACACACACACACACACACACACACACACACACACACACACACACACTCCTAGGTTTACATGTTCCCTATAATCCCAGCACTTGGAGGCTAAGAGAGGTGGATCTTCACAGTGACTTTCAAGCTAGCCAAGGTCATTATGTTAGTGAGGAGAGGATGGGAAGTGAGAGGAAGCAGGCTACATATCAAATCAAAGAAGCAGAATCTAGGTCACATAAGTACTCTGAACCTCCTGAACATTAGCTACAGAGAGTATTCAGGAGCTCTGAAGCCTCCACAGGCTGGAGGGTTCTGGCACAGTGACCTAAGAAAGTAAGAACAACATTCCCAGCACAAAGGCCTTACCCAAGATCCATTGCAGCAGTCCCCAGCAGGCAGTGGGAGCAAAGGACAATGTCTTGGAGGGCATTCGAATAATCTACTTCAGTTGTGATTTTAGCATCCCCTCCACCCTGTGAGGGAAGGGAACAAGCTCCAGTCTACTATTCTTCCAGACTGAGCCAAAATGCGTCTGTGTGCTTGAGGCCTGGAAACACACACAGAGACAACCAGGCCGCTGGGAACGGGGAAGAGGTTAGTGATGACAGACAGCAACAAAGCCTCAGGGTATCAGGACACTGACACAATCTCTGTATGCTAAGGTCCACATAGTTTTCTACCCACAAAAGGACTCTGCAGACATCAAAATATACCTGCAAGTTCCCAAAGCCTACCAAGCCGATGGTCACAGGACCAGCACACAAACCTCTGGGCCATTACCTGACTGGAAGACGTATCGGGCTAGGCCCTGCATCAGCTCTGCTGGCCATGTTGGTGGGGCAGACTCCCCAGTTTCTCTCTTCAGACGAAATGTCAATTCAAAACCAAATCCACTTGGCCCATCTGTTCCTGTAAACCTGAAAGGAATAAACATTTTCAGTTTAACTACCATAGGACAAAGTTCCGTAAAGT
This sequence comes from Grammomys surdaster, assembly GCF_004785775.1. Lineage (NCBI taxonomy): Eukaryota > Metazoa > Chordata > Mammalia > Rodentia > Muridae > Grammomys > Grammomys surdaster. The sequence goes on along the minus strand of NW_021604568.1, from coordinate 6,129,987 downwards.
CTTTGTGTGGTGTCCCCATATGCAAATGCAAAACAAAAACAAACTCAGTGGAGATTCCAGGGTGAAGAAGTCTCTCCAAAGCCCTCTTTACCAGTGAGCTGGGGATGTACATGTATGATGTCAGCCGAGCCAAAGACCTACACTGCTACTTTTTTTTTTTTTTTTGAGTTATAGCTTCCAGATTTATGGTTCTAGATATTCTCTTTGTATAATAGAGGAACCACTACTGAAAATCTCCCTTATGTTCCTCACTTACTCAAACCATTAGTAAGCACCGAATTTGCTAAGGACACAAATCCTGTGATCCAACAACACAGCTTGTGCTCTGTGAAGACAGCCTTCCTCCATCCTGCCTTTGGGGAGACCAGGTCTCCAGTGCACCAGGACTCTTAGCTGCACTGACTGGCTTCCTGAATCTACACGTGAGTCAGGTCCTAAGGCAGAATGAAATACTGAGAGGGCCCTCTCATCTCAAGGTCATCGAATACCACTCGCTACCCCGAATGAGCACTCCTTAGTCACGGGACCTCAAAGCAGAACAGCAACAGGATGAGGAAGAGTACAGTTTCTGTGACCACACTCCTTAGGGTGACTGTAAGCATGAGGTCTGAATGCCTGACTCTTTTGTTAGGAAGCACGCAGGAGCCCTGAGTCTCAGGGAAACAGATTACTGCTAGACAGGGCAACAATGTTATCCAAGAGCAGAATGTGGTTGGTAGGATGCCATACCTACTCAGGCGAGGGAGGTATCCAGGTAGGCATCCCCAAGAGCTCCACAAAGCTTGCCAGGATGAGAAGGGTTAAGAACTAAAGTATGTTCATCATGTAATTTTGAGTAATTATATCTTGTACAAACATGAACCACAATGATTATACACATGTAAACTCCCAAGCATACAAACACAAACCATAAGCTAAAATGACAGCTGACACCTTCCTCTTACCTCTAGCAAGCTGAAGACACAATTGCTGTTCAGCCCTAGAACTCCTTGCAGCATCCTTCCTAGGTCATCATCCCCCAGAGGCTGGGATGGGACACTGGGTAGAAGGAAACCCCTGAGCCTTAGAAACTGACCTGAGTCCCAGCTTTGGCTCTGTGTGCTTGGGCAGGTGCAGTTAGATCCAGCTCCATTGAACCATTGGGGAGAGATCACTCTGAGAAGCTGCCTTTCTGACTGAAGAGGCATCCTTAGAAATCATCACAGTCAAAGGAAGTGTGTGTGCTTTTCTTATTTCTTTGGTTACCATGTGGGAAGCAGAATCTATTTAGAGACTACACATATGGATTTTTGGAGACAAGGCTACAAGTTGCTTAAAGTGACACTATTTACACTCTTTGTTTCCTTGATGAGTTGCCATGTTGGGGTTAAATCCACATACAGTCTGAGGAAACAGCTATGTACATTGAGGATGCTTCCCAGAAACTCCAGGTTTGGGGGACCCCAGGTTTGGAAGAGTTTGAAAATCCAGAGTTACAAGAGATTAACTTTAAAACTCTGTAAGAAGGTTGGGGCATGGTGGTGCACTGCCTTTCATCTTAGCACTGGAGAGGCAGAGAAAACTCAGTGGACTCTAGGCTACCCAGGGCTATAGAACCCTGTCTCAAAAATCAACAACTAAATAAAACTCTACACAGGGAGATGGGTCACTAGGGCAAAAGGAAGATCTCAAGCAGCCACCAAGTAGAGACAGCTTTGTAAAGTGTATTAGACTATTATTCCAGGGCTTTCATCTTGGGCCAAGGAAAATACATGATTTCTAACCACAAAAACTTGAGGAACAGACTTAAAGGAGCATATGCGTTATAGAGCACACCGCACAGTGGAGAGAATCCATGGTGCAGAGAGAGAACACTGAGTCATTTGCACCCACACCACACCACACCACACCACATCTCTTCCCTGAAGAAAGCTGTGTGCACACACATGTATGACTGTGCATTCACACACACACACATATGCAGACCATCTGTCTCCACATAGGGTGGTTTCTAAGCCAGCTCTGTGGTGGGCAGGCCAGCTCTTACTTGGCTGAGGAGGGACAGACCCAGCCAGATGGTCTCCACCTGTGTTTGATTACCACCCACCAGGCTGGCTGGACACAACCTCAACACTCCAAAACACAAGCCTGGGATGGCCAGCCTTAGGATAAACACATGACCTGGGCCTGTCAGATTTCTTTTTCAAAGCAGGCTGTCCAGGCAATAACAGCCACGCAACAAGACCATTCAATGTTTAGAGTTCCCCACAGGGGCTTGGCTTGGTCTGGACCACTTCACACAAAGGCTGCTCTGCCAAAGAGGGTATGTCTGATCAGAGAATGGAGTCACTCCAAGGGAACAGCTGTCTTTCATGTCTTCTAGGATGAAATATGAGAGCAAAGAGACATGTTCACACTCACACTCTCACACACGCGTGCCCCCTCACCAACTCACACATACTCATGTACCCACACTACACACATATAAACAAATTAGCTTACAAAGTAAAAAAGTAATTTAATGTTAATTAATTATTGAAGAAGATTTTTTGGAAAGTTATGTGTCAGTGATTATAAAGTCTACATAATGCGTCATCATGTCCCGGGGTGTGTCTGCGAGGCCCAGGTCATGTGCATAATGGTTTTTAGCTTTTTTGTGGGTAAGATTTCTTCACTATGTATGAGTGCACATGTACTGGGGTGGCAGGGACCACATGCCCTGGCACAAATGGGGCTATCAAAGAACAATCTGCAGGAGCAATTCTCTCCTTCCCTGTGGACCCAGGTCGGCAGGCTCTTAAACGGCCTCTCTTCGCTGAGCCTCCTACCAGCCCCACCAAAAAAACCTCTTATGCCACATTTTCTTCCTTCCTTCCTTCCTCTCTTCCTTCCTCCCTTTCTTTCTCTCTCTCTTTCTTTCTTTTCTTTCTTTCTTTCTTTCTTTCTTTCTTTCTTTCTTTCTTTCTTTCTTTCTTTCTTTCTTTCTTTCTTTTCAGATAGGGTCACACTAAATATACTTGGATGGTTTGAAACTCATTGACTAGACCAATCTTACCCTGAACTCACACGATCTGCTTCCCTTCATCTCCCAAGTGCTGGGATTAAAGGTATGCACCACCATGCCTGGCAACCTTTTCCTAGGTTTTGATATACAACTATTGCAGTGTTAACAACCATATACAGTATCTGGTATATTAACATGCTATATAGGCTTGTAGTTGAGGAGTGACAGGCTGTGCCATATGCTGTCAGGTTATACCATATAGGTCTGTGTAAGTACACTATATGATGTTCAAAAAACAGCAGAGCCCGGCGATACGTTTGTTAGAATGAACCCCCATTAATCAATGTATGAGGGTGTATGCCTCACAAGAATGTGATAAAATGCTCAACCTCACTCAAAATGAGGGGGATGGAAATGGGAGCAAATTAATCACTGAGCCTGCCTATCAGATCAGCAAGCATTGACAAGTAAGTATAATGCTACACTTTGTCGGTGGGGTTACAGGAGAGAGGAATTCTCACAGGGCTGCTGGGAGCACAGTTAATACAAATGCTAAGGAGGAGAATCTAGCAATACTTAACAAAACTACATGCATGGTTACTACCTCCAAAATCTGTGCCTTCAAACTACTACAAACTACCTAAGATCTCATTTATGTGAAGTGGGGCAAAGATTTATCTGAAGCTGTAAGAAAGAATGTAGAAAGCAGGGACTCTGGAGTCGAAGGTCAGTCTTTTTTTTTTTTTAAGATTTACTTTAATTATGGATATGGATATGTATATGTCTGTGTGCAGGTATGTACACAAGTGCAAATGACCATGGAAGGGAGAGATGTCAAATATTCCTTGAGACAGTTACAGGCAGTTGTAAACCACACAAGCACGGGTGCTGGGAACCAAACGTGAATTGTCTGGAAGAACAACAAACACACTTAACCACTGAGCAACCCTGACCCTTAAGATTTTATTTTAATTTTAATTAAATGTATGTACACACATGAGCTCATGGAGGCGAGAGGCATTATATCTCCTGGAGCTGAAAATTACAGATAACTAGCTAGGAAACAAATGCAAGCATCCTGCAAAAGCAGTAAGCACTCTTAACTGTAGAGCTGTCTCCAGTCCCTCAAGGTCATTCTGATCTTAGCAAGTTGGAGGCCAACCTAGGCGAGCTACTTGAGACAACTGTCTCAAAAACAAAAAACAAACAAAACAAACAACCCCCCAAAAAAACCCAACCCCCCCAAACCCAAACCACCAACAACAAAAACCCTCACCTGCACAATAAGCCAACAAGACCAGCCAGCACACCAACAGTCAGGACTAACTGGACTCAGTAGACGCTTAAGAAAACAAAACACTTCAAAGAATAGGACGTGAAAGGGACGGGTTCCGCTGGGGACTCCCAGAGGGACGGAGGAAAGGAGCTGAAAGTAGATATGGTCAGGAAACGCTGTCACATGTAGGAAACTGCTGAAGAATAAAGTATAGTTTTCTTTTTCTATTCACTTTACATTCTAATCACTGCCCCCTCCCCTCCTCCCCTCACAGTCTCTCCCCTCAGCCCCTCACACAGTCTCTCCCCTCCTCCCCTCACAGTCTCTCCCCTCAGCCCCTCACACAGTCTCTCCCCTCCTCCCCTCACAGTCTCTCCCATCAGCCCCTCACACAGTCTCTCCCCTCAGCCCCTCACACAGTCTGTCCCCTCAGCCCCTCACACAGTCTCTCCCCTCCTCCCCTCACAGTCTCTCC
>NW_021604568.1:6047939-6125153 GCF_004785775.1 Grammomys surdaster | reverse complement strand
GTCTCTCCCCTCAGCCCCTCACAGTCTCTCCCCTCAGCCCCTCACATAGTCTCTCCCCTCAGCCCCTCACACAGTCTCTCCCCTCAGCCCCTCACAGTCTCTCCCCTCAGCCCTTCAGTCTCTCCCCTCAGCCCCTCACAGTCTCTCCCCTCAGCCCCTCACAGTCTCTCCCCTCAGCCCCTCTCCCATTTTCTTCTGAGAGGGTGGAGCCCCTCCCCCGACCCCTCCCACCCTGGCACATCAAGTCTCTCCATGGCTAGGTACATCCTCTCCCACTGAGGCCAGACAAGGCAGCCCAGATAGAATGTGTTCCACAGACAGACAACTGCTTTAGGGATAACCCTCGGTCCAGTTGCTCAGCCCACATGAAGACCATGCTGCACATCTGCTACATATGCGAGGGAGGCCTAGGTCCAGCCTATGTGTGTTCTTTGGTTGGTGGGTCAGTCTCTGAGAGCGTCCAAGAGTCCTTCTTTCATTTTTAATAGTGGATCTAAATAGAGAGATGGCTCAGCTAGTTAAGAGCACAGGCTGCTCTTCCAGAGGACCTGGGTTTGATTCCCAGGACCCACATGGTGGTTCACAACTATCTGTAACTCCATTTCCAGGAGATACGTTGTGCTTTTTCCTAACCTCTGAGGGGACTATATGTATTCATGTAGGGAAAACACTCACAAATTAAGAAATATCAATGATAAACAAATAAGTCTAATTTAAAAATTAAAAATAACAGTGCTTGTGCTTTGTTGAACTGGTGAACAAAGGCATGAAAAACAGGTAGAAAAGTGAATCCTCTTTGCAGCTCAGAACCCAGTATGAGTCTTGATACACACTTAACATGATGACACTTAACATGACGATGGTTTTGATAATGAGGTTGGCTCTATAAAGAGCTTATAATTAAAAAAAAATCCAAACAAAATCAAACTGATGCAACATTGTTATGTGGAAACAAAGCAAACAACACTATTCATTTGTGTGGAAGCCACACAGGAAGGTTAACCTGGAAAGGAGACAAGATGCCGACAACAGTAGTGTGAATCAGACAGGAAAGGCTAGAGGCAGTAGAGGGTTTTTTGTTGTTGTTGTTGTTGTTGTTGTTTCACTTTTCCTATAGTTATAATTGCAGCCACACTAGTATCTTCACATATTCAAAGCAAGCAATTAGGGACACTCTCACTGTTTCAAATGAACCCATAACCACCATGAAGAGAAGTCAACTAAGGAAGCTTTGGATACAATTTGTTGGCCATGTATCTTCAGGGGAAAGACAGAAGAACAGAAAGCAAACATTAAACTCTAACAAGCTGGTCTATTGTTACATTAGTATAGGTTAGTAATTCTGAAACTACCCTAGTGTTAATGTATTGAGGGTAAGAAGAGTTGGGATTTCTCTCTGTCAGAGAAGTTAAACACTAGTAAGCAAAATCATGATTTAAAAAGCTGGACAGGCGAGCTGAAGAGATGACTCAGTGGTTAAGAGCACTAACTGCTCTTCCCGAGGTCCTGAGTTCAATTCCCAGCAACCACATGGTGGCTCACAACCATGTGATCTGATGCCTTCTTCTGGTGTGTCTGAAGACAGCCAGTTTATTCATATAAATAAATCTTAAAAAAAAAAAAAAAAGCTGGCCAGGGGCTGGAGAGATGGCTCAGTAGTGAAGGGCACTTCAGTCCCCAGCACCCACGTGGTGGCTCCCAACCATCTATAACTCCACTTCCAGAGGAACTCTTCTGACCTTTGCAGGCACCAGGCATGCACAAAGTGCATTCACATAAATAAATGTAAAACAACCATACACATAATTTTTTTAAATATTAAAAAAAAAAGAGGTGGGCTGGAGAGATAGCCAGGCAATTAGCAGCACGTGCTCTGCGCTCATGAGGTCGCGGCTCAGAGCATCCACGCGACAAACCCTAAGGACAGAAGAGTTTTGGAAGGGAAGCATCTTAACAAATCCATGGTACAGCGAGACTTTGTCTAGGAAAAAAAAAAGAAAACTTCTAGGAAGCTACTTAATTCACAGATAATACACAGAGCCGAATGCTTCAAACAGCACCTGGACACAGCAAGAGAAGCTAAGTGCTGGCTATTACTCACAGTAGCAGCTACTAGTTCTGGGAACTCACCATAAGGGAACAATCTTGGAAAAAAGCCTTTGGCATAAACATATTCAGTAGTACTTATAAAACAAAACAAAAAAATAGAAAAAAACCTCCTGCTGTTCTATAAGTAGGGGCTTATATAAGGTCTGGTGCTTTATTAGGACACCCCTAGGACTAAAGGCCAGAGCTAGCAGGAAGCAGACTGGCCTGTGAGCACTGAGAAGCAAAGGGCTCTCTGCACCTCCACCTGAGGAGGAACAACCAGGATACATGCAAACCCCACACTAGAAGCTCTACTGTTACCATCAGGTAACATGTAAATAGTGCCTCATCAAGTCAAATGGTCACAAAGCTGGAACTTTTATGCATGGCTGGTGGCAATGCAGCTGCTATAGAAAACATGATGGCTGTTTTCAAAAAGTGAAAGAGAGCCACTGCAATGAGCCAGTAATTCTACCTCTAGGAAGCTACACAAAAGCCTGAAACTCCTCTTGAGTATCCTTGTCGACAGCAGAGTCATTCACCACAGTGCTGAAGGGTTCACAAACACACAGGCAACCCTAGAGCCTAGTGCCAGGTGAGGAGGCAGGAAAGAGCAGATAGGAAACAGTAAGCTGGCATCTGTCCTTCGGAAAGGGAAAAGCAGGATGCGGTGCACAGTCCTAAACTCCCAGCACTTGGGAGGTAGAAGCAGGAGAGTCAGATGACCCTTGGCCACACTGAGATCTTTGTGGCCAACCTGTGTTGTATGAAACTCTGTCTCAAACACAAGCACACACACACAGATTCTCACCCACATGACATGGGTGAATCTTGAGGACATCGTGCTAAGTGAAATAAGCCTGACACATGGGAGCAACCCCACATGCATCAACTTAGACGGGCAACTAGAGTAGTCAGAGTCAGACAGAAGGTAGAACCCTGGTTTCTAGGTGTTGGGAGACATGAAGAATGGGAAACTATCATTTTGAGAGGGTCTAGTTTCAACTGAGAAAATTTTAAAAGTTCCAGAAACTGAAAGTAGTAATGGCCATACACTAATGGAAAACTTAATTTCACTAAACTAAACCTAAACATGCTGGCAATGGTGATTTCCATACCGTGAATATTTTGCCATAAATGAGCATTAAAAAACAAACAAACAAACAAACAAACAAACAAACAAACCATGAAGCAAGGCCAGGCAGTGCACTTATCTTTAATCCTAGCACTTGGGGGCAGAGACAGGCAGATTCCTGAATTCCAGGCCAGGCTGGTCTACAGAGAGAGTTCCAGGACAGCCCAGACTACACATAAAAAAAACCTTGTCTCGGAAAACAAAACAACAACAAAAACCATGATGCAAAAGCTAACAAAAATTATCAAAACTACTTGTGGCTGGATGTAGTGTATTACCTTACTGTTAGCTACTAAGAGGCTGACGCAGGAGGACGAGTCTCAGGAAGATGGACACTCACTCACACCACACTAAATAGATAAATAAATATATAAATGTAATAACAGGTTAAAATAAACAGCTGCTGGGCACAGTGGTGCAAACCTTTAATACCAGCACTTGAGAGGCAGAGGCAAGTAGATCTCTGTGAGTTTCAGACTAGTCTTGCCTACAAAGTGAATTCCAGGATAGCCGAGGATGTTACACAGAGAAATCCTGTCTTAAAAATATAAACATTAAAAAAAAAAATCCAATGGCTGAGGTAGAATGGCAAGTCTGCCAGTGGCAAGAAAGAAGCTGGACAGTGAGGACATCACCCAATAGTCTCACTGTCAACTTCCTTGGCCCAGGGATGCTGCAGGGTGGACCCTAAAGCCAGGCAATTCCGGGATCCCAGTGCGAGGCTGGATAAGAGAAACAGCACAAGCGCAGACTGCCAAGGCCAATGAGCTGGCGCTTGCCCCAGCTCTACCACTTTCTTGTGACCCTCAGGCGAATGTCATGTGCCCAGGTTCCTCATCCACACACAGATAAGGACATTCTCCACACACAGTGACAGACTTTCAACCTCTGGCAGAGAACACCCTATCTTCTCAGGGCCAGCTGGAAGCCCCCTGTCCCCACTGTCTCACACCTTCAGTGTGTGAGGGACTCAGGCTTTGTAGACACGGTCCTTCAAGAATCGTTCACTGGCCAGTTTCTACTTGTTGTGTCTGATTTCCTGAGACATCTTGATACCTACCATCCTCTGAGTGACATCAGCACAGTGGTGGAATTCTGTAAATAACTACTAAATAACCAGAAGCAGAGGGGACATTCTCATTTTGAATTACTCAGAATTACTGATAACATCATTAGCCATTTGGTAACAGTAGTAAAACTTAGCAAAAAAAAAAAAAAAAAAAAAAAAAAAAAAAACTAAAATTTTTGAGATATTATATAGCAATATTCTTCCAGAATTAAGACTTCTTTAAAACTCTGAGTTATATTAAACCACTTTCTATAACCTTTTTAAGAAAGAGAGATGGAAGCTGGTATGGTGCTACGAACTTATAATTTTAGTATTTAGAGAAGTGAAGGCAGGAAGATCAGGAGCTTCAGAGGTTATCTTCAGCTAGTAAATTCAAGGCCAGCCTGGGCTACGTGAGATCCTGTCTCAAAAACAAAAATTAAAAACAAGTGTTGGATGGCAAAGAGGGGTTGGGGAGGAAAAAAAAAAAAAAAAAAAAATCATCCTAGGGCAGAGGCTGACCTGCAGATGGTCACCCTGGGTTCGGTTCCTAGCAAGGTGGGAGAAAGAACTGAGGCGGGGACCACAGAGAGCATGCCCACTCTAGAGCTGAGAGAAGCTAACACTGAGGCTCACATGCTCGCTTTCTGCTACACTCTGTCCAGTCTGATTCATGGCATCCATGTGCCTCACTGGGTAGCCCTTTCCTGAGGCCACACCAGAAGCCAAGGACCACATTCCCACAGCATTCCTCAGGTTTAAAAACAGTAGCTCCCAGCACAGGTCTGGCTAAGAATCCAGGCAGACAAACTCTCCTGTTCCCAATACTTGGCAGCTTAACTCTGCCCTGGGCTTCAGGGAGCAAAGAGCTTCCCAGCCAAGACATAGAATTTAAGAAAAATAAGGGCCAGGAACGGCAGAGCCTTCCTGGAGAGCAGTGGGGCTCAGTCATCCCCCCCAGCCCCACGGAGAGCAGTGGGGCTCAGTCACCCTCCCAGCCCCCAGAGAGCAGTGGGGCTCAGTCAATGCCCCCCCAGCCTCCCGGAGAGCAGTGGGGCTCAGTCAACGCCCCCCCCAGCCTCCCGGAGAACAGTGGGGCTCAGTCAACACCCCCAGTCCCATGGAGAGCAATGGGGCTTCAGTCACCCCCTCAGCCCCCCAGAGAGCAGTGGGGCTCAGTCAACCCCCCTCCCCCCAGCCCCACGGGAAGGTCTGCTAGAGCCTGATCCGTCTATTCCCAGTCACCTCCAGAGGGCAGGCAGTCAGACCCAGGGAAATCTCAAGTCAGCTGGGCAACTATTAAGAACTCTGACATGAAGCCAGGTGTCGTTTTGCATGTACGCCTTTAGGCCCAGCACTTGGGAGGCAGAGGCAGGCGGATCTCTGAGTTCTAAGCCAGTCTGGTCTACAGAGTTCCAGACAGCTAGGGCTATACAGAGAAACCCTGTCTCAAAAAAACCAATAAAGAAAGGAAGGAAGGAAGGAAGGAAGGAAGGAAGGAAGGAAGGAAGGAAGGAAGGAAGGAAGGAAGGAAAGAAGGAAGGAAGGGAGGGAAGGAAGGAAGAAAATTAAAAAAAAAGATAACAGAACTCCAAGAGCCACCATTCCTCAGGCTGACTTAAGTCAACAACCTTACAAACCCTTTAAAAAAAGAAGGCAAGCTGGGCCAGTGATGGCAAGTCGCAGACTGATTTGGGAAGTGAGCCTCTCTCACACAGGTGCATAGCTCAAGGCTTGTTGAACCAGGAGCCAGAGGCCTGCCCAGGAGCCTTCTGTCCACCCACTATCTCCTGCGACTCTGAGCAGCCAGGTGGCTCGAGACACTTGCCGCAGGTAATTCAAGACACAGTCTCCTCAGCACCTCAGCTCCCCAAGGGCAAGGCTGTGCTTCGTGTGTGTGCATGGGGAGGTACAGCATGTCAAGGTTGAGCATCTGTGTGGTGATGACACTTCCTCGGTTTCAGAGATGACCAGACCTTGACATTAAACAACAAACAAGCAACACTAAAGTGTCACGAGTTTTCCTCTTACTGTCAAAGCTGGGTCCAAATACCTTTCTGGTGCTACCCTGGGGTCCCTCCTGCAGCTATCAATCACCTCCATTGTAAGACCCTCACACTAGGACAGAGCCCTGCCTCTGGGAAAGTGTCCCTATAGCCCTGTGTTCCCTATCACCCATGAATTCACTGTTAATTCTTTTCCAAAATGAAACTTAATTTTATTTTAATAATTTTTTTAGACTTTAATACTTTCTATGTATTATGTATGTACACATACCATGTGTGTACCTGGTACTGGAGGTCAGCAGAAGGCATTAGATCCTCGAGAACTAGAGTTATGAATGGTTGTCCTGACTGTCGCATTCTTTTTGAAGCTTTTACTTTTACTATGTATACAGGAGTGTTTTGCCTGAATGTATATATGTGTACCAGGTACATGCCTAGTACTCAAGGAGGACAGAGGAGGGCGTTAGATCCTCTTGATCTGGAGTTCCAGGAGGTTTTTTGAGCTGCCATTGGATGGTAGGAACCAGACCCAAGTGCTCTTAACCACTGAGCCATCTCTCCAATGCTAAGAATCACATTTCTCACACTGCCTGCAGACTGCGTGCTCATCCTGTCCCACACTGGCCTTCCTTCTGTACCTAGAAGGCCTCAAGGTCCCTCCTACTTCAACTTTCACATAGTTGGATGGTCAGGGCTCTAAGCACCATACCTCCAGGGAGCACCCACTACAGAACAATATGATCAGTGTCCCTAGAGTTGTACAACATGACAGTCTTGGCACTAAAGCCTCATACAAACTGATTCAAAACTTCATACAAACCAATACTGGTCCCTGTGAAGTGAACCCTCTCCATCTCAGAACTCTCTTAACACTTGATCCCCACTCAATTTTCAACCTGGCACCTGGACTCTTTAACTATCAATACATTTTCATTTGTCTTCCCCTAAGAATTTAAGACTCAGGGAAGCAGAAACCCTGCCTGCCTTACACTCCAGGACACTCCAGCACTGAGCAGAGCACAGACCTCTCAATAGTGCGCCATGGGAATTTGAGGAACAAGATGAAGAGTGTCCCGATATCGTGTGCAGCACTTAGTCCTTCACTCAAGCCGAGTTAGGCTGCATCCACGCCACACACCACTCCCAGAGAAAGGCTTGATGTGGCCCTGGACAGATTCTGATCTCCAGAGTGGGGGCCTGAATGGAAGAAACTTCCTTACCTGAGCTCAGAGCTCAGACTTCATGCTGAGGCACACTATCCTTTCCTCTGAGGCTAAGAGTCCTTCTGTAAGAACCGGACCCATGGAGTAAAAACCGCCTCCAACTGACTCATTTAGCACATACTGGAGTCATCAAGGAAACATCAATGCATTATATATATATCTGTGAGTTCAAGGCCAGCCTGGTCTACACAATGAGACCCAATATCAAAAGAAAGAAAAGAGCTGGGCGGTGGTGGCGCATGCCTTTAATCCCAGCACTTGGAAGGCAGAGACAGGTGGATTTCTGAGTTTGAGGCCAGCCTGGTCTACAGAGTGAGTTCCAGGACAGCCAGGACTACACAGAAAAACCCTGTCTTGAAAAACAAAAAAAAACAAAAAAAAAAAAAAAGAAAAAAGAAAAGAAAGAGAGGAGGGAAGAAGGAGGAGGGAGGGAGGGAAGTGGAAAGAAGCAGTCAGAGAAGGCCTTGAGGGAGACCTAAGGAGTGCAGGAGTCAGGGTGAGGCTATCTATAGGCAGAGCTCTCCAGGTCTGACAGCCAAGTGCAAAGGCCTTAAGATAGAAGAGAGAGCAGGGAGCAGAGGGAGGGAGGACAAGAGCAGCAGAGGAAGAGGCAGAAGTGCTGGACCCTGAAGGCTACATATGCCTACGGCTTTACTCGAGCACAGCAGGACACAGCAGGACATACTATGCATACAGTCCCTGGTCAAAGACTGAGCGCCAAACTAACAGGTCCCCATCACCAACATTTCTAGAAATCTCTAACTCCATAGGCTCAGCTGCTGCCTTCCTTCTGGTCTTTTCTCTATGTAAAACCCCTGGTTACAAGAATGAAAAATGTCCAGACAAGGGTGGGGATCCAATGTCTGCAACCTGATCCTGGAAATGAGCAGGAAGGAGACTGAGTTTGGGCACGCTGTAATGTCGCCTGTCAATCTTCACTAAGCAGTTCTCTGTCTACCAGCCAAGCCTTCAGAGGTGCTCGGGAGTCCTATCTGCCAGCAGAAGATGGAGCCAGCCAGCTGGATGAGACTGAACACAGAAGCTCTTACATCTCACAGCCGTGACCCCTGAGCTCTGACCTCACACCCGGGAAGGCAGGGCTCTCAACAGCACTGGGGATCACCTGAAAGCCAGTTCTGGAAATCATGAACAGCTCTTTGATTTGAGTGGTCTTCTTGAGGCAACGCTGATTCTATGAGCAGGGTCTGTGACCCCTAAACAACGGGAATGGGAAAAGAAGGACCTTTGAGGGTTACATCAGAAGTCTGGAGCCCAGTGTGCTCCACTTTCTAGGAAGCTGTTATAAACCCAAGTCCTCACTGTCAAATGGCCAACTGGCCTCTCCTCAAATCTAGGCTAACCACACTTCTAAGCCTCTGGATTCCTTCTCTATAAGGCCTAAGGCACGAACTCTACAAGAAGAGACAGTCGGGCGCCATGAGGACCTACGGCTCTAAAGTGGTAACAAGTCCACCTCCTACAAAGAGACTTCAGCCAAAAGACAGGCAGTGAAGAGCAGGATTGGGTGTGTTGTTCATTATCAGGAACCTCAGGCTCAGAACCTGTCCAACAATGACGCTCTATACAGTGAAGAAATGCCTGGCCCTCCAAAGACATCTCAAGATTCATGCTGGGTAGAAATCAGCTGGGCCTGCCAACCTATCACCTGGTAGACCTGTGCCAGGAAGGGCAGCAGGTCATCCTTTCTTCTAAGTCTGAACACCATGTATTACATCACTTGACTTTCTATAAGCCTGACCTAGAATGTAGTCTATTTCAGCAGCTAGACTTACCCACCATGGCATTTGTGTGCATGTCTGTGAATATTTTGTGTATCTTGAGAGAAAGCTCAGCTGTTAGGAGCATTTGCTGCTCTTGCAGAGGATCCGAGCTCAGTTTCTAGTGCCCACATCAGGCAGTAGCTCACAACAGACTGTAGCTCCACCCCCATCTTTTGGCCTCTGTGGGTACCCACCAACACATAAACACACATACATGCAAACAAACACATTTATAAATATTTGATTTAAATATAGGTTCCTGCTGGTTACAAATTTGTGATCCTTGTGTCTCTACTTCCCCAGTGCTGGGATTACAGACATGCCACCATGTCTAGCCTTATACTGACCTTTTAAAGGGAAAAATGACATGATCAACATATCATCAAGATTGCTACAACCAAGCACGAAAGTGCATTTATGATTTTATTTAAAGATTCTAGGAGTCAGTAGACCATGTGTGTAATATTAGCACCAGGAGGCTGATGCAGGAGGATTTCTAAAGGTCAAGGATGGCCTGGGTGTACGAGTCACAGTTCTCTAGAAAAACAGGACTAACAGGATGAGAGAGAGAGAGAGAGAGAGAGAGAGAGAGAGAGAGGTTGATTTATTAGAGCAGCTTTGAAAGGCTGTAGCCCAGCCAGTCCAACAATGGCTGTCTACCAACAGAAAGTCGAAGAATCCAGTAGCTGTTCAGTCCAAGAGGCTAGATGTCTCAGCTGGTCTTCAGTATACACCAGAATCATAATGAAGTAAGCTCTGGTGGCTGGAAAGATGGCTCAGCAGTTAAGAGCACTGGCTGTTCTTCCAGAAGACCTGCGTTCAATTCCCAGTACCCACATGATAGTTCACAACTGTCTGTAACTTCAGTTCCAGGGGGTCCCAACACCCTCACATAGACATATATGCAGACAAAACACAAGTGCACATAAAATAAGTATTTTTTAAAAAATAAGGAATATAAAACATTTAAAAAGAAGAAGATAAGAAGGGTCTCCACCTTCTTCATCACCTTGCAGTGATGGAACGTTCTCGCAGTGAGAGTGAGAGGAAACGGGCAAAGAACAGAGCTTCCCTCCCATGTCCTCTATATGGGCTCCCAGAGCAACGGTGGGCCCCCAACTTCATCAGACCCAGACTAAAGGTGGGCTGCCCATTTCAAATGATTTAATTAGGAAAATCCCTCACAGGTGCACCCATTGCTTGGGTTTTAGTTATTTCCAGATGTAGTCACCTTGGCAACCAAGAACAACCATCACATTGGGTATATAACCAAGACCTTGTCTTAAAACAAAAGTAAATAATAACAGTAACAGTCAGGCATAGTGGTTCAAAGCCTTAACTCCACCACTCATGGACAGGAAGGCAGGAAGATCTGGGATTCAAGGATAGCCGTAGCTATACAGCAAGCTGAGGCCTGGGCTACAACTTAAATGCTGTCAGTATTAACTGAGAAGTGGGCAATGGCTCAGCGAGTACAATGTTCTCTAGCACTCTGTACCTAGAGCCACAGAGGGAAGATGAACACAAGGTTGCACGGTGACCCGAATATGCTGTCCTCACAGGCAAATGTGTGCTCTCAGGCTCTAGCTTCTGTGGGCAAGGTGAAGTTGAGAACAGTTAGCCAAGGGGCAGAGAAGCCTTGGAAGAAGTCAGGTCTCCACAGGGACTCACAAGGAGCTGGGGCAGTGGTCACTCCCTACTGTGTTTAGGGGTCAGAACAAAGGATCACAAACAAAGGTAGAGGATTATAGGTCCTCCCTCCATGCTCTAACTTCCAACTCTGAGAACAATGGGCGGAACAGGAAAAGGCCAGGCCAGGCAGTTGTAGATTCTGTCTTTTTTGAGATGGTTCAGCTGAGACAAGGAAAGTCTAAGATGGGTTGAGACTTCAACAGAGCACAATCCAGACACTTCTCATGGACAAGGTTATGTCCAATAGGCTCCGAGGGGACAAGTTTGCAGACCAGTCTCTCTGCAGTCTGTACCAGAGCACACCCCCGGTGGGCCTCGGACCTCCCTTGGGCTACGGCTGTGCACCCCAGAGTCAGCTGTCTTTCATTGCTTTTTCTCCCTCAGTGAAGAAAAATAAAGTGTAGGATTCATGAGCCAGCTCCAACTACAACAGAGACCTAAGGCTTCAGGGATGGGCTTCTTCCCCAGCATCTGCACAGGAGCTTCCTCACTCAGAGGCTTCAAAGGTCAACTAGAGGGTGGGGATGTAGCCTTACCTACAGAGGTATTTTCTCAGTTGCGGTTGCCTCTTCCCAGGTGACAAGCTGACAAAACACTAACCCCTACACCATGTAAAGGTGGGAAGAGAGAACCGACCCCATCAAGTTGCTCTCTGGCGGCCATACACGTGTTACAGTATGTATACACACACTAAACAAGATAAAACAATGTTCAAAACTCGGGACTAAGAGGGACTTGGTGGTAGAGCTTGTGCTTAGTGTATGCAAGGGCTTAGGGTTGATTCCTAGAACACAGAATGGTGAGAGAATGTACCATATTACACTTACACAATGGAATATTACTTGCAGAAAAAAGAAAGCTCGCCACTGCTCCACAAAAGGTATGGAGAAGCCTTAAGTGCGTATTAGTTAGTGAGATAAAGCCAGGCTGAAGAGGGCTATGTACTCTGATTCCAATTAGACAGCACTTTCAAAAGGGAAAGCTATAGAGACAAAAGGTCAGTGGTTGCCAGTGGCTAGCAGGAGGGATGACTAAACAGAGCCAGGAAACTTCTAGAGACAGTCAAACTACTGTGTATGGCCCTTTGAGGGTAGACAGGTAAAGGACACAGGTTTTCCAAACCCAAATGACTGTACAGTCCAGAGAGAACTTTTGAGAATTCTGTCCATGCTGACCTTTAACTAATAATAAGTTATCAGTACTATAACGTATCACACACAGAAGGAGGCGATTCTGAAACTTTGTTTTTGGTGGAAGCCAGCCTTGAACTCATCCTGGAGTTCTGGGATTACAGGTATACAGCCAAGTCTGCTCAATTTGTCACAAGCCTAAAGCTCATCTAAAAGAACAAGTCTAGCCAGACATGGTGTTCACCTATTTCATCTCGGCACCCAGAAGGCAGAGGCAGGCTGATCTCTATGAGTTCAAGGCCATCCAGGGTACACAATGAGATCCTATTTAAAAAAAAAAAAAAAAGAATTATGGTAGGACTGGAGTGGAGAGTACTAGCTGCTCTTCCAGAGGACCCAGATTTGATTCCCAGTCCCATATGACAGATTGTAACTGTCTCTAACTCCATTTCCAGGGGATCCTACATCCTCATTCTAGTCTCTGTGGAAATACACATTTGGCATACATTCACACACACTCTCTTTTTCTCTCTCATACACACACACACACACACACACACACACACACACACGTAAATAAAAACAATAAAAATAAATCTCAAAGTAAAGCATCCATGTATGTGTGTGCATGTTTGTCCCTGTATGCATGTGTGAGAGTGTATCTGTGTGTACATGTAACTGAATATAAAAACAGAAGAAAAAGATCTTCTGGGTATCAACACATCTTGGGGGCATCGTGAGACTGCGGCACATTATATAACTTGGGCTCCCCTAGAGCTCACTGTGTAGCGCAGGTTGGCTTCAAACTTACAGTCCTCCTATGTCAGCCTCCCAAGTGCTGGCCTTAGAGGAATGGGCCAGACCTGGTTGAAGGGACTCTAGCTGACTCAAACATGGCTAGCATGGCTCTGGCAGGCCTTGTCTTCTCCCCCATTCCCTCTGCCTTGCTAAAAAAAATATTAGATTACATTCCTAAAGCTGGCCACCGAGGTCTACTTCCTTATTTGGCCAGCCTATCTCCTCTCTATCCAGACACAGTCCTTTGTGTCAGCCCTCCCCTCCCATCACCCCTGACAAATATCCCTCTCCTTTGTTCCCGTCCTCTTCTTCATCCTCTCATCTGTCTTCTTCTCTTATCCCTTTGTCTCTCTGGGGCAAATAAATCTCCTTTGTAGAGAACTTGGTCTTGGTGTCCTAAGCTGATATCCTTCCCTTTCAGTTGTTGGTCTGTATTTATTTTTAGTTTATGAGTATGGATGTTTTGCTTGTAGATATGTGTGTGTATCACATGCATGTTTAGCGCCTGCAGAGGCCAGGAAATGGTGTTAGATCTCCTGGACCTGTAGCTACAGATGGTTGTGAACTGCCATATAAGTGACAAGAACTGAACACAGGTGGTCCTCTGTAAGAACAGCAGGTCCTCTTAACCAATGAGCCATCTATGTGGTTCATTTGATTTTGTTTTATTTTATTTTGATTAAAAGTTGAGATCTGCCGGGCGGTGGTGGCGCACGCCTTTAATCCCAGCACTTGGGAGGCAGAGGCAGGCGGATTTCTGAGTTCGAGGCCAGCCTGGTTTACAGAGTGAGTTCCAGGACAGCCAGGACTACACAGAGAAACCCTGTCTCGAAAAACCAAAAAAAACTTGAGATCTTACTGGATATGGTGGCTTACATTTATAGTCCTTCCACTCTAGAGGAGGCAGGAGGATTGCTATGGGCTTCAGGGTAGCCTGGGCCTTTCCCGCCAAAACAAGAGTCTAAGTTACCCAGGCAAGCCCCAGGCTTGCTAAGCACATACTCTACAAACTCACACATCCTCCTGCCTCAGCATGAGCCACCATGCCCACTTCCAGCACATCTTTATAACTCATCTCAGATTAGTTCTGCTTAGCCAGATTGGAAAGTGCACCTCACAGCTACAGGAAACCTCAGAAAAAAAACATCAGACCTGGCCAAGACATGCTGTGGGCTTGTGGAATAGTGGACATATTCCTGACCACACAAGAAGTATAGCCATGTCAATTTGCCAACCAAGCCAGTAACATATCATGTCACCACTGTGCATTAGAGGTGTAGACATCCCAGGTAACTTTCTGAAAATACACAATAGGGTTATAGAAGCTATGACTGAAGAGATGACACGAGATCCTGTAACCACGGTCCAGCTGTCACCAGTGTCTAACTGGTCCATGGCCATGACCCAGCAAGACTTTCCTCTCTACAGAGTGGCTTCAACCTCCAGCTTGACACTTTCCTGACAGGCACGTCCTGGTTAACTCTACTCAGTCATGATCGAACTGTTAGCTCACGACACCTCTGAATTTAGGTGCATAGCTTTATTTACTTAGAAAGTATCTTGTCTACTCTAGAAGTTGTTTCTCGTTCTGAGCCTCCTGATGGTGCTACACAGGCGGCGGTGTCTACACTCGTGAGATGTAGTGCCATCCTGCCGCCGCTCTTGCACTCAAAAATGGGGCCAAATGCTTCTTTGTAACATGGGTCAACCAGAGTAAGGCACGGTTTGAAACCCAACTTCACGCAACAGGAAGTAATCAGGTTGAAGGCACAGTTTCCCATTTGTCATCCATCCTCTAAGTACTTACACAGACTTGGAATCCGAATACTTCTTTTGCTACCTAGAAGCTCCCTTATTCATGGCGTCTCTAAGAAGTGTCCCGGTGGGACAGGAGCTCAGCTCCTTTAGGGGCAGGGCCACAGTAGAACCTAATTTTTTATTACTATTACTGCATGTGTGTGTGGAGGTCAGAGGACAACTTCCCAGTCGGTTCTCTCCCTCCACCTTTTCGTAGGTCCCAGGGCTCAAACTCGGTTTATCAGGAGTTACAGATGGTGGTGTAAGCCACTAAGAGGTGGATCCTGGGAAATGAACTTGGATCCTCTGCAAGAGGAGTATACTCTCTTAACAACTGAACCATCTCTTCAGCCTCCGTGTTTCGAATTTAGCATGTTTATTTATGTGTATGTACATATTTATATGACTGTATGCACTGAGTGTGTGTGTGGGCTCATAGAGGCCAAGAGGGTGTTGGATCTCTTGGAGCTAGAGTTGTGGGTGCTAGGAACCAAACACAGGTCCTCTGGAAAACCAGCAAGTGCCCTTAATTGCTGGGTCATCACTCCAGGTGCTAATGTGAATTTTAAAAATGGTTCAGTATCGCTTTGCAGGTGTGTGTGCTGCACACCAGGCAGGTGTGTGTGCTGCACACCAGGAGGTCTCTAGGTCTGAGAGGCGGGTCAGCAAGCTGCAGTTATTTGAAGGGGTAAAGAGATCTCCATCATGACTCAGGTCAGAAAGGCCAAGATCATTCTAGCCTTATCTCAGGGTCAAGACCAAAACTAAGATACCTGAAACAGAAAGTGTAGCTTAGGGAGATAGTTCAGAGACAGAACACAGGAAGGAATTTAGAAGTCAAGGGCCAGAGTCAGCGTTCCAGAATAGGAATGTTGGACAAGGAAGGTGCTGGCAAACTCAGACAACACAGGAAGCATGAAGGCAGGCATTCAGTGTATTAAAGGCAGGCATGGAATGTAAAATGCTTGTCTACCATGCACAAACACAGGTTTGATTCCCCAGCACTGCACAAACATAGGTGGAGCTGAAGATGTAACTCAGTTAAGTGTCAGCCTAGCATCCATGAAGCACTGGGTTTGATCCCCAGCATCCCTAAAACCAGGCATGGTTCAGGGAATACCTATAATTCTGGCACCTGGAAGATAGAGGCAGGAGGATTAAGCATTCTAGATGATCCTCAGATATATAGTTTTCATGGCCAGCCTAGATAATATGAAATCCTGACTCAGGAAAAAGATAGATAGATAGATAGATAGATAGATAGATAGATAGATAGATGATAGATAGATGGATAATAGATAGATAGATAGATGATAGATAGATGGATAATAGAGAGATAGATAGAAGATAGATAGATAGAAGATAGAAGGAAGATAGATAGATAGATAGATAGATAGATAGATAGATAGATAGATAGATAGATAGGTGATAGATAGATAGACAGAGTGAGTGAGTGAGTGAGTGAGTGAGTGAGTGAGTGAGTTAGGGAGAGCACAATGGGTTGCTATGCGACCATGAAAACTTGAGATCATATCCTCATCACCCATGGAAAAGTTGAACAGTGATATAGGCTTGTAGGCCCAGTGGGGTGGGTGGGGAAGCAACAGGTAGGTTCTGAGGGCTTAATGGCTAGCCAGTGTCGCTCAAATAGCAAGCTCCAGGTTCAGTAAGTGTCCTGGCTAGTTTTTATGTCAACTTCACATAAGTTATAGCCATCTGAGGAGGAAGCCTCAACTGACAAAACATCTCCATAAGATCTAGGGAAAGGCAGGCCTGTGGGAGGGACATTTTCTTGGTGATTGATGTAGGAGGGTTCAGTTCCTTGTGAGTGGAAACCACCCTTGAGCAAGCCATAAGGAGTACTCGGCCATGGCTTCTGCATCAGCTCCTGCCTTAAGGTTCCTGCCCTGCTTGGGTCCCTGTTCCGACTTCCTTTGACTGTGATATAAGTGTATAATCAAAATCCACACTTTCCTCCCCGAGATGCTTTTGGCCATGGTGTTTCATCACAGCAATAGGAACTCTAAGACAGTGAGAGATCTTTTCTCAAAAAACTATGATGGAAAATGACAGAGGAAGATAACCCTAGGCGAACAGGCAAGTGTATACACACACATTCAGACTCATAACCCCACACTGCTTTTCTGGTGGACAGGGAAAAAGCAAGTCTCAGAACTGGAAACCTCAGAAGTCTAGGAGCTTGGGGTTCTAGAGAGCTTGCCTAGTACATTCAAAGCCCGGGTCTGAGTCCCAGCACCATAGCAACTACAAAAAATAAGAGGTCTTGCTGAGCCTGCTCAGCAAGTAAAGGTGCTTGCTGCCAAGCCTGACGTAGTTTGGTCCTGGGAATCCATATGGTGGAAAGAGAGTCAATTCATGAAGTTGTCCTCTAACATGTGCACTGGGCACATGTGTCTGTGACATCCCCAAATAAATGTAATCTAAAAAAAAGGTCTAGGCCCCTCCTTAAACTCTCCCCCGTTCATCCTTCCACTCTTCTCAGAGTCTGAATCCCCAGCCGTAGTAGACACTCCCAATTTCACAGTCACCTTGAAACTAAACACCTCTGAGATAAAAGCAAAGGGACCAGGCTTCAGAGTGGCCTGCCTGCCTTCTGCTGAGCCAGCACCCCTTCCTTCCTTAAGCCTGCTCTTCAGCCGCACTATCCTGGGGACCATCAACTGTGCCCTTGTGGAGCTCCAGGGAGGGAGGCAAGCTCAGATCCACTGGGAGGAAGGCCAAGACGTACGCCCAGCAAAGGCAGGGCTCCTACTGGAGACCCTGGCACAGAAAGGGGCATGTTACAGAGCTCCTTTAAGGCAAGCTTTGAGAAAGGAAAGTTAACCTTTCTAAACTGCAGGAGATTGAATCCACAAAATGGCAAAGTTAATCTGTGGCCAGTGTTTCAATAACTAACTTGTAGGGTACGGAATCCAGTGAAGAAGAACAGGAAAGGAAAGAAGGCTTTCCATGGCCTCAGTCACGGCAGCTACAGGAGGCTCACCAGCCACGCCAGCTGCAACTCCAGCCTCAAGTAGGGCCAGAACAACCCCAAATCCACTTGAATATGCCACGTCTGTCAACCAGTCAGCATTTGTAGGGCACAGCCTAGCTCTCCCCTGGTGGTGAAGTGTAGCCCTATGGGTAGGGCCAACATGTGGGGCAATTCCACATGAAGCCAGTCTTTGGAACCAGTCCAGTAATTCTACAGATGACTGCCTCGCAGAATCTCGCAAGAAGTCTGCCTTAGTTCATGAACACATTCTCCAGCCAGGCAGCCTCAAAGGCCTTCCTCAACCTCAGGAACTTTTTGTCCAGTGAGGGCTTCTAGAGGTCCCAGGAGCAGCAGAAATCCTCAGAGAAAGGCACTGAAGCTCCTTCCTCTTCTACAGCCCCCCAACCCCCCAATCTCTCCACTCCATCCATACGTGCCTGGCTACAAAGGAAAAAGCCAGAGCTGCAAGTTTCAAACTAGCACTTGTCAGCTGAGGCCCAGATGTCTGACAGCTCCCAGGTGTGGGGACTGGGAAAGGGCAGTCTCTTCTGCTGAAGGCATTTGTGGGTAGCCTTTCTAGAAAATCCTCATGCTCACCCCGGTTGCTGCTCCAAGATAGAATCTATATCATCTTTCAACTTCAGAAACAGCCTCTTCAAAATCTTCTGGGCTAGGGGTGCAGCTCACTTGGTAGTGTCTGCCTAGCACGCACGAGCCAGGGTTCTCTAGCCCCAGCACCACACAGTCCTGGCTGTGGTAGCATACAGCTGCAACCCCAGCAGTGGGGTGGGGCAGGCAGGAGGGTCTGAAAACCAAGGTCATCCTCAGCAACAAGACGATTCAAAGTAAGTCTGGAGTACATGAGACACTATTTCAAAAAATTAAGACAAGGGCTAGACAGAGGCCTCAGTCAGTTAGGAGCAATGGCTATTCTTCCAAAGGATACAGGTTCAAGTCCCAGCACTCACATGGTGGCTCACAACTATCTGTAACTAAGGTTCCAGGAAATTTGATGCCTGCCCTCTTCTGTCCTCCAGGCTAGACAAATCAATGGTGCACAGACATACGTGCTGGAAAAATGCTATACACATAAAATAAAAACAGATAAGAGCAAAAATGAGGGAGCTGGAAAGATGGCTCAGTGGTTAAGAGCACTGACTGCTCTTTTAGAGGTCCTGAGTTCAATCCCCAGCACCCACATGGTGGCCCTTTTGGTACACTCACAGATATGGGTGTAGACCTGTAGATTAAGCAGGGGCCATAGAGACAGCAGAAGAGAGGGGAGAAGCTGATCAATGGAAATTCAGTTCAAGAAACACCGGGGAGCAACTGTACTGTGGGTGCCTAGAAATAACAAGAGTGCACTGCACTTCTCAGAAAGCTGAAAGGAAGCACATGGGATGTTTTGACCACAAAAGATGAATAAATATGTGAAACAAAGCGATGTAAGCGTTACATAACTTACGTATGTGTCAAAACCCCATGAGATCACAGGCCATAATTTTTATGTTCTTAGACTCTTAGTGTGTAGCTCAGTGGTAGGGTGTGTACCAGTGTGGGGCAGGGGGCTGAGTACAATTCTCAGGATCTAAATATCAATATACATGTGTGTGTGCATATATAAGTAAAAATATATAATGCCCAAATTTAACTTTTTGTTTTTAATTTGTGCAGATGTGTGGTATCATATATGCATATGTCATGTAGGTATGCACATGTGGCATCTCCTTTTATTGGTCTGCACCTTATTTTTTGAAACAGGCCTTCCCACTGGGCCTGGCTCACCATTCAGTGAGACTAACTAGCCCGTGAGCTCCATCTTCTTGTCTCCACCTGCCCAGTGCTATGATTACAGGTGTGCAGCACCATGCCCAGCTTTTTCTGTGGATGCTGGGGAGCCAAACTCAGCTCCTCATGGCCAGCAGTTTGTGCAAACAATTGTTCTCATCCTGTTCCCTCTAATGAATGTGAGGCAAGGAGAAAGCATGGGTGAAATGGCCATACAAGCAATTGTACATCACCTTAGGATTACCAAGCAGGGCTCCTCCCCATCCTCCTGTCTCTGAGCAAGAGGAAATGCCTGTCTCTATCCTCAACAAGCTGTGAGGAAGAGAGAAAGATGTTAGGAGGAGACACAGTAGGAACAAAAAGAAAAACAGCACAACACCATGGAGAGGAACAGACTCAGGGTCACCAGACTGGCTTTTACCTTACCACCTGGATAGCAAACATTGCTGAACTTCAGTGTCTACTTAAGAGGAAACAAGAATTCCTTATGGTGGGGAGGGGACCTGGAGAGATGGTTCAGTGCTTAAGAGTACTTGCAGCTATCTGAGAAAAGCACAGCTCAGTTCCCACCATCCACATCAGATGGCTCACAACTGCCTGTAATGCCAGCTCTAGGGGATCCAACTGCCTCCTCTAGCCTCCACATGTGCACACACACACACACACACAGAATTTTTTTTTTTTTTTGAGAAAGGGTCTCTCTACATAGTTCTGGCTGTCTTGGAACTAATTATGTAGACCAGGCTGGCCTCCTGGGTGCTGGAAATAAAGGTGTGTACCACTACATGTTGGACATTTCCTTATTTATTAATTAACCTGGGAGGACCTAGCATTTTGTGGGTGGTACTACCTTGGTCTGGTGGAGCCAGGTGCTATAAGAAAACAGGCTGAACAAGTCATGAGGAGTAAGCACTCCTCCACGGCCTCTGCATCAGTTCCTGACTCCAGGTTCCTGCCTGGCTGAGTTCTTGTTTTGGCTTCCCTCAAAGAGACTAGGATTCAGGATATGTAAGCCAAGTGAACCCTTTCCTCCCTAAGTGCTTTTGGTCATGGTGTTTTATTACATAGTAACCCTGACTAAAACAGGAGTGTAATGAGGACGAATATGCACATGGTACCATTTCAAGAATGTGGAGATCAGATAGCAACTGTGGAGCTGGTTCTCTCCTTCCCCCTGGGTTCCAGGGAATAAACTCAGGTCACTATCAGGCTTGGAGCAAGTGCCTTTACCTACAAAACCATTTCACTGGCACTGAGTTGTTTAGAGCACTTCCAGAGAAACCAAGGTAGGTGCCCAGTACCCACATCTGGTGGCTCACAACCACCTAGAACTCCAGCTCCAGGGGATCTAGGTCAGCCTTGACTGCAGTGAGTTCCAAGCCAACCTTAGCCACAGAGTGAGAACCTGTCTCCAAAACCCAAAAGAAAACACACAGCACACTCTTTACTTCTTCCTCTGTTTTTATCATCTAGCTCCACTCTAAATACCGTACAGCCAGGTCCCCACTCAGGCAAGACTAAGTCTGTTCCAAGGTTTCTGCTGATCCATTTGGAAGGCTGTGAAGGCAGACATAGATACTACCTCCCATGTGCTAGGGAAGAGGAGGCCTGGCCTCTGAACCTAACAAAAGACAGAGAAAGCTGGCCTGGGCCTGTGGGCAAAGAGTTGGTGTGATATGGTGCAGTGATCTAAGAGTCCAGACTCTGGACTCCAGCTAACACAAATTTCAGTTCCTTTATAATCTAGATGTGAGGCTTAAGTAACTCAGTTTCCTCATCAACACAACAGCAGCAACAACAAGAGAACCGGGTAACAAGGGAGACCTCTTACACTATCCTTCTTCTATCTGGGTGGTGGTCCTTATCCTAGGCCAGTTGAAAAAGTATAACGGGATATTTTCCCCGAAAGTTGGGAGGAGCTAATGTGGGAGGAGTAAGGAGAGGAAGAGGAGAGGAAGAGGAGCAGCTTGGGAGAGACGTAGCAGCCATGGAAAGCCACGTATGTATGGAGAGCAGTCCTGGGTAACAACTTATATCTAGGTTAGTTAATTGGTTAACACTTCTAATTATGTGGGCATCTTGTTATTTGAGCATTTCTAAATATATAAAGTTATTGGATAATCTTTAAACATTAGAGTCTCATTTCTACAGGGTACCGTGTGGATGGTGGGATGGTCTGGGCTCAGCCAAGCATTGTAGAGACAGCATGGAAGATTGGCAGAGCCATCTCCCACACTGGTGTCTCGAGGGTGGCAGGGCTAGTGCTTCTGGCCTACCTGAGCCAAGCAGCAGTGAGAACACGCAGCCACTCATGGCCTCAGGCCTTGCCTAGTCGGGAAGATGGTAGGGCCGTACCTCAAGACAGATCAGGTGCTGTCATTTTAAAATATTACCATAACAAAATAGTAGCAAGGCTCCAACAGGTGATGTATCACAGGCCTTTAATCCCAGATGGATCTCTGTGAACTCGAGGCCAGCCTGGTCTACAGAGTGAGTTCTAGAACATTAAGGGCTACACAGAGAAACCCTGTCTCAAAAACACATAAACAAAAAAGTAGCAAGGCTCTCTTATCCTGACTCTGTACAGATGACTCTGTCCTGACTTTGGAGATGGTAATATGTTAACTTTCTTCCCAGTTTGTTGTAGTTCTTCATATCTTCCATGTTGCTATGCTATACCTACCATGCTGAGGACCTGGGTTTGATCCTGACCTAGGGAGCCAGACTGCCTACATTTAAATCCTAGCTCTGAATCAATCACCCAGTCAATCAATGTTGGCCCCCACACTGCTGAGAAAAGAAATTATGGTATAGAGACTCTTTATGTTTTCTTATTACTAAGCGAGGCAAATATTATCACCTAGTAGTTTTACAGAGTTATGCTGAAAATTAAATTCATTAGTGACACATATGTATAAATGGCTACAAGAGTACCAGGTGCATAATCAGTGATTTAAAATTGTTAGCTTTTATAATTATTCTAATTGTAATTTTGGAGGATTAAATAGTAAGTTAATTATATTTCACTTGGTATCAAAATGTGTTTTGGAATTAAAACATATATTAGTTGATTATAAAGAGAAATTAGGCAGTAAGAAAAAATTTTAACTTTCTATTATTTTAAGTGTATGGGGGGTCTTGGCTACATGTATGTCTGTGTGCCTATTGCTTATGTGTCTACTGCCTACAGAGGCCAGAAGAGGACTGTGGATCTGCTGGAACTAGAGTTAAAAGACAGTTGTGAGCTGCCCTGTGGGTGCTGGGAATTGAACTTGGGTCCTCTGGAAGAGCAGCCAATGCCCTTAACCACTTGAGCCACGGCTAAGCCATCTCTCTAACCCTGAGAGGGGTAAGAGACACAGGACAGCGAACAGCAGATTGGGCTACACACGTGAAGTGGACAACCCAAGCACAGATGAATACAAGGTTGGCGGCACACATCTGGAACCCGTCACTCGGGAGGCTAAGGTGAGAGGATGGAGAGTTCAAGACCAGCTTAAGCAATTCCACAAGCTGCCCCTCCACCACAAATTCAACACCAGCTTGGCCTACAGAGCGAGATCCAGGCTAGCCAACACAGGCAGAAGGTGGAACCACAGAGGTGACACTGGAAAGTGTCACTCCCACAGAACCATCATTCTCACACATATCCAATAGAACCTCAGAAATAGGCTTAGGGTTAAGGAAAGACAGACAGGTGGCAGACACTCACTCATGGACTCTGTTGTCACCATAGAGATCGCTCAGGCCAAAGCTGATGTAGTGCCAATGCTCAGGAATGTTGGCAGAAGGACTCCCCATATTTCTGTACATGCTAACATAATCCAAAGGGTCTGGACCACCCAACCTGCAAAAGACAAAAGACAAGGTGTCAGTTTAAACCTGAAAACCAGGAACTATCAAGTAGGAGGTTCTGCTCTACAAACCCAAAAGCCCCATCCTAGAGGAAGCTACAGTGAAGGATACCTAAAGGGAGGCAAACATCTCTATAGGGATGAGCCAAGGGAAAAGCATCCAAGGCTGTGTGATTCCACATGTTCAAGACATTCCCTTCTCTTCCCTCCAACAGGCAGGGCCTCTTTTAGAAATAAAGCAGACGTGGTAGTTGCCCATTTTGCTTTTGCCTGTTTCAAGTTGCTGACTCCAGATGGAGTGAGTCTTCATCTCTCTGTATCAACATGCCAGGCTTCAAGGTAAGAGATGCATCAGTCAATCAATGGCTTCTGTAGAATGACTGTCCAGAGCATGCCCAGTGGATCTCATTCCTGAAAGCACAGGTTCCACTCTGCACCTGCCTCTTAGACAGCTAGTTCCTGCAACACTGTATTGTGCCTCCTATTGTTTCTTCTGAATACACACAAAACTTCCAGTCTGCACAGACCTTGGCCTATACTCCTCAGATCAAAACTCAGTCACTGCAAGTGACGAAGTCTAAACATCAGTTAGCTCAGCTCTGCACAGAGCACTGCAGTGTGAGTCAGGCTGAGCCTGTGAGCACCTGCAGCCTGAAGAGTGAGTCACGGGGCACTTGGCTCAAAGGAAGAGCTGGGACCTTTCACGATCTGAGGCTCTAAGGATCACATTAAATTTCCCCATAAATCCAGAGAAGCAGTTGAAGATTTAATTCAATAAAAGCTCTTTTAGCAATTAGTGCTTAAGAAAAACAAAACAAACAGCAACAAATAAAACCTGGTTCCCCTCAGAACGGACAGGAAAACACAGTAGACTAGTGAAGCACACTAAATGAAACCCTTCAGCAGAAGAAAGTGTTCACTGAGCCCATAAACCCGGCATTTGAGCCACCTCACGTGGACCACTCCACAGACCACAGAGTGGAGTTTGCCTTTGCCCCTGGAACATGGACCAGAGTGCACTCTGCAAGTGGGCTAAACTACTGAGGGAAAGCTAACGACCAAATAAAAGACATGGTACAAGAGATCCCAGCAAATGTGCCAGGACCATGCAATTCAAACCCTATTTTAAAACCAGTAAGTCTGGTTTCATCCTCTTTGCCAGGATGTTACTAGCCTTTGTTGAAATCCTTATTCTTGGGGGAGGGGGGAGGCTAAGTTATTTATAGAAGTCCTAAGAAAGAAAGTCACTAAAATAGCTTAGGATCTCGCCTGAGGGAGTTAGGGAAAGGGACAGATCTCTGCCTTTAACTGTGATTTCACCAAATCATTTGACTAAACCCTTCACCAGCTGGATTTAGAAATGGTTTGGGGATGGATAGAGGAAAGAAAAGGACCCCATTAAGGCTGTAGAACCCTAAAAAAGGGACTCCATACTCTCTCCAACTTCCTGCTGCAAATCCTCAACAGCCCTTGATGCAGCCTAGGTCCACCCAGCAACAAGCAGTGGCACTGTGTTTTCTGTCCTTGTTCCACCTGCTGGCATGCTACATCTCTCCCACACACAGTCTCCCAAGAGAGGTCACATCAAGAAGAGGGTTTAAGAAGAGTCAGGGAATGGCTACGAATCAAGCAGAGTTAGCCTCATACTCACACTCAGATGAATGGGGAAAAATAATATTTTACACTTAGGAAGAGACGCGGTCCAAGGGCCCAGAGCATCCCTTACCTTAATTCCCTAAACATCTGATTTCTTTCTCTCTATAGGGCAGTTGCAGGATAAGACACCAAGCTCTGCCTCCCTACTTTGATCCTGTCTTGCTTGAAAATCTCAACTATCAGCCAGAGTACTCCTGGTGGCCAGGGACCACTAGCTAAAATGCTACCCCTCAACCCCCCCGAAGAAAGCCCATAGCCGGACCCAAGCAGTTTAGTCAGTCATACTGCTGTGAGGATTGAAGGGGCTGCTAAGATCCTACACATAAGGGATAGGAATAAACTGCAGTATCTCAATTCTGTGAATCCCTCTGAGTCTTAGAAAGAACCAGTTACTAAGCTGGTCCCTCTTAGAGTCCTATGTCTAGGTGGCATTTCTTACTTCAAAAAGTGTTGTACAAGCCAGGCGGTGGTGGCACATGCCTTTAATCCCAGCACTTGGGAGGCAGAGACTGACGGATTTCTGAGTTCGAGGCCAGCCTGGTCTACAGAGTGAGTTCCAGGACAGCCAGGACTACACAGAGAAACCCTGTCTCGAAAAACAAAACAAAGTGTTGTACACATCTTCTTATTTATTATCACATTCTAGTCTACCTCTGGGGGTACAGCTTCACTCCAGGCTTGTAGTAGAAAGAAAATAAATGGTGTAACTACCCTTGGTCCTTTCCTTCCATACCTTTAACACACAAGTCTGTCTTGATGGCCACGTAGGTAACGTAAAACCAGATGGCTCCCATTCTGCACAGGAGCTTTCCCTCAAACTTACACAAGATCAGAGCAAACAGCATGGCAAGGTCAGCCTCATTTTTCTCATGACTTGGGGCAAGTTCATCACAACTAACACAGAGGTGCCATTGAAATGGGTGATTAAATTAGCAAGAGCCCCTTCCCACAGAGAAGCACTCTTCCAAACGCTCTTCAGCCTGGAAACAGGCTGCCCTGCACAGATGCCTTGCTGGCATGTCTCCTGGCTACCCAGACAGAGGCTGGTCCCCAGGCCCTCCGAGCTGTCAGTTTCCTTTGCAGCATGCTCCCACTGACACAGGGAGTTAGCCTCAGCCCTGTACAGCCCATCTTCCATCTCCAGAGGCAATAAGAGGATATTACATAGGAAAAAGACTCAGCTTTAAAGGGGGTGTAACTCACAAAGACATCCACTTCCCCCACTTCAGGTCCATCTTTTGTAAAATACCCCAAGCTGTTGCCCCAGGAACTTTCCAGGATCTACTGAAAGCAGTCATCTAATACAGCGACTGCCTGCATGAGTGTGGCCATCTCTTAGTCTATGTTTGGTCCAGAAAGACCATGAGGACTTGTTCCATAACACTTGTTTTGTCTGAAGGTTGACTGAAGAAACAGGTTGCAAACAAGAATAGGAGATTAGCAAGTGCCATTTTTACCCCAAGGACAGCCAGTCCATTTGGAAACCGATCTTTTGCTGGGCAACTTTAAACTTGGGCTGAAATCCTGAAGACAAGACAGAAAACGCTTCTTCAGGCTACACTTCATTCCTTCTGCCCACTCAGGTCTCCATCACGCACCTCGTGGCTAGCTAAGATCCCCTTCAATCCCGAGCCAAAGCTTGGCTCTCCCAAAACCTGTTCTTAACTAACATCCTAAAGCAAAAGCAGCTGCAAAGCCAGAAGCAAGCTCTGCAGAGAGAAAGAGAACCGTGCAGAGTAAGCAAAAAGTTTATCTGGAAGAGCTGCTCTGTCAAACTTCAAGAGCAACAGCTTCGCACAGAATGACAGAAGCTCCTGCGCTCGGGAAGGTCCCGAAAGAAGGCTGAAAGAAGGCCTCTCCTCAACTCTTCACTCATCAAAGGCACAATGCCCTCATCTTGCTCCCTCCTAACCCACAGGGGCGTCCTGGTCCCCGGACCACCCTAGACTACGCGGTCCCATGCCCTCCAAAGCCCTCTCAAATGCTCTCCAGGCCCCGCCTCACCTCCCCCCATTCCACCCCAGCCGCCCCCCGGCTCCCCCAAGCCCACTAATGACCCACCACAGGCGCCCCCTCCTTTCTCCACGTTTACAGTTCGCTCTCACAGTCCCCCCTCCGCTCCTGTATACACCCCCAGTTCTCGGTTCTCCTAATCCCGGTTAACCCCTCACTACTCAAGGGATCCATTAACCCTTTGTCCCCATTCCCAACTTCTGTCTTAACTCCTTCCACAGCGTCAGGAAGCTCCTGGTTCCCAAGTACTTTAACCATTTTCTTCCTCCCACTTCTGCAAATTACTTCGTCCCCAGTGCTCGAAGCTTTCCCGGCTGGCCCCCCCGTCCTCCCCAGGCCCAGAACATACCAGTACTTGACGATAGCGGTAACCTGGAGCGGGTTCGGCTGGTCAGGGTAGAGGCGGCGACACTCTCCGTAGATGGCGTGCAGTCCCGGGGGAAAGAGTGAAGCAAAGGCCGGAGGGGCACTAGGGCCAGAGGCCGGGGGCGCGGCGGGGCCGGGGGCGACGCTAGGCCGCAGCTCCGCCATTGGGGCGCGTAGGGCGCGCGGGGAACCCGGGAGGGTAGAGGAGGGAAAGCGCCCCTATGGGCCAGCGGACCCACTGTGATGAGACTCCCCGAGGCGATGGGGGCTACGGCGAGGTCTAACTCCGCGCCTGCGCACGAGGCTCCGTCCGCCCAAGCCGGAGCCTTCAAGACGTCGGCCAGAGGATGCTGTGGGACCGCGGGGAGCTCCAGGGGGCGGGGCGTCAGCGTGCCATTGCCTGGCACCCATTGGCTAGTGTCTTTGCCAGTCACAAGTGGGGAGGGCGTGACTTGACAATAGACCCCGCCTCCCTCCCCCTGGGTTGGGAGCATCCCAAGGATCTTGGCCTCCCCCTAGTGTTAGGAGGAACCCAGTTTAAATCAGAGACGCGGTACCTTGAGGTGCTCGGGTCCTGTGAAAGCTCTAAGAAATGCCTAAGAAGCGCTTAACATTGTTTTGCTGATACGCAAAGATAAGCCTGACAAACTGATTAATTCACTAGTCTGTGTGTCATTATTAATATATTACAACTCTAATACTTCTTGGAACTATTGACAAAAAGCTACTCGAAAAGTGCCTGGGGGGAAATGCCCGGCTGTTTTCAAAGCATTTACGTATTCTTTCTCTTCACCTGGATAGTTTGAAATTTAAGAGTGTAGCTCAAGAAAGATACTAAAACAGTTTCTAAACCTTTAGATGATACTTTAGACCAGTAATTCCGTAGCATCCAACTTTACAGGTATTTTTTTATACCCTCCATTGGCTTTTGCTTCATGGGTTTTGTCTCTTTTTTGTTTGTTTTGTTTTATTTTTTCGAGACAGGGTTTCTCTGTGTAGCCCTGGCTGCCCTAGAACGCTGTAGACCAGGCTGGCCTCGGCCTCTGCCTCCCGGGTTTTGTCTTGTTTTGTTTTTTTGTTTCATTTTGTGTTGTTTTTTGAGACAGGTTTTCTTTGTATAGCCCCTCACTGTCCTGGAACTCACTGTAAACGCTGTCCTGAAACTCACTTTGTAAACCAGGCTAGCCTCGAACTCAGAGATCCTGCTACCTTTGCCTCCCAAATGGTGGGATTAAAGGCATGCAGCAGCACCCCAGTGCAGTTGGGGCTCTTGTATGTGCTGAGCAAACATTCTACTACTGAGCGACATTCCAGTCCCACAGATGTTTATTAATGGTTTATAGCGCCCAAGTGAAGGAATGGGTGAGAGGTAGGACTAATCTGTAAAATTCAACCGCCCCTGAACTACTGACAAATCGAATCGCAACTACTCACAAGTACTTCAGCCTCCAAAATTTAAGAGTGTGCTGGAAACTCCTTCGAGGGGACCTCAAATCCAGTCATTCAATATAATCATTAACATTGTGGCTCTTTAATCTACAGACACTACAAACTCTGTGCACCATATGTAGGAAATACACTGTCCAATCTCCTAAACCCGGCCGCGGCCGGGCTGGGACCAGGTTGGGAGCGCAAGCCCCGGAGCAAAGAATGCTGGGGATTGTAGTTCTTCGAAGGCAAGGTCGGGCCGCTCCCTGGATGCCTAGTACCGGTGACTAGACTGCGCATGCGTGTCAGTGGCGTTTGCTGCGGACCGGGCTGGCAGTTCCTTCTTCGGAGGGAAAGATTCCTCTGCCATGGAGTCCTACGATGTGATCGCCAACCAGCCTGTTGTGATCGACAACGTGAGTAGCATCTTTCCTATCTTTAAAGGGACTGTGTTCTCCTCCGGGAAGGATTGTTTCCGAGGTTTCAGCCTAGGCCGCCAGCTCTTTGTCACTAGCCCGGCCTGTCAGGCGGGTTCAGCTGCCGCCGCCCGCGTCCTCCTCACATCCATAGTTTGAAGGCAGAGCGGCCAGCCAACACCTGTGTAATGGAGAATTTGAGTGTAGACAAAAGGAAGAGCTGTGGTCCGGGAAGGGTCCTTGGACCCTCGGCTCAAGGGGCCTTAACCGTTCTCTTAGAGCCTGGCACCCGCCTTCGCTCTGGTTTTCCATCACTCAATTGGCTGCTCTTGCTGTCTATCTTGATCTATTGATCCCGCCTTTGGGCCTTGCCGGATTAGAACAGCACTCTGCAGTTATTGGCTCCGGTGCTTGTCGCTCTTCCGGGCGCCATAGTGTTTCCCTTCTGTAAGGGGCGGTGCCGTGCACTAGGGCTGTAGGGATTGGCTCGGCAACTCTGGGTGCGGAAGGCGATGGCTGGTCCACCGGTGAAGGAGGACAGTTTCCTTGGGTGTGAGCTGGAGAAGCGATTTAGTAAACTGTATCTGGGTGGGGCCGGATAATTCCCGTGCCCAGAAATGGCCATGGGATTTCAGTTATTTTTGTGGTTATAAATTATAGTTAGTAAAGGTACAAAAGAAAGGGGAGTGACAAAGCAGGCGAGATGCTTTCCTGTCCGCAGGGCCCACTTGAGAGGCAGGGAGATGATCAGACACCTTGGTGGTCCGGCGCGCTAGCGTTTCCAGGGCGCTTTTCACCAACATGCAAGTTGAACCCTTCCTAAAAGTGAATGGTTAAGAAGGAAGTTTGCGCCTCCTTTCACAGACAGAACGAACCCCGAAGGTGGAAGTGATCAAGGTCACGCAGCAATGGTGCCCCAAACTTCATTGCCTTATCTAAATGGCGTTCCTTTGCTAGGCACCGCTCCACAAATGCATCAATAAAGACAAATAGAAAGAACCTAAATATTGCTTTTATGAGGAGGAGCAGTTGTCTTCCATTTCTGAATTTCACTCAAAGGTTTGGTCCCTCCTATACTGGTTGGACTCTTCCTGTGCAGTTTCCAGGTCCCTCCATTGAGGCAAACTACCAGTTCCCTCTGCCCTAGGCTGACCTTCTCAGAGTAACTATGATCCTCCCACCCTCAGGACCTGGACCTGCCACTAAGTTCTTTTCTTTGTATTGTGGGTGGATGGAGATTGCTTTCTCCAGTTTATGCAGGAAAAGGAGGCTTGGGGACGTTTTCCAAACCACCCACTTTGGGAGCTGAGGATCCGAGACTCACACTGAAATCTGGTTCCAAGTTCCTCAGTCCCTGTATTTGCTGGGAACTGCCTTTTTAAAGGGGGAGGCTGAGACTGGGGGTGTAGCCCAGATGGTATTGCTTGTCTGACATACATGAAATCCTGGGCTCCATCCGCAGCACAGCATAAACCTGGTGTATAATCAGGTATGGTGGTCCGTGTCTGTGATCTTAGCTTAGAGAGGTGGAGACGGGAAAGTCAGAAATGCACGGTCATTGTTTGAAGCCAGCCTCTAAGACGTGACTTTGTGGGAGCAAGGGATGGGAACAAGATTAATTAAATGAGACGCTTGTTTGGGGGTTTTGTTTTTGTTTTTTTGTCTTCCTCACAAGCCTCAGTAGACTTTTTAACCCTTGTGGGTAGGGGAGTGAGATTTTTCATTTTTTATTAGTCTCTAATAAAAATAATATCCACTCCACACAGTATCCAAGACCCCCATATGCTCTGCCTCTCTCCCTCTCTCCTCCCCCCCCTTGTTTATGTGTGCACACATATGCAAAAGCATGTGTGTTCATGCCTTTAGAGGCCAGAGAGGTCATTCCATTCCTTAGAGCTGGAGCCACAGGCATTTATGGCTATCCAACATGGATGCGGTGCAGAAGGGATCCAAACGCTGGTCCTCCAAAAGGGCTTCAGCTAGTGTTCTTAACTAATGAGCCATCATCTCTCTAGCCATCTCTCCACTGCTCTCTTTACCCACTGAACTCTACACAGTGCCTAGGGCCTGGTACCACTATGTACAAAATAAGGCTGCTTTATTGTCTAAGTGGGTAAATAGACAATTAATGATCTCTGTCATGAAAGATGCCCAGTGTTGGGGTTGGGGGTGGAGCACCCAATAAAGATGAGGGATTTCAGCTATGTAATACTGTAAATGATTGAATATCACTTCTTTCTTGTTTTGTTTGAGACAAGGTCTTTGTAAATTCTTCTTCTCAATGTTAACTACTTAAGTCTTTAGCCAGTTCCTGGTGTTAGGCCTCCTTTTTCTCAGTTTGAAAGAAAAAAAAATGCATAGAAACAATCTATCTCAGAGTGGAGAAATGGCTCAGCAGTTTAGAGTACTTGGTACTCTTCCAGAGGACCAGCGCTTGATTCCTAGCACCCACATAGGCAGGTTACAACCTGTTATTCAAGCCCCAGAGGCTCAGACACCCTCTTTGGTCTGAGAGCACTTGCACTCATATACACAGATCGCCACACAAGACGTACACACATACACATAATTAAAAGGAAGGCTTTGTTTTCCTTCTAAAGCATTATCAGTTTTGTTTGGCATCAGCAGTGCAGGAGCAATCTGTCCATCCACCAGCTCCCTGCCTTGGATCCCTGGAGCTGGAATGACAGGTGGCTGTGAGCCACTCAATGAGGATGCTAGGAACCAGACTCCAGTCCTCCAGAATAGCAACAAGTACTCTTACTGATGTGCTGTCTCTTCAGCCCCTGTCTCTTTTTTCTTTTTGAGATTTAAATACATGTACCACACGCATACAGTGCTTGAGGAAGCCAGAAGAGGTCAGCGGATGTCATGGGACTGAAATTAATAGTCAGTTGAGAGCTTCTGACATGATGCTTGGGAACCAAGCCTGTGTCCTGTGGATAAGCAGCAAGTGTGCTTAATAGATGAGCCATCTTTCCTTCACATGCAGTCTTGCATTTGTAACCATTGCCAATTAATATAAAGTGTGCTATGATTTACAAACACACGTTGGTAGTTACATAATGCTAGAAAGATGGATACAGCTGATGCAGAAGAACCATTTTGGGGCTCAAGGCCTCTTTTTAAGTAATGAAAATGTTCTTCTATTAATTACAAGTTTGTGGCCAACCTTGGCTATATGATTAAATTGGTTATATACGATTCTGACTGTATTAAAAATATTGAATTGTACTATACCTTAAATTAGTAAATTATATATGTGACATGTAAATTTTATCTCAATAAGATTTTTGTCTTTCTTTAAAATACTTTCTAGACCAAATCAAAGTCTTAGGACCAATTAACAAGCTCTGTTCTAGAACCTGTAGCCCCACCTCTCTCAGAATCTAGTCTTTACGTGTTAGCTGGAAGACCACGAGCCTCTTCCTCAGCACATCATACAACCTGAAGTCCTTAAGAACAAATTTTCTCAAGCCACAGGCTGCGTCTGGCTGGTGCTGGGACAGTCTGCTAAGGGAGTTACTTGCTGCCTGCATCAGGAGAATGGTCAGTGGGGAAGCTGACTGTAGTCCTCTTAGATCAAACATTGCATGAGACTCCATTTTCAAGAAACCTCTCCAGGGTGTTTGCTCTTCCTTTGCTGAAGTGCGTAGCTGGGTGGCAGTGCATTGTTGGGTGCACACACAGTCCTGTGTGCTCTGCAGGGCAGCTCACAGAGCACAGTCCTGTATGCTCTTCGGGGCAGCTCACAGAGCACAGTGCCTCATCTCACTGCCTCCCGTCTGCTTGTTGGTCCGTGCCTTATCTTGGCACGCCTGCAAGGGCCATGGGGACAAGCTGGGTCTGGTTCCTCTGAGTGCATCACTCCCAGTGTGCTCTGCCTTCTTGAACCACCTCTGCCTGGGGCTGCTCGCTGGCGTTCCAGGTGCTCAGGTTCAGAATTTAGGTTTCCTCTGCCAATTTTTTTTTTAATTTTAATTTTTTTGTTTGTTTGTTTGTTTGTTTTGAGACAGGGTCTCACTTTGTAGACCAGACTGACCATGAACTCAGAGAGATCCACTTGCCTCTTCCCCTTAAGTGCTGGGATTAAGTGCTTGACTATATCCTGTGTCTGCCCACTTTTAAAAAAAAAAAAATTTAAGACAGCGATGTCCCTCCCTGTCTTGAAACTTGCTTTGTAGACCAGGCTGGCCTTAAACTCAAAACTGGCTGGCCCCTGCCTCCCTGGTACTGGGATTAAAGACATTTGCCACCATGCCTGGCAACTTTCTGCCAGTCTTTTGCTCATCTGTTTAACTCTTACCAGCTAGTCTCTTGAGTGTCTGGCAAATGACAAATACCGCTGAGTGAAGTCTCTGATCTTGAGGAAGTTGGAATGAAGTAGAAAGAAATAGGAAGCACAAATTCTAAACACGACAGTGAGATCCGTGCGTTGTCATGGTGCAGGTAATAGTGAGGGCTGGGTTACGCTTCAAGAAGGCACAGGATTGCAACTGGGCGTCTAATAACCTAGCTAGAAAACCAGAGGCCGATACAGGAATCTGACATTGCTTCACTTGGCTTTGGGTCTGAGGGTTTTTTGTTTTGTTTTATTTTGTTTTGTTTGTTTGTTTATTTGTTCCGATCTGTTAGTTTTGCCTGCATGTCTTTACATTGCATGCATGCAGTACCTGAGGAGGCCTGAAGAGGGCATCAGATTCCCCTTTTAGAACTAGAGTACTGCCCTCTGTGAGCCACAGTGTGGACACTGGAAATCCAACTTGGGTCCTTTGGAAGACCAGTCAGTGCGCTTAACTGCTGAGCCTTCTCTCTAGCCCCTCAGTTGGTTTTGTTTTGTTTTTTGTTTTTGTTTGTTTGTTTGTTTGTTTGTTTTTGTCTTTTAGACAAGGTCTTGCTATGTGGCTTTCTTAAACTGTGTCTCTTCCTGCTTCAGCCTCCAATTGGGATTGTTAACAGGCATGTGTCATGATGAATAGCTGAATCTAACATCATAACCTGCCTTGTTACCCATACTCTTGGTTTTGTGCTAGTAAACTAAAAAGCAAACAACTTGGAAAATCAACTCTTAAAAATATTCAGATCTGAACTATGTATGATAGCACGTGCCTGTAATCCCAGCATTCAGGAAGTAGAGGCAGAAAAATCAGAAATTCAGGGTCATCTTCTGCTACAGAACAGGTTTGAGGCCATCCTGGGACGTGTGAAATCCTGTCTCAAGTAAGTAAATTTAAATCCTGGTCTAAGGTAAAGATGGCACCTTTATTTCTCATGTCTTGATCCCCTGCCAGGAGAACCAACTAGTCTGTTGGCATTACACACCCTGATGAAGACAATGAACAATTATTAGAAACTTGGACAGGTTCCTGAAGATCTTTTGCACAGTGCTGTTCCCACCCACCTGTCCAAGCCCCGGGGTTTGCAGTAGGAGAATCCCCTTCCTTCTTAGACTGTGAGTTCAATTCACAGCTGTGCCTTCCTAGGTTCCTAGTCTGCTGCCAGTGAGTTTGCTCAGTATCCCCTGTTTGCCCTCTTCTGCCAATAGAGGTTCCTCCTCTGCTAGAGAACTGGCTGTCCCTGCTGTCCCCTGCTGTCCCCTGCTGTCCCCTCCATATTGCTTTTCCTGTCCTTTCTCCACTTCTCATCATACATACCCCTGTCGTCAGACTTGCCAGAGGCAGACACCAAGGTGACTGGTCTCATCACCTCTCTGTATCCACACCTCTCTTCCCTCCACACCTCTCTGTAGGGGAGCAGGAGGCAGGGAGGCAAGGGTGTGCAAGAAAGCTGTTGGTGCAAAGATAACCTTGACCACCATGAGTCTCTTGTGTATTTACTGGTACTGTGTGGCCTCTGGAAGTTTGCTGTGCCCCAGGAGAAGTGGTTGAGTGCAGACCAGATCAGGTAGGAGGACATTGAAATCAGATATGGTAGTAGTTAAGTTTAGAAGGAAGATAATGGGAGATGGCACACGCCTTTGATGCCAGCACTCAGGAGGCATAGGCAGGAAGAGCCCTGTGAGTTTGAGGTTAGCCTGGTCTACATAGTGAATTCCAGGATAACCAGAGCTACACAGAGAAACTCTGTCTCCAAAAGAAAGAAGAAGAGGAGGAAGAGGAAGAAGAAGAATGGAGTGTGTTTTCAAGCAAGATCAGGTCTTGATGTTTTCCCTGCACACAGTTGGTATGAGGGCCTAACTAAAGTCAGTGTTTACATGGGTTGTGTCCTGGAAGGTATGAGAGATGCTTGTTAGAGAAATGGTTTTTTCCTGACACTGCACTCCACTGACATGCCAAATATTGGAGCAGGAATTTGCATCTTGTCTTCTGCCTTCAGACAAGTCATTAAGGCTCTTCACCATCAGGAAACAGAGGAGTAAAAGACTGGCTTGTAAGAAATACCCACGTCTATGGAGGATGTGCTCTGTCCCTTCAGTAAGAGCCTGAGAGGTGACTTTTGTCAAAATCAGTGTAAGATACTTGCAGTGGGATGTGTGCTAGAGACCTGGGGACAGGGAGAGCTGTGGCCTGGTGGGAGCGAAGCTGAAAGCCTCACATGCCAGCGAACAGGAAAGAGTGCAGTCGGCCTCCGCCTCCCTCGTGTGTACTACAACGGAACTTCTAACTGATTGCAATTTCTCATGCTTTCTGTTTTTTCTCTTCCATTTATTCATATTTTAAATTTTTATTTTATTAATTATTGTTGTGTATATATGTGTAGAGAGTGCAAGTGTGTACACAGCACTCATGTAGAGACCAGAGAGGAAGTCTCCTTCCAGCAGATGTGCATGACAAGTGCTTTGATCTAATAAGCCGTCTCCCTGACCCTGTCAGTATCATATGTATTGGTATTATTTGTACCAACGTTATACATAATGCTCAAAGTGTGTTCCATGCAATCAAGGAGAAAACTACAGCGAACTTGGACAGTTCACTGAGGATGCAGTCAGAGTCACTGCTCACTGCTTTTAGTCCCTTCTCTTCCTGGGTGTGTATCCACCATTGCCGATGCTGCTGACCACATGTTTGTTACACACACAGATATAAAGGCTTTCTCTCTTCATGGAAATAGAACCATCCAGTGGTGGCTCTCACTTCTCACTTCTCTTTGTCCTCTCTCCCCAGGGATCCGGTGTGATTAAAGCTGGTTTTGCTGGTGATCAGATCCCCAAATACTGCTTTCCAAACTAGTAAGTCATTTTAAGGCTTGGTTGTGACTCTGGGGATCTTGTCATCTTTGCCCCGTGACCACCCCTGCCTTGTTGAGGAGGATGAATTCTCCCTCAAGTCAGCCTTGGTACCTAAACAATAAGCAAAGGCTGTGAACTGGGTCTGGGATAAACAAAGGGATGGTATTACCTGGCATATTTTGAGAGGTACAGCAAAGACCTCTTTTTTCTTAGGTGAGTGTGAGTGCATGTGTGTTGGTGAGGTAGGTGGTGTAGCATGTGTGTACTGTAGCATGTGTGTGCTGCAGCATGTGTGTACTGCAGCATGTGTGTACTGTAGCATGTGTGTGCTGCAGCATGTGTGTGCTGCAGCATGTGTGTGCTGCAGCATGTGTGTGCTGCAGCATGTGTGTGCTGGTCAGAGCACAGCTTTGTGCGGTTGGGTCACTCCTCTCAGCTTCATGGCATTCCAGGAATCAAACTCAGGTCACTGACTGGTACATCAGAACCGTTACCCACTCAACCATCTTGCTGCTCCTCGTTTTAAACATCTGATTCTGCCTGGCATGGTGGCACACGCCTTTAATCCTAGTGCTTGAGAGGTAGAGGCAGGTGGATCTCTGTGAGTTTGAAGCCTATGTGGTCCACAAAGCGAGATCCAGGACAGCTGAGGCTACACAGAGAAACCCTGTCTCAAAAAACAAAACAAACAATTGACTCTAAGGCTGGATGTGGTGGCGCACGCCTTTAACCATTGAGTTCCAGGACTATATAGAGAGGCCCTGCCTCAAAAGCAAACACTGTCTGACTGTATCTATTGTCACCAATTTTATCCTTGCTGACTCAGAGAACCACGGAGCCCTCCAAGTCTAAGTTTTTAAACAGTCTCCCTGTATTGCCAGGCTGAGCTCGGTTTCTTGAGTTCAGATAATCCTGTACCTCAGCCTCTGCAGTACCAGGACTGTAGCAGGCGCACCACACTCAGCCACTCTCTAAAATCCTCTGTTCCCAGGCCAGAGATGGTTCAGCAAGTAAAGGCACCTGTCCCGAGCATGACAGCCTGAGCTGGATCCCAGGACCCACTCAGTAGAAAGAAAGAACTGACTCCTTGACACACAACTAAATACATTTTTAAACATGTTTTTAATTCTCCCATTCTCTACTACAGAGTTTATTTAACAGTAAGCCACATTTGCCATCTTAGACTGAGGGCTCAGACCTTTTCTACAAGGGACAGTATACAGGGAGAAGAAGGTGTCACGGGCTTAGGGAGACCTTACCTGGGAAAGAAATGGGGGTTCCTGGGCAACAGCATCACAGACTCAGTAATCCTGGGACAGGGACTTAAGAGATAAAAGATTTTTTTCTTTCTTCCTTTTTTACTTTTTTCTTTTTCTTTCTTTTTTGTGAAAATAGAGATAAAATACAGAGCATGCTAGGCTCCGACACTGAGCTGTAATTCCAGCTCCTACTGTTAGTTCGTCATTTATTTATAATTTTTTCAAGATAAGGATTCTCTATGTAGCCCTGGCTGTTCTGGAAATCACCCTGTAGACCAGGTTGGCTCCAAACTAAGACATCTGTCTGCCTCTGCTTCCTGAGTGCTAGGATTAAAGGTGTGTTCCACCACTGCCTGGCCATTTACAAAATCTTTTTTTTTTTTAAAGGCATGTGCCACCTTACCCAATGATGCTTTATCTTTCTTTCTTTCTTTTTTTTTCTTAAGATTTATTGAGTGTTCTATCTGCGTATATACTTACATGTCAGAAGAGGGCATCAATCCCAGTATAGATGGTTGTGAGCCACCTTGCAGTTGCTATGAACTGAGCTCAGGAGCTCTGGAAGAGCAGAGCCATCTCTCCAGCCCCATTTAGAATTTATCTCTATCTAATATACAATGGGAAAATAGGAGAACAAAAAGTATTATTTATAAAGCAATATAATAAAAATAGATAATATGCAAGTAGCTTCAAATAGTATATGTTCTTCATATAAAACACAGAAAAATGTATAAGAAAGGAAATGGAAACTAACTGAGCCCTCCCCACTTGCTCGGGGACAAGCACGGTAGACTGAGGGTACATTGCTCTATCTGGACTGTGCTCTTGGACGTTTGTCTTGAAATAAAACACATTCCTTTCTGCTGTCTTCTCTAGTGTGGGCAGACCCAAACATGTTCGTGTCATGGCAGGAGCCCTCGAAGGCGACATCTTCATTGGCCCCAAAGCTGAGGTAATTCCCAGACTAACAGAAGAAGCCTTGGGCTTACAGAGGACTTGCCTATCCAGCACAGTGAACATAGCAATGAGGAAAGGAGTCATTTTTCTCCCAGGCACAGACTCTGGCCTTAAGGATACATACATGATAGGACAGAGACCAGTCTAGGAAATGGCACTGTTACTGTATCTCTGTGTCCTGTCACTGTCTTGCAGTCATTAGATTGATTGGCTTGGGTATATTTTTGGCAAGAAGGATTCAGAGGGGAAATCCAATCTGGCATATCCAAGGTATGAGTTAATTACCCTAGCTTTGGCAAAGCCCGCAGACAGGCTCTAGGAGACATAACTACAGAGCCAGTACTGCCCATTTTGGTTCCAAGAACTGAGGTAAGGGCCAGGACACTGTGTCCCAGAACTAAACAATGAGGGGGCACCTGGGAGCTTTGGAAATTCAGAAGCCTTCTGCTTCTCAGCTGCTCACTCGGAGAGTCCAGCAGTTTGTAACACGCAGTCTCCAACTTAGAGAATGAATGCCTTTACTCAGTGTGGATGAGGACAGCAGGCTGGGACCCGAGGAGGCTGAGGTTCCTTGACAGTGATTCTACCTCAGGCCGGGAGGGCAGGATGCCAGGCAGAGCCTGACTCTGCTATAGACTGTGCCCTCTACTTGCAGGAGCACCGAGGGCTGCTGTCAATCCGCTACCCCATGGAACATGGCATCGTCAAGGACTGGAATGACATGGAACGCATCTGGCAATATGTCTATTCTAAGGACCAGCTGCAAACTTTCTCAGAGGAGGTGAGGGGCCTGTGTGTAGGACACTCCTGTGCAGGATGCCGAGTTGGCTAGAACTCCACTTCAAAGATGCCGAGGAGGATGAGAATGACCCTGATGACTGCCAAAGCGTTTGAGTATAAATATGTACAGCACTGAGCTGTATACTTGAGATACATTCTAGTGTTATCTCCATATCATTC
This sequence comes from Grammomys surdaster, assembly GCF_004785775.1. Lineage (NCBI taxonomy): Eukaryota > Metazoa > Chordata > Mammalia > Rodentia > Muridae > Grammomys > Grammomys surdaster. The sequence continues at coordinate 6,085,574 of NW_021604568.1, read as the reverse complement.
CTACTAAAATATTAGAACTCAAGTTAGGTGTAGTAATATGCTCCTAGTGCTAGCACCTGGAAGGCAGAGGCAGGAGAGTGAGGAACGTGTGAGACCAATCTAGGGCTATGTAGCAAGACTCTTGTCTCAAAAAAAAAAAAAAATAGGGGCTGGAGAGATGGCCCTGTGGTTAAGAACACTCACCATGCTTGTAGAGGACCCCAGCCTGGTTCCTAGCATCCACATGGCAGCTCACAACCATCTGTAGCTCCAATTCTAGGCAGATATGATGTCTTCTTCTGGCATCTGAAGGCACCCATGCATGTGTGCATACATACATGCTCATAAATAAATATAAAAAATGGGAATAAAACCAAAAGACCTAGGAAGAATTATCTCCCTCTTACAAACAGGGAAATGGAAAAGCAGACTGAGCATGATGGTACACATTGTAATACCAGGAGGCTAGGGGCTCAAGGTGGTCCTTAGCTATACAGCGTCTTTTAAAGCTAACCAGGCCTATATGTGTGAAGAAAATAGAAAACAAACCAAAAAGGGCGGCAGGATGCTAAGCAGAAGGAGAGAAGCGACTCTACAAGGTGACCATTGATCTCACATGTGCACATGTACACACACAAAATTAATACATGTAGGAAGATAAAAATGAAAAGGAAATCAGAAAATCTAAGTGGTATTTCCAAAATCATCCAATGAATAAAGGGGTAGAGATGGGATTCAAACCCACGTCTGAGCCCATGACCATTAACTCCAAGGAAGCGACTCTCAGAGATAAAAGGAGAATGTGTAAGTTTTCAGGGAGAGGAAATGGTCAGGCTTTCAGAAACCTTCCATATGTACTGGAGAGACACTTGAGCAGTTAAGAACACGCTCTGCCCTTCCAGAGAACCAGAGCTCTGTTGCCAGCGCTCGTGCAAGATGGTTCATAACCCCATGTAACTCTAGCTCCAAGGGGGTCTAGCCTCTACCAGTGTCTGCATTTATATGTATAGATGCACATACATAAACATAATTTAAAAGAATTAAAATGTAAATAGCCCAGGCATGGTGGTACACTCTTTTAATCCGAGCACTTAGGAAGCAGAGGCAGGTAAATATAATAACTCAGAGTTTAACCAAATCTTCCTGACAAGGAGGTGACCACAGCAGCCTCAGGGGCCTATAGAGGGACTTTGGAGGGCAAGGAGGTGCACCCAGAGGGTGAGGACAGAGTGGGACTTCCGATGTGATGTGGGAGAGTGAAGACACAGACTCAGGCATGGGCTGTGACAGCCTCAGCTGACAAAGGCCCCCTGGACTACAGACTTTCAAGGGAGGGTCACCAGGGCGGAACGCTGACCTCACTGCCTGTCTCCTGGGCCTCTTTCCCCAGCACCCTGTGCTCCTGACTGAGGCACCTTTAAACCCTCGGAAAAACCGAGAGCGAGCTGCAGAAGTTTTCTTCGAGACCTTCAATGTACCAGCTCTCTTCATCTCCATGCAAGCTGTGCTTAGCCTGTGAGTAGCAGCCTGGCTGGTGTGGGCTCACAGTCACCTAAGCCTGTGCGCACATCCACTCTTCCCGGTGAGGACAAGCTAAGGTAGTGAGAAGAAGAAACTCTTACTGAAACTAGACAGCAAAGCTTCTCAGATAAACCAAAGGCAAAGTGTGGCAGGCACCCAGTGCTCTCAGGTTTGGGGTCCAGGTCTGAGGTCACACACTGCCACAGCCCTTCCTCAAGTTTCCTTAATGTAGCCCAGTATTCACTCTGTTGACTGTGTGCCAGACATTCTGCTGGGCTGGCATACCTGAGATCCACACAGCACCACACCTGCCATGCTGCTCACCCTGCCTCATGCCTAGCTCCCTCAGCTGCTGAGATGGTCCCTATGACCTACACAGACTCTGTATTTGACCCCGTTAAATCATGAGCCAGTATTTACAGGCTGGGAGAGCACCTGGGCTGGAGATGAACACTTGCCTAGTGTGTACAGAGGCCTAGGGTTCAGTCCCCAGCACCCTCCCAAAACAAAAATAAATTGAAGGATTTCATATCCAACTCTAAATTTCTGACCTCTGAACAAATGGAAATCTCTGTCTGATAGTACTGGGCCAGCATTCCTGCAAGACTAAATCCGGAAAGGCAAAAATCAGTTCCTTTTCTTCTTCTGCTGGCTGCTGGTTCCCTCTTCTTCTCTTGGGAGTTGAAACTGCCCTTTAGGTCAGGTCCCCAGAGCAGTAAACACCAGGCTGTCCTCTCAGACCAGAAGGCCTGTTCTTTAGGATGCTGGAGAAGCCGTGCTCCTCACTCTGTATTTCAAGGTCTCCCTAGTGCCCTACCCACTCAGAGGGCCCAGGAGAACAGTGGACCAAGGCTCAGCTCTGCTGACTCAGAGCTTTAACATGTGGGTTTCTTTCCAGAGGGCATGGGGCTCAGTGATTGTTTGTCCCTTTGCTTCAGTTATGCCACAGGCAGAACCACAGGCGTGGTGTTGGATTCTGGGGACGGTGTCACCCATGCGGTCCCAATTTATGAAGGCTTCGCCATGCCTCACTCCATCATGCGCATCGACATTGCTGGCCGAGATGTCTCTCGCTTCCTCCGCCTCTACCTACGGAAGGAGGGCTATGATTTCCACTCCTCCTCCGAGTTTGAGATTGTCAAGGCCATAAAGGAAGTGAGTGGCTTTCTGTGGGCCAGGGGGTGGGAATAGTGACCGTAAGAGTGGAGAGAGATGATTCTCCTACAGTGGTCCTGGGTCAGGCTCTGGACCCTCCTGGTACCTGTGTACATCTCTCTTCTTCACCTTCCTTAATGCTTCCGTCTTGTGGGAAAGAAGCTGTTTCCAGTCCCTAAGCCTGACGGGCCACTGTATCTGAGTTTAGGTTCATGTCCTTGAAGAAGTTGAAATGCCTTTTTCTTCTAAAGTAAATTGAATCCTCCTGCCATGTAGGTTGTGGGGAAACCTCTGACCTGGTCATGGGAAGCCAGAACCATACCAGAGGTAGGAGGAGGAAGATGCCCGAGCCTGGCTAAACTTAAGTAATCACAGGCCTGGGGGCTACTGAGCCAAGTTCCCAGGTTTGCCTACCAGGAAAGTAGAACAAGAACTCATGTTTTGCCGGGCGGTGGTGGCGCACGCCTTTAGTCCCAGCACTTGGGAGGTAGAGGCAGGCGGATTTCTGAGTTCGAGGCCAGCCTGGTCTACAGAGTGAGTTCCAGGACAGCCAGGGCTACACAGAGAAACCCTGTCTCGGAAAAAAAAAAAAAAAAGAACTCATGTTTTAAGTGTCTCCAGGGCAGTGTGACAGACCTCTGCACCTGCTCATAGGCAAACACTTTAGGCAGTCGCTGCAGAGAGTGCACTAAGTTTCCTACAAATATAACTGTCATATTTGATTTTGCAGAGAGCTTGCTACCTGTCCATAAACCCCCAGAAGGATGAGACACTGGAGACGGAGAAGGCTCAGTACTACCTGCCCGACGGCAGCACCATTGAGGTAGTGACCACCGTTTTCTCCTTTCCCCTCATACCCACCATTAAGCTTTGGACTCAGCTGAAGGTCCTGCAAGGACCTCAACAGCAGAGCTGAGAGTACAAGCAGCCCTGTGCTTCTGTATATAAAAGGGAAGCGGCCCCGGAGGGACTTCCCTAGAGAGGTGGAGGTGTAGTGCTTGCTGTCCTTAACCATCCCTGGGTACAGGTTAGCACAGTCACTGCTCCCTGGAGCTCCAGAGCTATGGGTAAGATAAGCACTTCCCCTCCCTAGTTCCCCAGAACTGTCTCTTCCATCTGTTCCCAGGAGCCCTGTCTTTGCTCCTTGAGACCCTTGTCACAGAAGGTTTGTCTTCAGCCTGGACTTCACAGACACCTGATTCCTAAGATATAGGCAGAAAGACTTCTGTTCCCAGTTCCAAGGGACCTCAGTCCCAGCCCAACCTCTTAAGCTGGCTCTTTACCCTCCAGATCGGCCCTTCCAGGTTCCGGGCCCCTGAGCTGCTGTTCAGGCCAGACTTGATTGGTGAGGAGAGTGAAGGAATCCATGAGGTGCTGGTGTTTGCTATCCAGAAATCAGACATGGATTTACGGCGTACACTTTTTTCTAACATTGTCCTCTCAGGAGGTTCTACCCTGTTCAAAGGTTGGTCTGTGCTCTTGGGACTCTTGTTAGGGGAGCATCCTCAGGGTTAGCATCCTGCAATGATCAGATGCCCAAAGAATTAATTTGGGGGGGGGGTCTCCTTTTCTGCTCTTTTTTTTATAGGTTTTGGAGACAGGCTACTGAGCGAAGTGAAGAAACTAGCTCCGAAGGACGTGAAGATCAGGGTAGGCATGCTGGAGCTGGGCTGGGTCCAGTGAGGCTCCAAGGACACGGGGTGGTGCTGTTCCCTGTCTGGGTCTCCCAGGCTCTTCAGGCAACTCAGCACCCCATGATCCTAGCTAAGGTCTGTCAGGAAACTGAATTGAAAGGTTAACCTTACTGTTGCCCTGCCTTCTCCCACCCCCCAAGGTAGATGCAAGGTGATGCAGTTTGCCTTCTGAGTGTCTGCTGAAGGGAGCTTCATGTGGAGAGGACGGGCCCCAAAAGAAGGCATCTAATTCATTCCATAGGTGTCTCTCTCCACGTAGGCTCAGGCTGACCACAGCTCCCGCAAAGAGCCTATTGCATGGCATGCGTCCACTGCACTTAGCAGTGAGAAGGTGGGCAGGGCTGGTGTGAGGCTGAGACAACGGTTCAGTAGATTAAGCTCTTGCAGTGTAAGCATCAGGACCAGAGTTCAGATCCCCAGAAACCACATCAAAGCCAGGCAGGCATGGCAGCCTCTTATAATGGCAGTGTGTCTGAGACGTAAAGATAAGGTCCCCAAGGGAAGCCGGCTAGGTAGACGAGCCAGAACTGGCAAGCTCTGGGTTCAGGAAGACTCTTGCTTCAATAAATAAAGTAGAGCATGATCAAGGAAGACACCAGATGTCAACACTGGGCCTCCATGCACACACGTGTGCACACACCCACATGTACATATGCTCCCACACACCTGGGAACACACACATGTAAAAGAGAGGGATGACTAGGGGGTCTGGGAGTCTTAGATTCCTCTTCCCGTCCCCCTCTGCAGATATCTGCACCCCAGGAGAGACTGTACTCCACATGGATTGGGTGAGTAGCCCATGGAATAAGAGCAGAATGGGAAGCGGGGTTCTGACCATTCCACCATCCTACCTTGTCCCTTTAAAAATGGCCCCTGGGGGACTGACCAGCTGCACAATTTCCCTCACTCACACTGCGTCTCTGGGTTTTCTCCACTCCAGAGGCTCTATCCTTGCTTCCCTGGACACCTTTAAGAAGATGTGGGTCTCTAAGAAGGAATACGAAGAAGATGGTGCCCGATCCATCCACAGGAAAACCTTCTAATGTTGCAACATCGCCATCTCTCTCTGAAGTTAACTCCACTTTCAAACTCGCTTTCTTGAGTTGGAGTGTTTGAGAGGAACTGCCTGTGTGTGTGAGTGAGTGTGTGGGTATGGTATGAGTGTGTGCGACTATCGAGTGCCGTGTGGCCCAGAAATCCTGGGCCCAGAAAGGACATTGAACTACCCACGATGGTGATGGCCTGAGGCCTGGGGTTGTCTACTAACTGGCCCCTTACAGGAAGAGCTCTGGCAGAGGCCCATTCCTTTCTCAGCCAAGCCTTTGGCTGGTTGGAACTATGGTTACTACATAGAGAGACCTTGCTGCTGCCAATCTAGGCTGGGCTGGCCCCACCGCACCCCACTGGAGTGCCCTGAGGCCGGAGACAGCTGCTGTCTCCCCTGCTCGTCATTCTGTGCTGTCCATGCCTCTGGATCAGACTGAGAACGGGGGCTGGAGTTAAGTTCTGTCTGGTTTGTTTCAGTTTGGGTTTGGGAACTGAAAAAGCACTCTAGCTGTTGTTAGAGACCAGGTTCAGGAGAGAGCAGGGTACACTCATGTCCAGCTGGGAACCAGGTAGGAATTAGGACCACACTGGGCATTTGAGGACAGGAGATAGCTTCAGGGTTAATTGACAAGCCCCAGCCACATGCAGGGCTCCTGGGAAACTGTAAGGACTGTGGGCTCCAGGTCCTGCTGTTTGCTTCTCATACATCCTGGTTTCAATACCATCGCCACGGTTTTATTTATTGACGTGTTTGTTCAGTAAAGGGACTACAGAGAGAGGGCTCACTGTCTCCTGCCCACTGGTCACCTTGCTTACACTAATGTTTACAGCACCTAGGCTTTCCACAGTATCGGGGCTCTGTCATTCCCTGCTGATGGTGAACTGACAGTATTCATGGGCCTGCAGGATTGGAGGCCGCACACGAAGGTTCCCCAGCCAGCCTCTTTCTCCTAACCCCACTTCCTCACTGCCCTGGAACCAACAGGCTGCTTGTGGTTGGATTTTCTAAGACAAGACAGGAAGTAGCATCACTCCTTGGCAGTGGCCCCTTGCGAGGGAGGTGCGTTGGAGATCTAGACCCTTTAAAACAAAGCAAGCTGCAGTTAACCATGTTGCCTTTTGCCACTCTTAATTGACCAGGGGACTAAGTCAAAGTGGCAGGGAGGCCCCTTCTAGGTTAGTCAGATTGGAGAGAAGGGGCCAGACCAAAGTGCCAAGATCTGATGGGCGCCAGCCTTGTTCTTGGAAGCAGTCCAAGGGCCTTTGTACCCAGTACAAAGCTAGGGTGAGCCTGTCCTCACCAGTGGTACCAAGTCTCACCTCAGTTCCAGATTCCAGACAGTATCTCTCCACCATCCTATGACCAAAGGCCCCTGCCAGATGTAAAGCTGGTGTGTGTGGAATCAGTGTGGCAACATGAACTGCAGCGCGCTTAACCAGCTCACCTCTCAGCCCAAGCCTGTCCCTGCACAGCCTCGCAAAGCCACGTTGCCTGGTGGGGCCCAGTGTACTTAAATAAAGTCGTTCCGGTAGATACATCAGTCTGACCTCTTTCTGTGACCAGTGCCTGGTAGAAAAAAGGGTAGCTCCCGGAATGTGATATGCAGACAATACCCCAACCTGTAGGTGGATGGGAAAAGAATTGAGGGTCTAATTCCTGTGTATACTCAAATCTGTAGGTGAAGCCTGACTTCCATCTCTGAAAACAAAGGGTTTTGTTTTTCTGAGAGGGTTTCCCTGAGTAACAGTCCTGGCTCTCCTGGAACTCTCTTTAGACCAGGCTGACCTTGAATTCACAAAATCTGCCTCCCGAGTGCTGGGATTAAAGTTGTGCACTACCACAGAAGTTCTAAAAACTCATTTGTATAAGACATTTGAACCAGGCCTGTAATCCTAGCTACTCAGGAGACTCACATGTTTAAGAACTGTGTGGTTTACACAGTGAGTTCTGAGCCAGTCTCCACAATGTAATGAAATCCTGTCTCACACTGAAGAGAGCTGGGGTTTACAGTTCAGTAGCAGAACACTTGCCTAGCACACATGCGGCCCTTTCTACCCTCAGTCCTCTTCACCCACCCACAAACTGAAGATGGAAGATGAAGAGCTTGATCCATTGAGGTGACTGCAGATTTGAGGGTAGGTGCCAACAATTCTGTTCATGTTTGACTCTCAGGACCCACATAGAACTGACTCCATGCAGAAGCTGACCTTTGACTTCCACTCCACATACATATACGGTAAATGTAATACGGAATTCCTCTTTAAGTTAAGGGGTCTGGGTGTAGTGGCACACGCCTTTTATCCCAGCACTCAGGATGCAGAAGCAGATGGATCTCTTGAGTTTGAGGCCAGTCTGGTCTACAGAGTAAGTTTCAGAATAGCCAGGGCTACATTAAGAAGAAACCTTGTCTCAAAAAAAACAAAAATAAATTCCTTTATCTAAAAGGAAGTTGCCAGATACCTAATAAATGTTTACACTCCCCCAATAACTATAAAATATGGGTGTTTTATGATTCATTTCATAAAGACTTTCAGAACCACAAAAAGTAACTTGGAGAGAACCACTGCTCATTGGCTGGGCCATATGCCCTAGAAAGTCTGGTCCCCTGTGCAGACCCTCAGAACCCACATGGAGACTTTCACCATATAAAGACTACACCCTTTTCAGACCCATTCAACCAGAATCTTGGCAAAGACTCAGGCATTGGTGTTTTGGAAGCTCTCAGGTGATTTCCGGGCTTAGAGTCCCTCCCTACCCTAGCAGAGGCTCCTTTTTGACGACTGTTTTGCAATGGTGTGTGGGAAGTGTGCTGAGGGAACAGATTCCAGGCCTGATCGCCCAGCAGTCTGCTGGATTCATTTGTTGGTGACATCAGTCGTTTTTTGTTTGGTCCATTGGTTGTTTTTTAGGCTAGCTTTGAACTTAGGGCAATCCTGCCTCAGCCTTCCAGATGTTGGGATTATAGGCACAAATCACCAAGTTCAGCTTACAACTTGCAATTTTATCCTAGTATCTCTAGGAAAATTACCTTGGGGAGCTTTTCCTGTTCCCAGCCCCCAACAACCTTGTCTGCCTGCCTCCTACACAAGGCACAGACTCAAAGAATCGGAATGACTGGCTTTACTTGATTTGTAATGAGATGAACCTCTTTAGCGTTTAGAGGCTGAGCTTGGGGGTGGGGTGGGGGGCGGGCTATAGCAGAGAGGGCATGCCACTTCAAGCACAGCTGAAGCAGAGAACCCTCTGAGAGAAACTACTAGAAGGAGAGGCAAGTGGCACTTTCAGTCAGCTTCACCTGAGTGGGCAAAAGGGGTAGTCACAGCATCAGAAGCTCCTAAGCCCACCGAGTGGCCAGCCCCAGCTACAGGTCCCAGGCAGCCCCTGGACACCACACTCAGCCCTACCCTTTCTGGTCCTCCTTTTCTTCCTGCCCCACAGGAGTCGCAGGTCCCTGAGCACATACAGCCCAGCCCTTGCACAAGCTGAGTCACATGACTAAAGAAGGGCAGACCTTGGTGATGCTCCTGGTTTGGCCCCAGGAGCTCCCGGACACCATCTGTTCTCTGGACTGGTGAGGAAGCAGGATGCTAGCTGGCAAGAGAGGTTGCTTCTGGGGCTAGGGCAATGATCTCAGCACAGTGGCTCTGCCAGACCTCTCACACTATCTTAATGTTCAGCGTATGGATCTGGGCCAGGTTCTGACGCTGGGCCTTGACCACACGTAGGCGTCTCCCATGCAGCGTGAACTGGGACCAGGTGAAGAGCTGCAGCAGTGCACAGGTGATGGGAACAAGGACCAGCAGGTAGAAGCAACCCTGGCGGAGTGTGGGAGCCTGCGCGGGGGCGGGGGCTGGCGGCTCGGGCCATGGCCGAACGCTCCCCACAGAAGTCATTGGGGGCTGCTGAAAAAGGTCATGACCTAGGGCAAGAGCATACAGAAGAAGCATGGTCAGCCCCGTTAGCCCTCCAAAGCCCACAGAATGGAATCTGAAACATTACAAGTGTCCTAAACCACAACTACAAGTTTAAGACAGGCCAGGTATGGTGGTGCACACTTTTAACCCCAGCACTCAGGAGGCAGAGGCAGGCAGATCTCTGAGTTCGAGGCCAGCCTGGTCTACAGAGTGAGTTCCAGGACAGCCAGGTCTATATCGAGAAGCCCTGTCTCAAAATACAAAAAGCAAACAAAACATGTCTTTTTAACTGTCACTGTTGGCTGGCTTCACTCTTGTAGTCTGCCTCAGTCTTAATGAGTGGTTGGGATTATAGGGATATACAACAATTCCTAACCACAAACCTATCATCTACATTTTATTCTAAAAAATTTTTTGAAACAGGGTCTCTCTAGTAATCTTGGCTGTCCTGCAACTCACTATGTAGACCAAATTGGCCTCAAAGTCACAGAATTCACTTCCTGACTCTGCCTCCCAAGTTCTGGAATTAAAGGCATATGCCACTGTATCTGGCTGCTGCTACTGTTGCTGCTTCCTCTTCTTCTTTTCCCCCTCCTCCTCTTCCTCCTCCTCTTCCTCCTCCTCCTCCTCATCATCATCATCCTCATCATCATCAGGGTATATAGTCCACACTAGCTCTAAACTCCTATGTACTCGAGGATGACGTCAAACTTCTGCCTGCCTGCACTTCCTGAGTGCTGGGACTGCAGGTGTGTGTCAACACAGCTAGCTGTGTGGTTCAGAGTCACACTCAAGCCTTCGTACACGCTTGGCAAGCGCTCCTGCAGCTGAGCTGCATCCAGCACACATTTGTTTACTGAGACAGTATCATGCACCCCAGGTTGTTCTCGGTCAATTTGTAGCTGAAGGTAACCTTGACCTCCTTATCCTCCTGCCTCTGTCTCCTAGGTGTTAGGATTAAGGGTCTCATCCATCTTGCCAACTCCCACCACATCCCATTTTCTGTTTGTTTGCTTTGCTTTTTTTTTCTTTAATCATTTAATTATGTTCATAGGTGTGAGGGTGTCATATCCCCTGGAACTGGAGTTACCAACGGTTGTGAGCCACCATGTGGGCTCTGGGAATTGAACCCAGGACCTCTGGAAGAACAGCCAGGGCTCTTAACCACTGAGCCATCTCTCCAGCCTGGTTTGCTTTTTGAGACAGGGTTTCTCTGTGTAGCCCTGGCTGACCTGGAACTTACTCTGCAGACCTCGAACCCCTTCTCACGTCCTTCCTTTCTCTAGAGAGACACCACCATATCTCATGCCTCTCGGTCCTCAGCTGTCACTCCCCAACACCCATCCTCACGTGTCACCTCAGTTCCCAATGCACCTGCCTCCTCCCTAGTCCAACCTACCACAGCATCCTTACGTCTCTAAGCTACTGAACACGCTGATCTGTGCGTACTACTCAGGCAATCAAAGCAGACTTCTTCCAAACATCAGACCATGTCTCATCCCAGCCTCTAACTCTCCAAACAGCTTCCTGAAACACTGAAAAGCCAGTCCATATGCTACCCTGTCCATCTCTCTCCCAGTCTAAAAATTTTTTTTTTTTTTTTTTTTTGGTTTTTCAAGACAGGGTTTCTCTGTGTAGCCCTGGCTGTCCTGGAACTCACTCTGTAGACCAGGCTGGCCTCGAACTCAGAAATCCGTCAGTCTCTGCCTCCCAAGTGCTGGGATTAAAGGCATGCGCCACCACCGCCCAGTAAAAACAATTTCTTTAAGACAGGATTTTTCTGTGTAGCCCTGGCTATACTGGAATTCACTCTGTACCAGGACAGCCTCAGACTCACAGACCTGTCTGCCTCTGCCCTCTGAGTGCTAGGATTAAAGGCATGCACCACCAATGCCCATCTAAGCTCCAAGGTAGCGAAGATTCCACATGCCTTACCATTACTTCCCTTACACATAGGGCCCAGCCTATACAAGTCTACACTAATTTGTTGAATGAATCAATTCACTTATGAAAATGGAGGGGCGGGCCAGCAAGGCTTAGCATCCCAGGGCAGCACAGGCCTAGTCACAGCCCTTCTGTCCCCTCACTAGACCCAGAGCTGGTACAAGTAAGCTATGTTCCATGAGCCTCACCTGTGTAGAAGCAGAGAAGCCAGGTACCCAGCAGTGGGGCAAAGGTCTGGCCAGGTTTGGTCACCAGGGCAACCATGCCAAAGAGGAGTGCCGAGGCTGCCTGTTTCCGATGGTTCAACACCAGGTCCTCATCTACCAGGTCAGTGACCACCAGGGTCAGCAGCTTACAGGTACCCTCAGTGAAGACACGGTTGCTGCCCAGGGAGAGAGAAGCAAGAGTAAAACAAGTGGACACAGAGGTGTGGGGGCAAGGGTAGGCAGGGCGTACCTGGCAATGAAGAAGCAAAGCAGGCCAGGGTGGTCTGGGCCAGCCAACAGCATGAGGAGGCTAAGGCTCAGCTTGAGCAGGAAGAGCCCCCGCACCACTGCATAGACACCCCAGCGCCGGCACAGGGGCAGGAAGTACAGGTTGTTGAGATGAGGTGCAACATAGGAGATGCCTGGGGAGGGAAGAGGGCCCCCCCTCTTCAGGAGCAATGCCACAGCCTCAACAGCGGTTGGCAACTGACACTAATAATCAGGATCACAATGTGCATTCACTGTAAGCCGACGATGACTTGTATGTTTTGCATTTTATTAGCATCTTTTAAGTTTTACACACTTAAAACGTGTATGCATGTTTTGATTGCACACACACATTGTACGCATGTTTTGGTTGCATGTATATCTGTGCAGAGGCCAGAAGAGGGCATTGGATCCCCTGGGACTGGAGTCACAGACAGCTGTGAGCCACCATGTGGGTCAATGGAAATCAAACCCCAAACCCAGGTCTTCTGGAAGAGCAGCCAATGCTCTTAACCACTGAGCCATCTCTACAGTCTGCTTTCCACACCATCATTTTCACAAGCCCTTCAGGGTAGGTACTGTAGTCCCTTGGGATCATGGCCATTGACTCCAGTACCCCTCATGGATAGCAAAGTCTATGGATTTTCAAGATCTTGATATAAAATGACGCTGTACCTGCGTAAGGTCTATATACGTACTCCCAGATACTTTTGTTTTTTAATTTAGTGTCATGTAGCTCTACATGGCCTTAAACTCGTCTGTTTGTTTGTTTGTTTGTTTGTTTGTCTGAGACAGGGTTCCTCTGTGTAGCCCTGCCTATCCTGGAACTCACTCTGTAGACCAGGCTATCCTCGAATGCACAGAGATCCGGTTCCTCTGCCTCCTGGTGCTGAGACTAAGGATATGCAATGACACTGAGCCTATTTTGTTTTTGTTTGTTTGTTTTGACACAGGATCTCTGTGTGTAGCCCTGGCTGGCTTGAAACTCATAACATAGACCAGGCTGGCCTCAGAACTCACAGAAATCAGTCTGCTCCTTTCTTCTAGGTGCTGGGACTAAAAGCCCACTCTGCTATGTTCTCCCTTTTATTTTATTAAAATAAACATTTGAATTTCAATTTTTTTTTGACACAGGGTTTCATATATGTGAGGCTAGCCTCAAACTTCCTATGTAGCCTACCCAAGCTGACCTTGAATGTCTGGTCCTAACCACACCCACCTCCCGAGTACATAGATTACAGATGCGGACCACCATGCCGTGTTTATGTGGTGCCGAGGAATCCAGCCCAGTAGGGCATTGATTAGATCCAGGATGGCATCAAACTCTCCTCAGTTCTGCCTCAGTTTCTATAATGTTGAGATTACAGGTGTGTGTCATCCAGCCTGGCCTACGTGATGTCTTGATTATAGTATTCAGTACCATGTAAATGCTATGCAAATAGCGGTTATACTATATCAATTAGAGGGCAGGGACAGGAAAGAAACAGGCTTTAGGGTCAGTGAGAAGGCTCAGCAGGTAATGGGCTTGCCACCAAGCCAGCCGACCTGAGTTTGATCCCTGGGTCCCACATGGTGGAAGGAAAGAACCATTTCCTGAAAGTTCCCCTCTGACCTCCAGATGTGCACCATGGCATGCGTGCATCCACACTGTCTCCACACAAACAATAAATAAACATGTGGAAATCAAGAAGACCATGCACGCTTAATGGAGTCAGACTTTTCTCTTAATACTTTGAACCCATGGTTGGCTGAATCCATGGATATGAAACATGTCAATACAGGGGTCACTGTGCTATGATTACCCTCCCATTACAAATGACAGTAGTGGGAAAAACAAAAAAGCCGGGCAGCGGCGGTGCCCACTAATCCCAGCCCTCAGGAGGCAGAGGTAAGCAGATCTCTGTGAGCTTGAGGCCTTGCGTGGTCTACAGAGCAAATTCCACAACAGTCAAAACTACACAGAGAAACCCTGTCTCGAAGAAAAATGAGAAGAAAACAAACAAACAAAAAATGAGTGGCTCAGAAATATTAAAAAGTACAGCCACCTGCACTCAGAGAACAGCAGTGGCTGGGCACTGCACTTTTATCACACTGCCTCTGGGGGGCACCATCACTCCTGACTGAAGGGCGGCCCACTAACCTCCACCCAAGGAGAACAGACCTGGGGACAGCACGTGCAAGCCGCTGGCCCTGGACAATACTCACCCAACAGGAAGGAGCCAGTGGAGAGGGAGATGTGGTCGGACAGCAAGTGCTCCAGGAAGAGGGGGAAGAAGTTACTGTTGAAGTGACAATGGAACACCTGCAGGACAGATGGGGAGGGGGTAGAAGGGGGAGGCGTAGGGGAGAGGTTAGCAAGGGGGAGGGGAGGGGGAGGGGAGGGGAAGAGAACAGGACAGTTCACAGGCCAGCAGGGGAGCAGCAGCCCTGGTCCTCAGAGCAAGAGTGCACACTGTCCCATATCACCAAACATGGAATACGCCCCAAGAAACCTAAATGACAATCCCTTTTAACCTATAATTAACCCATATATATATATATATATTTGTTTTTGTTTTTCGAGACAGGGTTTCTCTGTCCTGGAACTCACTCTGTAGAGCAGGCTGGCCTCAAACTCAGAAATCCGCCTGCCTCTTCCTCCCAAGTGCTGGGATTAAAGGCATTCGCCACCACTGCCCGGCTAATTTTTAAGTTTTTATGACATAAAAATAATTCATTTTTAAGTCTGGCTAACCTGTATACACCTTTTATAAAAAAAAAAAAAAAAAAAAAAAAAAAAGATTGTTTCGGGGCTGGAGAGGTGGCTCAGTGGTTAAGAGCTCTGGCTGCTCTTCCAGAGGACCCAGGCTCAATTCTCTGAACCCACATGGTGGCTCACAGCCTTCTTAACTCAATGGCTCGGGGGATCTGATAGCCTTTTAGCCTCCCTGGGTACCAGGCACACACTTGTACACAAACAGACATTCAGGCAAAACACCCATACACATGAAATAAGAATTAAAAAAAATTTTTTTCTTCAGTCTTATGGATGAAGGCCTGGTCTTGGAGCCTGAGGCCTGCCTAAGCTCACACAGTGAGAGGCAGGGGTGTAGCTTCGTGGGAGACTGCTCTCCTAAACATATACCAGGCTCTAGAATCAACAATTCTAGGCACCATGGGAATGGGGGTGGGGGGATGACACGAGGGAGTAAGAGTAAGGGAGTAGGGAACACAGAAAGTGCTAGAACTTTTAACTTCCCACATTTCCAGCTCTTGAAGCACCCTTTAAAGAGGGATGAGGAAAAGATTCCCCATACCTGTACCAGGTCCATGCCCACGAACCACAGGAAGTTTTGGTGGCGCGCCAGTTGCCGGAGGTACTGGCCCAAGGTGATGCTGCCTGCTTCCTCACCGCCCACCAGCGGCTCCTCGTCACACACGCTGTGAGCAAAGGGGAAGGGAAGATGTGGGGTTACACCAGAGTGGGCCAGGACTGAGTGTTAAAATCAGGCTCTGATCGTAGAGACGAGGCTACACTCACCCACCATCCATGTCCAGGCCCGGGCAACCCCTGTCCCTTTTGGTTGCCTCAATCCGCCGCTTCAACAATTGTGTGGCCCCCAGAAAGCCCAGCCCAGAGCCAGTAGCTAGTACCACACAGAAGGCACGGAAGGAGGAGAAGTCCTCCTTGTTCCAAAAGGCGTAGGAGGCGAAGACAGACATGGAGCCAGCTGCACTGAAGAGGGAGCAGTAAAAGTTGAGGTGGGTGCGGTCGTGGGCTGAGAGCGCCAGGTCCGCCAGCAAGGCATGATGGTGGAGGTCCACGAGTGTCAGGAAGCCATCATAAAGGCACAGGCACAGCAAGAACTGTAAGCCAGCAGGGGCCCAGGGCACCCAGAATGCCAGGAAGGACAGTGCCAGCAGCGGCCCATGCCAGCCCAGAGCCTGGACCCGGGTCAGCACCACGTCTCTGGAGGAGAGGCCTGCTCCTGACCTGTCAGGGAGAGGACGGTAACCTTTAAGCCATAGCAGACCCTAGTTACCCCAGCTGGGCCCAAAAGACAGATGGAGGAATTTTCCTAGAGTGCACACCTAGATACAGCCCAAGTCTTCAGCCCCTGACCTGGGACTTTAGAAGCACAGCTTAGCCCCACTGCCCTACCCAAAGGGCTATGAGACACTGATTCTCAGGGTTGGGGTAGGAAGGGGCCCAAACAGGGAAAGGGAAGGGAGTGCCTAAGAAGCAGGGGGTGGGGGGAATGTGCAGCCATGGGTAGACCCCCATGTCACACTAGGGTCAACCCCTTCCCCTGGTTGGGCCATGCCCATACCACAACTGGCATCCCTTCCTTCCTCCACTCCCAAATACGAGCAGCAATTCTTCATTTGGGGAATCGTCAGAACTGGACTAGGGCAGTGATGTACCCATTCCCTAAGACACACCGGGGCTGGGAGCTGAGGAACTGGCGGTCACTGAGCCAGCCGAAGAGGGGGTCATTGAAGCTGTTCCAGAGGAGAAACACAGTCTGCAAGAGGAGAGAGATGGGCAGGTGGGTTGTACAGGGCTCCCCAACTCCAGTCCATGCACCTTCCCCAAAGATGGCAGTTCTTCCTGCCAGCAAGCTTTTGTTAATGTTCCTCTCTCTGCCAAAACTCCTCTCTGCCTGGTACACACATCGAACTCCAGCGGCCCAAGGCAGCTGGTAAGTATATCCAGCTGACTGATGCATATGTGTATATTAGATATGAACATACAAACTGCGGAGAGCTAAGGCACCGGCCAGGAGTGCTTCTGGAATCCTCCTGAAGAGTCCTTAAGGGCTGGAGAGATGGCTCAGAGGTTAAGAGCACTGATTGCTCTTCCAGAGGTTGCGAGTTCAATTCCCAACAACCACACAGTAGCTCACAACCATCTGTAATGGGATCCGATGCCTTCTTCTGGTGTGTCTGAACTTCTGGTGTGCTATGATGAACTCATATATAAAAATAATATAATAATATTATTATAATAATAAAAATAAATAAGTAAATAAATAAATAAATAAATAAAATCAGCCTTTCTGGCTGAGTCTTGCTAAATAGCACAGCCTGTCCTAAGAGCCTAACATGGGGATAACACTGGGGACAGGCACCTTCTGTCTGCTTGGACACCTGAAGCCCAATCTCCTCCCACCTACGCCAGCTTCCCCATGCTTGGCCTACCTCTCCAACCCAGAAGGACACTTTGTTGATCTTATACACAGAGACGAAGGTGTCCACGTAATACAGCAGGAACACATTATGCAGGATGGAAGTGAAGAGAGCCAAGGAGCCATATACCACGGCTGTGGGCAGGCCCAACAGCCGGGCTTGGGGCCAGTGTAGCCCCATGGCTGCTGGTGGAGCCTCAGCCCCAGGGGCACTGAGGAGGGCTCACAGACATCACCAGTCCGACCATTCTTGTCTCTGGGGAAGAAGCAGCCAGTGAGCAACAAGCGTCTGTGCTAACTCTCTCGATCCAGCTCTGAGACCTTTAACAACCCATGAGTAACTCATTCCAGGCCGGGGCCTGTAGCTTGTGGTTGCCTACTAGTCTAGCTCCTACACTTAATCCCTGACACTGAAAATATTTTTTTTTTCTTAAACTCATTTCCTTTGGGAGGGAATTCACATGTAAGACAAAGCTGGTGAACTACCAGTGAAGTACAGCAGAAACATCCAAGCGAGATACTCTGGAATGCTACGGGAAACTGAGATGGCCCATGGGAAGAGAAGGCAGGCAGCCAAGTACTGGGCCAGGTTACCTTCTCAAACTGGATACTTGGCAAGCTGTCCAACCAAAATGGTCTAGCTGTGACCTCGGTGGCTTCGGGCACAGTGTGCTTACAGGGTAGGCAGCACCGATATGGTTAACCTTAGTTTCTTTTACTCAAAAAGGTCAAAGGGAATCATTACGTGAAAGACCAGATGGATTAAATGGAAAAGCTCATAGAAAATGCTCTTTGAGCCAGGCATGATGATACACACCCTAATCCCAGCACTAGGAAGGCCAAGACAGGAAGACCACTAATTCCATGTCGGCCTGGGCTGCACAGTTAGGCCGGCCTTGGTTGTGTGATGAAACCCTACTGAGAGAGGTGTTTAATCAATGTGCACTGGTATGATTATAATCTTTACAGAATCCCTAGGAACCACTATTATGGTCTTAAAGAACAACTCAAATTAGAAATGCTGAAGACCTTAGACAATGTCACATGGCAAAAAAGCAATTGATTTGAATCCAGACTTCATATATTCCCTGGTTTCTTATCGAATCATATAAATGTTTCCCTTTCTTGAATCCAGGTTTATCTGATGCTAAAGCCTTTCTAATTGACCTCCAAAATCGGATTTCTGTGCACCACTGGGGCAAATGGGAAAAGCCAGCGAGAAGTCTACTCTGTAAGAACAAAATGCAAGACCTGGCATGGTGGTACACACCTTTGAACCCAGCATGTAAGAGGCCAAGGCAGATAGATCTCTAGGAGCTCAAGGCCAGCCTGGTCTACATAGTAAGTCCCAGGACAGCCAGGGCTACATATTGAGACACTGTTCAAAACCAACAAAAGAACAAGATATGACTGGCTATGGTGGTGTATGCTTTTGATCCCAGCACTTAGGAAACAGACCAGGCCCATCTGTGAATCCCACGCCAGTGTGGTCTACATAATAAGTTCCAGGCTCCTCGGGGCTTGCTTAGCCTGCTTTCTTATAGGATCCAGGGCCAGCAGCCCAGGGACGGTACCACCGACGATTGGCTGCACCACCCCCCATCAATAATGAATTAAGAAAATGCCTTACAGCCAGTTCCTATGGAGACATCTTCTCAGTTGAGGTTCCCTCCTTTCGGATAACCCTAGCTTTTGTCAAGTTGACACAAGACCAGCCAGCATGTTTGATAATCAGTTTTCATTTTAATATGGGTCTGGCCACGCCAATTCAACACGATTCCATCTTAATTTGGTTTGAAATACACAGATGCTGTGTCCAAGTAGGGTCTTACTCAGAGGTTCTCATCTCTCACCTCTGCCTGGGATAGAACCCGGGGCCTTGCAGATGCTAGACTAAGGCTCCACTACCGAGCTACACCCCAGCTTCTATACCCTCTCATGGTGTTTGTTCTTAGGTCTCTCTGTGGGACTGCTGTTTATACATGTGGCTGTCACGTGCACCTCTATACACACGCCCTTGGGAGTTAGTTCCTTGGGGTGGTGCATGTGGAATCAGTGTATGAGTGCATCTTGTCTGTTTTTCCCTCTTAGTTTTGAGATCAGGTCTCAGTATGTAATTTGGCTAACCTGGCTCAATAAGTAGACCAGGCTGCCCAGTCTGTAAGCAGTACCCCTCACAGGCTTTGCCTCAGTTCTTGTCTCCAGGTTCTCTGTTTCAGGTCCTGTTCTGACTTCCTTCAGGGATGGATTATGGATGTGGAAGTGTAAGCCCAAGAAACCCTTTCCTCCCCAACTTGCTTTTGGCTATGGTATGTCAACATGGCAGTGTTTCATCATAGCAATAGTTACCCAAAACCAACAGTAACAGTAACGCAAACTAAGACATCAAATCAAGCAAAGATGGCCACAAGGATGAAGCCGGCAAATGCCGTAACACAGCCACAGCCAAGGAGTGCCGATGTCACCAGTGAAGGTCCAAAAGCTAGACAGAGAAGGAAGAACTCTTCCCAAGAGCTTCCAGTGGAAACAGGACTCCGTTCAGGCCTTGATTGTGGACTTTTACCCCCTAGCCATGAGCAAATATTCAGTTGCTTTAAGCCATCAGTTTGTGTCATCTGTTAGGGTAGCCTAATGACACTGAGGGTGACTCTCAGAGAGCCTGATTTCTTCCCGAGGCTGCATGGCTCACAGGTTACACACACACTTCCCCACCAGTCATATCCTGTTTGTCCTCTGCCCTAGTCCAACAGAGGGAACAAAACCTCCAAGGGCCATCCTTGCCAAGACCCAGCCTCCCTGCCTCCCCACCAAGCCTACAGGTCTCTACAATGTGGCCACTCCCAGCCCAGCCTCCCTGTCCTTTGACGAGGCCTTTGTGCTTGCTGGTTCTTTCCATGAACAGACAGGATCATTCTAGTCTGCACCTGCCATTCCAAGAGCTAGCATAGAGTCCAGACTTCTCACCCTCCAGAGACTGCCGGCATAATCCTGTAATTCTAGATACTCAGGAATCTAAAGCAGGTAAATTGAAGTTCACAGCCAGCTTGGACAACTTCATGAGACCCTGTCTTAAACAGTAGTCATTTCTTATTACTGTACTTGACTAGTCTGGGGAAAAAATAAAAATCAGAAGATAAATAAAGAAAGAATAAAAAGAGGGCTGAGTGGGCTTATTGTCCCACGCCTTTGATCCTAGCACTCAGGAGGCAGAGGCAAGCAGATCCCTGCATTCAAGGCCAGCCTGGTCTACAGAGTAAGTTCCAGGACAGCCAGAGCTACACAGAGAAATCCTGTCTTCAAACAAACAAACAACTCCCCTGCCCCCTCCACCCCCCCCCCCCCATAAAAGAAGATTGAATGGGGTAGGCCAAGCATGGTGAAATATGCCTTTAATTACAAAAGACTCAGGTAGATCTCTGTGACCTCAATAACAGCCTGGTCTACACAGTGGTACCCTGTCTTACACACACACACACACACACACACACACACACACACAGAGAGAGAGAGAGAGAGAGAGAGAGAGAGAGAGAGAGAGAGAGAGAACACAAAAAAAATGTGCCTCCAGGACCTTTTGGACTACAAAGCAAACCTCCCTTGTAGCCCACCACCCACCAGAGGTAGTGGGAAAAATACCAAGGAAGTGGACCTGCTTAGAAAGGTTCTTTGGAGCAGCTCCCCTGTGAGATGTCTGGAAATCAGCAGTTCCACTTGCAAACACTTCACGGGGTACACCAGTTCAGTAGAGTTGAGATAGCAAACATGAATCAGCAGCAGTGGCACTACATAGCAAAGACAGCCAGGCCTAGCCTTGGCACAAGTCAACAGGAGGGACCAGGAGGAACACCAGAAGTTCTCAGCTGTGCCTCTCTCAGTGAAGCAAAGATCAGCGAAGACACAAGACCATCAAGCGTTGCACAGCGAGCTCTATAAGCAAGCCTAGCTCAGCCTCTGTCACTGCCCATTGAGTCCTATTTATACCCTCTGAACATCACGTGTCCTCCACATGCCCTCCTTGCCTCAGCACATGCATCTGTCTCAGCTGACATCACTCTGCCAAAAAGCCCGAGTCTGCAGAAGCAGCAAGAAACTGCAGCACACCACCAGGTTTTTGGTGAATTTCTCTCTATGGAGTCCTGACAAACGCAGTTCAACTAGGCAATGTAAGGCGGACCAATACAGGAGTGACCTTAGCAAAGAATCCTTCATCACGTGTCCTTTCATGTGCTTGCTTTAGCAGAGTATCTTTTTACCTGTGTCTGCTTCAGCTAAATCATTCTTTATGTGTTTGCCCCAGCAAAACACCATCCAGGTAACTTTCCAAAGAATCCCTAAGTTTCCACTTCAGTGGTGGTTTGAATAATAACGGTCCCCATAGACTCATATACTTGAATGCTCAGTAACCAGGGAGTAGAACTGTTTGAAAGGATTAAAAGGACCAGGAAGTGTGGCTTGTTAGATGCAGTGTGTCACTGGGGGTGAGCTTAGACATTTCAAAAGCCCATGTCAGGCCCATGCTCTCTCTCTACCTGTGGACCAGGATGTAGCTCTCAGCTACTGCAGGCTACCACGCTCCCTGCCCAGGATGCTAATGGATTAACCATCTAAAATGGTAAGCAAGCCCAAGTTAAATGCTTTCTTTTATAAGTGTTGTTTTATTCATGGTGTCTCTGCACAGCAAAAAGACAGCAACTAAGACAGTCACCTCACCGGGCAGTGGTGGCGCACACCTTTAATCTCAGCACTTGGGAGGCAGAGGCAGGCGGATTTCTGAGTTCGAGGCCAGCCTGGTCTACCAAGTGAGTTCCAGGACAGCCAGGGCTACACAGAGAAACCCTGTCTCGAAAAACTTAAAAAAAAAAAAAAAATAGAAAAGGGAAGAGTTCGAATCACTACTCTCTCCCACAGTACCTTTGCAAGTCGGGGAATAAAAGCAGTCTGTACAAGAACATAGCAAGCGCTAAACTAGCACTCAGGAAACCCAGAGCACCATGCTAGGCACAAGGCAGATGCTTAAAAACCAGCGTCTTGAGGGGCTGGAGAGATGGCTCACTTTAAATAAAAAAAAGCCTTTTCTTTCTTGAGACAGATCTCACTATGCAACCTGTTACTTTAGACTAAGATGGCCTGGAACTCACAGAAATCTGCCTGACTCTATTCTCCAAATCAGCTTTTTCTTTTCTTTTGGGGGGGGGGAAGGGGGTTGTTGTTTTTCAAGACAGGGTTTCTCTGTGTAGCCCTGGCTGTCCTGGAATTCTCTCTGTAGACCAGGTTGGCCTCGAACTTCAGAAATCCACCTGCCTCTGCCTCCCAAGTACTGGGATTAAAGGCATGAGCCACCACTGCCCAGCTGCTTTTTCTTAAAGATTGGGTCGGGGTCAGTGGAATATCCTAGGACCCAGGTCCCCTTTCTGAAATAAAAGAAGTAGAGGGAAAAACTTGGGACACATGAGGAGCCGGAGAGGAAGCCTGCAAGCCTAATCCCCCAGGAAGAACTCCAGAGATGAGCCCCTATCACAGACCACAGGTAGAGGCCTCCATACAGGTGAGCCAGCACTAGGTTTGCTGGAGGAGGAGTGGCGGTGCTTTCCAGCCTATGTGTCTCCTGATCCTACTCCAGTAGCAAACAGCCTTCCTCCTCTGTCATCCTACTCTCAACCCACGTCACAAGAGAACAGAAGCCTCGTCAAGAAATACCACGGAGCCCACACTGCCCTCATTGCATAAGCTGTGTATCCTGTAACCTGCAACCAAGCTCCCCGCTCCTGTGCACAGCTCACCTCACACAAGAGCTGGAGGCTGGTCCTGGGACTAGTCATGCTGGTGACCTTGGGCCAGTGGAGAGGTTAATACCAACTTTCTTAAAGTGGGGCTCAAATGCAAAAGGAGGAGAAAGCACCAAGCACGGGGCCCAGGACATACAGGACTCTCCATAAACAATAGCTCTTACTGGGTTTCATGACCTTTAAAACTTGGCTGGGAGTTGGGGATATGGCTTAGAGTGTAAAACCACTTGCCGTGCAAGCCCCAAGACCTGCGCCAGATCCATGGAACCCATATCAAGATGAAAGGTGAGGTGCTGGAAGGATGGCTCAGTGGTTAGGAGCATTATTGTTCTTGCATAGGACCCACATTTAGTTCCCAACACCTACATGACAGCTCACAACTACCTATACCGCAGTTCCAGGGGGTCCACTGCCGTCTTATGACTCCCAGGGGTCCCTGTGTGTAGATGATGCACATAAGATACACTCAGGCATCACGTCTACAAATTAAATAGATCTGGAAAAAAAAAATGTTCTAGGGTCAGGCACTCAGTAGACAATTCCAACAGATCTTTGAAAGTTCAAGACCAGCCTGGTCTACATACTAAGTTCTAGGCCAGTCAGTATTACATAGTAAGATCTTGTCTTAAAAAATGAAAAATAAAGCCAGGCAGTGGTGGCGCACACCTTTAATCCCAGCACTTGGGAGGCAGAGGCAGGTGGATTTCTAAGTTCGAGGCCAGCCTGGTCTACAGAGTGAGTTCCAGGACAGCCAGGACTACACAGAGAAACCCTGTCTCGAAAAAAACAAAAACAAAAAAAAAAGACTGGAAGGCCAGGACCAACACCTGAGGTTGTCCTCTGCCTTCTACACACTCACTGTGGCTCATGCACCCAGATCCTTAAACGTGAACATGTATGTACACAGGCACACATACATGATATACAAAATATACATTTTTAAAAACAGTTAGGGACCCCTCTGACTAATATATAAGTGTTTGTCTGTCTGTTTGTTTGTAGTAGGATTTCATCATGTATCTTTAGCTGTCCTGAAACTCCCTAGGTAGACAGGGGCCAGTTGGCCTCAAACTTGTGGCAACCCTGCTACCTCCCCAGTGCTGGAATTACAGGTGTATGGCACCACACCCAGCTAAGTTGTCATTGTAGTATTCAACATGGATGCCTCTCACTGCGTGCCACATCCCAGACCTTCCCATGTGTCATTTTCCAAATTCTGTTTTAATTTCCACCTCCACACTTCCATCCAAAGGCCCTGGATGTGACTCTGTGCTGGCTCTGAGGCCTTTAGGACAGGCCTGGCTTCCACATCCACGGCTGTGAACCCTTCACAGGGTTCGCATTTACTATTCCCATCTACAGTTCACAGACGCAAGCAAGACCCGGAAGTCAGGCAAATAACTGGCCCACAGTCCAAGCTATGAGATGCTGGAACCTAGGTTCTAAATAGGTCCTGACTACAAACCTCAGCACCTCTCACTTCCACAATTGTATCAGATCTTGCTCCCTCAAGGCCTTGGCCAGGGTCCTCAAATCCTCCAGGTTCTCCCAGCCAGGTATTGTCTACCTTTTCCCATCCCTCTGTATCCTGAGAACAAATGCTTTCCTTATTTCCCTCAGCTCACAAGCTCTCACAAGCTCCTGAAGAGAAAGGATAAGCCAGTCCTACTGAAGATCCCTCCCCAAGCTCCTGCTCGGTTAGCACCTGCTGAGTCCATTGTCCCCCCCAAAAGACCAATGTTGGTGTTCTCTGCCTTACAAAGGGCAGTCAGAGGAAAACAAACTCCCAGAGGCCACACTAGGGGCTCTGATTGGCTGTGGGATTTGGAGACACAGTAGCAACCTGGAACACTATAGTCCCTCCTAGCAAACAAGTGCAGTGAGGTCACAGCTGGGGGGAGGGGAGGAGGCCACAGATGTGTGTGTGTGTGTGGGGGGGGTGTTAGTAAAAGCCAGCAGTAACGTTTATAACACTTGCAGAACCAAGCTAAGAAAACAATAGGGACAGAATGTGACCCAGGTAGTAAAAAGGGCCAGACTAAAAAGGGGTTTTTATAAGCCTCCAACAAGACTTGATCAAGACAGAAGGCACCTGCCAAGGGTAGGAGACAAGAAGCACTTCTCTGTCAAGGAGCCCTCCGGGCAACTTCAAGATCTCTCTCCGAGCAGTGGACTCTCGAAGGACTCTGGGAGATTAATAACAGGAAAGACTGGCCAAGTGCAGCCACCTCTGGTGACGGTGGGTGAGTACAATTTAGGGAGGAGACCAAGATGTGACAGGCTGGGCCTGGAAGGAAGACTATCATGAGGAAGGTTGGTGGTTCCTACTCCCTTCAGGAGGGAGCCTGTAGGGACCACAGTGGGGAAAAACTAAGTAACACGGTACCAGCAACAATACTTGCTTGGGTCAAGGCTGAACCTTATCCCCAAGTAGCCATAGAGTTGATTCCCACATAGAGTTTATTTCCATGTGGAAAAAAGCAAATCTGTTTCCTGCCTGTTGTGCGGGTATCAAATGAGCAGGTGGAATTTCAAGTCATAATAACAAAGTAAATACGAGGCGTGTCATTTTCTCAGCAAGCAGCTGACTGGATTGTTTGCCCTATTTCACACCCTGTTCAGTCTCTTCACAGCACGATGGAGCCCCAGGAGAGCTGCTGGAGGGGCCCTGCTCTCCCCCGAGTTAACAGGCCCCCCCTCCTCGGATGGAAAATGGGCTTTCACCCATTGCGAGAGGGATTTTTCTCGGTTCTTCACAGGATTTTATGGTGGCACGAAAGTGTCAGCCGACTCACCTCAGAATCGCAGACTACTTCTAAGTCCCTGAGGAACTGGGAATCAACCCAGGAGCTTTCTACTCAGAAACACGTGCAGTGGTTTTCATTTCGTTTGCACACTAAAATCACCCGAAGAGGTAGCTAGTCTAGAACACCTAGGCTCGGACCTCACTCAGATCACTAAAACTGGGATCTCTGGAGGTGATGCCCAGCATTTTTTAAGCTTCCCAAGTGGTTCTACTGTGCCACTAGGGTTAAGAGCCACCAGGTCAATGAGTGAATCCCGGCCTGAACCATTGCGTCCACGAACTCAGATTCCTCAGGGGGCAACCTGGACGGTGCAACCCCCTTCCTTACCCCAATAGAGCCCTTCTGCGGCGATTCTACGCTTGCCCCTTGGTCCCAGTTCCTCCTGACCCCAGAATTTTCCAATCCATAATCTGGCACCTCAAGGAACCGCGCAAAGTGTCCCAATGACTCAAACACCGAAACGCATTCCCGTCCCACCCTCGGTTTGGTCCTCTGAATCAGATCGGCCCCGGGATCCGGCCGGCTCCTCCGGGACCGGAGAGGTCCCGGGCCGCGGGCCAGCAGCTCACCGCAATCCTGGCAGACGATGCCTAATTCCGCGGCAGCGGGTAGCCAGGTGCCAGCCAGTGCGCCTGCGCGCTAGCAGCCCCGGGCTTCCCGGTCTCTCCCTCCGCCCCTTCCCAGCTATTGGCTCCGCACCGCTCTCCCGATAGCAGCTCCGGCAGGTGACCGCGCCTGAGGCTGTCGCTGCCATGTTTGTCATGGGCTATTTCCCTTAGGGACCCAAAAGAAAACCGGCATCAGCCAACAGGACCAGGTTTCCTGGATTCCTGATCTACTATCTACTATCTCCTCTTTTATCTCCACGAAAACTGTCATTTCAGCTCAAATCAAGTTTCTCTTGGGGACGCTCCCCTCCCCTTCCCTGATCCTAATTTCAGAAGATGAGAATTTAGCAGGGACTACCTACGGCTGGATTGTGAGCCCGCGAGTGCCAAGTCCAGCTTGAGCTATGGGCGTAAGGAATCGGGAGCCAGGGCAGGAGATGTTAGACACAAGCACTTGACCATCAACCCACAACCCACGCTGCCGGACCTCTTTGTAGTGGTAGTAATAAGAATTAGAAGAGGAAGTAATGCCTGATTGTGCCTTTCTGAAATTCCTTTTGTTGTTGTTTTGTTTTATGAAACAAGGTTTCCTCATGTGGCTCTAGCTCTTCTGGAACTCACTATGTAGACCAGGCTAGCCTCGAACTCCCAAAGATCTGCTCATCTCTGCCACCTGAGTGCTGAGGTTAAAGGCGTAGTCTGTAATTCTTGCCACACAGAAGGCTAGCCTGTGCTGAATACAGAATGAATTAGGGTCAATCCGGGCACTTTAAGCCCTATCTCAAACTAAAAACAAAATCAGGGCTGGGGAGACACACAAATGAAAGAAGTCCTCAGCCGCCTACTATTACGGACCTAGCAGGATAGGTGCGCTGTTCCAGTGCCTCTTCCTCAAATTATACATGGGAAGTAGGTGTTATTATTTCCACTTACAGACGAAAATAATCACTGGGTTCTGGTGGTGGCTGCATTTATCTTTAGTCTTAGCGCTAAGAAGGTGGAGACAGGTGAATTTCAGCTTTCAAGGCCAGCCTAGTCTACAAAGGAGTTTCCAGGAAAGGTAAGGCTATACAGAGAAACCTCATCTCAAAACCCAACCAACCAACCAACCAACCAAGCAACCAAGCAACCCTGAAGTTCAGAGAAACAGTCAATGGATTGTTGATTGTTGTTGTTTGAGACAAGATTTCTCTGTTTAACAGCACCAGCTGCCCTAGAACTCACTTCCTAGTCCAGCTTGGTCTTGAACTCACAGAGATCTGCCTGCCTCTGCCTCCTAAGTGCTGGGATTAAAGATGTGCACCACCATGCCCAGCCTTCAACAAATTTCATACAACCAGATGCCCAACCAGGCTCAGGCTAGACCAGACTTCTCCTAAGTCCCAGAGGAGTCCTTCCTCTTCTGCACTTGCTAGAGCTATAAAATCAAGTTTGTAAGGCTCAGTGCAATTTCTGAGTAATTAAATAGGACTCACTGCCCACCTGTTCAGTTTCCCTACTGTGTTGGTTTGTAAATGCTCAGCCCAGGCACTATTAGGCACTATTAGGTGTGTCCCTGCTGGAATAGGTGTGTCACTGTGTATGTAGGGCTATAAGACCCTAATCCTAGCTGCCTGGAAGTCGGTATTCTGCAAGCAGCCTTCAGATGAAGATGTAAAACTCTCAGCTCCTCCTTGCATCACACCTGCCTGGATGCTGCCATGGTGATAATGGACTGAACCTCTGAACCTGTAAGCCAGCCCCAATTACATGTTGTCCTTATAAGAGTTGCCTTGGGCTGGGCGGTGGTGGCGCACGCCTTTAATCCCAGCACTTGGGAGGCAGAGGCAGGCGGATTTCTGAGTTCGAGAGTTCAAGGCTAGCCTGGTCTACAGAGTGAGTTCCAGGACAGCCAGGGCTACACAGAGAAACCCTGTCTCCAAAACCAAAAACAACAAACAAACAAACAAACAAACAAAGAGTTGCCTTGGTCATGGTGTCTGTTCACAACAGTAAAACCCTAAGACACCTACCCTGAGCTATAAGGCAAAGAGTGCCTCTTTTGACTTCTCTGCTAAGGGGCCTTCTTTTTGCTGAAACTGCTCCATTGCTTATGGGAATTTTGTAGGCATACAAGGAGAAATAGAACCCAACATGATGAAGCCCATCTGTAGTCCCGGCACTTGGGAGTTGGAGGCAGTGTGATTACAATTTGAGACCAGCCACCGCTTCGGAGCTAGACCCTGTCAAGAAGGAAAGAAAAGAAAGAAGGGACTAGGAACGTAGCTAAGTTTTGAAGGGTTCTTGCCAAGCATACTGGAGTCTCTGGTTCAATCCCCATGTTGGAAAAGTGGCTGTGGCTGTGGCTACTCCTGCAGTCACAATGCTTGGAGGATGGAGGCATCAGAATCAGTTCAAGGCCATCACTGGCTACATAGTTTCAGGAGCTACATAAGACTGTTTCCAGGAGACAGGGGACTGTGCTAGAAGTTAGCTCTACTGACCCCTGTGCCTTTTTGTCGCTGGTAATTTTTGTGCAGCAAGTGTCCCGTTTTTTATTTTGTGCCAATATAGCAATGGGTTCATCACAGCAAATGGTCCCACAAGACCCTGTTCAACCCAGTCCTAGAGAGCCCTCAGGGGTCCCACAGACACTGTCCCAACATACCTATGTTCTACTAGGTTTTCCCATTCCTCTCCTTCTTTAAGCCCTCCTCTATGCTTCTATGACCCCTGTTCTGGAATAATCTCATCCAAGTATATAAAGACATGTTCTAAGACACTTTGAGATGGAAGAAAAACAAAGGAACAGATACAAGATTGCAGAGAGAAATTTATTACAGGACTTACATACAAGAGAAGCAGCACCAATCCCACTGGATCCATCCAATGTGAGTGTGTGTATATTGGTTAGGACAAAAGTTACTTCATCCTAGTCAGAATGTCCCTGTGCTTTCTTTTTTCTTTGTTTGTTTGGTTCTTCTTTTGAGACATGGTTTCTCTGTGTAGCCCTGGCTGTCCTGAAACTTGCTTTGTAGACCAGGCTGTCCTTGAACTCATAAATCTGCCTGTCTCTGCCTCCTGAGGGTTGAGACTAAAGGCATAAGCCACCATCACCCAGCTCTATCTTTAAAAATATTTTTCTATTTATTTTATTATTGTCTGAGTGTTTTGCCTGCATGTGTGCCATGTTCATGCCTAGTGCCCACAGAAGACAGAAGAGGGCATCAGATCTCATGGGACAGAAGTCACAGTTGTGAGCCACCATGCTGGGGCTGGGAGTTGAAATCAGATCCTCTGCAAGAGCAAATGTTCTTTAACCACTAAACCAAGTCTCCAGTGCACACACATGCACATACACACACATGCGTGCACACACACACACAAACCCCAACTGATCTTTAGCTAGCATCAGAGTCCAGCACACTGCTGGCACCAGGATCTGATTGTAAAATGCTACATGCCATTATAGCGATTCATCTGGTTTAATGTACTAGGAAACTATTGGGAAAAACTTTCTAAAACAATCATCAGTTACAATCCAAGATAGCTGCAGTTAGGTCAAGCACAACCTGGTCAAAAAAAAAAAGTATGTGGCCTAAGCCACACATACTTTTTTTTTTTTTTTTTTTTTTTTTTTAGGTTTTTCGAGACAGGGTTTCTCTTGTAGCCCTGGCTGTCCTGGAACTCACTCTGTAGACCAGGCTGGCCTCGAACTCAGAAATCCACCTGCCTCTGCCTCCCAAGTGCTGGGATTAAAGACGTGTGCCACCACCGCCCGGCGCCACACATACTTCTTATCTCTTCTAGATTTAAACAACTGCTATACACACTTATCTCTATTCTAGACTTTAACAACCATTAACCCCATTAACCCCGCCCCCCTGCTCCAGAATGCAGTCCTGATCAGAAAATGGTCATGCCTCCTCTCCCATGCCCACCACTTCTCTCCATGGATGTGAGGAGAGGGTCGAAATTCAGTAGTCAGATCTTTGTAAATCTATTATAGGTTTCCTCCAGCCTTTCTGTCTCTGCTCAGTGTACACTTTCACTTCAAAGCACACCTTGAGTCTTTCCTTAACCATCCTTGGGGATTAAACGGTAGGATGGGGTGAGCTGGCAAGACCAGCTCTGAAAAGTGACCCAGCAGGAAAGACCTGGAGTCCTCTTTGCTGAGCCTCATGCCCCACAGTTACACTCTGGCCCCCACAGCCTTCAAATGCTGGAGACAATACTCAGTTGCTGTAACACTGCTGCTGGAGGCCAACTCCCCTGCTAGACGCCTCCAGTCCTTGAGCCTAAGAGAAATGATATACAACAGTGTTCTTGAAATTCTCTCCTAGGCAATACTGAGTTCTACTCTCTAAGAGCTCTCCATTCTTAGTTATTGGGCCATTCCTCCCAGGGCTTCTACTTTGCCCACTAGGGAGGCTTTGATCACGAGGTTCCCTGACTACTAAAGTTGCTGTATTTTCAAATGTTTCGCAAGATACCGAAAGAAAATACTGAAGTGTGTCTCATTGGGGTGGGTGGAAGGAACAGCAGGACATTCAAACCAGCTTAAACAAAAAGGAATGTATTGGTCTGTGTAACTGTAAAGCCCGTGACTCACATAACATTATCAAAAAGGAAGTTCTGTCTCTCGGCTTCATGTCTTCTATGACTACATACTCAGTGACTAAGGCCTCCCCACAACTCCTCCACAACCTGCAATCCTTTCAGATTTCTGTCTTGGGGAAAGAAAATGTTTCCTTCCACCAGATAAGAAAACGGGGCGCTGGAGAGATGGCTCAAGAGTTAAGAGTGTGTGCCTCAGCAGGGCATGGTGGTGTACTCCTTTGGTCCTGGCACTGAGTTTGAAGCCAGCCTGGTCTACAGAGCTCTTTCCAGGACAGCCAGAGCTACACAGAGAAACCTGTCTTCAAAAATAAACAAACAGTGGCTCTTGCAGAGGCTCTGTGTTTCCTCCCTACCACCCCTGACAGGCAGCTCACAAGCGCCTGTAACCTCACATTCAGGGAATGTGACACCCTCTTCTGGCCTCCCTGGCTACCTGTACTCATGTGCACATACTTCCCTCACATATCGATATAATTAAGAAAATAAATCTTCTGATTTATTTATGGGGGGCTGGAGAGATAGCTCAGTAACTGAGTGCTTGCTGCAGAAGAACTCAATTCTCAGCACCCACATCAAGTGGCTCACATCTGACTGAAACTCCAGTTCCAGGAGCATCAGACTCTCTTCTGGCCTCCAAAGCCACACCCAAACTAAAAAAAATCATAGAGTTCCAAGCTAGCCAGCACTGCACAGCTAGACTCTGTCTCAAAAAGAGAGGAAGGGCACTGGAGAGCTAGTTCAGCAATTAAGAACAATGCCTGTTCCTCCAGAGGGCCCATGTTCAATTCCCAGCACCCACATGACAGCTTAGAACCATCCATCTGTAACTCCAGTCCCAGGGCACTGAACCTAGGGACCTTTTCTGATCTCCGTGGGCTCCTGGACACATATGGTTGACAGACATATACTCAGACATACACACATACACATAAAATTAAATATTTTTAAAAGAAGAAAGTGTAGCATCCCCAAAACATGAGGGCTATTTCCAGAATCAGGATGAATGAACACGAACCCACAGCCTGATCCCTCATCATACCTAAAAATTCCCCAGACCAGCGATGCATGAAGGCGCCACTATAAAACACAGGTTCTTTACCTTCTCAGTCCTGTCTTGAGCTTGGTCTGGTTTGCCAACCAGGTGAGACTAGATTCCTTGAGGAAGTACAAACAGGTAGAAACTATGACCAGTCCGAATGGGGTGAGATCAACCCATGGATAACCCTGGACATTACAGAGGGCAAAGTTACTGAAATGACATCCTTTTGGTGGTATATAAATTGAAAACGCAAGGGCTTAGGACAAGACAAACCTAACAGTTGTGGAGGCTGAAGTCTGAAATGGGTCCCACTGGCTAACAGGAAGGTGTTGGCTGGACTTGGGTCCCCTCTGCAGGCTTTGGTTGACTCTATTGTCTCACGATGTCTGGTTTCCAGACACTGCCTGTACTCCTTGCTCATAGTACTCCCACCATCTATGAAGCCAACAATGGTGGGTGGTGGTTTCTGGATGGTGTCAGTATGACTCTGGACCTCTTTCATATTTGAAGACCTTATAATTACACTGGGTTCATATGTAATCCAGAACGCTCTCTTATGATTTAGTCATTCAGAAGTTTGCTTCCATGAATCTGTGCACTTAATATGTGTAGGAGCCCTTAAGAGACTAGATTCCCTGCAAGTGGAGTTGCAGGCGGCTGAGTGTCACCATGTAGGTGCTGGGACTTGACTGGAAAGAGGTAGGAAGTGTTCCGTGCCATAGGGAGTGCCATCTGTGAGCTCGGGCAGTTTTACCTCTAGCTTGGGGCCGCTGTGCTTTGGCTTCTACCTAGGACAGACTGGCCAGCTCCAAGACAGCTCAAGGTGTTTCTCTCTGCCTAGTAACAGGGAGGTGTGGCTGAGGCTACACAGAAAGGGAAAAGAGAACTGAAAAGGAATGAGAGACGCTCCATTCTGGACTGTCCTGGCTCTCCCAAAGGCTGGAGAATAACCCCACTAGGCTGACGGAGGCAGGTGAACGGATATGGACGGTTAAAAGGGGAAGGATAACAAGGGCTGGGGGCTAGAAAGCTTGGAGAGGAGCCCTGTTGTGTTTTATAAAAAAGAAGCCAGGGATATGTTTGGTAGAGGAGCAGTATGGTGCGGGGAGGGGTGTGTGTGTGTAGGGTGTGTGCCTGCGCGCCTCTACGGGCCCATGCTAAGGCATCCCTTCCCCCTAAGGTACCAGTCACATGATAGTTTATTTAGGGGAAGGGGAGGGGAGTTGAGGGGGTAGTACAGACAGAGAAAGGCAGAGAGAGGAGGGGAGAGGGAAGGAGAGAGGAGTAAAGGCTGGCCATGAGCATGGTGGGGGGGCGAAGAAAAGGGGAAAAGGCTATGAGAGGGAGGGGGGCAAGCAGTCTCTTTTATAGTGAGTCAGGCATACCTGGCTGTTGCCAGGTAACTGTGGGGCGGAGCCTAAAAGGAATGCTAAGATTGTTTTGTGACAGGGTCTCCATAGCCCTGGCTGTTCTAAGACAGGATGACCTGAATTCTGGTCTTTTTGCCTCTACTCTAAGAGTTCTGGGATTACAGGCAGGATCCACCATACCCCGTTTATGTGGTGGTGGGGACCGAACCTAGGGATTTGTGCATGTCAGATTCTGTATTAACAGACCTACATCCCCAGTCTGGGAATATCTGATGAGGAGGTGGGGAACAGAACCCCTGACCCAGGAAAGGTTTCTCAAAGCCATCACGCAGTCACGCAAGAAACAGGCAACGGCCGAGGGACCAGCGACACGTGTTTGTTAAGAATTATGTATGCATACCCATCCACCACAGGTCTGGACCCAGTAAAAATGCTCGCCAACTGAGTTCCAGGTCATGTACTCCTACGTCTACCTGCCGCCCGGGGAGGGCGTCTGGCCTCGGCCGCAGAGCCTCACCTACACCTACCTGCCCGCCCCTCTGCTGCTGCCACCCATCCAGACCCACAACTTCTGCAGCCGGCCGGTGGGCCTGAGCACGGCCCCGCGCGAGCTCCACTGCTTCCATGGTGCGGGCGCGGCCCTGGCCTCCTCCATGTCTCCTTGGTGGGCCTTCCCGCCGCAGGGTGCCGCAGCCCTTGGCTCGTCGCTCCCCGCCTCCGGCGTATCCGCGCCAGCCCAGCCCACGCGCAACGCCGCGTGGCCCGAGGGCAGCAGCCTGCAGCTGCAGCTGCGCTGGGGCCGCGTGGAGCGCATGCGGGGACCGCCCCTGCCGCTGCCGGACGCCGTGCGCCGCGACTTGCGGCGCGTCTACGGCACCTACCCACGCACCGACGTGCGCGTCACCCAGCGCGGCGGCCAGTTCTTGGTGCGGGCTGCGCCACGCGTGGGCGAGCCCGAATACAAGGTGGCGCGGCGCGTGGTGCGCAGGCCGGTCGGCGGTGACGACGGGGACAGCAGGGACATCACGGCCGCTCCGGAGGCGGTGCAGCGTGACCGCCCTAAGAAAAAACAAGGACCCAGATGAGCGTCTCATCGCGTCTGCGCGTCTGTCGGTCCCGGTCGCTGACTCTGCTTTTGATTTCCCTTGAGTTATAGTTGGGCCGTGCAGGCAGAGAAAGGTGTTCGATCCAGAGGGTTTTGAAGTAAAAGCAGCACCTTAGCTGCTGCTTCTCTCCCTCCTTAGCCCTCTCCGTGCGTCCCACTTGCCTTTCTCTTTCCCTTGCACCATAACACCCCTCTTCACAAAGCCGAGAGAGCCACAGCAGTCCCCAGCTTGGAAAAGGACGTAAATAAATGAGTGACGTCCAGCGTCTACTGTAAGATAGAGAGGTGGGCATTTTGCCATCCGTGTAATGTGAGTCTTTACTCTGTATGTAGCCAGAGCCCCGGGGCCTGCTCTTAAACAGCACCCCCACAGTGTGCAATGAACAATCTTGTAGAATTGCCTACCTGGATTCACTATCCAAGCATCATCTGAAGACCTAGGGTAGTTTTGGAATGAAGGAAACGTCGCCTATGAGCTAGGTTTAGAACAGGTTCTGACATTTTTCTAGTCATGTGTTCTTAGCCTCTCTTAACCCCTTAACTATCATATCTGTAAAACATAAAATTAGATGTTCAGAGGTATGTCATTCGCTTTTGTTCTTTTGGTTTTTCCAGACAAGGTTTCTCTCCGTAGCCCTGGCTGTCTTGGAACTAACTCTCTAGACCAGGCTGGCCTGGAACTCTGGAGTGCTGAGATTAAAGGTGTGTACCATCTTGGTCAGGAGAGATGGCTCAGCAGTTAAGGGCACTGACTGTTCTTCCTGAGGCCCTGACTTCTATTCCCAGCAACCACATGGTGGCTCACAACCATCTGTAATGGGATCTGATGCCCTCTTCTGGTGTGTCTGAAGACAGCTATAGTGTACACATATACATTAAATAAATAATATTTAAGAAAAAAAAAAGATGTGTACCACCATGGCCATCCTGAATGTCGTTCTTTTATCCTAGTTCTGTTTGTTTATTTGTTTTCCGAGACAGGTCTTTGTAGCTTGTCTCTGGCTACCTTGTGGGTTCTTTTTTTTTGGGGGGGAAGGGGGCAGGGGAGTTGTTTGTTTGCTTGTTTGTTTATTTGTTTCAAGACAGGATTTTTCTGTGTAGCCCTGGCTGTCCTGGCACTCTCTCTGTAGACGAGGCTGGCCTCAAACTCAGCGACCCTAGCACTGTCTCCCACGTGTTGGAATTAAAGGTGTGCACCACCATGCCTAGCCTTTATTCCCAGTTTTTGTTAAATCTTTAATTAATTTTCAGATAAAGAAGTTCTTGCTGTTTGACCTCAAACTGGTTGCAATAACCATGCCTGAGCCTCTTGTGCCAAGAAGCATTCATGAACCCCAAAAGACCACCAAGGAACCGCTACCGATGTAATAGCATTAGGGTTTCTTTACTACAAGCCCGGGCTTGGGCTCTCCCCCAACCCAACCCTCAGACAGCAGGACAGGAAGGGAAGGCAGAGCAGCCTCAAACCCTCAGCAGGACAAGGTTTTATATGGATGAGTTTTATAGTGAGAGGGTGTCCAGCCTGGCAAGTATCTGTCTATTGTAAGCTGACAGGTGGGTGTTCTAAAGCAAGACCATGAACAATCACAAAAGGTCTGAAAGTACATCTGAAGTAATTAGACTAACCTTTGATTGACAGTTGCTAAGAAGTAGCTAGGGAGTAACTCCGTGGTGTGGGCCAAGGACGAGCCGTGGGGTCCTTCCTGGTACTGGGGTGCAGCTTGGGTTCTGCTGTAGGTCAAGTTCTCAGGCTTTTTTTCTTTAAGATGGAGGCTGGTCCCAAGATGGAGTAGGTTTGGCCTTTGAAGCCTACTGAGGTCATATGTGGGCACCACACCTGACTAGTCTTTTTCTCATAAATATAGTTAAAAAATTTTATTCCAATATAGTGTTGTTGATGGGCTTGGTAGAGCACCCCTTTAATCCTAGCACTCAAGAACCAGAGTTAGGGGCTGAAGAGATGGCTCAGTGGTTAAGAGCACTGACTGTTCTTCCAGAGGTCCTGAGTTCAATTCCCAGCAACCACATGGAGGCTCACAACCATCTGTAATGGATCCAATGCCTTCTTCTGGTGTGTCTGAAGACAGTGACAGTATACCCACATACATGAAATAAATAAATCTTAAAAAAAAAAAAAAAAGAACCAGAGTTAGGAGGGTACTGATCTCTGTGAGTTCCAGACCATAGCCAGACCCTACCTCAAGTGTGTGTGTGTGTGTGTGTGTGTGTGTGTGTGTGTGTGACAGAGAGAGAGAGGGAGACTTTACATTTTGTAATATTTCGTAATGCTCAAGTGTTGATTTAATTAGTTAATATATCCTTCCTTCATCCTCCCACTCTGCATGTGTGTGCATGCTCCTGTGTGCAGATACACACCGCCAGCATAGACCTTATTGAGATTTAATTTTATGCTAGGTGGTAGTGGCACATGCCTTTAATCCCAGCACTCAGGAGGCAAAAGCAGCAGACCTCTGTGAGTTTGAGGCCAGCCTGGTCTACAGAGCAAGTTTCAGAACAGAGAAATCCTGCCTCAAACAAACAACCCCCAAACTAAAACAAACAAAAACAAAACAAAAAGAGAACTAATTTTATGATTTTTAATTATGTGTTTGTGTGTCTATGGATTGTGTGTGCATGTGAGTGTAGCTTGTAGGTGCCCAAGGACACCTGAGGAGACAGAGGTGTTGTTAGAGGCCCCCTGGAGTTACACTAGTTTTGTGCCACCTCTGGAAGAGCACTATCATGTGCTGTGAGCCATCCTTACAGGCCCCACTCCTCAGCCCAACTTTGGTTTTGATACAAGGTTTCTCCTAGAGACCTGGGGCTTGCTAACAGGCTAGCACCAGAGGGAAATGTCTCCTTCCTCTTCCTCTTCCTATTCCCACATCCAGTGGTCACAAGCATGCACCATTGTGCCCAGCTTTTTATGTGGGCATTGAGGTTGGAATTCAGGTCCTTTTGGGATGTACACATTAAATAAATGAATAAAAATAAGTAAAATGTCAAAAAACAAACAACTCTGGCATAAAGCCAGGAATGGTGAAGCACACCTTTGATCACAGCATTCAGTAGGCAGAGGCAGGTAGATCTGTGAGTTCAAGGCCAGCCTGGTCTAGAGAGTGAGTTCCAAGATAGTCAGGGCTACACAGAGAAATCCTGTCTTGGAAAAACAATAGGACTGGAGAGATGGCTCAGTTGTTAAGAGCACTAACTGCTCTTCCAGAGGCCCTGAGTTCAATTCCCAGCAACCACATGGTGACTTGCAACCATCTGCAATGGGGTCTGATGCCCTCTTCTGGTGTGTCTGAAGAGAGCAATGGAGAATACACTTTTTAAAAAAGAGCTTTTTTAAAAAAAAAGAAAGAAAGAAAGAAAGAAAAGAAAACAACAACAATAAAAAAGTAAATTTTTTTTAAGATAGAATA